>NC_047085.1:331774002-332399002 GCF_902459505.1 Geotrypetes seraphini
CTTTGCAACCCCGATCCAATTCACTAACCTTCCTCCGGCACCTGATCCGATCCTTGCATGCAAATGAGGGGGAATGGCATGCAAATGAAGGCAGGCAGCGAATCACTAAAAAAAAAAAAAAAAAAAAAAAGAGGAACACCGACTGGGCTGGACGATCCTAAAACAAGCGACTGCTGAGGACCAGTCGAACATGTCCTTGCCGACTCTCCTGCTCCATGCCGCCCTGAAATCCCAGCCAACCTCCACCAGCCTTGCTCTCATTTAAGGCTCTCTGCTCCCTCCCTGCTGACAGTAAAAAGCTCTCTGCTCCCTGCTCAAAAAGCGCTCTGCTATTCTCCTGCTCTGCCGAAAAAAGCTCTCTGCTCCTGCCTGATGCCCTTCCCTGCAGCACGAGCCCATGGTTTTAACCCGCTTTAAACTCACAGGTTAAAACCACGGGCTCGTGAGTAAAAAAAGTAAAATAAAAAAGCACGGACAGCAAATGCATAGGCAAAGTAGATGGTCTGCGCATGCGTTGGGATCACTCTCCAGCGATCCATGTCATTGGTGAGGGGCATGCCTCCAATCACCCCCATTTGCATGAGGGTGCATTGTGGCTTGGTCGGCCTGCCTCGGGTAGCCCATGGATCGGGTAAGATCGGTGGGCTTAGTGAATCTAGCCCTATGTGTCTAGATAAAAACATACAGTGGTGCCTCACACAACGAACTTAATTGGTTCCAGGAGCAAGTTTGTTATGCGAAAAGTTCGTTATGTGAAACGCGTTTTCCCATAACAATACATGTTAAAAAAAATAATTCGTTCTGTAGCATAAAATATGCTAAGATGACATAAAAAAAGATAAATTTTTTGTTATTATTTTTATTTAGATACATCTAAAAACATAATTGTTTTTTAAAACAACACACATTTTTTAAATTTAAAGACAGACTAAGTAGAGTCTAATTTTACAGTGAGAGAGGGCAGAGTCTCAGCGGCAAAAACTGGGACTTAACTGTTCAGTTTTTTTTTTTCTAGCATCGGGGAAGCGGCGAGAGTAGCTCCGCCCCCCCAACGCATCAGCAGTAGGCGCCGGGCCCCTGCGAGCCGACGGTCCGCCACTGCACAGGGAGCCAGGCGGAGAGAGGGCAGTTAAGCGCAGTGCCTGCGCGGAAGGATGCAGCTCGGGCGACTTCGTTGTGTGAAACGAAGTTCGTTGTAGGAAGCAAGACATGAAGTTCGTTGTGCGCAGCGTTCGCTGTGCGAGGCGTTCGTTATGCGAGGCACCACTGTACTTTCTTTTCTGTTCCATTATAGCAGAAAAACATTCAGATTGTAAGTCCGCCCAAAACTCACCCAGAACACACTTCCAACACATTCCTTTCCTACTTGGATGCACTCAGTGAAAGTCCCAATCCTGCCTGTTCAAAAATTGTGATTCAAAAGTTTTGGCAGAAAAAATGTCCTCCTGCTGCTTTTGAGATGTTTTTCTCCTTTGAAAATGAGCGCCATAGGTGCCAATTTATTTTTTTTATAAAATATTAGCACAAATCCTGCAGAAATTGGTATGTGAGTGCTAACATTTATATTTGTTTGGGAACAGGCCTACGAAATGTTAGTGTGTAGAGAATGACATGGGGACAAATTTCTCCGTCCCCATGAGTTTTGTTGTTGTCCCTGTCCCATCCCTGTAAGCTCTGCCTTAACCACCCTTGAACACTTATGATTTTAAAGTGTTTGAAGCTTGTGCAGATGAGGGCAGAGCTTGCAGGAATGGGGCAGGGACAGGAAAATAACTCACTGGGGCAGGAAGGAAAAATGAGTTCCCGCAGGGATGGAGAAAAATTTGTCCAAGTGTCATTCTCTTTTAGTGTGTAAAATAAAGTATGTAAATTGTGACTCTGCCCACACTTCACTCTAAATCCTGAACTGAGCACACCTGTTCTACAAGTACACACCACCTTGCACAGTACATATTTTTACAAGTTACAATTCTATAAGAATGTGGTGAAAGCAGTTAGCTTAGGAGGGTTTAAAAAAAAAAAAAGTTTTAGAAAAGTCCATAAGCCATTATTAAGATGGATGTGAGAAAATCCATTGCTTATTTCTAGGATAAGCAGCATAAAATCTGTTTTACTCATTTAGGATCTTGCCAGGTATTTGTCACCTGAACTGGCCACTGTGATCTATTTCCCCTCTTTTTCTTATAGAAAACTAGCATAACCCAGTACTGGCATGCCTTGCATTTAGGCTGGCATAACTGCGGGTGCTAAATATAGTAATATTATTCGTAATTTACAGCATATTGTAAGTTATAAGTTCCAGCTTCACCCCATGTGAATACCCCCTCCCCACTGCATTTATACCAGGGGTGTCCAACCTTTTGGCTTCCCTAGGCCGCACTGGCCGAAAAAAATGTTTCTGGGGCCGCACAAACGTGCAAACGCTGCAGCAAGACAGAGGAGGGAGCCGGCAAGACGGTAAACACCTAGGGGCAGCAGAGGAAAACACTGCATTGCCCTCGACCGGGGCCGCACAAAATACTTCACTGGGCCGCATGCGGCCCTCAGGCCGCAGTTTGGACACCCCTGATTTATACAGTATGCCACTTAGGTGCCCCCTTTCAGAACAGTACTCTCAATTTACAGTCACTTAAGTGTGCAAGTACCAGTTTTCTGTACATTACCATGTGCAAGTGGCACACAACTAAAATTACCCTGTTATAGAATTACTCTCATTGGAGGCAATTCTATAATGGGCACCTTCATTTAGGTGCCACATAATGTGGGCAGTGAGCCTGTTCTTTAAAGAAATTTATATGTGTCCTTATGGAACACTAGCAAAAGTCAGCTCTGGTACTCCTAAATATAGGTGTGTATATCTACACCAGGTCCATGGCTGGCAAAATGGGCACATCTAAATGTGACATTTGCAGTTAAATTGCAGTATTCTTTGAGTGCTGGCCCCACCTTTGCCCCTTCCCTCCCATGTGAATGCCCCCTTACAATTAAACACGCAGTCATTTTAGTACATAATTACAGAACAGGACTTAGGCATACAATGTCCATTTACATGCGTAAAGGTACTTTTACATGTATGGATAGAGGTGTATAAATTTAAGCATGCAAATGGCACTTAAATTTAAATACCCTATTATAAAGTGGGGGTGAGAACATGTGTATACGCATAAATTATAGACTACTACAATATATGCATGTTCATTCATACAGCTAAAGACAAAGTGGAGCGGGTATACAGTCTTTTCATAATTCTCAAAAAACTCATTCTTTCGTCAGCTTTGTATTTACTTTTAAAACTCTCTAATGTGTGCTGACTGAATAAATCACACAACTATTGTGTAATACTCTTTTTGGAGGGTGGAACGACCTCAGACTACCCTTTACCAACTCACAACAGAGCAGCACATGCTGGTCCATTCACTGGGTGTCATATCAATCAATGGTCAACCACCCCCTCCAATTATATTACATTACATTAGTGTCTTCTATCCCGCCAATACCTTTCAGTTCTAGGCGATTTACAACAAGAGTTGTCCTGGGCATTTCCACGGAGAATACATGGTTAATAGATGTAGTATGCGTTGGGATCTGTAGAGGGTCGATCAGGTTTAGTTAGATCATTTGACAAATTTCTTGAATAGAAAAGTTTTAAGTTCTTTCTTGAATGTTTTGTAGTTGGGCATCATAGTCAGCAGATTAGAGAGGTGGCGGTCTAGTTTCGCTGCTTTGGTGGCTAATAGTCTGTTGTGTTGTTTTTTTTTTTTTGCTTTGTATACCTTTGATTGGGGGGTGGGTGAAATGTGCATGGGCTCTCCTTGGTCTGGATGTGTTTTTCCTGATTAGGCGGTTGCTCAGATAGCTTGGTCCGTTTCCATTTAGGGCTCTGAATAGGGTGCAGTAGAATTTGTATTGTATGCGTGCTTGTACTGGGAGCCAGTGTGAAAGCGGTGGTGATCCAACAAGTCCAATTTATAAAACAATCAAGACATAAACTTAGTTAGCTTTAATTGATACTTCTGGTCAAACTCTTGATCTCTGATCTGTTTCGCCCTAAGCTTCCTCAGGAGATCAGGGGATAAATCATCTTCGTTCAGCCATGTTCCAAATAGTTCATTAAACACACGCTTATGGCAGGACCTGACACATCTTTTTCTCTCCCAACCAGCTCTGGCACAAACACTTCCCAAGCCTCTCTAACGCTGGCCTGCGGCCCGAAGTCCTGCCTTCAATAATGAGCTATGTGAAAGAGGCAGGGCAAGATCGTGCATTGCCTGACATGAGTAGTCTCTTGATAGGAAAGAAGAGACTGCAGATATCATTGTTTGGTGATATAAAAGAAGACAATGAACACACATGAGAAGAACCCTTAAAAGTATAAGGTGGAACTCTGGAAGAAAAATGTGAAATACTCACTACGAGCATGAGGAGGCCTTACGCATACATTGATGAATTTTGCGTGAGCAGTCTGTGAGAGATAAATAGTAGAGCACATGTTTATAACCTGGGACCTTTGCGATAGTAGAATCCATTGCAGAGGTAAAGCATGCCAATGAGGCATAGGTATAATAGACAGCAGAGAGTGAAGTAGGGAGCTGGCTGTCAAGGAGCAATCTTGAGGAAGAATAGAGATTGCCGAGTTTTGGTTTTTTTAAGCTTGAGTTTGGAACGGAATTATAAAGAGAATCGTGGATATGGAGTGAGAGAGTTCTGTATTAATCCTGGAAGCTCAGTTAACAGTATTATCGCTGAGGGAGCGATCATAGTGGAGGAGATGGTATTCCTGTCAGGTAAGCATCTCAAGAAAGAAACTTCGTAGAGCATGACTGGAAGTTGTTGGTGTTACGAGAACTGAACTGTTAATTTTTTAAATGAAAAAAAAAAAAAAAGTGAAAGAGCATTATAAGATGTGAGAGCAAATGAACTGCATTTGTATATAAAGATATAGGCGAATGCCTGCAAGAGATTTTAGAGTACAGAAACAGACCAGATGGGAAGCGGTATACTGTCATTCGAGGTAGTATGCCATCCTGATTAGGATGTATAAGTGGCCTCATATTCCCCTATAGCCACTCCCATTCCTCTAGATCCTTCAGAACAAGGAAGCAGTTGGAGTAGAACTCTTGGTTTCTGATTTCAAGACAATGATTCTTGAGCTGGTTAGGGATATACTGCTTTTTTTTTTTTTTTTTTTTTGCAGTACCAGCTATATAGCAGGTGGATGGCAAGGTTCAGAGTTCTTGAAGGAAGTGGACAAAGAAGCTCTGGAAGAGTAGCCTGGAGAACATTGTTTAAGCAAAGCAGGAGACCCCTATGTGTCACCAAAAGAGATTATGATATAGGTGGCCTGAGAGCCAGCATTGATGATTATAGTGCAAAATGACCTCCGAAGTCCAACAAGGAGTCAGAACCAGCAAAACGATGGGTATGCATTGTAGAGGCATGTCCAAAAGTATGCACCCATGAATGGTACGGGAAATTCGTGAAGAACCTGTTTCGTCGTAAAAACCTGATTAAAGCTGACAAGAACCTGGGTGATCTTGCTGAGCAGTTAACTGATGAGAAGCCTGCTCTGCTGATGATGAAGAAGCTGTTCTTCAAAAAGTACTGCACCTGGAGACAGAAGAGGCTATAGGTGATCATAGATACTGATCAGAGCTGCGGAGTCAGGAAATAGGTCAGATTTGGTAGCAGAAGAGATCCAACTGAAAAAGGCTCTACATACTTGACTACTACTAAGAAAAATTATCACTGATACAGAATACGACAGTTAGACTAATCTATGGACTGAAGAAATACGATCACATTATGTTATTTTATTGTGAACTACATTGGTTGCCTATGGAGGCCTGGGTATTGTTTAAATTGGGCTGCCTCTGTTATAAGGTTCTATATGGCGCAGCCCCTACCTACCTGGTCAACAGTTTCTCCATAGCTACGCATAAATACAACAGAGAAACTCATGCTTGGTTTAACTTTCCCTCTGTAAAGGGCTGTAAAAGCAAGAGATTCCACGATCATTCTTTGGCATTTCAGGCAGCTTCTCATGAAAAAGAATTTTGCTCAATGTTGCTCACAGCTCTCTCCTATAAACATTTTAGAAAACAGTTGAAAACTTACCTATTCTCTAAATATTTGACTACTTAATTTATTCCATTCCATAGATTATGTCTATTCTTTTTAATATTTTGTATACCGCCCGTAGAACTTCTTGGAACACGGTTAATAAGTACATTGTTATATATAGCTTTATTTATCCAGAAAATGACTTTTTTAATCAACTCTTCCAGAGTGTGGCTTAGATCTGTCACAAGCACAGTCATACACACAGGATTTGCAAGTAAAAGGCAAATACTTTTGACTGTCAATAGGAAAGTCTCTTCATTTCTCTTTGTGTATCACTGTCAACACTCTCATCCTAGGGCTGGTTCCCAGCCTAATCCAATAAGAACATAAGCATCGCCTCTGCCGAGTCAGACCATAGGTCCATCGCACCCAGCAGTCCGCTCCCGCAGCAGCTCCCCAGGTCAGGGACCTGTAAGTGATCCTTTACTTAAGACATTTTGTCCTGTATAGTACCCCTCTAACTATACCCTTCAATCCCATTTTCCTTCAGGAACTTATCCAACCCCTATTAAGACCTTCATTGTTCCCCTCTGGACACACCCCAGAAGCACATACCTTCTGACTACAATTAAAGGTTATCTCCTGTCTTGATAGTCCTTCCCACACAGATTCTAGAGCAGTGGTCTTCGCTTATTTTTAAGCGAGGGCCATTTGGGGGCCAAAAGGGCTGAAGGAGAGCCGACAAATATATTCCTACTTGGGGCCAAGATGCCCATAGCGCTTCTCGACATTCATTCCTACTAGAACACCTAGCCTTGGTCACACAGTGTGACAAACGTCTTTCCCAAGGTTTGCCACAGGGAAATTAAGGAAAGTATATAAACCCCAGGGCAGAAGGGCTGACCAGGTCAGTGCCCAGGACAATAAATTAGCTGACTACCTGGTGAGTGACAATGAAATGGAAATAGAACAGGAAGGCTTAGACTTACCTGAAGCAGTTCCAGAGCCAGGCAGGAAGAAGCTGCCTTGCTATTGTCCATTGCCTGTAAGGCAGAAAGCTCATAGGCAGTTTCCCCTCAGAGAAACGGCATGGGCTGAGGAAGGAATTCCCTTCCCCCATCCAAAGCCAAGGGGGAGTGGTTCTTCCCCTCAGCTTAAAGCCAGGCTCGTTAGAGAGCAGAGGGAAGAAGGAGGAGGAGCAGAACGAGGCTTGGCAGTAGAGCAGAGGCAGGACGGGGCTGAGCAGTTCCTCAGCACTGACTGGGAAATGACTGAGGAACAGGCTGGTAATTTGGCCACTGAATTCCTTCCCCCAGAACCCATGGTGTTGGAAGAAAGTGGGGCTATACAGGAAAGCTGGCCAGAGGAGATGGAGAGCTGAATATCCTGAAAAGGTCTGTGAACAGAGGTCTTGTTTAGGCTGTATTTTGCTGTTTGCTCTTTGAGCTAATGACTGTGGGAGTTACTAGGGAAATAATCCTGTACTGTAATTTCACATGCTGTTTTGCTGGAGTTTGGAAAGGATACAGTAATCTCCTCTGCAGGTTATGTGCACAGCTGAACCAAACGCCAGGCTGTAATGCTGGCTAGTTTTAAAGCCCAGAATTTCCCGACTTCCACACTCCGTGAAAGTGCCCAGCTGTAAGGATAGTGCCATAGCAACTAACTAATTCAATTAGTCTGCCTGCCTCGTAGGGATAAGGAAATTAACCCTCTCAGGGAAAAGCCTGCTTGGGACTAGGGAGAAAGTTCAACCCAGCTAGAGAGAGTAAGAGCACTGTAGGACAGCACAGAATATTTCTCAATCATGAACAAGAATGTCTCTCCTGTAAAGCTACAATGGAGAGTTATTGGTGCTAACTGTTTCACCTCTTAGCCTCATGGAATATTAATGACTGTATGTGATTTACCAACCCAGTCCAGAGTTGATTACTGGGTGACTAAGAGTGAAATGAACTTTTTCTGTTGTTTTTGTATGAGGTGTATGCTCCCAGGAAAACCCGGAGCGGCACAGTAATTCCACGGCCGGTGGCCGAATAAAAGCTTATGTTTTCACCAAGGCCATTCTGACAAAGTGTGATTTTTTTCAAAATCCTTGGAGAATAAGCTTAGTTGGGCATTTGCCAGCGACTACCAACTTGAAAGGTGACCCTAATTCTAAAGGGACCATGCCAGTAACAAGCTTCATGTCACTACCCGACGGCTCAAGGTGTTCTCAGAGATCGTGGGTGTGACAACAGTGAACCCTATGCAAATACAGGACCACAAACTAAAAAGTCCTAATATATGATTGTACACAACTGAAACCCATGATGCTAGACTCTGCATGCAGTACACCACCAGAGAAATAGAGACAAATGCATTTCTTCGTGAAAAATGCAAAACAGACATCAGATGTAAATTCTCAGAACATGACATATTTCAATCACTGAATTGAAAATAAAATCATTTTTCCTAACTTTATTGTCCGGTGATTTTATTTTTCTAAACAGATTTTTCCAGGCTCTGGCTGTACTTCCTTCTGTCTGTGCTGTTAACAGTTTCCAGGACCTTCTTATCCATTTGCTGTTTTTCTCTCCTCCACTTTCTGCCCTATCTTTGGTATTAGCTTTTTAACATTCAATTTCCTTCCATTTTTCTGCTTCCTTCTCAGTCTGTCTACTTTTCCATCCATGCGCATCATCTCCTCCCTCTCTCTGCCCTTCCCTTCCTCTCCATCCATGTGCACCATCACCTCCCTCTCTCTGTCCTTCCCTTTCCTCTCCATCTTTTCTGCCACAGAGGTCTGGCATCTTCTTCCCCTTTCCCTCCTCCCCCCACCTCTTGTCAGGATCCAGCACTTCTAGTTTTCAGCACTGCAGTCCTGCACTCTTCGGGCCGTGGGCAGTGTGAAAGAAGTAAACAGGCTGCCTTCAGTGACCCTGGAAGCTTTCCCTCTACTACAGGCTTACTTCATTCACACTTCATTCACACACACATATTTGTATGTATTAGCTATTGGAGCTTAATTTTTACTATATAGTATTATATGTTAACAGTATAGAAGGCACAATACTAGCATGCAACAGGATTATGTGCTATTATGAGACCAAATACATACATTTTATGTATGCGATCTCATAATAGCAAATGGACATCTTCATCATTACTTTAAAAACATATTTGTCATATACTGTAATCCAGTTGTATACTAGGATTGTGCCTTCTATAGAGTCATATTGTTGCAGCATGCTGCCAATATAAGGGTAATTTCAAATAAAAAAGGCCAAATTGAATGAACACAAACAATGCAATATCGTAAAGCTTAAGCTCTAATAGCTAATATTGCTGAAAACTCAACCATAATGGAATAAAGGACCTTCAGAAAACTTGCAAAACCCTCATAAAAGCAAAATAAAAGTTGCCTTTTAAGGTAGCTCTTTTTCAATCAATGGTACCCTGAGATAAAAGAGAACGTGTAAAACTAATCTGTTAAAGTGTTGCGTGTTACATGAATCAACAATCTCATATGCCCCCAGTAAAGCTCCCAGCTATTCTCCACAACAATAAAATGCAGTTTATGAGAAGCCTTATATTGACTCAAATCATTCTAACTTAAATCAATACTTCTCTTCTCTTGCCGAGCAGACAAATATTTGAAGGTGAAAACACAGTTGCCAATCAAATTTCCTCTCTTGTGAGGGCTGGGGTAAATTATTGCACCTTAATTTAAGGTGCATTTTCAGCCACTTGTGCTACTTCCAAAGTATTTAGATCAATGCTGTCTTGTTAAAATGTTTATTTTATTTTTATTTTTCCTCTAACTCTACTTTTCACTTCTCTATTACCCTCCAGGTACTTTAGTTAGATTGTGAGCCTTCGGGACAGTAAGGGAATTTTTCAAGTACCTTTCTTATTTCTAATCTTAATGTATATTTTCTGTAAACCGCTTAGAACCTAACGGATGTAGCGGTATATAAGAAATAAATTACATTACATTACATTACATTTTATACACAAAAATAGGCAGCTACTTTTCTTTATAAAATAGGATCTATAAACAGTGTTCTTAGTAGGTGTCCTATTATAAAATTGTTCTTTATGGGGGCAGTTCTGTAACTTGATACCTCAATTTAGGTACCACACTTAGTGCACACTTGGCACCAGTTCCATAGTGGCATTCAGATGCACCCAATAGAATATTTGTGCATGTACGGCTTAGTGCACCTTGTAACGTGTACAAGTGATAGCATTCTATAAATTGTGCTTGTCATAAGGTGATATACAGGCAGGGGTAAAACGTGGATCTCACGGACCTTGTGGACCGCACATCCTTAAAAATCTTCCGTCGTTTATTGACAGGCCCGGTTTTAGATTTCATGACTGCAGGTCCGCCTTTTAGCTTATTCCTCCGCTTTCCCCGCACGCTCAGCTCTGGCCCCTGGCTTTGCCTCCCCTAATGGCTAAGGAGGGAGGAGGTGCACCGTGGCTTTTGCTAATTAACCCCATCGTCCCTTCCTCCAGATCTCTCCCTCCACACCGAGACCTCAGGGCAAAAGTTTTGCCACTTTTAGTCTCAGCAGAGGGAGGGAAAAGCATTAGGATCCGTCAAAGCTAAAGTGTCATAGAGGTCTGTCAGAGCCACGACCTATGCTGAGACTAGGGGCTCCTTTTACGAAGCCGCGTTAGCGGCTTTATCGCAGCACGCCTTTTAATCACGCGCTAGCCAGAAAACTACCGCCTGCTCAAGAGGAGGCGGTAGCGGCTGGCGCGGCCGGCAGTTTAGCGTGCGTTAAACCGCTAACGCGCCTTCGTAAAAGGAGCCCTAAAAGTGGCACGGACCTCAGATGTTTAAGGATGTGCGGTTTTAGATCCACGAGGTCCGTAAAGTCCGCGTTTTACCCCTTCCCTTGATATACAAGTAGTCTTCCCGTGTTCCGCACTGTATGTGCTTTAGCAAGTTTAATAATAAAAGTTTCAAGTTTAATAAAATTTTGATTAATTGCTTAATCATAATTCTAAGCGATGTACATAGTGATAAAATTACAAAGTTTTAGGAAACAATACAACGCATAAAAAGAGCTAAGTCTTACAAGACTATTAACAAACTTGACAAACTTAAAAACACAAGGAAAGGTAGGGAAAAGAACTACAAATTATTTGAAAGTAAGCAAGATGTTTAGGAAAATACATGAGGAAGGGGAAGTTAAAATGCTTCAATAAGGTTATATAGTAAAATTAAAATTAGCTAGGGAACTAGCTAGCTAATTATCAAAAGTGTCTTTAAAAAGAAAGCTCTTTAATTTACTCTTAAATTTCTCCAAGTTACGTTCTTCCCTCAAATAAATAGGAAGTGAATTCCATGTTTGGGGGGCTGTAATAGAAAAAATAAATTGCCATCTTGTACTAATAATTTTAAATGAAGGGATCGTCAGCAAGTGTTGTTCATTGGATCTCAGCGTTCTATTAGAAGTATATGGAATTAGTAATTTATAGATGAAAGCAGGAGTTTTATGAAGTAGGGATTTGAATGTAAGCAGACATAATTTATATGTTATCGGTGAGCTACCGGAAGCCAGTGTGCTTTCTTAAGAAGAGGTGTCACGTGATCAAATTTCTTGGCTTTTGATATAAGCTTAATAGAAGCATTCTGGATAATCTGCAGTCGTTTAATTTCGTTTTGGGCAATTCCCTTAAATAGGGCGTTGCAATAGTCAATTTTAGAAATCACCAGAGAGTGGATGAGAATATTGAAAGATTTTGAACAAAGAAATGCACTTTGGCATTACCTTAGAAAAGAGGACCTAACACACTTGTACATGGCAGTGCCAATTAAGGCGCCACCTATGCACACAAGGTGTTCGCTGCTGCATGTGACTAGTTATAGAACTGTCCTTCACACTTCTACCTCCGTGAGTCTGTAAAATGGCTTGATATAGAATTTTCAATGGGGGCAGTGATGAAGCACTGGAACTGCTTATTTTTCTCCACTCTAGCTCTCTCAGAGTAAGTATAAGAGACTCTTCAGACATGTACAGTACTACCTTGATGACTGAGAGTCTGTTTCGGAAGAAACCTGCACTTGAAAACCCCAATCCCTCCCTTCTGCTACAAATATAAAACTCAGCCAATTATCTGTTCAAGAGCCTGTGTGATTTTAAAAGCTTGCTCTTGCAATCAGTTATCAAAGTAAAATGCATTTCATAAACTTTGTCACACTTTTCTTTGACTTCATAGTTTCTATCAGCTCATTCAGATACGGCCTCCACAAGGCTACTGTGCTTTGAGCCTTCATTTGAAAGTGTATAGGGGGGATTCCACTTCCATACGAGAATTAGGGGATGATTTTAGAAACCTTTCCCATGTGTTATAAATAACCCAGTTTTACTCATACAGTATAAATGGGCTTTTATAAAATTACCCCTTGGGGCATGTGACCCAAGTGCAGCTGTGCCCTGGGATGGTCTTTGGATGGAGTCCAGGCAGTGGCGTACCTAGGGTATGTGGCACCCGGGGCCCATCATTTTTTGACACACCCCCCATTTAAAAAAAATATTTTTTGTAATAACCATGAAAAATAAATGGTCATAATAGAAACAGGCAGTGAAAATTTTCTTTTATTGAACCTCATATATGTAACCATTAATCCAAACATAACATAAATTATGTCTGAATTGTCATGACATCAGAAGTACATATGGAGTAGTTGCAGGTGATGCTTGGGACAGTTCTGATTGTGTTAGTTCGGTTTTATGTGTTTTTTGAATAGAAGGGTTTTTATTTCTTTTTTGAAGGTTTTGTAGTTTGTGGTCGATGTCAATAGGTTGTAGAATAGGGGGTCGAGTGTTAGGAGGTTGTCGAACAGTTTTTTTTCTTTTGACGATTTTGGTTGGAGGGTGTGTGAATGGTGCATGAGTTCTCCTATGTCTGGTTGAAGTGGATTTAATTATTTAGCTGAAGAAATTAGTAACCCCCCCCCCATTCCACACACATTAATTCTCTTCCATTTTTGTTCCCATTCTAAAAAACACTGATAAGTTCCCAGAAAAAAAATACATTAAAATAAGAAGTGAAAACAAAGGCCCCTACAGATGAGAACATAACATAAGAATAGCCTAACTGGGTCAGACCAATGGTCCATCATGCCCAGTAGCCCATTCTCATGGTAACCAATCCAGGTCACTAGTACCTGGTCAAAACCTAAAGAGTAGCAACATTCCATGCCACCGATCCAGGGCAAGCAGACATTTCCCCCATGTCTTAATAACAGACTATGGACTTTTCCTCCAGGAATTTGTCCAAACCTTTCTTAAAATCAGCAATGCTATCTGCTTTTACCATAATTTCTGGCCACTTCATTTTTAAGCTTAGATCTTTCCTTTCAAACAGAGATCTTGCTAGATGTCAAATACAGAAAGAACAAGGTAACTTCACAAGGACTTAGCTGTGCAGGAAATGTGAATCTCCTCATACACCCACCATATAGTGCAAAAATGTGCAAAGGTCTGTTTTTTTTCTTTCGATCACTACATAGCCTAATGCCACACAAGCAGCGCTGTTACAAACATATTCTGAAGGTCAATGCTAAGGTTAACAAAGTTTCCTTCCTTGGACCACAAGGAGATACTGACAAACCACTGGAAAAGATCCTAAAACAACTACCCAGGCACAACACCCAAAGACCCACTTAGTGTGTGAACCAGTTGAGTGGAGTGGACTAACTGGGGGGTGGATATGGGCCCGGAGTTTGCTCAGCAGAATTTCCCAGACCACCTCTTCCTCTCAAAACATTGACACGCTGCCGCCACCACCACCACCATTAGGAACACCTCACCGGTTAGGCCAGCAATGCTTATAAACTTTATAAAATACATTAACATATTTTCTTATAAAGCACATATTTTAACTGAACTCTCTGAAATCCTTAGCCTTGCCATTCACAAAAATAGAAGGAAGGAAAGTTCCCGTTTCCTGCTGTCTCATGTCCCCGGCCTATACAATATTTTTCTTCTGCAGACCCTTCAAAAGTCTGACCAAATCCTCGTTTCACTTGCATTATAAAGTACTGAGGATGCCACCTCTCTCCAATCCCAGGTCCTAAAGTCTAAGACAGTAGTGCAAACTAGTGCTGCCCAATTCAAGAAAAAAAAAAAAAAATTTCTATTTGATTCAGCCTATTGAATTGGTTTTTCGATTCAACTTTCCTGCCCAATTGGGTGTTTGTTTGTTTTTTTTCAAACATCCTAGTGGGTTTATTTTATAGCTTTTTCACCCCCCTTTGGCTTCTCCTAACCACACTGGTGCTGTGGTGTAAATAAAATAAAGAAACAAAAAAGGATTTTTCCTCTCTGTTAAATCCTAGCTCACGTTTGCGGTCTAACACCAGTTCTGGCAGGATACACATTTCAAATCTGACATATTGTAATCACAAAACAGAAAATAAAATTAGTTTTTCTACCTTTTGTTGTCTGGTTATTTTTCAGATCTTGTTGTTCCAAGGCTCTGGTTGTCTTCTGATAACTTGCTTGCCAGGTCTCCTTCTTCCTTCTTTCTGCATGCTAACCATCCATCTGCCATCTCTGTCCTCCCCGTTTCCCTTCCCTCCCCAGGAGGTCTGGCATCTATCCTTTTTTCGTCTCCCTCCACAGATACTTCTTTTCTTAACTACCAGCATCTCTCCCTCCTTCCCCACCACCCCAGGGTCCACCATCTCTCCCTTTCTTTTCCCAACTACCCTCCTATCCAGTATCTCTATCCCCCCCTCCACTCCATCTCTTGTGTCCAACTTCTCTCCCTTTCTGTTCCTTCCCTCTCTAAAAACCATGGTCCATCATCTCTCTCCCTCTTCTCTATTTTCAGACCCATTATTTCTTCCCACCCAAAGTCCGGCATATGTGCGTCTCTTTGAACCCCCCATTCCCTCCGTGTATTTCTACACCAGGGCCCCCCTCCCTGAAGGCCTGTCCCCCCCTTAAAGGTCTGCATCCCACCCCTGAAGGCCTGCACTCCCCCCCGAAGGCCTGCAACCCGCCCGAAGGCCTGCAACCCCCCTTGAAGGCCTGCACCCCCCCTTGAAGGCCTGCCTGCCTGATCCCCTTGAAGGCCTATCCCCCCCTTGAAGGCCTGTCTCCCCCCCTTGAAGGCCTGCACCCCCCGAAGGCCTGTCTCCCCCCCTTGAAGGCCTGCCTGGCCCACCTTGAAGGGCTGTCCCTTCCTTGAAAGCCTGCCTGCCTGTCCCCCCCCCCTTGAAGGCCTGTCCCTCCCTTGAAAGCCTGCCTGCCTGTCCCCCCCCTTGAAGGCCTGTCCCCCCTTTGAAGGCCTGCCTGTCCACCCCCCCTTGAAGGCCTGCCTGCCTGTCTGTCACCCCCCTCCCCCTTGAAGGCCTGCCTGCCTGCCCGCCCGCCCCACCCCGAAGGACCGCTCGCCCCCTGGCCTCCCTGCACCACCTATGAAGCAGCCCGCAGCGAGATCGCGATGTCAGTGATCCCTGCGCTGCTTCGGAGCTGCTTCCTCCGCCGCGGTCCTGCCCCTCCTCTGATGTCAGAGGAAGGGCGGGACCGCGGCGCAGGAAGCAGCGCCAAAGCAGCTCAGGGATTGCTGATATCGCGATCCCGCTGCGGGCTGCTTCATAGGTGGTGCAGGGAGGCCAGGGGGGCGAGCGGTCCTTCGGGGGTGGGGGGGGACTGAACAGCAAGACCGGGAGCACCCCCTCAGGGCTTGCACCCGGGGTGGACCGCCCCCCCCCCCCCTTAGTACGCTACTGAGTCCAGGGGTGTCAAACTCAATCACATTAAGGGGCCAAAATCTAAATCACAGGCTAAGTCGTAGGCCAGAACCCGCCCCCATGATAGTACTAATTGTAACACCATTTTTTCCACTCGTTTTTCAGAAATACACACACAATATAATCTGTTTAACAACACACAATGGTTAACCACAAAATTAAACTGCACAAAGCTTCTCAACATTCCCACCAAACACAGATAACCCCTATGCAAATACGGAACCAAAAACTACAAGTACTAATATATACAAATGAAACTCTAAGATTCAAGACTGCATGCAGTTCAACCCCAGAGAAAAGGAGGAGGAGGGAGCTGGCCAGAAGATACCACCAGGGGCATAAAAGGGCCAGGCGGGCCGGATTCACCCCACGGGCCTTGAGTTTGACACCTGTGGGATAGACCATGGGAGGAATAACAAAGTACATGTGTTCCCTATCAAATATTTCTACTGGTGGAGAAGCACTCTAATGGTTATTGCAGCAGCCTGAGAACCTGGGGATATGGGTTCAAATCCTACTGCTGCTCCTTGTGATCTGAGCAAGTCATTGAACTCTCCTCCCTTGCTCTAGGTACCTGTTGCAGGAGTGAAGTATTAGGCACTATGGGCTAAATTCACAAAGCAAACCGACTGTGTACCGATTGGTTTACGACCACATTTCTCTCCGGCCCGATTCACTAACCTCTCCTGCGATCTGCTTCGAATCCATGCATGCAAATGAGGAGAAAAGCATGCAAAGTAGACAGGGACGCGATTCACCAATGAAATTTTAAAAACCGACTGGGCTGGCCGATCAACTCAAGAAGCGACTGCTGGGGGCCAGTCGAAAACATCTTTCCGACTTTCCAGCTCCATAGAAGCCCTGTTCTCTGCATGCCCTGCTCTCTGCTGCCCCGAATCTCTCCTGCCTGCTGCCCCGATGCTCTTCCCCGGATCTCTCCTGCCTGCTC
This sequence comes from Geotrypetes seraphini, assembly GCF_902459505.1. Taxonomy (NCBI): domain Eukaryota; kingdom Metazoa; phylum Chordata; class Amphibia; order Gymnophiona; family Dermophiidae; genus Geotrypetes; species Geotrypetes seraphini. The sequence continues at coordinate 331,790,775 of NC_047085.1, forward strand.
TGCCCCAAATTGCCGCATCGCCGCCCTGCTCTGCCCCAATCTCTCCTGCCTGCTCTGCCCCGATCTCTCTTCCCTGCTCACCCCGAATCACCACCCTGCTCGTCCTTGGTTTTCTCCTTTCTGTCGCCCCAAATCTCTCTTGCCCTTCCCCGCACTGTAAGCCCGTGGTTTTAACCCGCCAGTTTAAGCGGGTTAAAACCACAGGTTCGCTGGGCTAAAAAGTAAAAAAAAAAGTTTACCAAAAAAACAAAAGTCGCGGCTTGGACGGGTCTAGACGCATACACAGACCATCTACAGATGGTCTGCGCATGCGTCGGGATCACACACCAGCGATATGTGCCGGCAGATGGAGGGCATTCCTCCGATCGCCCCCATCTGTATATTATAGTTTGAAGAATCCATTGGATCTGCTGGGATTGGGCACGGGTCAGTCTCAATCAGGCAGATTTGTAAATCTAGCCCTATAAGTAAAGGTGCATATACAGTACATCATATACTACCTGTAAGTGGCTTTTCTGTTGGTTAATCCTATTTGAACCTGCATGGAGATAGGAAGGTCAACAAAAGTTCAGAGAGGGTGTGCAGACTAGTGCTGCCCAAACCAGGGAAATTTTTTTGTTCGATTCGATTTGGCCTATTGAATTGATTTTTCAATTCGATTTGCTTTTCCCACCAATCGGGCGTTTTTTTGGGGTTTTTTTTTTCCAAACTTCCTGGCGAGTTTATTTTGTAGCCTTTTCACCAATCCCACCACCCTTTGCCCTATCAAATCCCATGCCGGCGCTGTGGTGTAAACCAAATAAATAAAAAAGACTTTTCTCTGTTAGGTTCTAGCTCATGCTCGCTAACACCAGCTCTGGCAGGATTCACATTTCAAATCTGACATATTGTAATCACAAAATAAAAAATAAAATTATGTTTTTCTACCTTACACTGCCATATTCAACATTTATTTCTTTCCCATTATCTACCTGCCTTGTGCCCTGGGTCAAACCTCTCTTTTCCCCTCCATGCAGCAATGCTAAGGTTAACAAAGATTCCTTCCTTGGACCACAAGGAGATACTGACAAACCACTGGAAAAGATCCCAAAACAACTACCTAGGTACAACACCCAAAGACATAAGAACATAAGAAATGCCATCTCCGGATCAGACCTTCGGTCCATCAAGTCCGGCGATCCGCACACGCGGAGGCCCTGCCAGGTGTACACCTGTCGTAATTTATAGTCCACCATATCCTTACATGCCTCTCTTAAGGAGATATGCATCTAGTTTGCTCTTGAAGCCTAGGACGGTCGATTCCGCAATAATCTCATCTGGGAGGGCATTCCAGGTGTCAACCACTCTCTGAGTGAAGCAGAACTTCCTGACATTAGTCTTGAACCTGTCCCCCCTTAGCTTCATTACATGTCCTCTAGTCCGTGTCAAATTGGACAATGTAAATAATCTTCTCTGCTCTATTTTGTCGATTCCTTTCAGTATTTTGAAGGTCTCGATCATATCCCCACGCAGTCTCCTTTTCTCAAGGGAGAATAATCCTAGTGTTATAAGTCTGTCCTCGTATTCCAGTTTTTCCATACCCTTCACCAGTTTTGTTGCTCGTCTCTGCACCCTCTCCAGCAGTTTTATATCCTTCTTTAGGTAGGGAGACCAATGTTGGACGCAGTATTCCAAGTGTGGTCTGACCATTGCCCTATAAAGCGGCATTATAACTTTCTCCGATCTACTCGAGATTCCTTTCTTTATCATGCCCAACATTCTATTTGCCTTCTTTGCCGCTGCCGCGCATTGTGCCAACGGCTTCAGGGTCCTATCTATCAGTACACCCAGGTCCTTTTCTTGTTCACTCTTCCCCAGAGTTGCACCTGACATTGTATACTCGTATTCCTTATTCTTATTGCCTAAATGCATTACCTTGCATTTCTCCACATTGAACTTCATCTGCCATTTCTCCGCCCATGTTTCTAACCGACACAAGTCGCTCTGGAGTTTCTCTCTATCCTCATGCGATCTGATCGCCCGGCATAGTTTTGTATCGTCTGCAAACTTGATGATCTCACTGGATGTTCCTTCCTCCAGATCATTGATATAAATATTGAAAAGGATCGGCCCAAGTACCGAGCCCTGGGGTACACCACTAGTCACTTTCTCCCAGTCGGAGAACTTCCCATTTATGCCCACTCTCTGCTTTCGGTTTTCCAGCCATTTGCCTATCCATCTTTGTATATCCCCCTCTATGCCATGGCTTTGTAGTATTCTGAGAAGTCTTTCATGTGGAACTTTGTCGAACGCTTTCTGGAAGTCCAAGTATATTATGTCCACCGGCTTCCCACTATCAATTTGCTCGTTCACGGTCTCAAAAAATTGGAGTAAATTCGTCAAACATGATTTCCCTTTCCTGAATCCGTGTTGACTGGATTTCATCAAGTCGTGTGCGTCCAAGTGCCGGACCATGCTATCCTTGATCAGTGCTTCAACCATCTTGCCGGGGACAGACGTAAGACTCACAGGTCTATAGTTGCCCGGTTCCCCTCTCGATCCTCTGAGACCCACTCAGTGTGTGAACCAGTTGAGTGGAGTGGACTAACTGGGTTGTGGAAATGGGCCCGGAGTTTCTCAGCAGAATTTCCCAGACCATGTCTTCCTCTCAACACATTGACACGCTGCTGCTACCATCACCACCACCACCACCACCACGACCACCAACACATTGACACGCTGCCACCACCACCACCACCACCACCACCACCTCACCGGGTAGGCCAGCAATGCTTATAAACTTTATAAAACACATTATTATATTTTCTTATAAAGCACGTATTTTAACAGAACTCTCTGACATCCTCAGCCTTACCATTCACAAAAATAGAAGGAAGAAAAGTTCCCATTTCCTGCTGTCTCATGTCCCTGGTCTATACAATATTTTTCTTCTGCAGACCCTTCAAAAGTCTGACCAAATCCTTGTTTCACTTGCATTATAAAGTACTGAGGATGCCATCTCTCCCCATTCCCAGGTCCTAAAGTCTAAGATAGTAGCGCAAACTAGTGCTGCCCGATTCAGGAAAAAAAAAATTGATTCGATTCAGCCTATTGAAATGGTTTTCCGATTTGATTCAATTTTCCTGCCCAATTAGGTGTTTTTTCAAACATCCTGGTGGGTTTATTTTATAGCTTTTTCACCCCCTTTGGCTTCTCCTAACCGCACTGGTGCTGTGGTGTAAACAAAATAAAGAAACAAAAAGGACTTTTCCTCTCTCTGTTAAATCCTAGCTCACGTTTGTGGTCTAACACCAGCTCTGGCAGGATATACGTTTTAAATCTGACATTGTAATCACAAAACAGAAAATAAAATTATTTTTTCTACCTTTTGTTGTCTGGTCAATATTCAAATTTTGTTGGTCCCAGGCTCTTGTTGGTCCCAGGCTCTGCTTGTCTTGCTTGCCAGGGTCTCCTCCTTTCTCCGTGATAACCATCCATCTGCCATCTCTGTCCTCCACTTCTGTTTCCCTTCCCTCCCCTAGAGGTCTGGCATCTTTCCTTTTTTTTTGTCTCCATCCACAGATTCACCTTTTCTCAACTACCCTTTCATCCAGCATCTCTCCCTCCTTCCCCACCACCCCAGGGTCCACCATCTCTCCCTTTCTCTTCCCAATTATCCTCCTATCCAGTATCTCTATCCCCCCTCCACACCATCCCTTGTGTCCAACTTCTCTCCCTTTCTGTTCCTTCTCTCCCTAAATCCCATTATCTACCATCTTTCTCCCACTCCTGTTTTTAGACCCATTATTTCTTCCCCCCAAAGTCCGGCATATGCACGTATCTTTGAACCCCCCTTTCCCTCCCTCCCTCCGTGTACTTCTACACTAGGACCCCCTCCCCTGGAGGTCTGTCCCTCCCTAAAGGCATGTCCCCCTCCCCAAAAACTGCACCTCCCCCCTCCGGAAGGTCTGCACCCGCCCTGAAGGCCTGCACCCCAGCCCTGAAGGCCTGCACCCCTACTTGAAGGCCTGTCCCCCCGAAGGATTGTACCTCCTCCCCAAAGGTCTGTCCCCTGAAGGCCTGCACCCGCCCTGAAGGCCTACACCCCCACCTTAAGGCCTGTCCCCCCCTGAAGGACTGCACCTCTCCCCCGAAGGTCTGTCCCCCTGAACCCCTGAAGGCCTGCACCCAAAGGACTGCACCTCCCCCCCCAAAGGACTGTCACGCCCCCCCCAGAAAGGCCTGTGTGTTCCTCTCTGGCCTCCCGTGCCTCCCTTTACCTGATTGCAGCAGAAAGCAACCTGCAGAAAGGATCACGGTTAATTTAGCAATCCTTGCAGGTTGCCATAGGCCTCCGGAGTTGTCCCTCTGCCTCGGTCCCGCCCCTCCTCTGACATCAGAGGCAGGATCGCGGCAGAGGGATGACAACTCCGGAGGCCTATGGCAACCTGCAAGGATCGCTAAAGTACCTGTGATCCTTTCTGCAGGTTGCTTTCTGCTACAATCGGTAAAGGGAGGCGCGAAAGCCTTGGGGTCGGGCCATGACTCCAAGGCCGAGAGCACCCCACCATGGCTTGCACCCGGGACGGATTGCCCCTCCCCTCGCCCCCCACCTTGGTACGTCACTGCAGTAAGTACCTGTATATAATAAGTAAACCACTTTGATTGTAACCATAGAAAGGCAGTACAGGCAGTCCCTAGAATTACTACTGTTGAGCTCAGGAACAATCCCCTGGACAGAAAAAAATAAACTGCCTACTTCATCTCTCCCGAAAACTTAGGTATTATTTGTGATGATCAATGGGAAAAGTTGACTAAAATATGAAATCTCTTAGGGCACATAATTTGTAACAGAACAGCCCAAACCCTATCCTTTCATTTGGAAAAATTTTTTACAGAAGTTCAAACATAACTTTTGTAATCTGCTTATGAATCCATGACAAAATCATCCACTCTCAACATTTTAGATCTATTACATTAGTCATTTTTTCTTAGGGATGGTCACATATTACCCCCACCACTATTCCCTCCAAAGAAGATGCAGTTTTTCACAATTTCACACTCTGTTTTTAACACTCTTCCGATGCCCTTTGTATTCAAGTGTGCATTCTGCAGGGTAAACCTTCTGAATTCAACATTGCCTATAAACCCATAAATTGAAGGAGCTTGGCTCACACCAAAACCTCATAATCAAAATTAAAAATCAAATCAATGTTAGGCAGAGTTTTTCAGTTTCAATGGTATGGGAGCCTTATTTAAATGGGATTTAAGTAATGGATTCCACTGGAGGATAGATAGATAAGATAGATTAGATTAGATAGACACATATATAATAGATATGATAAGATAAATTAGATTAGATAGATACATATAGGTAAATATCAAGATCAGCAGAATTTCAGTGGAAAACCATCTGCCCTTTTGTGGGTACAGTGACATTCTGCTTTTATCTTGACAGAAAATCAATTATGAAAACAAAGGTTTTCACTGACTGTTACACTGTACTATATGTTCTTTTAAATACAAGACTCAAGTAGAATAATGCATGCTACACAAGGTAAAGTGTACAGCATGCAACTCATACCACAAGCTCCACCAAAACAAATTACAGCCTTGCTATTCCTGGGAAGTACTTCAGAAGTAAATTTTTTTTCTCACTTTCTTTTGAAATCTGTAGTATAAAATGATACACCACAAGATGTAAAACATAACTCAGTATGAGTTGCCAGTTATCATATAGACTGAAACCTCCCTCCACATTTATTTATGAAACCCCCCATGGGGGTGGGTTTCTGAAAGCTTGCAAAGAAGTGTGAATTGTGGAATCAAAACCAGCAAGTATCTGTTTGTGTAAAAAAAAACAACTGAAAAGAGGTTTCTGTCTGCCACTTAGCTAAATGCAGGAGATTTGTATGGATTTATTAAAGTTACAAGGCTGAGTGTGCAGAGGGGGAGGGTAACTCCATATGCAAACCATGACTGAGGGATGCACACTCAAAACACTTAGGTGAAATGTTATGCATTTTAAGAGATTATTTAATGAGTGGGAATGGGAATAAAGCTTGTGGGCTGAAATGAATATGGGGATATGAATTGAGCAGAGCTGAATCAGAATAGGGGTAGTGGAAATCCACTCCCCATGAGTTCAAAGAAGGAAGAAAATAGTGGACTGGCAAGCCCAGGGATTTGGTTCTGAAAAGTCAAAATCTATGAGTTTATACTGCATAGTAGTGCTGCCCAATTTTTGATTCAAATTGATTTGATTTTTTTAAAAATCGGCCTCCCGATTCGATGACTGACCCTCCCCTCATCAGTGCCTTCCTAAAGCAGGAGCGGCAGCGCTGCCTCTTGCTGGTCGTCCGCTGCCGCTCCTGCTTGAGAGGGGAGGGTCAGTCAGAAAAGCCTGCATGTTCCCCCAGCTTCCCTGCGCTTAAGCTAATATAGCAGCCTGCAGGATCGCTGGTGCTATAGCAATCCCTGCAGCTGCTGTCATCCTCAGCGGTACATTCCCTCTGCTGCGATCCTGCCCCTGACATCAGAGGAGGGGCGGGACCGCAGCAGAGAGAACAGGTTGACACTGAGGTTGACAGGATCGCTATAGTACCAGAGATCCTGCAGGCTGCCTTATTAGCTTAAGGTAAACGCGGGGAAGTTGGGGGAACAATCAGGCTTGCGGGGGCGGGGGGGGGGGGAGCAGGCCTTCGCAGGGTGGGGCAGTATAACACATTTGCTATATGATGCAGAGGGAGGAAGGGGCAAAAGAGAGTAAGAGAGGGGAGGGGAGATGCCAGACCTGGGGTGAAGTGAAGGGAAAAGAGAGACCAAATCAAAAAGAGGGGGAAGAAAGCAGAGGAGAGGTGCTGGACTAATGGAGAGAAGGAGAGAGAAATGCAAGACCACAAGGGGAAGGGTACAAGAGGAACAGGTACTGCTCCAAAGTAGGTAGGTAGGGTATAGGATGGCAGGAGAGATAGTAGGAGAAAGCCTATACCTGGGGAAGGGGATACAGGAGGTAAGGCAGAGAGAATGAAGAAGCTGGATATGGGGAGAGACATAAAACAGAGAAAAGATGCTGGGCATAAAGGGAGCATAGGAACAAGGACACAAAGGGGGCACTACTGGAGAGGAGAATAGGGACAGGGACAGGGACACAAAAGATAGATAAGGGATTCAGAGGGAGGATGGATAGTGGACAAGGGAAGCTGGGGAAATATGCAGGCCTAGCGGGGAGGGGCCCTGATGCAGAAGTACATGGAGGGAGGGAAGGAGGTTCAAAGAGAAGTGCATATACTGGACTGGGGGAGAGAGGGGGGAAGACATAATGGGTCTAAAAACAGAGGAGAGGGAGAGAGATGGACAATGGGATTTAGGGAGGGAAGGAACAGAAAGGGAGAGAAGTTGGACACAAGGGATGGGGTGGGGTGGAGTGGGGCTAGAGATACTGGATAGGAGGGTAGTTGGGAAGAGAAAAGGAGAGTTGGTGGACCCTGGGGAGGTGGGGAAGGAGAGAGAGATGCTGGATGAAAGTGTAGTTGAGAAAAGGAGAGATGGTGGATCTGGGAATGGTGGGGTCCATCACTGCAGCTGCGGGGGGGAGGGGGATAGAGATGAAAAAAAGGAAAGCTACCAGATCTCCGGGGGAGGGAAGGGAATCAGAAGGGGAGGACAGAGATGGAAGTTTCAAGTTTCAAGTTTTATTGAATATTTGATGAATCGCCTATTACAAAATTTGATGGATGGTTTGCATGGAGAACGAAGAAAGAAGGAGACCCTGGCAAGTGAGTTATCAGAAGACAACCAAAGCCTGGGACCAACATGATTTGAAAAATGACCAGACAATAAAAGGTAGAAAAAATAATTTTATTTTCTGTTTTGTGATTACAGTATGTCAGATTTGAAATGTGTATCCTTCCAGAGCTGGTGTTAGACCACAAACATAGCGAGGAAAAGTATTTTTTGTTTATTTATTTTGTTTACATCACAGTGCCAGTGTGGGTAAGAGAGGGCAAAGGGGGTGAGGAGACTATTAAATAAAAACACCAGGATGTTTGGAAAAAACAAAACAAAACCCAAAAACAACCCACCCAATTAGGCAGGAAAATCGAATCAAATTGAAAAATCGATTTAATAGGCTGAATCGAATTGAAATTTTTTTCTTGAATCGGGCAGCACTACTTCATAGAGTCATATCTGTGCATTATATTCATTTGGGAAGTAGTTCCTTAGATGGGAAACTCTGTCACTAGCTAACACAGAGTTCTTTTTAGAGCTGGTATACTGTGTACCAGCAAAGGTGTACCACTAGGGGCACTCTTGAAGAAACAAGTTGGCAGCCCTTGGGAGCAGGGGCTCAGGGCAGAAGACCAGCAGCCCTTGGGAGCTAGACTCAAGGCAAGTGGCCTTTGGGAGCAGCCCAGGGCAGAAAAAAAGGGCCTATGGAAGTACTATTAGTACCTGAGGACCAAGAAGAGCAGAAGCAGCCCTCTAGAGAGACCCCTTGTTATTAGTGGTTGCTGAGCCCTGTTGAGGGCTGGTAACTGGGACTCTGGCGGAGAGCTACCCCAGAGGCTCCTCTTAAAGGAGACTACTGGAGAAGACTACTGGAGTGCGTATAGGTACTAGTAGCTCAATGGAGGCACCAGGCTGCTAGAGTGCAATTGGCACCAGTGGCCCAACAAGGGAGGAGGCTACCTGGAGGCTAGTGGTGGAAGTGGAGTGCTCTTGGGCTGTCAGAGCTAAGGGATAAGTACCTTGGCTGCCACAGGGGCAGGCTCACCAGCTGGAAAGGACAGCGCCCACCTACCCCTAAGAGCTTCTATGGATTGTGTAAGAATTTGGGGACTGGGTGAAGATGGATTGGAAAGGAGGGATCTAGGTACACAGCCATGCCCACCTAGTGACTAAGCCAAGAAACTTGGGAGGAGCATACAACCACAGGATTGGAAGTCAGAACTGAGAGGCTAAAAGGTTTTTGGAAATGCTGAATTTGAACTGAGAATTAACCAAGGGTTTGAATAGTATATAAATGCGGCTGAATTAACTATCCAAGTACTGGTTTAAGTGTGGAAGTATTGGAATTGTTGAAAGCTATTCTTGATCATTTATTTTATGATTAGGTCCATGTACATAGTTCAAATAAATCAGTTTAATTTATTACCCAACCTTGTTCACAGAAGCTTTTTTTTTAGATTTTTCCTGGGGGGAGAAGAGGGTGAACCCATCTGCTAACACTTCTTTTCCCCAGGTAAAGGCACCAAGTTCTAACAGAGTGAAGGACCAACAGAGACTGCCTTTGGGGGACTCCAGCCAGGTCAGGTCCCGGAGCCAGAGCCACCCTGAAGGGGTGTTACATATAGATTCTGCCTATTTGAGTAACATAGACCAAGGCATTGTTCCCTATTGGCAGGGAAAAAGGAGGGAGCAGTGTTGCTTCAGATATGGCTCCTGTGGTCCCTCTCACCATCTTCCGTGACTTGGTTGGGTGACACCTACTACTACTAAGGCTAGTGCCTCTCCTTTCCCATTGATATTTGGGTTGTCCATGCTATGGGCTAGAACAAGAATGGGCCACAGGCCAGTTAGGATAACGAATGTCCTTGGTGAGGAGAAATCTTGCAAGTTATTACTCTAAATTACTGGCAGCAGGGATGTGTCCGTAGCAGCACAGATAGAATAACTGTGCAAACTGGATTGGCTAAATGGTCTCTCTCTGCTATTAATCACTGCAATGCTGGAAAATCAACTTGACCAAAGAGCAACAGATGTAATAGGTGATGAACTTAAGGTGGGCAAACAGGTAGAAAAGGTGATGACAAAAGATAGAAGGATGCTTAGGTGCATAAGGAGAGGAATAGCCAGTAGGAAAAAGGAGGTGTTGATGCCCCTTTGTACAACTCTGTTGAGACCTAATTTAGAATAGTGTGTACAATTCTGAAAACTGCACCTTCAAAAAGATAGAAACAGGATGGAGTTGGTCTAGAGGACAGGTACTAAAATGGTCAGTGGTCTTCATCATAAAGCCTATGGGGACAGACTTCAAGATCTCAATATTAATACTTTGGAGGAAAAGTGGGAGAGGGGAAATATAATAGAGACATGTGGATACCTAAGTGGCATAAATGCACGTGAGGTGAGTCTCTTTCAATTGAAAGGAAACACTGGAACAAGGAGGTACAGGATGAAGGTGAAAGGGGACAGACTCAGAAGTAACCTCAGAAAATACTTTTTCATGGAAAGGGTGGAATGGCCTCCCGGTGGAAGAAATTAAAAAGGTATCTGAATTCAAGGAAGTCTGGGATAAGAACTCTATTTAGGATCTCTAAGGGAGGGGAAGGGATAGTAGAAGGCATGGATATGCAGACTAGATAGAAAAATGAAAGCAGATAAAGACACTATTGTCCTATGTTCCACATGGCCTTTGTCTCCAGGAGATTGAGATGGATATCTGTTTCCTTAGCAGACAACTTCCCTTTGGTATGAAATCCATCCATATGAGCTCCCCTTCTGAAGTCGGATGGATCTGTTGTCAACACCTTCTGAGTAGGTGAAATTTGGAACTGTAGTCCAACGGTCAAATTTGGCAGAATTGTCTACCAGAGAAGGACATGATTGGCTATACGGTCTTTATTTTCTATGTTTCTATAAGCCAAATGGTTATATCTCCCTGATATGTATGTTTCTGAACATCTGATTGTTGCTATTTTTGTATTACTTTTGGCCAAACACCTAATAATACTATTGGTGACATGACGATCCTATTAATAGCAAAATATACAAAAAATAAAAAAGGGTGAAGCCTTTTGCTGGTCTGATGGCCCTGTGGCAGTGCTGTTTGCTGCCTTAGCTTTAATTCTTGACTTAGTTTTGCTCCTCGGCCTGTTGGGGATGTGCCTCAGCAGCAAAACAAGCCATCTGGTACAGAGCACATTTGTACCAGATTTCAAAGAGAATCACAGATAGGTTGACTAGGAAAAAATGAGGGACATAATGGGAAAAAATATTAGCAGTTCTAAAAGGAAAGTCAGAGCCTAAACCCTACTGTAGAGCAGCACAGAAGCTGCTGAAGAGGGAACATTTTATTTTATTTTTTTTAAATTCTTTATTGATTTTTAATCAAAAACAGTGTCATACAAATGAAAGAACAAAAGCCCATTGACTAAATTTGTAAAAACATAATAATGTTTTTTCATCATATCTCTTCTTTTCTGTGGAAAATATTTTTTAAAAAGCAACCAAGGAAAGCCATCACTAAAATCTTAGTATTTCACATGTTCGTTCTTTCTGTAGGTTCAGCTTTTCAGAAACCCCCCCCCCCCATAAGAACAAACTTTTAATGTTTCTTATTCCCTGCATACTTTTGACTGTAATAATAAATTTAAGCTAAGAGAACAAATAAAATCCATCCAGCCAAGCATATGAATCTGTGTCTGATCTGACAATTACTGCACACCAGATGTGATGAGAACGGGGGAATCAGCATGTGAAAATACCATTAAGACAGAGAGCTGTCAGTTCACCAACTCTTTCCTACAATACATTTCTTGAGAAAAGCAGACATTAGTAATGCCGCTGAACCTCTTCAGATGTCAAAGCCGATAAAGGCAACTTGACAAAGTCAACCATGCTGAAAAAAAATGCTTTAAGACTGCAGAACACCATCTCACAAATAATTACTGTCTTTCAGGACATAGCATTCTCTCTACTGAAAAAAGGGAAACAGGTGACTTGCTAAAGATCAGCTTTCACTTTACTGTGAAAATCTCCAGAAATGTACTTTAACTAAAGGCTCTTTGTACTAAAGGGTGGTAGAGGTTTTTACTACAGGCCAGTGAGGTAAATATTCTGATACTCATATGGCCTGTGGTAGAAACCTTAGGGAAGAAGGCTTTAAATTTGTTAGGAACCGGGCAACAAATTGGGGAAAGGGGCACTATTCTGAAATGATGGGCTCTACCTTAACCCGGGTTATTAATGCTAACATTTAAAGAGACAGTGCATATTTTAACTAGATTTTGGGGAATAGCTGATAGTTGCTCAGAATTGCATGGCTTGGATTTTTTTTTTCTCTGTTAGGTTTTATGTATATTCCTTTATACTGTAGTAGATAATAAAGAGATATTCTTCACCGAAGTGCTGTTGCTGAAGTCTGTTGAACTCCAGCTTCTTTATCATGGCTGTGCTTCATGGATCTTAACTGTCTCATCACGACTCATCTTATGTTCTTATGTATTCTGAAAGAATTGTTGTCGTTAAGTGCTGTCTAGTTGGTATCAACTCATGGTGACTTTGTAAACCAGTGTCTATCAAACATTTTTAGCTCCGGCACACTAAATGGAGCAAATGTTTACCACGGCACATTATAATTGAAATTATAAAATTGCAAAACCAACAAAAACTTAAATTTGAGAGTTATTTATTTAAAGTTCTTTAAGCTATGTATGGGTAATTATAACAATGGGGAAACTAAAATAGTTAGAATAGAATTGCTAATCAATGCAATGGATTTGCTTGTTTTTGAGTGCAAATTAACTCAAAATGCAGCTCGATAGTCAACAAGCAAATACGCATTTCATTATCCACCATCTCCAGTCATTCTCCTTTTTTTTTAAATTTAATTTCTGACATAGCTGAAAATCCAAGTTCACAAAGATAAGAAGATCCAAACGGTAACAAAGCTTTGATTGCTTTGTTGCTCAGGTTGGGATAACTACTGCATAAAAATAAAATTACTTGCCGTTAGTTTTCAAGGACCAATCACATCAAAGAATGATGCTTAGATTTGTGGATAAGCGAGTTATAAATAATATTACATAAATACATAAAATGCTTGTCTGGGCGGCTGTATCTTTACGCACACAGATGCTCATAACTTTGACAGACTCTTGCGTACATGAAGTACGTGTCATTTATTCTAGTGTATATTATGAAGGGAATTTTTTTAAATAAAGTAAAATTCTGGAATCTCTCATGGCACATCCAGAATCTCTTCGGGGCACACCACTGTGCCGTGGCACACAGTTTGAGAAACACTGCTGTAGACAGTTCCTCTGAACTGTATTCAGTTTTCACTCAGGTGGCTGGTCACTGATAGAATGACATTCATAGTTATCCATCACATGGCTGGTCTTCCTCTTTTATGTTATTATGAAACAATATACATGAGAGTAAAATCCTCTGCTCTTTCACCAAATGATTGATCATTATATTTATAAAATGCTAAATAAGCAATATAGAACAATATCAGTACAATAGAAAATGCTCATATCTATTGTTCCTGCAAAAGAACTGGGTAAAACAAAGAAATTTCCTCCCATGGACAAACATGGACTACAAAATTCCACTTATTAACAAAGATGGAAAGAAAAGAAAACAAGAGCTGGCATGGCTAAAAGGTGAAGTGAAAGAGGCTAAAGAGCCAAAAAAAAAAAATCCTTTAGAAAATAGATAAAGGATCAAAAATGAAGATAAGAAGAGACATAAGCACTGGCAAGTTAGATGCAAAGTATTGGCTAAGAAAAAATAAGAAGAAAAACTTGCTAAAGAGATGAAAACTCATAGTACTAAATTTTTAGGTACATCAGAAGCAGAAAACCTGTGAAGGACTGTTGGATGGTAAAAGAGAAAAAGGGACACTCAGTGAGGATAAGACCATAGCAGAGAGACTGAATAAATTCTTTGTTGGGTCTTTAAGGAAGAAGATGTAAGAGATCTACCTGAACCGGAAATGGTTTTCAAGGGTGATGATGCAGAAGAACTGAAAGATATCTTGGTGAACCTGGAAGATATACTAAGCCAAACTGACAAGTTAAAGAGTGTTAGATCACCTGCCCGGATGGTATATATCCCAGGGTACTGAAAGAACTCACACATGAAATTAATGATCTGTTAGTAATCTGTAACCAGTTGCTAAAATCATCTGTAGTACCTGAAGATTGGAGGTGGCAGTGGTTACAGTGGTTTTTAAAAAGGGTTCCAGGGGAGATCTGGTAAATTACAGAAAGATAGGTCTGACTTCAGTGCCGGGCATAGTGATGGAAACAATTATAAAAAATAAAATTGTGGAACACATAGACAAACACGATTTATTGGGACAGAGTCAGCATAGGTTCAACCAAGGAAGGTCTTGCCTCACCAATTTGCTTGACTTCATGACTTCTTTGAAGGTGTGAATAAACATGTAGATAAATGTGAGCAGGTTGATGTAGTGGGTCTAGATTTTCAGAAAGCTTTTGACAAAGTTCCTCATGAGAGGCTCCTGAGAAAATAAGAGTCATGGGATAGGAGACAATGTTCAGCTGTGGATTAGGAATTGGTTATCGGACAGAAAACAAAGGGTAGGGTTAAATCAGTGGTCTCAAATTCAAACCCTTTGCAGGGCCACATTTTGGATTTGTAGGTATTTGGAGGGCCTCAGAAAAAAATAGTTAATGTCTCATTAAAGAAATGCTTATATCAGGAGGAATAAATAACTTAACTCTGTGATGAAAATCAATAATAATTTAAATAATCACAGCTATTATGTGAAAATAAATCATAGATAATATCCTAATTAGAAATGTGAAGTGCTCAGACCTTATAACCTGTGTTTTTAGTGTTATCACTAAAACGAGGTTAACAAGGGGACCATCATAGCCTTCACAGTCCCCTAACCACCTGTAATTTATAGGAAAAGAAGATGTACTTATCTTTGCCAGGTGGTAGTTGGTAATGTTAATCCTCGTTCAAAGCAACTTGAACCGTGTGATGTGACGTTAAAACATTTCTCTGCTTGTACCGTTCAGCCTATGGTCCCAGTCCCCCCGACCTAGGTTTCGTCTCTTCGTCAGGGAGGGACATTAGTGCTAGAGAAATACCATAAAATCATTAAACTTCTTTATTAAATCAACTAAAGTTAAAAAATCTGAGATAATATCATGAAGATAACTCATGATCTTTCGTGATAAGAATTTATAAGTGTAATCTCTTAAATTTTCATACCTATTGCTGGCTCACTAGGACTGGACCGGACCAAAGTAATGGACGAATTGAACTCATGAGCCCAGGATATGCGATTTATAAAGGAAAAACCGGAACTGATGTAATGAACTCAACCGGAAATGAGATCAAGCAGAAAGATTCTTTACGATCCTAAATTCTTTATACTAATAGCCATTCTATCTCTGAATTCAAGCCATCAGGGATAAGGGTATGCCAATTGTAAATAAAACGCTGTTCCTTTTGTATCAATAATCTAGATAGATCTCCTTGGAAATGTTTTACTTGAATCAACACCGTGTATTGAAGATCTTCAAGGGAATGTGCTTCGCTCAACCAGTGAGAAACCAAGGGGGCAGTGATGCGTTTAGTACGGATGCTGCTCATGTGTTCAATGATACGCGTTTTAATTTTGCGAGATGTTTGTCCTATGTATATTTTAGGACAAGGACACTGAATGTAATAAATAACGCCTTTAGAGTCACATGTCGTGTCAGTATTTAATTTAAACTGGCGTCCTCCTGAAAATGGAATAGTCACTTGAGCAGCATTGATGACATGATTGCATACTATACATTTGCCAAATGGTTGGTGAGGCATCCTCTGTGTAGTAAACATATCTAAATTTTTATACTTTAATTTTTCACCTAAATTTGGCCCTCTTGAAAATGCAAATTTAGGTCTTTGGGTGAGCGAAGGATGACTTTGAAGAATTGGCCAATGTTTTAAAATAATGTGTTTAATAGCATTACTGCTACCTGTAAATGGCATAACACAAACGGTAAATATATTGCAAATACGTTTTATCATATACAGTTATAAGCAGGGATTCATCCAGACCAAAAATACAAAGATATAGCTGACAAACTGAAAATCAAAAAGATGAAAAAGATGAAAAGGAGAAAAATAAACCTCAATTGAGGGCGGTTGGGACTACACAAGTACCCAATCATCCACTCATCATCACGGGTCTATAAAAAACTCCAAAACATGTATAAATAATCAATTCTCACGTCTTTCATTCATACAAAATCTTCTTTTTGTTATTTTTCACAGTCTTTTTTTATGTGATTTCAATATAAATGTCAAGCCTATATTCTACGTCAGGGTATGTATTGGATCCTCCCAGAACTTATAGATAATGCACCGGATTGGTTATATTTGGAATGGCGCCTTATGTTTCCCCTAAATTTAGTTCATATGCCAAGTATTAATATACCCAGAAGATACAGAGAAAATAAAATAATAATAGATACTTGGAAAACGTTGAGATTTATTGATAAATTAACACTCATCCCAATATACAAATCAACTAATCAATCCATATGGATAAACTCCAAGATCAAAATTGGCGGAGCTCAAATCCTTTGGAAGAACTGGATTATTGCAGGCATTAGATCTTTAGACGATGTTATTTCAGAAGGTAAACTGCTGGATTTTACACAATTGCAACATAGATTTGGTCTTAATAAAACACAAAGTTTTAAATGGTTGCAATTGAAGCAGGCCATTCAGGTTGGGTTCCCTGAATGGAAAACATTAAACAATCAATATAGTTTAAAGTTCTTATGTTTTAAAGCAGACTTCCTAGGACATCAAGCCGCTTTGTGGTATAAATTAATATCTGGATATTTGAATAAAAAACCAAAAAATGGTCTAAGAGACATTTGGAGCATTGAGATTGGACATCAGATTAATGCATCTCAATGGCCACTAATTTGGTCTTGGAGAATGGGATGTACAGTGTCAGCATCTATGAGACAAACCTGGTTCTTTTTATTACATAGAGCTTTTTGGACCCCTACACGTTTGCAAAAATTAGACAGCTCTAAGTCTAATAAATGCTGGCACTGTAATCTGGAACCAGGGACATTAGATCATTTATTATATCATTGTCCCTATATTAAAATTTTTTGGAATTCAATTTGGCCACAAATTAATAAATTGATGGAAAATCATATTGCAATATCATATGATACAATTTTATTTGGAACAATGATGAGAAAAAAAAGTCAAATTTCAACAGAAAATAACAAACTTTTATTAATTATGACAGGGGTTGCCATTCAACATATAACTAACAACTGGAAAAATTACAACAACCTAAATTATACATTTTGGTGGAATACGATATGTCATTTATTTAAAATGGAAAGAACAATAGCAATACAAAGGGGGACATACACTAAATTTATAAAAATATGGGGGCCATTGACAAAATACTGTAATGAATAAATAATAAAAATTTCTTCTTCTTTTCTTCTTATAGGGATTTTTTTATTTTTTTTTTTTTTCATGACACACATAGAGGGGGGTAAGGAAAATAATTTATACATAATATATTATAATATATTATACAAAATGTAATATATGAATGAATACTAATAGAAGGGTGGGGGGAGGGAGAAGGGATAAAATTTAATTAGAACATATTGTATTAGATATAAAAATGTTATTGAATATTTATCAATTCTATTCTAATATGTTGTATACTTTCTGTAAAATTTGAAATATTATATTAAAGTAATAAAAGGGTGGGGGGAGGGTAAGGGAGAAAATCAAATTTAGATATATAATGTATTAGATATAAAAGTGATACTATGTAATTATCAATTGTATTTTAAATATTATGTACACTTTATGTAAAAATTTGAAAATAAAAATAATTGGAAAAAAAAAACAATATAAATGTCAAGCAATAAAAGGCCCGAATCCCAAACTTAACCACATTACTTGGCGAGGACTACAGCTGAATATCAAAAGTATAAGCAGTGTTTAGAGATATGAAGCATATATCTGGAATCGTGAAAAAATACACTCATCTGAAATCGAGGGTTTTCACCAAGGGCTTCCAACTCAAGATCCCGACAGAAAAGACTTTCTGTTTCGCCCGGCAAGGGCTACTTCAGGGGAAGAATGCCAACTCGAATATCTCTCTGCTTCTAATTATTTTGCTGGAAGTAAAGCCGACTCCTCTCAAGATGGTGCTGGGACTGAAAGACGCGCCCGGCTCGGATAAAACACGAACCGGGCGTATTGACGTCATCAACAGCGTGATGTACGATAGGTTAAACACAAGCACTTCTAACAACCACCAAAAATTTACACCATGCCAGAATTTCACCACATTTTTAAGTGGTGGAGATTTATTGATGATATTTTTATCATCTGGTTGGGGACTGGACAACAACTTATAGAATTTAATGATAAAATAAATCAGTGTCATCATTCCATTAAATTTACCATGACATATAGTGTGGAGAACATCAGTTTTTTAGATGTGGAAATCCATATGAAAGATCAGCACATTGAAACTTCAGTCCATCGTAAAAATACAGATAGAAATATGTTGCTTAAATTTAACAGCATGCATCCGATTCATCTTAAAAACAGCATTCCTTTTGCACAGTTTCTCAGGTATCGTCGTATTTGTAACACCAATGATAAATTTACACAAGAAGCAAAGATATTGGAACAAAAGCTATTGTTAAGAGATTATCCTAAAAATATAGTTAAACGAGCTAAAAAACGTGCGTTATATAATCCTAGGGAAACATTGTTAGACTACAAAAAACCTCATTCAGATGACGTTATAATTCCATGTGTGATTAAACAAACTCGTATGACATCACAGGTGATTAAGAAATACAAAAAACATCTTCCCCTATTAAAAACACTTCCTTGTTTTGAAAATAAAAGATTTATTTTTTCACAATCAAGAAATAAAAATTTAAGTGATTGGCTTTGCCATACATCTAAGGAAGATTTCATAGGAGAAAATTTAAACAACACCCAGGGTCACAAACCTTGTGGCCATTGCTCAAATTGTGATATAATGCTGACTATTTCTAGTTTTATCAACCCCAGTGATGGCAAGAATATTGTTTTACATCAGACGTCCTCATGTCAATCTGTGAACATCATATATGCCATTCAATGTCCATGTGACCGCTTATATATAGGTCAAACATCACGGACCTTAACCATTAGAATTACTGAACATAAAAGCTGTCTGAACACTCGGAAATTAACAGCTCCGATAGTTGCTCATTGTACCCAATTTGACCATAGGTTTGAGAACTTAAAATGTTGGGTTATCGAGAAACTGCGCCCGACTCAGAGAAGAGGGGATACTAGAAGAATACTATGGCAGAAGGAACAACAATGGATTAGCCGATTACAAACTTTAGAGCCAGATGGCTTAAATACAGCTTATGAATGGCAGCCGTTCCTCTGAAATTTATTTTTTAAAGTTCCTTCCTTTGGTTTTTTTGGTGGTTGTTAGAAGTGCTTGTGTTTAACCTATCGTACATCACACTGTTGATGACGTCAATACGCCCGGTTCGTGTTTTATCCGAGCCGGGCGCGTCTTTCAGTCCCAGCACCATCTTGAGAGGAGTCGGCTTTACTTCCAGCAAAATAATTAGAAGCAGAGAGATATTCGAGTTGGCATTCTTCCCCTGAAGTAGCCCTTGCCGGGCGAAACAGAAAGTCTTTTCTGTCGGGATCTTGAGTTGGAAGCCCTTGGTGAAAACCCTCGATTTCAGATGAGTGTATTTTTTCACGATTCCAGATATATGCTTCATATCTCTAAACACTGCTTATACTTTTGATATTCAGCTGTAGTCCTCGCCAAGTAATGTGGTTAAGTTTGGGATTCGGGCCTTTTATTGCTTGACATTTATATTGAAATCACATAAAAAAAGACTGTGAAAAATAACAAAAAGAAGATTTTGTATGAATGAAAGACGTGAGAATTGATTATTTATACATGTTTTGGAGTTTTTTATAGACCCGTGATGATGAGTGGATGATTGGGTACTTGTGTAGTCCCAACCGCCCTCAATTGAGGTTTATTTTTCTCCTTTTCATCTTTTTCATCTTTTTGATTTTCAGTTTGTCAGCTATATCTTTGTATTTTTGGTCTGGATGAATCCCTGCTTATAACTGTATATGATAAAACGTATTTGCAATATATTTACTATTAGTCTCACGTTTGTGCCCTAAACAAATTATTAGTGGTATAACACAAACGGTGTCAGAGTCATTTCTTTGTCGATTATTAGATAACATTAACCACGGGCGATGGCAGTTTTTCGCCCTTTTCCATGCTCTTCTTATGACTTTCCCAGGGTATCCACGGTCTTTGAATTTTTCATATAGCTCCATCGCTTGTTTATTAAAATCATCTTCGTTTGAACATATTCTTCTTAACCTTAGAAATTGGCCCACCGGAATGCCATTCCTTAAAGCTCTAGGATGGAAACTTCCATATTGTAAGAGAGAGTTCGATCGGACGGTTTTTTGTACAGGGAGGTAGAAATTTGATTATTATATTTATCAATCTTAATGTCCAAAAAAGATATCTGATGTTGATTATATTGATAAGTGAATGTAATATTTGGATCTTTAAGGTTGATATCTTCTAAGAAATTATTCAGTTCTTCTACACTACCTCCCCATACAAAAAAGACGTCATCGACAAATCTTTTCCAACAAATAACTTGGTGAAAAAATGGAGATGTATAGTCAAATAGCTCTTCAAATTGCGTCATGTATAAACAAGCTAATGTGGGAGCCACTGTGGCTCCCATGGCTACTCCTTTTGTTTGAAGGTATGTCAAATTTTCAAAATTGAAGTAATTGTTATTAATGACCATAGTTGTCATTTCTTTCAACATAGATCTTTTTTTATCAGTTATATCTAATTTTGGCAAAAAAGATTCCACTAATGTAACAGCCGCCTGTTGCGGCACATTAGTATAAAGGGCCACAACATCGGCTGTTACTAGAAAGAAATGCTCTATTGATATTTGCCGAGCTATTTGATCTATAATTTGTAAAAAAATGGGACGAATCCTTTATATATGATTTAGCCTGAGGTACAAATTTTTTCACCAAGTTATTTGTTGGAAAAGATTTGTCGATGACGTCTTTTTTGTATGGGGAGGTAGTGTAGAAGAACTGAATAATTTCTTAGAAGATATCAACCTTAAAGATCCAAATATTACATTCACTTATCAATATAATCAACATCAGATATCTTTTTTGGACATTAAGATTGATAAATATAATAATCAAATTTCTACCTCCCTGTACAAAAAACCGTCCGATCGAAACTCTCTCTTACAATATGGAAGTTTCCATCCTAGAGCTTTAAGGAATGGCATTCCGGTGGGCCAATTTCTAAGGTTAAGAAGAATATGTTCAAACGAAGATGATTTTAATAAACAAGCGATGGAGCTATATGAAAAATTCAAAGACCGTGGATACCCTGGGAAAGTCATAAGAAGAGCATAGAAAAGGGCGAAAAACTGCCATCGCCCGTGGTTAATGTTATCTAATAATCGACAAAGAAATGAATCTGACACCGTTTGTGTTATGCCATTTACAGGTAGCAGTAATGCTATTAAACACATTATTTTAAAACATTGGCCAATTCTTCAAAGTCATCCTTCGCTCACCCAAAGACCTAAATTTGCATTTTCAAGAGGGCCAAATTTAGGTGAAAAATTAAAGTATAAAAATTTAGATATGTTTACTACACAGAGGATGTCTCACCAACCATGTGGCAAATGTATAGTATGCAATCATGTCATCAATGCTGCTCAATTGACTATTCCATTTTCAGGAGGACGCCAGTTTAAATTAAATACTGACACGACATGTGACTCTAAAGGCGTTATTTATTACATTCAGTGTCCTTGTCCTAAAATATACATAGGACAAACATCTCGCAAAATTAAAACGCGTATCATTGAACACATGAGCAGCATCCGTACTAAACGCATCACTGCCCCCTTGGTTTCTCACTGGTTGAGCGAAGCACATTCCCTTGAAGATCTTCAATACACGGTGTTGATTCAAGTAAAACATTTCCAAGGAGATCTATCTAGATTATTGATAAAAAAGGAACAGCGTTTTATTTACAATTGGCATACCCTTATCCCTGATGGCTTGAATTCAGAGATAGAATGGCTATTAGTATAAAGAATTTAGGATCGTAAAGAATCTTTCTGCTTGATCTCATTTCTGGTTGAGTTCATTACATCAGTTCCGGTTTTTCCTTTATAAATCGCATATCCTGGGCTCATGAGTTCAATTCGTCCATTACTTTGGTCCGGTCCAGTCCTAGTGAGCCAGCAATAGGTATGAAAATTTAAGAGATTACACTTATAAATTCCTATCACGAAAGATCATGAGTTATCTTCATGATATTATCTCAGATTTTTTAACTTTAGTTGATTTAATAAAGAAGTTTAATGATTTTATGGTATTTCTCTAGCACTAATGTCCCTCCCTGACGAAGAGACGAAACCTAGGTCGGGGGGACTGGGACCATAGGCTGAACGGTACAAGCAGAGAAATGTTTTAACATCACATCACACGGTTCAAGTTGCTTTGAACGAGGATTAACATTACCAACTACCACCTGGCAAAGATAAGTACATCTTCTTTTCCTATAAATTACAGGTGGTTAGGGGACTGTGAAGGCTATGATGGTCCCCTTGTTAACCTCGTTTTAGTGATAACACTAAAAACACAGGTTATAAGGTCTGAGCACTTCACATTTCTAATCAGGATATTATCTATGATTTATTTTCACATAATAGCTGTGATTATTTAAATTATCATTAAAGAAATGACAATTTTGCATGAGGTAAAACTCATTATAATTTATAAATTTTTTCTTTGGCTAAGTCTTAATAATAATATTGTCATTTATAGCTAAAGAGACATATGATCAAGAAACTGACTACCAATAGCCAAACGCTGTGTCTTCAAGGGCCTGATGCTAGCGTTCAAATCCTTGCACAACATGGCACCGGGCTATGTGACGACTAAGCTTCCTCCTTATGTGCCGAACTGGTCCCTCCGCTCTCAGGATGAAATATGCCTCAAAATGCCCCTTGGTCGTACCCTTCAACTGCAAACCGCAAAGCGACGGTCTTACTCCCATTTTATACCGAGCCACTGGAATTGACTGCCCTCGCAGATCAGATCCCTTGAAGGACTCAGCTTTAGAAAAGCAATAAAAACATACCCCTAAACCCCTGCCCTTGATCAGACTACAACGAAATGTACTTTTTGCTCCATAAGACGCACCTGACCATAAGACTCACCCACCTGTAGAGGAGGAAAAACCAAGAAAAAAAATTCTGAACCAAATGGTGTGCCCTGTACCCTGTCCCCCCTCTGGTGGTCTAGTAGTAGGCTGCTACAGGGGACAGGACATGTCTAATGGTAGGCACATCTAGTGGCAGCCAGCCAGCCAGCTCCCAGCCCCCAGCCAACCCCAAGCCAGCCAGCCAGTCCCAAGTCAGCCAGCTCTTAGTCCCCAGCCAGTGTCAAGCCAGCCCCAAGGCACCCAGCCAACCAGCCAACTCACCCCCAAGACAGACAGCCCCCAACCAACCCCAAGCCATCCAGCTTGCCCCCAGCCAGCCCCAAGGCAGCCAGACAACTAGCCAACCCATCCCAAGCCAGTCAGCCAGCCTCAAGTCAACCCAGCCAGCCAGTCAGCCCCAAGCCAGCCAGACAGCCCAAAGGCAGGCAGGCACACCCCTCCGGTACCTTTTTTTGGTATCCCGGTGGTCCAGCACACTTTCTCCGCTCCTGCCTTAGTTCTCCTGCTCTCTTCCAGCAGCGGCACAGCGGTGCACGAGGCAGGCATGCGCTTTTTGTGTGCCTACTTGGTCCCGCACTGCACTCTGAATGGCTGCCTGTTAGTTCTCGTCCCACATTACTCAATTTTTGGAAATCAATATAGGGGCAAATTAATATGATACTGGAAACATCGATTAAGCTGTCCTACAATGTAATCATTTGTGGGACATTGTTGAAAGCTAAAAATCCATTAGATAGGTATAAAAGCAGACTTTTTATAATTATGACAGGGATAGCCATGCAAATGATCACCAGGAATTGGAAGGCCTGGGACAGGCTGAATTTCTCCTTTTGGTAGGAATTTTTGTGTCAATGTTTTAGATATGAAAATTGGGACATAATAAAATATTTAAAACAACATGGGGTCCATTAGCGGAATTTATCAAATCAGATTAATTGTATAAGGTTTTAATTCCTTTGGGGGTAATAATAAAAAAAAAAAAAAACGTCTACAAAGTGTCCTAAATGGCTACTTGGACGATCAAAAAGCCTGATCGTCCAAGTACCCATAACCAAAGCTGGTTTTTAGAAGTATCTCTAAACGCACAGAGAGAAAAGAGGTGTGTTTAGAGGAGGGGAAAGGGCGAGCATTGGGCGGGAAGTGGGCCGACCTACACCTAGCCGTACAACAGGTATAACCAATACAGTTTAGTCGGCACTTAGACCTTTTTCACTTAGACGAAATAAAACCAGGTCTAAGTGCTGAAAAAGGGGCCACTGAGCTGATGGCCGCAGGCGCCATCAGTTCAGCGGCCCGGCAACCTAACCATCGCGGCAGGAGAGATGCCTCATCTCCCCTACCGTGATGCCATCACTCTTCTAACCGAACTGCCGCGACCCTCCTGGGGGTGGGGCATGAGGCACATGGGCCCAACCCGACCATGTGCCTCAGGCCCCGCCCCCAGGAGGGGCCTAAGGCTCCCGGGCCTATTCTGATTGGCCCAGGCGCCTTAGGCCCCACCAGTAGGCGGGGCTTTGGGACGGATTGGCCAATCTGGCCTCATTCCGTCGTTGGCTGCCTGCCGGACAGGCGGGTTTGGCTCCCATCTGTCCGGCCAACTAAACAAAGGTACGGGGAAGGGGGGTGGGGGTGTCGTGGGGGGTCAGCCAGGGGGGTTGCGGTCGGCTGGGGGGGCAGTCAGAGGTTCTTGGGGGGGCAGTTGTTGGGGGGAAGGGGGTTTGCGCCTGGGATCCCTCCTGCCCGTAATGTAGTACGGGGTGGGGGTAGGGGGTCGCCGTGGCCAGGAGGGTTTGGGCTCCCTCCTGGCCCGATGTTGTCAGGGGGGGGCAGGATCGGCTGGGCCAGGAGGGTTTGGGCTCCCTCCTGGCCCGAACAACTAGCGGGGGGGGGGGGGGGTCACCAGGGCCAGGAGGACTTGGGCTCCCTCCTGGCCCGATATTGTCGGGGAGTTGGGAAGTCAGCGGGGCAAGAGGGCTTGAGCTCCCTCTTGCCCCGATGTTGTCGGGAGGGGGGGTCACGGTTTGACATGGCAGGAGGGCTTGGGCACCCTCCTGCCTGGATCGTTGTGAGGGGGGGGGGGAATTCTGTAACCGGCGTTGTTTTTGACAGACACCGGTTACAGAATCCAGCTTTTAGGCGAGGGACTGGCTCCTCCTTCGCCTAAAAGCCCTTCTGTTGGACGTTTGTGGCCTAGGCGTGTTTTTGTTTCATTATGGCTAAAAAGTGTAGACGTGCTGAGGGGGTACTTGTAGACGTAGTGGAGATTGGGCATTTAGGCAGAGGAAGGCCATAATCAAAACATGGATGTTTGTTTTGGTTATGGACACTTTCCCTGCTTCTGGGTTTAACGTTTAGGGACTTAGGCCAAAAGGGGACTTAGACGCTTTTTTTGATTATGCCTCTCTATTTGATTTGTACACATACAGGGAGGGTGGGGTGGGGGGAATAAGTTTTGTATTGTATCATTTGATTGGATATAATTGCTATTCATTGTATTACTTGTTTGTATAACTTTTTGCACTTTTACTCGAAATGAAAACAATAAAGAATTTTTTAAAAAATTATGTAACCTTTATATTTCACAATTTCAAAATGTTGTATTGTTTTTGCATGTTCTATTTGAAATGCTGCACCATACCTCAAACACTGGTTAGGCGAGTCATCATGTAACAAATAAACCCCCTCTTTTACAAACGCATAATGCGGGTTTTAGCGCCAACAGCAGCGGTAACTGCTCCGACACTCGTAGGAATTCTATGAGCGTCAGAGCAGTTACCGCCACTGCCAGCGCTAAAACTCACGCTAGGCGTTCGTAAAAGAGGGGGGAGGTTAAATTTGAACCAGTTTTTATTCTTCTCAGTAGTGGATGTCTTGTCCTCACCCACAACGAGACTGAGTGTATCATCTCCACTATACAGCCAAACCCTAACAGTTGTCAAGATTCCTTAGGCACAGTTCTTCTTTAGTATAGTGTAATACTGTTGATGAACCACCATCATTTTGATATACCTTACATCTGCACTGAGGATTTAACTTTCCCTCAATGAGTACAACCACACATTGTTAAACATTTTCTGACAGTATCTGCTCCCCTTTCAATCTCTTCTGTATTTCCAGTACTGGCAGAGCTTTGATAAGGCTAAAAGGAAGCTGCTGCAGTTTTTAAGGGAAGGCAGCAGACAATCTGGTGAGGTCTGAGCTGCCTGCATATGAGGATATGACTCGTGACTGCCAGCTGAATTCTCATACTGTTGGTTTTATGGGTTTTAAGAACAGGGGATTTTGTACTTGAGTGACTTTAAAATGTTGTAGATTACAACTTGAGCACCATATAGCTGAAAAGGCAACACATAACAAAAAGAGTCACCCTCATAGCTGATGGCACTATCATTTTCCATGACTATGGATGACTGTTGTATACAATGTTCCCCCGTGAATTTGTGGTCCGTGGTTCAGATTATTCGTGGTATTATCTGACCGCGAAGGGGAAGCAGGAGAGGGCAGCTGGAGAGGCAGGAGAGGAGCAGCTGGACCGCAAATACAGTATTTCGTCTGGGGAGGCAGGAGAGGGCAGCTGGAGCGCCAGCGAGTGAAGGAAATCACTCGCGGTATGCTCCGACTGCCTCTTCCTGTACTAAAGTCGGGCCTCACCAATCAAGAGCTGTGTGTCAAAGCAGCTCCTGATTGGTGAGGCCCGACTTTAGTACAGGAAGAGGCGGTCGGCGCATACCGCGAGTGATTTCCTTCACTCGCTGGCGCTCCAGCTGCCCTCTCCTGCCTCCCCAGACGAAATACTGTATTCGCGTTTTTTCGATATTCGCTGGTTTCCTGAACAGAGCCCCTGCAAATATCGGGGGAGTACCGTATAAGGGTCTAGATTGCTTTTCAGTGTTAATTTGAACTGTAGCTTAACACATTGTCATTAGCAGAAAAGTACACTGTTCATATTTTTCAGCCTGGCATTTGTGGTCCAGTTTTGGTATAAAATAGGGCCTCCAGCTTTATAAACTGTAAAGGGTCATGGATCTGATAAACCATCTTTCAGTGGTACTACCAAATTGGTTTATATTTATCATATGCAGGTACTTTCTCTCTCCCTAGTGGCTCTCAGTTTGTTTTTGTACCTGAGCAATGGAGGGTTAATTGACTTGCTCAGGGTAACAAGGAGCCACTGTAGGAAGAGTCTAATACAATGGCTCTTCCTAAATTAGCAAACACAGAACGAGGATTTTTAAACTACAGATAAGTTCATCTTACATTATCAATTTCAGAGATTTGTTAGTTTCACAAATACTGACTGCCACTGACATTATTCTTGGATATTCAATACTGGACCAGGTCCAAGCTTCAGTACTGAATATCAGATTTATGTGGCACCAGTTACATTCAGAACTTAACCAGCCATGGGTTGCTGCATAAAGATAGGACTGTATTTTTGGTCAGTGTTCTTCAACCTTTTGACACCTAAGGACCGGCGGAAATAAAAGTATTTTGTGGACCGGCACTGGCCCGCATACCGGCAGTTGAAGAATACTGGGTTAAGTCATGGGCCAGACCCTAACCATCTCTGCCCCAGACCCCGCCCCCATAATAGTACTAATTATAACACCATTTTTCACACACAATATAATCGTATTAACACCACATAATGGTTAACCACAAAATTAAAATACGCAAAGCACACTGTATGCTTTTTAACATTCATTTTTACCAAAAAACATATAACCCCATGCAAATGCATGACCAGAAACTAAAAGTACTAATATTTACAAACAAGCCCTAAGATGCAAGACTCTGCATGCAGTACATCCCCAGAGGAAAAGAAACAAATGCATTTCTTCCTAGACAGCAGATGTAAATCAATAACTAAATTAAAAAATAAAATTATTCCCCCTACCGTTGTTGTCTCCCTCCCTCTATGCTGTGCCTTGCCTTCTGGCCTGCCCACCAGTGTTATCTTCGGGTCGGCTCCTTCTTCCTCAGTGCTGCAGTGCATAAAGCCATGGGCAGCGGCTCCTCGTGCATCCCGCACCTCATCTGGAAGCCTTCCCTCTGACGTTGCGACGTCAGAGAGAAGGCTTCCGGTTCAGGCGCAGGATATGCGTAGAAGCCTCTGCCCACGGCTTTGTACACTGCAGCACTGAGGAAGAGGGAGCCGGCCCGAAGACAACGCCGCATCGATCATACCGTGGACTGGCGGCTACCCGATGCACATGCCAGCCCTGTAGACCGGCAGGAAATTTCTGCGGACCGGTGGTTGAAGAACACTGTTTTAGGTGGTCTCATTTATATAGTTACCCTGGCTGCTCAAGTGCTGAATATCAGCACTTAAATGGCCAATGCCAACTCTGCCTCCAGAACACCCCAAAATAAACAGCTTTCACATGGGCACTAACCATTAATTTTCGGCTGCAATAACCAGTTAAGTGCAGCTGAAAATTAGAGACAGCCCCAAACAAGCGATTTAGCCGGACAGCAGCAATTTCTGAAATCAACCAGAATATTTTTACAATTAATTTAAATGATCTGACTTAAGATTTTTCTTTTTTCTTCACATTAATTCAGATGTTTTCTCTGGGGTTGATATTTTTCCACAAGACAAATAAGAGTCTCATGCAAGTGCATCTTTCATTCCTAATGAAAAAACACAAACATGACACACAGAGTCCAATCTTTTATAAATGGGGAGGTAGAGACAGGCTAATAAAAATTGTAAAAACTATAGTTATCTGTGACTTTCTTGGCTACTAGTAGATGATTTTTTCATGTGACTGTAATTATGCTAACAAATTCCATTCATGTATCATGATTTTATAAAATCATTGCACTAGGATCCAGCAATGGATTTACTATTTAAATAGTGTCTCCTCCAAGGAAGGTATTCTCAGATTCAAAAAAATCCCCCTCTCATATTCTGCTATAAAATGGATTCTTCTAGGACTGCAAACAGTCCCTTTAGTTTAAGGGAAGCAAGCCTACCCACCTACGAGGAGCTAGAAATATCCCATATCATAGGAAACACAAATCAAAGCTCATTAGTGAGTCACAGTTCATCTTTGCTTCAATTCTCTGTATCTAAAATTTATCAGGATTGTGTTTAAACCTCTTTAATTGAAAGAAAGAGGAAGATAGATCCATGCACAGATGGCAAGAGATGTCATGCTCTGTTTGACGCCTATTTCATTTATTTATTTATTTTATTTTGGGAGCTCACCCTTTTCAAAGCTATAGTACTATTTCCTATAAAGAATTTGAAGAAAACTTTTCTGCATTAATAAAAACATGAATGAGGCCAATTTGGTGCATGCAAAGAAGTTTGAAGATCATCACTTCATTTTACGCCTCTTACTCATTTTCCTCACTATGAAATTCTTTTCATTAAAACAAAAACAAAAAAATGTTTCTTAAGGTAAGCTTGTTATTTACTCTGCAAGTAATAATTCCTCACCTTTTTTCCCTCACTTGTTCATAACCTGCTGGGTAAGACACCATTAATAAGCAAACAATCAAAATTGAATCAGAAACCCAGCAACTTTTCTATAGCATCTGGCATGATAAAAGCTTCATCCCTCCACAGGGTTCCTTTATACAAACAACCGGAAAATCCTGTAGTGTGCTCAGTGTTTAACAACGCACTGCACTGTCAAAGCTATGGCAAAACAGGAAGAGAGTTAAAGGGTTCTTAGAAGCAGGTTCTTAAATAGCACAAGACATTAAGAACATAAGAAATGGCTTCGCCGGATCAGACTCTAGGTCCATCCAGTCCGGCGACCCGCACCCGCGGAGGCCAAGCCAGGTGTTCCCTGATGAGAAACCTTGTTTACTTGTATCCCCCAATGTGATTTGCAAGAAGGTGTGCATCCAACTTGCTCTTGAAACCCAGAATGCTGGTCTCCATCACGATCTCCTCAGGGAGAGCGTTCCAAGCGTCCACCACTCGTTGTGCGAAACAGAACTTCCTAATATTTGTCCTGGGCCTGGTGCCCCTCAGTTTCAGTCCATGACCTCTTGTCCGAGTCACATTTGACAATGTGAATAACGATGTTTCTTGCTCTATTTTGTCAAATCCTTTTAGTATTTTAAAAGTCTCTATCATGTCTCCTCGCAGTCTTCTCTTCTCGAGGGTGAACAATCCCAGTTTTCCGAGGTGTTCTGTGTAGCTCAAATTCTCGATACCTTTTACTAGCTTCGTAGCTCGCCTTTGCACCCTCTCCAGTAGGGTTATATCCTTCTTTAGGTAGGGAGACCATTGTTGAACACAGTACTCCAAGTGTGGTCTGACCATTGCTCTGTAAAGCGGCATTATGATGTCCGCCGATCTACTTGTGATTCCCTTCTTTATCATGCCCAACATCCTATTTGCTTTCTTTGCTGCCACTGCGCATTGAGCCGACGGCTTCAGGGTCCTGTCTATCAGTACCCCCAGGTCCCTTTCTTGTTCGGTCTTGCCCAGTGTCATACCTAACATTTTATATTCATGTTCCTTGTTTTTCTTACCCAGGTGCATCACTTTGCATTTTTCTATGTTAACTTCATCTGCCACTTTTCTGCCCATTTCTCTAGCTCACAGGTGTCAAAGTCGGTCCTCGAGGGCCAGAATCCAGTCGGGTTTTCAGGATTTCCCCAATGAATCTGCATGAGATCTGTTTGCATGCACTGCTTTCAATGCATATTCATTGGGGAAATCCAGAAAACCCGACTGGATTCCGGCCCTCGAGGAGGGACTTTGACAGTCTAGTTGGTTCAAATCTCTCTGAAGTTCTTCTCTGTCCTTTTATGTCCCAACTACCCGACATAGTTTTGTGTCGTCCGCAAACTTGATTAAATTACTTGTTGTTTCATCTTCTAGGTCGTTTATGAAGATATTGAACAAGATGGGCCCAAGAACCGATCCCTGGGGTACACCGCTCGTTAACTCTTCCCAGTCCGAGAACTTCCCATTTATGCCCACCCTCTGCAATCTGTTTTCTAACCATTTGCCTATCCATCTTAGTATATCTCCTTCTATTCCATGGCTTTGTAGTTTCTTCAGAAGCCTTGCGTGGGGAACCTTATCAAACGCTTTCTGGAAGTCCAAGTATATTATATCCACCGGTTCACCGCTATCAATTTGTTTGTTCACCTCCTCAAAAAATTGAAGTAGATTAGTCAAACATGACTTCCCTTTCCTAAAGCCGTGTTGGCTAGCTCTCATCAGGTCGTGATTTTCCAGGTGTTGCTCTATGCTGTCCTTTATTAGTGCTTCAATCATCTTCCCAGGAACCGACGTAAGACTCACAGGTCTATAGTTGCCCGGTTCTCCTCTCGATCCCTTTTTGAAGATTGGGATGACATTCGCTATCCTCCAGTCGTCTGGTATTTGCCCGGTTTTAATTGACAAGTTAGCTAGGGATTGTAATAGTTCTCCGATTTCTATCTTGAGCTCCTTTAACACTCTCGGGTGAATTCCATCTGGTCCAGGGGATTTATCACTTCTCAATCTGTCGATCTGATAATATATCATGTTCAAATCCACATTTACTGTGGTGAGGCTATCCTCATTTTCTCCCTTGAATACTCTCCCTGTTTCTGGCATTGATGCAGTGTCCTCCTTGGTAAAGACAGACGCAAAGAATGAGTTTAGCCTATCCGCAATCTGTTTGTCTTCCTTGATGCACCCTTTTCTTCCTTGGTCGTCGAGAGGGCCCACTGCCTCCTTAGCTGGTTTTTTCCCTTTTATGTGCAAGGTCGTGTTGGTTTGTAGCGTCATAAGATTCGGAGCAACGGTTTGATCGTTGTGTTTTAGAGCATATTTATCCAATTGATACCCAAAGACTCCTAAGACTCCTGATGCAGGCCGGGTGGCCGAAACATGATCATGTCGAGTCACTGAGTTACTTTGGATGAATGAGTTATTTTGGATGAATAAAGATATTTGGATTTATCAGATGAGTTGAAAGACACTTTTTGTGCACCATTCTGATTGGGCATTTCCATTTTTGCTCTTGCTTGTTTGATTTTTGTGGATTTGTTTCCCCTGTTTTAGTGTGTCTATGTTTACTCTACCTACCTTTGGTCTGACAATTACTGACAATGCTCTCTCTCATTTCTTCCAGATTAATCCGATAGGCAGTACTGAAGTTCTTATGATATATTATTTGTGGGATCCTCTGTAGGTAAGCTCTATCAGCTCCCCTTAATTATAAAAGCTCAAATTTAATAAGGCAAATAATAAAGAAAATAAAAGAAAACAGGGAAGCAATACTGCTAATGGCAAGGATGGAAGGAAAGAGTGAAAGGATTGATACAGAGTAGGAAGAGAAAGAAAGAAACGAGGAAAGAGCAAATATGCAAACTGTGACCACGTCACAAACATCTCCATGATCCTGAATCAGAGTATTATAGGCTTGTCAAATCTATTTAATTATTAATTCAATTTTCTATACTGTTCTCCCAGGGGAGCTCAGAATGGTTTACATGAATTTATTCAGGTACTCAAGCATTTTGCCTTGTCTGTCCTGGTGGGCTTACAATCTAATGTACCTGGGGCAATGGTGGTATTAAGTGAAATATCACCCCTTTTTTTCCTTTTATGCAAATAACCTTTCATCTTAGCATTTAATTCAATTCCAAATTTTCTTCCAAATTATACCAGTATATTTCTATTCCGTGTAGGGGGATTTGCAAATTAAGTATCCACTGTATATTCCGGTCTCACCACCATCTGGCTTGAAGTCTGGTCAAATCTGTCAGAGGTAATCAGCATTCTAACAAAGTCAGGTTTCCTGTGCAACTGTGCATAATGTCGGCAATCTGGAAAGGATCCTTCTTCCATATAGCTGTCCAGTATGTCATTTATCAAACCAGCAAATTTATCACAGTGATGGATCATAAATATTTAACACCCTGTATGTTAGATTACACTGAACAATGCAGATAGCAGAAATAAACAAGTAGAAAGAAGCAGTGGGACATTCATTGAATTTAACTGTCATAGTCCAACTACTTTTCCCTTTACTTGCAACAGTAGCCTTCTTTCACCCATTTAATCACCGGAAAAAAGGCCGAGATGAATAACTGTTCAGGCAGGCAATCAACTGAAAATATTTAAAGTTGAAAGTGGAAGTTGAAGCTACACAGGATGCTATATAGGGAAGAATAGGGTGGAAAATGAACTCTATGAGGTAAGCTTATATTTTCTACATGTAAACCATGCTTTACATATGAAAAATGGCTATTATAAAATTGAGTAGGATACATGCACAGTAGGAAACACAGCAAGATTGCATTTACATTAAGGACAGCTCTTTCTACACATACACCAAGAGGTGAAGTTTGGGTAGAGCTGAGGTGGAGATAAGAGGTAAACACATTTTGCAGCTAAACTTTAATGCTATGAAATGCAAGGTCATGTATTTGGACTGCAAAATCCCGAGGGAATGGTACACTTTAGGGGATGAAGAACTTATATGCATGACAGAAGAGCAAGACTTGGGTGTGATTGTATGTGATAATCTTAAGGTGGCCAAACAGGTTGAAAAGGTGACAGCGAAAGCCAGAAGGATGCTAGGGTACATAGGAAGAGGTGTGGCCAGTAGGAAAAAGGAGGTATAAATGCCCCTGTACAAGACTCTGCTGAGACCTCATTTAGAATATCGTGTACAATTCTGGAGACTGTACCGTCAAAAAGATATCAAAAGGATGGAGTTGGTCCAGAGGAAGGCTACTAAAATGGCGCATGGTCTTTGTCATAAGATGTATGGGGACAGACCTAAAGATCTCAATATGCAAACTTTGAAGGAAAAGTGGGAGAGGGGAGATATATTAGTGACATTTAAATACCTACATGGCATAAATGCATGACTCGAGTCTCTTTCATTTGAAAAGAATGAGAGGGCATAGGATGAAGTTAAGAGGTGATAGGCTCAGGAGTAATCTAAGGAAATACTTTTCTACAGGAAGAGTGGTAGATGCATGGAACAGTCTCCTGGAAGAGGTGGTAGAGACAGAGACTGTGTCTGAATTCAAGAAAGCATGGGATAGGCACATAGGATTTCTTAGAGAAAGGAAGACATAATGGTTACTGTGGATTTGCAGACTGGATGGGCTATTTGGCCTTTATCTGCCATCATGTTTCTATGTTCTAACATGAGAACATAAGAATTGCCATACTGGTCCATTAAGTCCAGCATCCTGTTTCCAACAGTGGTCAACCCAGGTCCCATGTACCTAGCTAGATCACAAATAATAAAACAGATTTTATGCTGGTTAGCCTAGGAATAAGCAGTGGATTTCCCTAAGCCATCCCAATAATGGCATATGGACATCTTTTAGGAAATTATCCAAGCCTTTTTTAAACCCCCCTAAGCTAACTGATTTCACCACATTCTCTGGCAAAGAATACCAGAGATTAATTACACATCGTGTAAAGAAATATTTTCTCCAATTTGGTAGCTTCATCGCATGCCCCCCCCAGTCCTAGTATTTATGGAAGAATGAACAAGCGATTCACATCTACCCTAGAGAATGACATGGGGAAAAAATCTGTCCCCGTCACCGCCCCGTCACCGGCCCACCATCCTCTGCACCGCCCCGTCACCGCCATTCCCTTCACCGCCCCGTCACCGTTACCGCCATCCCTTTCACCGCCCCGTCACCGCCACTGCCATCCCATTCACCGCCCCGTCACCGTCCCCGCTGCATCCATATAAGCCTTAGTACTGTAATATTTAGCTTATTCCTTTCTTATAAATCAAAGTTCCTGCTGCTGAACTAGAGAAAGAGAAGTTCAGCTGGCAGGGCTTTGTTTATAAATTTTTATCAACACAACTAATATACTATTTTATCCTAAAGCAAAAAATAAATTAATAAATATAATTTTTTTTTCTACCTTTGTTGTCTGGTTTCTGCTTTCCACATCTTCTCATTCAATTCGTTCCATCCACTGTGTGTCTTCTCTCTGCATCTTCCATTTGCTGTTACTGTGCCTCTCCCTTCACCCCCCCCCCATTGGTCTAGCACCCATCTTCTTCCCTCCGCTCCCCCATAGTCTGGCATCTGTCTTCTTCCCACTCTGTCTTCCACATTTCCCTTCGGGGTCTGTTCCTCTCCACCCTCCTTCAATGTCTGTCCTATTCCTTTCCACCACCACCCTTCCCTCCCTCCTTTACCATCTGTTACTTTCTACTACCCTTCAGCTCCTCTCGCGTGGCCTATCTATCTACCTTCCTCCCTCTTATTTTCATGGCATGTTACAATGTAATTTGTGCAAGCCACTGGAGCCTGCGAGCTCGGTCCCTGTCCCATCCCCACAAACCATCTCGCTTCTGTGCTCCTATTTTCTCCATTTCTAATATCTCCCCTATGTATCTGTCATTGCCCCCCCTGTGTCCATATACCATCCCCATGGCATGTCCCCTTTATGTCTCTGTCCCTATGCCCCATGCACATAATTTCCCCTCTTTCTGTTACCTTCCTGTGTCCAGATTCCCCCTATCTTCCTCTTCCATACCAGTGTGTCTCTTATTTTCAACCCCATCTAGCTTTTTTCCCTCTTTCTTCCCCCCCCCCTGCTTCTAGCATCTGGCTCACCTGCCTGTCCTTCCCTTTCTTTCCTGCTGTGGGTTTTTCTTTCCGTCTTCATCCCCTTGGCCCAGAATCCTTTTCCCTTTCACTCCCTCCTTCCAGTTTGAGCCGGGAACACGGGCGATCGCACGGTCCTCGCAGCCCCCACCTGCCTGCCCAATCGATCGTAGTGATTAGCCAGCTCTCTCCCTTCTCCTCACCTTAGTTTGCAGGCTTTCTTTTTCGGTGACCTGCACGCTTTCCCAAAGAGCCGCGCACGCGTGGCTGCTCAGTGTTCAATCTTCTGCTCTGCTGCAACTTCCTGTTTCCGGTTGCGTCAGAGCAGAAGATTGAAACTGAGCAGCAGCGGGTGCGCGGCTCTCTGATAGCGTGCGGGTCGCCGAAAAAGAAAACCTACAAACTAAGGTGAGGAGAAGGGAGAGAGCTGGCTAAACACTAGGATCGATTGGGCAGGCGGGTGTGGGCTGCGGGGACCGCGCAATCCTTCATGTCTCACTGCGGGGACAAGACCATTTTGTCCCCGTCGCCGCAGCGACTGCTAGTTTTCGTTCCCTATTTCGGCGGGTCACCCGTGGCTAAACGCGGTGGCCGCGGGTAAACTGCCACCGTGTCATTCTCTAATCTACCCTTTCCACTCCACTCAGTATTATAAAATATGAGTTTACCCACATGGGGCAATTCTAATAGTAGGCACCCCTTTTAAGTGTCCAAGTTTTATGTGGTGAAAGTCTATTCTATAATGGCATATGTGTGCCTAGATTTTGTTATAGAATGCTAGTGTAACTAGGTATTAGCATGCCTTATATTTAGGCACCAGGAGCCACACCAGCCATGAACCTGGTGTCAACTAAGTGCACCCAAATGTGGCAAAGATGTGCATGCCTTACCTTCTCAAAGTGGTATACCTAAGTGGCAGCTGCTCCCATGTGAATGCTCCCTTGCATTCATGTGCTATGCTACTTACTCACAACACTTACAGAACAGTGCTTAAGTTTTTTGCTGCCTTATATATATAACTATTCATATTTATATCTTTTATTATTTTATCACACAATAACTTATCTAGACATCTGACATAATTGTTGCTTAATATATTCTTTTAGTCTGAGTCCCTTCCTTTCTTATGAATGGACACGCCTATAAACAAGATGATTGGCTAGTTTTGTTCTGCCTATTTACTCTTTATTTATCCTTTATTTATACTAATTACAATCCTCTACACACACAAACATATATTTTACAATTAATCCCTTCCTTCTTCAGCATGTTTGTTTGTTGTTTTTTTAATTCTTAGTATCTTTCATTTTTTCACGATCGATCTGGCATTTTACTACAATTTTTCGGCAAATTTGCGATTGCACTTTACGGCCTCTTTCCATTTATAGCTTCACTGGAATCAAACTTTAGTTTCACTCGGGCGGTTTTTTCAGCATGTCACCTATCGGGTAAGTCTCTATTTTCATCTTTATTTGTTTTTGTGACTTTTACTTCTCTCCTCTCTTTTGTATATGCCTGCTTTTCTCTTAGTTCTGCTGTTTATCTTTTTCAAACGCTCTGCTGTTCAATTTCATCCATTATGTTTCACATTTTTTCTGCATATTCTTTATTTTGTAATATCTGTCTTTAAAGCATACAATCCTACTTTCTTTTGTAAGCCACAAGTATTTCTATATGGTGTTTCTCTTGTTATAATTGAATATAATATAATATTTGGTTGGGGTGCCTCTGCAAATGAGTAAATATATAGTGGTTTGGCATATATACATATATATCTCTTTATTGATTTCATAATCACTGCAGGATTAAGGTTTTTCATAAAAAATGATGATTTTTTAACATGATTATACCTTTCATTATCTGGGTTGTCTTCTCATTTTAATAGCATATGATCAGTAACTATCCTATGGTTGTACTGTTTTTAATTACTTTTAATTGTTGTTAATTGGCTTCCTTTCACATTCAATAGTATACGATTAGTAATTACCTAATGGTTGTATTGTTTCTAATTGCTCTCAACTGGTGTCAATTGCCTTATTTTTAATCATCATTGTTGTTTCATTGCTGTATATCATAGTGACTTATGACATTTATTTGGCTAGTGTTTTATTTGGCTAGTGCTAATATTCTAATTGTTTCTAACTGTTGTTAATTGTCTTTATTTTTAATTACCATTGTTATCATTGCTGTATATCATAGTGTTTTATGATTTTTATTTGGCTAGTGTTACATTTCATCCCAAATCATATTATTCATTTTAATTTTGACTAAGATATATGTTTATGATGATTTTTATTGTTGATATGCTTTTTTTATGTCTCTTGATAGCTAATCACCCAAGGCTTTTTTCTTTTGATAATTTTCTGCTTTACCAAAATTGGTATGTATCATATATTTACATTATTCAATTTGTTTTTATTGGTTCTTCTTTCTTCACTTTCCTTTTTTTTATTTCCTCGGTATATTTTATGTGTTTCTCATTAGATATATATAGATTAATTAAAAATTAAATTATCCATCATATCATTTATTCTTTTTATGGAATATTTTTCCTTCTTTCTTTTCTTTCTATTTTTTAATATAATCTATTTTTTTAATTGAATAAATTGGACCATTATTGTAATTAATATATTGTTTTTTAAAAAATTTTTTTTAAATATACTGTATTTTTAAATATGTTTGTTTTAAATATTGTATTTGTACCTATTAGGACCCCTGACGAAGGTTAGTCCGAAACACGGACCGTGTTGGGTCCCTCACCTGGTAAAAGGTTTTTAACCTAAATTTACTTGTCATAATAAAGCCTGCCTGCATCGTGTACAAGGTCTGCAGTTTTTTGCTTTGTTTGTTTCTTATATATATAACTGTACACTTGCTTGCTATAGTGACAATATTCTGTACGTTTACATGCACATGTGGCATGTAAATGAAGGTGCCTTGTTATGGAACTGCACGCAGAGTACAAACAAAAGGAGTAATGAGATTACAATTGAAGAATAATGGTTGCTATAAATCAGAAAAGATTGCAAAAAAACAAACAAACCCAAAACCCACCAAAACCCTTTTTCACTCTTACATTTAATTAAATTCTAACTACTCATAAAAAACAGTTTTTATTTACTCTTTATATTTTCCCACAATGTTTGAGAATAAGCTTAAAATCAGAAACCAAAATTAAAATTCAATAATCCAACTGGTCTGTTGCCCACTTTGTTAAAATTAATAAGGGAAAGGGGCTCTTATAAATTCAGACAAGAACATTTTTTCTTACCCCCCCCCAAAAAAAAAAAAAAAAATGTTTTTGGGCTGAATTTACAACTCATATATAAGTCCATATACACAGTCCAATCTACGTGTGTCACAAAATGTCAGAATAGGATGATGACTAATTGTATGACTTTACTATATGTATTTTGAGCTAGATTTAAAGTGTGTTACATTGTTAACAAAAAGGTCATATTTCATAAAATGAGACCTGTGATAACATGTTTTAATGCAAAATAATATGCACTAATAACATACTTCAGTAAATCTAATCCTTTATGCTTTATACTCTTTCTGTACCACCAACAGCCTTGTTTAGAATATTGGACTTAAACTAGCTACATAATGAAATCACCATTTATCTAAACAATTAGTCAATATTGAAGTAATTGTTCAGGTGTGCCTAGTAACTTCCCTTACAGATAATGCAAAGACAATACATTTATTGCATTTTAACTTCATTGCAGATAAACACAGATGCACTCAATGCCATATATTGAGGCAATTTACTGTTCTGTGCTATCTGATGGGTTAACCATAATCAAGTTTAAGCTCTGACATTCTTGAGATGGCACACAAAAACATACAACAATAATGAATGCAACTCAGCAAGACACTACCACATGTTGACACGAACACAACTAAAACCTTACCAAGTTGTTTGTACAGTGCTGACAACATAAGCACACTGAGGCAAGTTCATGAACTTAATTTTCAGACCTTATATGTCCCCTTTGACTCCGATTCCTTCATTTATATACTGTATCTATATAGGTGTTGTACTACATGCAAGGTGTTATTTCTTGGGATTTTGGTTTAATTTATGTTTATTATTTT
Organism: Geotrypetes seraphini; assembly: GCF_902459505.1. Classification (NCBI taxonomy): domain Eukaryota; kingdom Metazoa; phylum Chordata; class Amphibia; order Gymnophiona; family Dermophiidae; genus Geotrypetes; species Geotrypetes seraphini. The sequence goes on from NC_047085.1 coordinate 331,830,517, forward strand.
TATTATAGATTTGGTATTTGTGTTCTATGTGTATGACCATTAGAATGATTTTTCTATGCAGCATTTTGTAGTAATTAGGCTCAAACGTAATTCAGAAAAGACAACTTTATTCGTTGCTTTTTGCCACATCCGCTTGACACCAAATCACCACTATGTATCAATAATCTTAATTACCCTATCCAACCTACCATAAAGATACTAGGTGTAACTTTGGATCAATGCCTAACCATGAGAGACCAGGTGGACTCCTTGATCAGAAAAGGATTTTTCACTCTCTGGAAACTCAAATCCATTAAAGCTTATTTCGATACAGCGGCATTCAGAACCCTAGTCCAATCCCTCGTACTGAGTCTACTTGACTACTGTAACATCGCCTATTTAGCAATTTCCCAAAAGAACATGCAGCGTTTACAATTGATGCAAAATGCAGCGGTCAAACTGATCTTTGGGCTGAGGAAGTTTGACCACGTGACACCCTACTACCGGCAGCTGCATTGGCTGCCAATGGAGGCGCGCGTAAAGTTTAAATTTGCCTGCTTCTGCTTCAAAGCACTACACGGACTTGCCCCTAAATATATAACTGACCTTTTCATCTTCTCAGCCAACAGACACAAGAGAAGCTCACATTCCAACTTCGTTTCCCCCCCAGTGAGAGGTTGTAAACTGAAAAAACACCATGAACATCTTCTCTCGCACCAAGCAGCATCATGGGGTAAAGACCTAGAACAATTGCTTTCGCCCACTACTTATGAGGAATTTAGGAAACGTCTGAAAACACACCTGTTCCTAAAGTATCTAGACAACTGATCCTCTCTTCTCTCTCCCCTCTATAGCGATTAACTTGTTCTATTGATCACTCTCTCCTCAAAAATGGATTTCCTGTCCTATTAACCCTCTTTCTTCCTCCCCTCTTAAAGTCAATCAATTTGTACCTTTGCTTAATCTTTGTAAACCGCATAGAACTTCACGGTATTGCGGTATATAAGCTGTTATTATTATTATTATTATTATTAGTTGTCACGATAGTGGAGGGGATATTTGTGAGGGGGAGGGAGGGGAGACAGGGGTTTTGTTAATCCTTGTTCTGTATTTGTGATTTATAAAATGACAGTTGTACTGAATATTGTTTCTTTTTATACTTTAATAAATAATTTCAATATAAAATCATAACTATTAGAGGCTTGTGCAGATGGGATCAGATAGAGTTCGTGGGGATGAGGACAAATTTTGTCCCAGTGTCATTCATAGGTGTCACTTTCACCAATATAAATATCATAAAATATATTACATTTTGTAATCATTATAGAACCTGATATCAAAATATATTCTAAAAGTAAAACATATCCTGAAAAATATGGGTTAGTCAAATAATTATCTGTGAAATAAGAAATTTGTGCATAATATTTGCATGATATACAATTTAACTCTATTAGGAGTTGGAGGCGACACATTTTCACTGACTCCAGTAACCCAAAAATTGCTTCCGATGCCGACTCCACATCCCTAACTACAACCCTCAAATGCAAATGGCAGGAATGAAAGAAAAGGGCAGTATAGATCCTTAGAATTTGTGCACACTCTTGGAATCTGCTAGTCCTTGGCAGATGCTGAGCGAAGGCACCGTCTCCTAGGTCCTATGTTATACTCCTCCTTTCACTGCTGAGGCAGACATGGGAGGTATGACAATAAAGACAGCAGTGATGAGGAAAAGATAAGCAAGGACAGCACTGGACATGGATGAAGCAAAAAGGAAGAAAAACGGGAGATGATGGACATGGATGGAAGGGGAGAGATAAAGATGCTGGATATATAGGGGGGAAAAAGAAGAGGTTAAAAACTAGATAGATGTAGTAAAAAAGAGAGCCTGAAGACTTGATGGTGAGGAGGGGTGAAATCTGAGAGAACAGAGGCAAAAACGTTATGAATGCTGAATGTGAACGATCAGTGCCAAAGATGGATATAGGGCAGGAAATGAAAAGGATGGTGGAGAACAAATTAATTAGGAAATAGACAGGAGGCCCTGGAAATCAAGTTAAGAGAACAGATAGGGGAAAGCAGAAGCAGAGAGATTAGTGGCAGAATGAATTAGAAAAATAAAATCATCAGACAGCAAAGACAGAAAAAAATAATTTTCCATTTAGTGATTGAAATATGTTAATTTTGAAAATTTCCATCTGTTATCTTTACATTTTGTAGAGTACATAAGGAAACGCATCTCCTTCGCAGCCATCATTATTACCATTGTAAAGTAGTTTCTGAAATGACAATAGCATTAAAATTTAGCATGTGTGAAGCTAGGAGGCAGAATGGGGAAAATGCTTCAAAGCTTCCTTTTAAAAATTGCTTCCTCTTGGCATTCCTTAACAGTTAACATCCCTCATCCTATTCCATGCAATGCAGTTAACCTGAGAATTAGAATGCATTAAGTGTCAAGCTGCTATGTTAACTGTTAGCAAGACTATGCACTGACAACTTTTTCAATGCTTTTCTAGAAATGGGATTGGTACTGGAGGACTGGAGAAGGGCAGATGTGGTCCCTTCTCCACAAAAGTGGAAGACGTAGGAAACTACAGACCAGTAAGTATAACTGTGAGCTATATATAAGTCAAGGCTGGGTTCCACATTAGAGAATTGTACAAGAATGGGGGCAACAGTAATCCCATGGAGTCCTCGGAGATCCCCTCCAGGGATGGATCTGTTTTGTTTAGGGAACTCGCGGGTGTGATACCTTCCTCCAGTGTTGGGTCCTATGCAGCTGTACTTCTTCGCTCTTTTCAGGCTGCTATAGTGGAGAGATTAAATTAATTATTTTCCTCAGTCTTCACCGAGGAAGATGTGGGGGAGTTACCGGTGCCAGAAATTGTATTCAATTCTAATGATTCAGAGAAACTCATACAAATCTCTGTAACGCTGGGTGATGTAATGGATCAATTTGACAAATTGAACAGTAGCAAATCACCTGAACCAGATGGTATACATACCAAAGTGCTGATAGAATTGAAAAATGAACTTGCAGAGCTATTGTTAGTAATTTTTCTTTAAAAAACAGCATAGTACCAGAAGACTGGAGGGTGGCCAATGTGACACTGATTTTTAAAAAGGGTTCCAGAGGTGATCCCAGAAATTATAAGCCGGTGAGTCTGACGACAGTGCCAGCCAAAATGGTAGAGACTATTATAAATGACAAAATGACAGAACACATATGTAACCATGGATTAATGAGAGAAAACCAACATGGTTTTAAGTCAAGGGAAATCTTGCCTCACCAATCTACTGCATTTTTTTGAAGGAGAGAATGAACATGTGGATAAAGGTTAATCAGTTGATATTGTGGTAGTGTTCGCTATGATGGTTAATGGGTATATCCTTGATAAAGCATTCAGTGAAACATGTTGGATTAAAGGACCCCTGATGAGCAACTATGTATCAAAACTAAGAACTGCTTATATTTAACCTTAATGAAAGGATCTTTAACATATATAAATACATCAAAAAGAAACATTAACTATCCAAGTGGACCAATGATGATTGGGTACATATAGCTTTAGGGCTTTGAAAGTATTTGAACCTTAAGTGGTACCACTGAGGTCCTGGTAGTGTTTAACGAAGACTATATAAATAAGATACCAGTTTAGTCTGTGGAAAGTGTGGGAGTAAGTATTGAGTATCCTCAGATTTCAAAGATTTGGGTGTTGTTGTTGTGAAGAGGTTCAACAACACTGAAGCATGAGGTTATTCCAAACGCCTACTACGGATCCGCCCAACCTTCAGCCAATCCGTCATGGTCTCGGTCGCAATCTTGAAACTTGGATTCACAGATCTGTTCTTCATCAATTCTGGGGTTAAGATTAATGGTGTATACTACTGGGACGTCCTCTCGATGAAGAAGCTGTTAGCCAGTTATCTGCCACATGTCGGGAGACTACTTTATCTTCCAACAGGACAATGTTACGGCACATCAGACAAAAGACACCGTAGAACTGCTACATCAGGAGACCCCAGACCTCTGATCTGCAAATTCAAAAGACCTAAACCCAGTTTACCACTAAATCTGGGGGATGATACAGGAATGCATCTACCTGACAGCGATATCTGATGTCGAAGACCTTAAACAGAGTCTCATCTCTGTTTGGGCCGAGCTGAAGCACAGCGTCATAGACAAGTCCATAGATCAGTGATGGCCAAGGCTGAGGGCGTGCCTTCATGCAAAGGGAGCCCACTTCGAACATCTGCTTAATTGAAACATTACTTTTTTGACTTTATATTTTTCTGCAGGATACACCATAAAACCTTTTGAAGTGTTTTTATTCAGTTTACAATTAATTTTCACAAGGTAGTGTTGTAGTGCGGTGGGAAATATTTGCAACATTTTACATCAACTACATTCAGGACACGACACTAAATTTCATAAGAATCGGCCAAGTTCTATTGAAGATACGACCAAAAACATTTTGGTGGGCTTATTTTTCAGTTCTATATCTGTATATATCTATATGCTGTTTTATGCACACAAAAAGTTTATAAAATACCCACATAATACCTATATTATTCTTCTAGCATTTGTAAACAGACATTTTAAAATATGTTTTTCATTTATAATACTGTACTATTATAATTTGTGGTTACAACATGCTTATTAGCACATAATACAAGCAGTTTTTATTTAAATCCATCTGTGCTACTTCAGACTTTACCACAAGCAATCTACTGGGACTTTTACTTCCTTATTTTGCTTGTATCCACAGAACCTTATGATTCTGAGTGACTATTGAGCTGTCCCTGGAAGGCAAGATTACTAGACAGAAACTGACCTATTTTGGACATGTGATGAGGGCGATTTCACTAGGAAAGGAGGTGCTATTTGGAATGGTTAGTGGTAAAAGGAAGCAGGGGAGACCAGAAGCCCGTTGGCTGGATACCATCAAGAATTACATAGGAATTAACATCAAGCAATTGAAAGAAGCTGTGGAAAACAGGGAAGCATGGCCTACAGTGGTAATCCAACCCAGCTTGTGGAATGGTAAACATTTTAAAGAATGCAATCTTGTAGATTCTAGATTTCAATTTCCTGTCTAAAAGCAAACATTTAGTTTCCAAGTCCTCTATGCCTCTGGTACTCACAAGCACCACAACAGCTGGGTCTCCCCAGAACTCTCTCAGCATTTTAGAGAAATGAGAGATCCGCTATCTTCACACCAGGCATTTAAGATACCAAATGATCCTTATACCCTCCAGTCACCCAGCTATCAACATTCTTAAGTTACAGATCTCCCAGTAGTTCTAAACCTTCCCTTGATAGACTTCCTTGGGCAAGCAGAGAATGCATTCCTACAGAACCATTTCCTGCCACACCAAGATGAAAGTCTCCTTCAGGTGACCTTATTCTTCCAAGGCTGCAAAAGGGCTGCTAGACTAGTGATAGACTATTATGTCCCTGAAGGTCTCTTTTAGCTATCTCCCTCAGCTCCTCTATGTCTATCACTCTAGCTTCTAAAGATTGGGCTCATTTGCTGAGTCAAGAGCTCTTTGCACCTTGTATGTATTTACACACACATACAGTGTTCCAAACATTGGATAGCCTCCTACTCACTGCTAACAATATCTTAATGTTATTTACAGAAAATCTTATAGGAAGAGAACATGCTGGGTTAAATTATAAATTCCTTAAATAATATTTGGTATATTCTGAATGGGACTACAATTAGTGTTAGCATACAGAACATACTATCTGGCAAATTATCTGAACATAATATCTGGCAAATTATCTGACTCATATTCTACATAGATGACACAAGCGTGTCAGACAATTCCTTTACCAGCAATTGCCCATCTTGAACATACATGCCATTCAACATCTTTTTTCTTTGTACCCACTATTTGGGCTGGTCTGTCAGAAGCTTTTGCGATTAGATTGGGGAGGAGCAAGGACACAGGTTGACGTTTCATCTAGGGCAGGGGTGTCCAACCTTTTGGCTTCCCTGGGCCACACTGGAAGGAAAAAATTTGTCTGGGGTCGCACAAACACTAATCCTAGCTGAGCAAAAAAAAAAAAAGTCGAGCAGGTCCTAAATTTGCAATCATTAATATATAAGATGTACGTATCTAATAATAAACCTTCATTCAGGGACACTGTGGAGAGGAACCCAAAAAAGCAGTAATACTTACCCTGACTGAGCAATCCTCTACATGCACCGCTGACAGCGTAAGCCTGGTTTTCCCATTCAGTTCTATAACAGCTAAGGTGAGCCTCATCAAAGCGGGGATGCTGTCAGCGGCACCTATGGAGGATCGCTCAGTCAGGCTAAGATATCAGAGGGAACGCTTCCGACAGCCGTGAATCGCATGAGGAGCCGACGCCTGTGGCTTTGAGCAGAAAAACAACTGCAGCAAGGGAGCCGGCCAGAAGGTAAACACCCGCCGGAAGGAGGCACAGAAGGGAGGGAGCACAAACTTCGGCCAGAAGGTAAACACCCGGGGGCGGCATCGCTCTCAAGCTGGGCCGCACGAAACTCCTTGCTGGGCCATGGCTTGGACACTCCTTATCTAGGGCAACTGATACTCTTACTTCAGCCCCACATAAGAATCTGGTTGTTGTACTTGGTTTAATTATAATCATTTTAACTTTCTGTGCACTGCCTTGTGGATCTTTAAAAAAAAGAAAGGCAGTTAATAAATATAGTAAATAAATTATTTACAGGATACATATTTGTGTTCTCCCTCGCTTTTCATAAATCAAAGCCAAGCTCCCCCACTATCTCCCCATATACAGTGGCATCATTTGATTCCACTCTCCTTTACTCACCTCAGGTTATTATTATTTGCCTACCGTAAACCTTCTAAGTGAGTTACATATAAAGCACTCATGACACAGGATAGATAGATAGATAGAGAATACACAAATATATATATATATATATATATAAGAACATAAGAACATAAGAAGTTGCCTCCACTGGGTCAGACCAGAGGTCCATCGCGCCCAGCGGTCTGCTCCCGCGGCGGCCCATCAGGTCCATGACCTGTGAAGTGGTTCCTGACCATTTCTATAACCTACTCTGCTTCTATCTGTACCCCTCAATCCCCTCATCCTTTAGGAACCTATCCAAACCTTCCTTGAACCCCTGTACTGTGCTCTGGCCTATCACAACCTCCGGAAGTGCGTTCCATGGGTCCACCACCCTCTGGGTAAAAAAGAACTTCCTGCCATTTGTTCTAAACCTGTCCCCTTTCAATTTCTCCGAGTGACTCCTAGTACGTGTGGTTCCCCACAGTCTGAAGAATCTGTCCCCGTCTACACTCCCAGACAACCAGGCTTTCAGGTTATCCACAATAAAAATGAACGAAACAGATTTGTATAAATTGAGCCTATTGCATGCAGATCTATTTCATGTAAACACATTGTGGGTTGAGAATTACTGGCCTAGGAAATGGTTCTCTGTGGCTGATGCAGAAATCGCAGCAACGCTGGCACTTGCAGAAGCTCGGTTTGATACATGACATCTGATTTATCCATCACTGACTTGCACAACAATTGTAAATGATAGGCTCCAAAGGATTAAACTCAGATTTATGAAACACAGGGGCTCATTTTCAAAAAAAAAAAAAAGAAAGACGTCCACAAAGTGGAAAAAAGGGGCAGACAGACGTTTTTCTTGCCAAACCCTTTCAAATCGCTATTTTCGAAACCTATTTTCTAGGCAGATACTAAGCTCGCGTTGCCTTTGCGATCTACTGGTCGATCACAATCGACCATTTGGTCACCCCTGCTATAAGGTGACTATGGTGAGATGTGTACCTGGGACTTGTAATGTGAGGTTCACTTGGAGTGCCTCACTGCTCTGCTTTAGCCAATTAAGAATGTTGCCCCCTCCCTTATATCCCAATGGCTTGTTCTGTGCATTTTTCTTCAAAATTGTTTGTTCAAAAATGGTTCATAAAGGTAACATGCACTGAGCATAAACACATCCATCTTTAGAAAAAAATAAACCAAAACCCAATATAGGCATCTTGAAGTTTTGAAAATGAGCATTATTTGGTACTAGATTTTTGTGCATGTTCCATAAAACATCTAAACTCAAATATAGACATCATATCAAAAATACCCTCACTATATATTATTCTTTCCAATGCTAATAACTATAAAAAATATGTTTGGTTGTTCCATTTCCATTTATTTTAAAAATCAGGATATGCTATACAAATATATAATGATAAGAATAACCTTAGCATATGCCATTTGAAATAAACTTTTTATTTCTCTTCCTATATAAAAAAAAACACCCAAAATCAAAACCCACTACCCTCTAGCACGCAGAGTCTTGAAAGCTTTTTTCCAGCTGAGATTGAAAAAGTAGAAAGCATTTGCAGTTACAATGTGCAATTGCTCAAACCCAAAAAGTCTCACCTGCAATAACTGTTTTAATGGGAGAAAGGGAACAATAGCTTTCTGGCTACTTGTTGCCAGTACTGAATACAAAGGGTTATTTTTGCTCTTAATTCAGGGGGTTCTTGCAATAGGTCAATTAACAATTAGCTATCTCAGCACGTCTGCCATGTCTTCAGTACTGTTCTTAATGTGATATAGCCAACAAATACAAAACAAGCAATCCTCAATTCCCAAAAAGGAAAATTAGAGAAAAAGATGATTAAAAATCTGTACAGGAAATATTGAAGCATCACTATACAAGATGAATGACATTTTCTAAGGTCCTTTATGATTCACGTAATCATGCTATTTTAGTACTTAATTAAGCTAATGAACGGCTTCTAACAAAAAATATAATGGACTTCTATAGTAAATGCTATTAAAATATATTAGATCACACTAACTCTGATTGTTTAAACTAAAATATAATATTTTTCTTTTTCTTTGCACTTTTTTGTCTATTCCATTCATTAATTGTGACAGCTGCCTCAGTAAAGCTACAATGTTGATTGGGGTCCAGTGGTCCCCCAGCACACTCAGTATTTGCAATTTAAGACAACGGTGAGGTAAATGCTCCAACGCTCATTCATTTCCTATGAGCGTCAGAGCATTTACCTCGCCAGCCAGCACTAAAACCATTCTACCATGGTTTGATAAAAGGGGGCTAATACGAGGGTTAAATGACACTGACTTCTGATTTTTCTTGTGCCTTGTTGAATGCTCAAGAGCTCAATTCTCTCCTGAAGAGAGTTCTTCTGTACAGAGAATTTCAGTGATTGAAAGTACGTATTTTGTTTGTTCAGGAGACTCACTTAACAAAACAGAAGAGTCCTATTGAGGATTGTGTTTATATATCAGCCTTTTTTCATCAGCCTATAAGAAAAAAAAAAAAGTGGAGTGGCCATTTTAATTGCCAGATGTTGCCCTCTGGTGGTAAAGACTGTGATGTCACTATTTCTGAAAAGCAAATGAGGAACACCCCAGTGACACCAGCTATACTTTATGCACCTAATGAAACTCAAATTACATTTATTCAATGAGCTTTGACAGAAGTTTTTTTTACTTTTTTCATTCTGACGGTCCACTTACATAAGGTAGAAATTTTAATCTAGTAATGAATCCAGATTTATTTAAAAGTACAGTAGTTCAATTTCCAAAGCTTTACTCTTAACAATCATCCCCATGATAGAAGATATACCGTATTTTCACGCATATAACGCGCGCGTTATACGCGTTTTTACTTACTGCGCATACCCCTCGCGCGTTATATGCATGAGCGCGGTATACAAAAGATTTTAAACATAGTTCCCACCCCGCCCGATGCCCGATTCACCCCCCCCAGCAGGACCGCTCGCACCCCCACCCCGAACGACCGCTCGCACGCGCTCCCACCCGCACCCGCATCCACGATCGGAGCAAGAGGGAGCCCAAGCCCTCTTGCCCGGCTGACTCCCCGACGTCCGATACATCCCCCCCCCGGCAGGACCACTCGCACCCCCACCCCGAAGGACCGCCGACTTCCCGACAATATCGGGCCAGAAGGGAGCCCAAACCCTCCTGGCCACGGCGACCCCCTAACCCCACCCCGCACTACATTACGGGCAGGAGGGATCCCAGGCCCTCCTGCCCTCGACGCAAACCCCCTCCCCCCCCCAACGACCGCCCCCCCAAGAACCTCCGACCGCCCCCCCAGCCGACCCGCGACCCCCCCTGGCCGACCCCCCACCCCCCTTCCCCGTACCTTTGGTAGTTGGCCGGACAGACGGGAGCCAAACCCGCCTGTCCGGCAGGCAGCCAACAAAGGAATGAGGCCGGATTGGCCCATCCGTCCTAAAGCTCCGCCTACTGGTGGGGCCTAAGGCGCGTGGGCCAATCAGAATAGGCCCTGGAGCCTTAGGTACCACCTGGGGGCGCGGCCTGAGGCACATGGGCCCAACCCGACCATGTGCCTCAGGCCGCGCCCCCAGGTGGGACCTAAGGCTCCAGGGCCTATTCTGATTGGCCCACGCGCCTTAGGCCCCATCAGTAGGCGGAGCTTTAGGACGGATGGGCCAATCCGGCCTCATTCCTTCGTTGGCTGCCTGCCGGACAGGCGGGTTTGGCTCCCGTCTGACCGGCCAACTACCAAAGGTACGGGGAAGGGGGGTGGGGGGGTCGTTGGGGTCGGCCAGGGGGGTCGCGGGTCGGCTGGGGGGGCGGTCGTTGGGGGGGGAGGGGGGTTTGCGTCGAGGGCAGGAGGGCCTGGGATCCCTCCTGCCCTTAATGTAGTGCGGGGTGGGGTTAGGGGGTCGCCGTGGCCAGGAGGGTTTGGGCTCCCTTCTGGCCCAACTACACAAAGGTACGGGGAAGGCGGGTGGGGGTGTCGTGGGGGTCGGCCAGGGGGGTCGCGGGTCGGCTGGGGGACGGGCGGAGGTTCTTGGGGGGGGCGGTCGTTGGGGGGAGGGGGTTTGCGTCGAGGGCAGGAGGGCCTGGGATCCCTCCTGCCCGTAATGTAGTGCGGGGTGGGGTTAGGGGGTCGCCGTGGCCAGGAGGGTTTGGGCTCCCTCCTGGCCCGATATTGTTGGGGAGTCGGCGGTCCGTCGGGGTGGGGGTGCGAGTGGTCCTGCCGGGGGGGGGGATGTATCGGACGTCGGGGGGGGGGCATCAGGCTTTCAGGATGGGGACAGACCTTCAAGGGGGGACAGGACTTCAAGGGGGGACAGTGCACGGAAAGTCAGGGGGGTGAACGGAGAGTCGGGACAGCGCACGGAAAGTCAGGGCAGTGCACGGAAGTCAGGGGGGTGAACGGAGAGTCGGGACAGCGCACGGAAAGTCAGGGCAGTGCACGGAAGTCAGGGGGGTGAACGGAGAGTCAGGGCGGGCGAAAGGAGCGTCGGGCATCATGCGCGGTATACCCGTGAGCGCGGTATACAAAAGTTTTTGTACATATCATCGTGATTTCTGCGCGCTATACCCGTGTGCGCGTTTTACACGGGTGCGCGTTATTTGCGTGAAAATACGGTACTCTTTTCTCTTCACCATATATAATTCCCTTTTAAGAACTGGTATTCCCAGGCTTAATAAAATTATAACCATGCCATTTTGATACAAGAATCAATGGATACTAACTTTAGCAAGAGTTTATTTCTCAAATATACTATAGGGTCATAGCAGTCATTTCTATTCAGAGTTGCTAGGGGCAGAAGCGAATAGCTTCTTGCCTAATACTAGGCCTGTTAAGGTAGGCTGGAGGGGTGTGGGTGGGAGTGGGGCTGGAGAGGTTCTGTCCCAGGGCAAGGGGTTTGGGGGAGAGTGTTGTATCATGTAGGGGGAGCAGAAAAGAGGGGGTCTGATCTTGCTGCAAGGGAGGGGGATCATACCTTGTATGTGGGATAAAAATGAAGAATCCTTGATGATAGCCATCCTATTATAAACAAATGGTAAAGATGTATGCTTCCAAGAGAACATTGAGGATTAACGATGAGAAGAAGGTAGTAGTGCATTGTTACCATGCTATTATCATCAATGGCACTTTTTCATTGCAGGACCAAAACTGTGCAATTATGTCCCAAGTACACTGAGGGGCTGCTTAACCTTTCAGCAGTTTAAGAAAAATTTGAAAACATACTTGTTTAGGCAGGCTTTCTTAATTTAAGAGGAAAAACTTTTCGGATGCTAATGGCAGATAGGGTGGAAAGATACAGTTTTAGTATAGTCTAATTTATTATGTATGTAAAAATGTTTTGTATACCGTTTGATGGTAGACGGTTTATAAATGTAGTAAATAAATAAATATTAAGTGCCAGTGCCTGGACACACTGAATAAACAGAGTAAATTTAGCTGGTTACAGCTTTTAAAAACCTTGACTACCTCAGGTACTTTAGTTAGATTGTGAGCCTTCGGGACAGTAAAGGAATTTCTAAGTACCTATCTTTACTTATCTTATTTTATTTTTATTGTATCCTTAATGTATATTTTCTGTAAACCGCTTAGAACCTAACAGATTAGCGGTATATAAGAAATAAAATTACATTACATTTTCTTTTTTGTTCCTGGGTAATACCGTATTTTTCACTCCATAAGATGCACTTTTCTCCCCCCAAAAGTGGGAGGAAAACACCCCCCACCCCTGTCCCTTTTTTTTTATTCCGGTGGTCCAGCGCTTAAGTGTAAAGCAGAAGAGTATGCCAGAACTTACGCTCCTCGAGACCAGGTCTGGAAGCCGCCGGGACACACAGGTGCTCAAGCCCCTCGGCTTACTGCTGCGGTGATGTCCCTCGCTGGACGGCTGCCTCCTTTTGCGGCACAGCGGTGCACAAGGCAGGCACAAGCTTTTCGCGCTCCTGCCTGGCCACATGCTGCTCCCTGAATGGCTACCGTCAGTTCTCGCGGGACTAAATTCTTTGTTTTCAGAACATTCCAGACTAAATAGTTTTTTAGTTTTTTTAGTTTATTAGGATTTTATATACCGCCTATCAAGGTTATCTAAGCGGTTTTTTACAATCAGGTACTCATGGAGTGGCAGCAACATCAATCAAGTGCTTATGCATGCAGAGCAAAAACTTATCTTTGAACTTAATCCCATAACTCCAGTGGGACTTAATTTTGAAATAGACTTTCACCCTTTTCTATGACATTACCGATGAAATAACTCTTTATACTTCATAATAATCATCTGTACATAGATATACATGATATGACCCACAAGTTTCTTTATCTGTTTTGTTCCTTCTGTTACAATCATTCCAATAGATATTCCAACAGGTTCCGAAACAGTTCCCCAAACCCTCATACATATGTTTGTTTATATGTTTTTCTTCCAATGTGACTGCTTTATGCATTACAGGCCCACTGCCATGGTCTTAAACCCTTGTTTATTTCTTCATAATAATTTGCTTAAATCATGTTTTAACTAATTTCATTATTCATTATCACTTTTCTTAATGTTTATATTGAACATTAATTATTTCACACAGCACGTTTTATTTCATTTTATTGTCCATTACCGTTTACTTCTAAGTCGACACTTTGTATCAGTTATCTTGTACTTTTGTTTAAAAGGTATAAGCATTCTCATATTAGTTACGTATGTGTCAAGGAGTTGCATGCATTTTTATATACCATTCAAGTTTGATCTTATATTTCTGAATTGGTTTTCTAATTGTTTTATGTATATTTTTATTCTTTGATTTACATTGTCAGAGCCATTACACGGCAAATAGCATGTTTAACATTTTTTTGTATGTATGTTTTCTAATGTTCTTAACTTCCAGAAGTTACATGAATTTTTTATATATCACTCATGTATGATCTTAATATAGTTCCGAATTGGTTTTCTAATTGTTTTACGTATGTTTTTATTCAATGCCCTTTCTTGGTTTGCATTGTCAGAATCGTTACTAGAATGTTAAAACATTTTTCTATGTATGCCTTTTAATATGGCCTTAACTTCCTGTTTTTTTCCTGCTCTGTCTATTCTCCTTGTTTATTTAACTCTCTGTCTTCCCCTTTATCATTTTATCTGTCCACTTTGTATAGCCCAATGTACACTGTACTTATGCATTTCTGTTCCCCAACACAATTTTTTATGATGCATTTGTGCAGATTCCACATCACAACCTATTCACGTCCTATTCCCCAACAATAGTACACCAACCTCACCACAACTTGTCCTAAACTCACAGATATATTTACAAGACATTTAAACATCACACATCTCTCCCTTCGCAGCCTGTCATTTCTCACATCTATCAGTACTCCCGCACATGCTTCAGTCAGATGTCTTCAGGAGGGACTTGTCTCACATGTAATGCTTGGCATTCATTAGATCTCTTTGTATTCCCATTTTGTATTTAAGTCCAACCGTCACATTTTCCTTCAAACAATTTCTATTTTAGTCATTCAAATTACATTCCTACTCATTTGATTTTATTCCAATCAGATCCATTGTGTTTTTAATTCATTTCAATTCATTGCATTTTTCATTTTATTCCATACAGACTCATTGTGCTTTTTAATTCATTTTACCACCCATTCTTATTCCCTATCGATTTACCAGAGTCAGCGTTGCATGACATTTGCTTTTATAGAGACACATTAACTGTTGGCATCCACATACCATTCACGGAATGATTTTAATACACTGCACATATTTGAATAGATTATCTCTACATTTGCTTTGATTTGGCGCTAGATGACTTTTACTGATGGATCATCCCTTTGTTACAGCACATAACATACACCCAACGCCCTCGGTCATTACGTTACTTTTACAGCCTCTTTAACCACAAGTTATTCGTCTTACTTTATCCTTTAATCATACGTCTTGTCTTATCCACATGCTCCTCCTCCTATTTACTTCATCCGTTTATTGTACACTATCACTGTACAGGTCAATATCTGTCTCTTTCCGCAAGGGCTGCAAGAGTGGTCATTATTCACTTTTATTTTTCATGGGTTCTCCAAACTTCCCTTATATAAAAAATAAATAAATAAATATTTTTACACCTTATCACATCTTTTATACAACTTTATCCCTTATAACACTTCCTATCACACGTAAAACTTTCTGCTTCCCACCTATTTTTTCAAACTCTTCAGTTTCCTGCATAGGTTTTGTCTCATCCTAAAGTAGAGATTCCATACTATTACGCCCCGTATATTCACCTTACGTCATCAACCAGCATCTATTTTTATCTGCCTGTTCCCACAGCATTCTTTCACTTTCGCAAGCAGTGTTCACACTGAGTGTCAGTCCGTCTGAAGTTTTGCCTTCAATTCACGGTAAGTGCCCCATTTTTCTCCTCTTCAGCTCTTATGACATTATGGTTTATCTTCGATTATCGTTCTGGACAATTTTGTTTCAGCGTTTGTCTTGGTGGCCTCTTCGGTTCTTTTGGTTTTTCATCTCTCGTTTAATAAGCATGCCAACATTTTTTTCTTTCATATTTTTTTTTTGCATAAACATGTATATTTCTTTTCAGCATTTCTCTAACTGTCATGTTTGCTAAGTCTCTTGTCCAACATTAACACAGTTGCCCCATCTTGCCGTCTTTATGATTTTATACATAGTTTTTAATCAATTTAATACACAATCTCATAAGTTGTATTATCGGTGTTTGTGTCATTTTATATCATGCTTGCTCCATTTATACCAAGCTTGTTCCTTTTTTGTTTCCACATGTCTTTTATTCATTTATTCATTTTTTTCTCTTACTTCTAAAGCATTTTAAGGACTCTATACAACATTGTTGTATTCCATATGGTTCTCTATTAATTAAACATAGGATAATTTATACATAGGATAATTTATCACTCCTTCATTAGTTCTGATCAGCTTCTTCCTCATTTTTTCACCATGCATTTTTCACTTAATTTCACATTCTCACACCTACATATATTTTAGCAATACCAGCACTTATACACATCACCACTAAACACTACTGGTGCACATCTCTGAGGACCAGCCAGCACGGCTTCAGCAAAGGAAGATTTTGCTTTTTCAAGGGAGTAAACAGGCAGATAGACAAGGGTGACCTGGTCGACATTGTATATCTGGATTTTTAGAAGGTGTTCGACAAGGTCCCGCATGAACGACTACTTCGAAAAATTGCGAGCCATGGAATCGAGGGTGAAATACTCACGTGGATTAAAAACTGGTTGGTGGACAGGAAACGGAAAGTGGGGGTAAATGGATAATATTCAGACTGGAAAAGCATCACAAGTGGAGTGCTGCAGGGTTCGGTGCTTGGACCCATGCTCTTCAACATATTTATAAATGACCTGGAAATTGGTACAACGAGCAAGGTGATTAAATTTGAAGATGATACGAAGTTATTCAGAGTAGTGAAGACACAGAAGGATTGCGAAGACCTGCAATGCGACATAAACACGCTTGAGAAATGGGCCGCGACATGGCAAATGAGGTTTAACATGGATAAGTGTAAGGTGATGTATATCGGTAATAAAAACCTTATACACGAATACAGGATGTCCGTTGCAGTACTCAGAGAGACCCCACAGGAAAGAGACTTGGGAGTACTGGTCAACAAGTCAATGAAGCCGTCTGCGTAATGTGTGGCGGCAGTGGCGAAAAGGTTGAACAGAATGCTGGGAATGATTAAGAAGGGGATCACAAACAGATCAGAGAAGGTTATCATGCCGCTGTACCGGGCCATGGTACGCCCCCATCTGGAATACTGCATCCAGCACTGGTCGCCGTACATTAAGAAGGACACAGAACTACTCAAAAGAGTCCAAGGAAGAGCGACTAAAATGGTTAAGGAGCTGGAGGAGTTGCCGTACAGTGAGAGATTAGAGAAACTGGGCCTCTTCTCCCTTGAAAAGAGGAGAGAGGGGACATGATCGAAAAATTCAAGATAATGAAGAGAATAGACTGACTTAGTAGATAAAGACAGGTTGTTCACCCTCTCCAAGGTAGAGAGAACAAGAGGGCACTCTCTAAAGTTAAAAGAGGATAGATTCCGTACAAACGTAAGGAAGTCCTTCTTTACCCAGAGAGTGGTAGAAAACTGGAACGCTCTTCTGGAGGCTGTTATAGGGGAAAACACCCTCCAGGGATTCAAGACAAAGTTAGACAAGTTCCTGCTGAACCAGAACGTACGCAGGTAAGGCTAGACTCAGTTAGGGCACTGGTCTTTGACCTAAGGGCCACCGCGTGAGTAGACTGCTGGGCATGATGGACCACTGGTCTGACCCAGCAGCGGCAATTCTTATATTCTTATGGTAGAATCACATACAGGAAATGCCTTTGCAGGACATGGAACTTCAGGAATATGAAGGTACATCTATGTCAGATCTAGGAAGGCTAGGAATTTACCTGGTGCCACTGCCGAAATTAATGACCAGACCATCTCCATGTGAAAGTGCGGTACTTTCAAGACTGCATTCATAAATTTCAGGTCCAGAATTAGTTTCCAGTTTTTGGTGCCTTCCTTGGGCACTATGTAGTATATGGAGTATCTGCCAGAGCCAGAGTCTTCATCCAGAACTAGTTCTATGACTTGAATGTCTAGCAGTCTTTGCATTGTCACTCAGACCATGGCTTCCTTTTCTGGCCATCCACCTAGAGAATCAACAAACAGATCTTTTCCTTTACTGCCCCATCGCTCTGGAACTCAGCCCCGAACTATTGAAGAGAGATCACTACTATCGACAAGTTTAAGTCCAGTCTAAAAACTTTTCTTTTTAAAGATGCCTTTGAGGTTTTACCATCCTTTTAAAAATGTTTTAGCCCATTACTGTCCCAGCCTCTGGCTGACCCGTCTGTCCCCTCGCCCTTTCGTTTTTCTCCTTTTTTGTTCTTTCCTATCCAAATTATTGTAGTTCCTACCTTGTTCCTTTCATGCCAGTCTGTCAAGTTAGTCCTATATGCCTGTTTTTCTGTGTTGTATATTTCTTTGTCCTATCTTGATGTTAGTTGTTTACCTGATTTATTTTAACCTTATGTGAAACTGCCTTGAATTTTGATAAGGCAGGATAACAAATTTTAATAAACTTGAAACTTGATGGCAATAGAACACAATCTTGTGATGCTCCTGAATAAGATCTAGAACCCAGTGGTTGGAGAAAATTTGCTCCCATATTCTCCAGAATGCTAACAGTCTCCTGCCAATGTGCAGGAGGGAAACTGCTGCTTTGGCATCATTGTATCTTCTTGGAGGCTAGGCTGACACAAGATCCTGAGGGTTGCTGGCGTCTAGAGCTGCTAAATTTCTGTCTGGATCCCTGATAAGATCTCTGAGCAGAGGCACTTGTGTAGTACTAGTGGTACTCACTCAAAGTATATTGGGGACAATGTTAATAAATTGGCACACCATTTTTAATAATATAAAAAAATAAATGCAACTACTAAAAATACAATGTTCTCAACCACCTTGATAATATTAATTAAATTTATGATTCAACAAAAAAGCAAACAATAAGCTAGGAATTATTAAAAAAAAAAAAGGGATGGTTAACAAGACTAAAGATATTATAATGCGTCTGTATCACTCCATGGTACGACCTCACCTGGAGTAGTGTGTTCAATTCTGGTCTCCTTATCTCAAGATATAGCGGCACTAGGAAAGGTTCAAAGAAGAGCAACCAAGATGATAAAGGGGATGGAACTCCTCTCGTATGAGGAAAGACTAAAAAGGTTAGGGCTCATCAGTTTGGAAAAGAGGAAGTTGAGGGGAGATATGATTGAAGTCTACAAAATCCTGAGTGGAGCAGAACGGGTACAAGTGGATCAATTTTTCACTCTGTCAAAAATTACAAAGACTAGGGGACCCTCAATGAAACTGCAGGGAAATACTCTTAAAACCAATAGGAAGAAATATTTTTTCACTCAGAGAATAGTTACTCTGGAACATGTTGCCAGAGGCTGTGGTAAAAGCGGAGAGCATAGCTGGTTTTAAGAAAGTTTTGGACAAATTCCTAGAGGAAAAGTCCATAGTCTGTTATCAAGACAAGGGGGAAGCCTCTGCTTGCCCTGGATCGGTAGCATGGAATGTTGCTACTCTTTGGGTTTTGGCCAGATACTAGTGACCTGGATTGGCCACCGTGAGAACAGGCTACTGGGCTTGATGGACCATTGGCTACATTGGCTGCCGATGAAGGCACGCGTAAAGTTCAAATTTGCCTGTTTCTGCTTTAAAGCATTACACGGACTTGCCCCCAAATACATTACTGACCTTTTCTCCTTCTCAACCAACAGACACAAGAGAAGTTCACATTCCAACTTCGTTTCCCCCCCAGTGAGAGGTTGCAAACTGAAAAAACACCATGAATTCCTTCTCTCACACCAAGCAGCATCATGGGGTAAAGACCTAAAACAATTACTTTCGCCCTTTACTTATGAGGAATTTAGGAAACGTCTAAAAACACACCTGCTCCTAAAACATCTTGACAACTGATACACTTACCTCTTTCCTCTCAATAGCGACCTACTGTCCTTTTGATCACTTTTCTCCTCAACAATGAATTTTCTGTCTAATTACTTCTCTTTCTTCTTCCCCTCTTGAAGTCAGTCAATTTGTACCTTTGCTTAATCTTTTGTAAACCGCATAGAACTTCACGGTATTGCGGTATATAAGCTGTTATTATTATTATTGGTCTGAACCAGTAAGGATATTCTTATGTTCTTAATGTGCTCAGTACCCCCACACACCGGTCATTCAGGCAAAGCAAAAACAATGCAATGGAGAACCATCATAGCAACATTCTGTTCTCCTTTGCTATCTCATATTAAATGGAACAAAAATCCCAAAGCCAGCCACATACATTAATTAATGGAAAAAAAATGGAAAAACCACTTATCTGTTTGATGACAAACTCGTATGGATTATGCTTCTTCTGTTGCGACTGTCCCACAGATCCAAATAATGATGTAAATGCGCCACTTGGGCAAATGCCTAATGTTACCCTGTAGAAATTCCCAAATTCCCGGTGTGCACACCATCAATTGACCCTCACGTGAAACAAAAATCAAAATCAAAAACTACGGTATCCACCATGTAGAAGTGTCCAAAACCAAAATACGCTTAAGTTCACCCCTCAGCTCCAGCCGAGTTTCAAAACTTTCTTCATCAGGAGGAATGACAAAAACCAAGCAGACTCCATCTCCAGCTTAAAATAAGCTAGAAGCCGAACACGGAGACAATTTGTTTTGGCGAAGCTCTAAATAGCCCTCACTCAGGAAATTGGCAAACCTGTTTCCATTTTGATGGGCAAAGTCTGACCCATCTGCCTCATGAAGCCAATAAAAGATGTACTCTCTGGCAGAGTCTTGCATTGTTGAGGAGGAGAGGAAAGATCAGAAGGTATACCATAGGGTTCTTCTTTTGAGTATTCTAGCAAATTCTCCTTTGAATGGTTGAAGGTATCTAACTCAGACTCCTCTAAGTACTCCCTGGTAGGTGAATCAGGGAGTGTGCGTCGAGAGGAGCATCCAGGGCAGGATTACCGTAATTCTTCAAGGGCCCCTAGGCACACAAGTACATTGGGCCCCCTAGCCCTGTCCCGCCCACACCTCGCCCCCATTTATTTACTTGTTTTCTTATTTACTTCATTTCTACTTGTATTTCTTTTTTTCTTTTATTATAAAATAGAGAATGACACGGGGACAAATTTTTCCCCATCCCTGCAGGAACTCCATTTCCCTGTCTCGTTCCTGTGAGTTTTCTCGCTGTCCCTGTCCCTGCCCCATTCCTGTAAGTTCTACTTTAACCACATAAACCTCGAACACTTATGATTTTAAAGTGTTTGAGGCTTGTGCAGATGAGGATGGAGCTTGCAGGAATGAGGCAGGGACAGGACAATGATTTCCCGCAGGGATGGGGAAAAATTTGTCCCCGTGTCATTCTCTATTATAAAATTCAAACAAACAACAAAGATTACCATACCAGTGCCAGGGTACAGTTTTAGTTCTATGCAAGCCCAAACATCTCTGAACAAATCCCCCCTTCCTACCTACTTGCCCAGGACTTTTAACTCTGAACCCTTTCCATACGTATATAAAAGTGTTCAAATGCATTGTAAAGCAGTAATACTATCCGAAACATAAGTCCATATTAATAACCAAGTTTACAACTCCTCTCAACTGCCTCACTCTATGTCATCCAACTTTAACCCATATGTATGTATAAACAACCAAATCTGTAACTCCTCTGGTACATTCCGCTCCATGTATGTTAATTTGTAACAAAACAACAAGGCAAGCGGTCCAACAAAGAATCCAAATGTGGAACAAAAGAAGATCGGCAGACAATAAGGAGATTCAAATCAGGTTTATTCAAAGTGCTCCCAAGAACCATGCCCGATGCATTTCGCCAAACAAGGCTGGTCAATGCTAACAGAAAACCATGTCTTTCATACACACAGGACACAGACTAACCACCTCCTTTTTACAAAAGCACAGAAGAAGTTTTTAGCACTGGCTAGTGGGCTGAATGTTCTGCACTGTTCTGACGATCATAGGAAATCTATGACCATCGGAGCAGTGCAGAGCATTCAGCATGCTGGCTTGTGCTACAAACCGAAGGAACAGTACAATTTAGGGGATGAAGAAACAGTGATGCATATCCCCCAGTACTGAACAAAATATAAAGATAGAAGATATAAATTTGAAAAAAGAGAAATAACAAATCACTTTACAAATTAACAAATAAAAATAAAACAAAAAATGGAAAATAAGATACCATTTTATTGGACTAATACATTTTTAATTAGCTTTCAAAGGTCAAACCTTCTTTCCTTAGGTCAGTAAAGTATACTGCTGCTACAGTATCCTGTCCTGACCTGAGGAAGGAGAATTTGGTCTCTGAAAGTTAGTCAAAAATGTATTAAAATGAGTCCAATTAAATGATCACTGTATTTCCATTTTCTATTTATAAACATTTATACTACTTTATCCTATAGCAAAAAAAAAAAAAAATAGAATTTTTTTTCCTACCTTTGTCATCTTGATTTTCATTTAGGCTCTCTATCAGCTGAATTATGTGTTTGGGTATTCCCATTTGCACTACAGTTCTCCATAGTTTATTATAATCCACAGAGTCAAAAGCTGCTGTAGTCGATGAAGCAAAGGTATAGGGGGTTTTGGTATTCTTTGTTCTTCTCCAATATTCATCTAACATTGGACTAGGACTTGAGAATGAGTTGATAGCACCTAACAATCTTTGTCTCCCAGTTTCTGCTTTCCTCATCTTGTCATTTTCTTCCTTCCATCCACTGTATGCCCCTTCTAGATACTGTCTGCCAACTCCCTTCCATCTTTCCATTTCTCCTCCTGCCCTCCCCCTGCCCCCTTGGTCTGGCATCCTTCTTCTTCCCTCTGTTCCCTCTATGGTCTGGCATATCTCTCCTTCCCTCCCCATCTCTCTTCTCATTTCTTCCATTCAGATCTGATATTTCTGTCTCCTTTCCCCCCATGATCTGCCATCTCTCTCTTCTCTATTTTCTGCTTCTGTCTAAATTAAATTCTCTCATTATTCTGTCCTCAGTTTCCCTCTTTTCATTGTGTCTACCCACAGATTACACCCCTTTTTTTCACCCTTCCACTATCTCACTAACTCTCTTCTTCCCCCATCCAACATATGCCCTTTTTTTATCCCCTCTTTCTCCACTTCCATTTAGTATCTGTTCTCTCCTCTCAACTGACATCCATCTGCCCTCTTCTCTCTCTCCCTTCTCCCCACTTCCATCATCTGCCCCTTCTCTCCTTCTCTTCCTCCACCCCAATTCCATCTCGTTATCCTGCCCCCTCACCTTCTCACCGCTGCTGCTGCTTTCCCACATGCTCCTGATGCTGATAGCACAAGTTCTCCCCACTTCCATCATCTTCCCCCTTCTCTCTCTCTCTCTCTCCCTTCTCCCCACTTCCATCATCTGCCCCTTCTCTCTCTCGCTTCCTCCTCCCCACTTCCATCATGTGCCCTCTTCTCTCCACTTCCATCATCTGCCCACTTAATCTCTCCCCCTAGTCAGCCCATCTTCCTTCCCTTCACCTTCGCAGGTCACCCTTCCGATGTTTTCTTTGTCAAACGGGCCCCGGCATTGATGGCAAATATTATCTTGCAAGCAGTGCTCGACCCAAAGCTTCCCCTCTGATGTGAGCTGCCAAGGCAGAAATAGAAAGCTGCATCAGAGGGGAAGCTTTGGGCTGAGCACCGCTTGCATGATAATACCATGTTTCCCTGAAAATAAGACAGTCATATTAATTTTGGGTCCAAAAAACGTACTAGGGCTTATTTTCGGGGGATGTCTTATTTTTTTTCATGTACAATGATCATCTCTCCCACCCTCTCCTCCACCCCAATTCTTCCTCTTTCCTTTCTCTCCCTCAGACCGCAAGACGACCAACATACCTCCCTCAACAGCAGTGTCAGCAGCACTCTAAACAGGCTGCTTCGTGGCCTTCTCCCGCCGGGGCCTTCCCTGTGCCACGTTACTGATCACATCATCAATGATGTGGCAGAGGGAATCACCAACGGGAGAAGGTTGCAAAGAAGCCTATTTAGAGTGCTGCCGACACTGCTGTTGAGGGAGGTATGTCGGTTGTCTCTAAGTTGGAGGGTCAGTGGTGTTCAGATGAGTGGGAGAGATGGCAAGGTCAGCGGGGGCTCAGCTGCCCTTCGGGTGGGTGGGGGAGTGCTGCTGTTGGCTAATTCAGCGATGTTGTCAGCTGCAAAGGTAAGGGAGATGGACCAGTTAGGGGGAGAAATGCCTGGACCACGAGGACCCAACGGCCCTAAAGCACCGCACCAGTGGGGCCCCCTGACATTTTTGGGCCCTAAGCATATGCCTACTAGGCCTACCCTTTAATCCAGCTCTGGGAGAATCGACTGTGTGTCGAGATGTAGGTTGATGGTCTGATCCAGGAGAACTCCTCTGACGATGACCAAGCATGCACTGAGTGGATCCTTGCTGACCCCAAAGCCCAACATTGAGTGGGGATGTGTGACCTTGTCCTTGACGCTTTGATGTATCGTTTGCTGGGCTGAAGCAGGCACAGATGCTGTTAACACCTGTGAAGACTGCTTCTGCAGTAGCCTGGAAAGCTCTTGTCTGATCATAGCCCAATATCTCCTTCTGGAGAGATGGTGCTGGTACTGGAAGAGATATTGGCATGGAAGAAGTCTACTGTACTGGATGTCAGGGCATGGGAGATCTCGATGTTGAAGTACGTCTACAAGAAGACATCAGCTGGATGGAAGGAGAGTGGTTCTTGTACATTGACACTTACTATATGTCGAGGAAGTCAACATTTGGGAGGACACAGAACCATGCCTAGAAGGAGAAGAATGTTTGTGTTTCTTTAACTTGAGTACATGAAACATGCCTTGATGCACAATGCAAAGATGAAGAGGAAATACAGTCCTGCCTCTGTAAGGAGCATGACATTTTAGATGCAGTGTCAATGCACTTGGTGCTAATCTTTATGCCTGAGGGTGTTGGGTTCCAAGTCCCCCACCATGCTCGATGTCGATGTTGCCGTGGTACCAAAAATTTTTTCAGACTGAAGTTTTTAGGCTTTCAGGGACTCTTTTGCATGCAGAAACAGAGGTCACAACAAATGCCCCATTTGATTTTAAAAATAGATGATTATTATTAGTTCCCAAGTTTGTTAGTTATTTATATACTGCCTATCAATGGAGGTTGTCCAAGCAGATTTTGCATTCAGGTACAGTACACTCAAACATTTTCCCCTATCTCTCCCAGCAGGATCACAATCTACCTGGGACAATGGAGGATTAAGTAACTTGCCTAGGATCACAAGGAGCAGCGCTGGGCTCAAAACCACAACCTCAGGGTGCTGAGGCTATAGCTCTAACCACTAGGCTATTCCTCCCTTTTGACTGTAAATAAGCTCTTGAAGAAAGTACTGAAGTGAAAGTGCTGATAAGCGTGCATTCCTATTTTTGAGGAATTCTTAACGGCACAGAATGGGCAATGGAGGAAAGTTCCAAGTCCCCTTAGTCCTTACTCAAGTGGATAGCACTGTCCATTCTGAAAGCATAAGGGATCTGGTAGGCTGCCTGGAGAGAAAATCTGGGTATGGCTGCTGCAGCATGGAAATTTTCTTTTCAGTTATGGGATAGTGAAGACCTGGATATCAAACAAGGACATATCAAGAACCTTTTAACAGTTTTCTGTAGCAGCTTAAGAGTAGATTATGCAACAAGAGATGGAAACTTCTGTTGCAAGGTTTCTGAAATTCAAAGGCACATTTTTATATTATATTTAGAAAACAAATTTGCTTCATTAAAACCATTTTCTGCCATTTTTTGTGTTTCCAGTTTTGTTTTGTCTTCTCTTAGGGGAATAAAAGATCTTAGCAATTAGAGTGGAGGAGAGGAGTACAGGTAGTGAATAATGGAAGGGAAGGAAGTGAAGAAGGGATCTCAGGCAGGAGGGACAGAGGTATAAGGAGATGGGAGGGATATGAAAGCAAAGAGGAAGGGGATGATGGGGATAAAGGAGGACAGGGAAAGGGAATGAAGGAAAATAAAAAGGGATTAGATAAGGAAGGAGGAGAAAGAGGGAATACACTAGTTTGGAAAGAGGGATTTAGCCCCCCCCCAAAAAAAAATAAAAATAAAAAAAAAAGTGCTGCTCTCCCACCACCTATAGGTCCTCCTCGGGCCTTCCTTAGAAGCTCTGGTAGTCTAGTGGCCTAATCAGGGCAGGAGTGTCCTGCTCATGCTGGCTCTACATTCAAAATGGCTGTTGAATCGTATTGTTGAGACACTGGCTTTTGGCACACATTAATATAGCATATCTTATCTCAAATGTGGTTAGAAATCCCTGAGCCCAGCAAACAGGGCAAGTGTTTTCATGCTATTAAAACAGAGCAGTGATAATTTGTGAATTTTACAGTTCAGATACTCCACCACATAGGAGCTACAATTGTCATTCAGACTGTAGTTTTCATTCATCAGCATTCATGACGACACTATCAGAGTACTGCAGAATTAAAGAATAATGGGGCATGCTCTCTTTGACCATTTCTGCATGATTCAAATGCAATATATGAAAATGAAAGAATAAGTTACTCCTGTACTCAAGATGCACAATAATATCTAAGACCCTTAAAAGTGAATCTGGAGTTTCTGACAGAAAGAGTGGGACAGGCACATGGGATTGCTTAGGAAGAGGAGGAGATAGTGGAAGCTGTGGATGGGCAGACTGGATGGGCTATTTGGTCTTTAACTGCTGTCATGTTTCTATGTTTTATTATTTAATTATATTTAAATCTTTTTATTAAGCAGTGACAACAGCAGATACAACAATAGCATAAACCAGGTTTACAATATCAACCAACTACCGCAGAGGACTGGACTCTTATGTCCTCTGCGATCATGATCAACACCCTAACTCCTCAGAAAGAACCCCACCCACCCCCCTTCCCTCCCATCCCCACCAAGAGAAACACTACAACATACAAACTGGGGGAGACCAATGTCAAACAGGTAGAACCGATTACATTTGGAGTCTATTCAGGATATGGCTATGACTCGCAGGGGATAAAACGTTCAAGTATGGAGTCCAAGTGTTGACAAAGTCTCTGCTCTGGCGACGAGAAGAAAAGGCCAAACGGGCTTCCCAGCCCATAAGTTCATGAAGTCGATTCCTCCAAAGCCAAAAGGAGGGGGGTTCAGAAGAGAGCCAACAACATAAGATACATTTCTTCCCCAAAATAAACTATTTACTAAGAAATAGTTTTTCCGAAGAAGTATACACAGAGAGTAAGGAAAACTGGGCAAATAACATAGAAAATACCGATACAGGCACAGGAACCTGCACCAGGTCCATGTAAGAAGGAAGCCAGCACCTTCCAAAAAGCCTGAATCCCCTCACAACTCCAGATACCAAGGAAGTAAGAGTTAACCTCTACAGAACAACAGACACAGAGTTGAGTGCCAATGCAGCCCATATAATAAGCCTGACTTTGAGAAACATATGCCTGCAGGACTGTACGATAGTGACATTCACACAATTCAGCAATTTTTTAAATATTTTAAAGATGTGTGGTTATATTTTTGCTTTTACCTGGATAATAAAATGCAGGTATCTTATCACATACAGTAGGTTACAGTTTTTTCTGACAAACTGTAAATTATATGTATTAGTTTCCAAGTCAGTTGTAATAAACCCCAAGCACTAGAAATCTATGAACAGAATGGCCCTATCTGGCAGGCAAAAACCTACAAAAATAGCCATCATGTTATGGCACTTCTCATCAACATCTGGATTGTGAAAAATACTGAACTTTTATTCTGCTTTCTATGCACCAATCCAAATGCAAAATATACTCTCAGACCACACACCGAAAGACTGATTAATTTAAGACCAACAGCTCCAAAACAAGAGGCTTGCAATAACACAGATAAGACAATAATGAAGTCCATTAGAATGCAGGCAGTACAATGAGAAATGCATTAGAATCCATCACTGAGATTTCAGAACCCTCAAAAGGATAATCTGAGAGAAATGACCAGTTTATATACCACAAAAGAAAAACCTATAACAGATGCATTTGATATCCAAACAAAGGACACAGAAAGCATGATTTAATGCAGCTCATTATGATTTACAGTTTACACTGAAGTGGTGTCTTAACCCATCCTGTATACCACTACTTTTAATGGCTGCTATTTATCCCGGATGGTCAAATTTAATAGGATTCCACTAAAGACTGGTTAGAGAAAGACAGATGTTGGGAGAAAGCTGAAAGTATACTCAAAAATCAGCACAGACTACTTGCTATTCATGCTAACCAACTTGATTAAACTGAATTGGCAGCAAAGCTCTGTAACTAAACAGATTTATCAGTGCCCTACAAAGCATCATATATCATCCCTAGCCATGACAGGTCTTAGCCGAGCCTCAAGATCTGCACATAGCACCTAAAATGTGATCAGACAGCCCTGTTCAAAATGATGCTGATAGGGAGCACAGATAATACCCCTAAGATCTGCAGCAATGCCTGTTTAGCAGAAAATATCAAGAGGAGAAGGCAGTACAGTTTTGAAAGAACATTCTTGTGCTCATTTTATTTTTACAGTTGATGTGATTACACCGTCACATGACAGATCTCTCTTCAAACAGTTTACTTTCTTAAGTGGGAAGAGAAGTCGTTCCACTCAGAACTAATCCAATCTACATTTCTGGATTAGGGACAAAAATCCCACCCCAATGAGAGTTCTGTCACTATTCACATATTCCCAACATTTTGTTTCAACAGGACACAATACAGAAAATTTATGGCAATGTCGTAAACAACTTCTCTCTTTGGAAAGCAGGTAAAAGGGAGGAGAGAGATGGTGAGAGAGAAAGATTAAATAAAAGAACCAGTCCGAGATGTTCCAGGTTGAAGGCAGAAAGATGAATTTTTGTTTCAAAGCTCCATATGCTGACTACAATGTTTACTCATTTTGGGCTATAAGAGAAAGGGCGGGACCGCTGGAAGAGGAAGCAGCGCAGGCGCAGGGCTCACAGAAGGGCTGGGACTGCCAAGAGGAAGCAGCAGGACACCGGTAGGAGCGTCTACATGATGGGGGGGGGGGGGGTCGGGAGGCTGTGGGAGTGCGAGCGGTTCTTCAGGGTGGGGGTGCGGGTGCGAGTGTGTGCGAGCGGTCCTTCGGGGTGGGGGTGCGGGTGCGTGCGAGCGGTCCTTCGGGGTGGGGGTGCGAGTGGTCCTGCGGGGGGGGTGAATTGGACGTCGGGGGGGGGGGGTATCAGGCTTTCAAGGTGGGGACAGGACTTCAAGGGGGTGAGGAGAGTCGGGGCGGGCGAAAGGAGAGTCGGGGTGGCCAGAGGAGAGTCGGGGCGGGCGAAAGGAGAGTCGGGCGGCGACGGGAGAGTCAGGGCATCATACGCGGTATACAAAATTTTTTTTACATATTTTCGGTTTCCCACGCGCTATACCCATGTGCACGTTTTACACGGGTGCGCGTTATCTACGTGAAAATACGGTAAATACATTATCTATTTAAAGCTATGGCAATTGGCAAAGAATTCAGTGTACTCCAGGAGCAATACAGATACTATTTATTTATACATTATTTAGTATTTCTATACCACTTATAATCTAAGTGGTTTACATTCAGGTACTCAAACATTTTTCCTGGTCCGTCCCATCACTGTCGGTCCCAGTGGGCTCACACTATCTAATTTACCTGGGGCAATGGGGGAGTGACTTGCCCAGGGTCACATGTAGCAGCATGGGAATTGAACCGACAATCTCAGGGTGCTGAGGCTGTAGCTCTAACCACTGTGCCACACACTCCCCGAAAGTGGAAAATAAGCAGTTTTCTACCGATATTGTCTAGGTAGGGTTGTTTTCTATTTTTGCTGATTCTATTCTATCTTTCCTACTTTCTCACCGCCTTTAACAATTTTCTAGTTCATTTTATTTTTTAAAAAATGTTATACCGCCAAAAATCTCAACGGTTTTCAAAACAACATGCATAAAAACATAAAAATATACAGACACTGAAACACAGTAATCCAAAACCGTCATACATATTGCTAACGACATAAGAAAAATATAAACCCTTAGAAATACTTCCAAGAATTACTCATCAACTACAGTAAAGGGAAAGCAGAACAATTTCAGGTGAATAATTGTCATACTGTTTCATAGGTAAGCATCAACGAATAGCTTAATTTTAAGTAGTAGTTCAAGGTAAATTAGAGCATTTTTATATAAAATAAGTCTCTGTCCCTAAATACCTGTCAGCTTTCTCATAACTCCTTATTTCTAGGCTTTTATTATTTTACTGGCTTTCTTTGGCCTAACTTTAATTTTGAATGTGGACTGATGATATCTACATCAGTGCACCTTACTTTTCCAAAAATAAAATCCTCATCAGAACATTCAAATATTAACTTTGGACCAATATCTGTTAGGTAACCCCCCTTCCTTAGCCAGTACTCCTAATCCTTCCACCCAAATAGGTATCTGTTGGAAAGACACTGCCCAAAGAATATCACTAGAATAAGAATCTCAGTTCTCTGTCTCCTCTATTCATCTCTCCTCTGTGGATCAGGCAGGAATTGAGCATGTCCAATGCCTATTATTAATCTTTAGGATAAAACATACTCCTGAGGCAAATGATCATGCATTCACCGATCTTTCCTTTTCATTTTAGATTTTCCCATTACAGTACTCTCTTCCTCTAATTTTCTCATGTCACCTTCACTTCATTTTCTCTATCCATCTCACACATGCATCTTATCCTTCCATTCTCCCTATTCTAGAGCTTAATTTCCCCAGCTCTCCCCTCCATTGCTTCCTATCTCTTCTCTCTCTGGTTCTCTTTCTATGAAAATCGCTTAGGAATGTTAATGCGGCTTATCAAGCACAAATGAAACTTGAAACTTCACCATTACCCCATATTGACTCACTCCTCAAATCTTTTCCTTTCATTCATCTTCTTTCAAGCTCTCACATGCTCTCTTTTCAGACTCACTGATCCCTTATTACCACTCACCCCTGCCTTCACATACTCTTATCCCACCCTGTTCATCTCCTTGCATACTCGTCACTCTTCAGCACCTTGGTCTGGTTCTCATTCATCCCTTCATCCCCTCATCTCTTTCATCTCTCATTCATCACCTCTTCTGGCTCTGTTGCATCCACCCCTACCTCTCTTGCAAACCCTTCCACCTTCTAATAACTACCTTCAATTTTCTTACCCCCCCCCCCTCTTCTTCCATTATACCTCTGGTGCCCCCTCACTTCAGCTCTGTAATTGGTGCCTAAATGACAGACGCCTAAAGTTAGGTGCCTATTGCATGTCAATCACACTTAGACACCCATAACAGAATTGGGCTTAGTGGCACCTAACTAAAACTTCGGCACCTGTAATGTAGGCCAAGGTTTTAAAGGCCTACATTATAGGTACCAAAGTCCTAAACAGAATCGCACCCAATTGTGCCTAAGTCTTTCTCCACTCCTAAACACGCCTACTTTGGTGTTAGTTGCTGCCTATCTCCCAATTAAATTTTATTCAATTATGAGCTTGTTAAAACTCATTATTTAAATCAATTTACTAATTAACCCCCTTTTTTTCATAGGAACTCTATGACCATCGGAGCAGCGCAGAGCATTCAGCATGTCAGCTGATGCTAAAAACCTCTTCTGCACTTTTGCATATTGGCATTGGCGGAACCAATTGTATCAGTTGGTCATTTGGGAGGCGCGAGATGCCGGAGGGTCTAGGAAACGAAAGATGCTGTTTCTGAATATATGGGAGCCTTATCTGCAAGTCTTACATCCTAAGGGCCGAAGTGCGGTTTTAAGATGGGTGTCCTAATTTGTTAGTTAGTTGGGTTGGGAAAGTAATGTGAATACTGGTGGGGGCGGGGTGGAGAGTATCATTGAGGGGGAGGAGAGGGGGGTTTGAGGAGGGGAAATGGGGTGTATTGAAGGTTCTGGCAATTAGTCAAAGATAGGATAAGTGGCTCAGGTGGGGGGAAGGGGTGGTGTGACATTTTTGGGGTTCATAAGAGTACAAGGCTTTGGAATGCCTTTTCACCCTCATTAATCTCACTTGCCCTATGTAGAGAAGGAAGGGGAGGGAGTTTGGTTGATGTTACTCTTATTTTATATGCTTATTCTATTATTGTATATGATGCATTATTATTTGTATCTGTGCATCTTTGGGGTGCGCTGGTGTTGTATGTGCTGTGTTTGCATCAATAAAAATTGTTTGAACCAAAAAAAAAAAAAAGTGTGTGTGTGTGTGTGGGAGGGAGGGGGTTAAGTTAGGTGCCTAACTTTAGGCACTTCTTATAGAATTTGCCCCATAACAGCTAATTAATATTTCTTAATTGTTTCTTTAATGGCACATTCAGTTATCAGCGCCAATTAAACCAATTAAAAAAAATTACCCCCCCCTCTCCTTTACTAACGCGTAGCGCAGGTTTTTAGTGCCGGTAGCGGCGGTAACTGCTCTGACGCTCACAGAATTCCTATAAGTGTTGGAGCAGTTACTGCTGCTGCCAGCGCTAAAACCTGCGTTAGTAAGGGAGGGGGTAAGTTAGGTGCCTTTTATAGAATCAGGGCCTAAATGGACAGTATCATTGAAAATTCTCTCACACCACTCCGTCACCATCCAAGGAAGACCAAGGGCATTTTGCTCAGCCATACAGATAGTGGCAATATTCAGCTACTAGCCATATAGCTAAGCAGTTCAAGTGAAAAAAAAAATGATGTCCTATCTTAAAGTGTGTGGAACACACTATTCCCTCCCAAAAAAATAGGCTGATGCTAGACCCAAAATTGAAATATTGACTTAGGATCTCAAGCACTAATAAAACTAGTCTTGGCTCATAACTGTTTTGCGAGCTATCATCGGTCCTTACGTCTTTTTATTATTCAATTTAATATATATGCAAATATTCTATTTCATTTACTTTATATACTATTTACTTATTATATCATTCCTTATATCATTCCTTATATCATTCTTATGTGATTCAACTTCTTAAACTCATGTTTATCCTTATTTCAACTTTATAATGTAACCATGATAATACTTAGCTCGGGTATACCATTTATCCGTATAGCAGCAATGAACTCGTATATATATTTTTTTAAATGCCATAGCCAACGTTTAAAAAAAACCACGTTCACTGCTACCACTGAATATTGATCCAGGTGAGTTTAATACATCATACCTACAGAGCTGAGAGCTCTCTCAATTTCCAGTGCAGGAAACACATAACTTGTAAAAGTCAATAAAAGTCTGTCTTTGAGTTCACTTTATGTTAAAAGCAATCAGCCATTAGCATATTCTCTGTCACTTTCTTGGCAGGGCTAAAAGATGATGTCATTAGGAACATTCCAAACCACCTCTAAAACACTTCAAGTAGAATTTGCAATTTAAAAAAAAAAATCAAAACACCACAACTTGCAAACTCATCCCAACCACAGACAGACTACATATGCAGCTCACACTAAGGAGAAGAGTGGTCTGAAAGAAAAGATAAAATGGTATAATGTTGAATCTTGGCTCCTAGGAGCAGAATTTCAGGTGAATCCAAATATACCTGTGTGAGTTTAGTAAGGTATGAGATAGATTAGGATGTCAAACATACAAACACATATGAGCAGAGATTAATTTAACAAAATAAAGTGGAACTGTGGAGCAGGGAAAGGGGATGTGTGGCACAGGAGAAGAGGACCTGTATTAGGGAGCAGAGGGGTTGTTCTCTGCTCTGCTTCTACCTTACCCTCTTCCCTGCAGGCTGACTGGAAAAAAGAGGCTGGAGCAGAACATCCCTGATGCTCTAAGTCTGAAAAGAAGTGGTGCTCCAAGCTGTTCCTCCAGAAATTAAGTCCCGAGTATAATACAATTTTATGTGCATCATGCAAAGATTTAATAGTCAATGAAACCATCTGCAGCTTGGTCTTTACAACCCTGAACCAGGAATTGCCTAGCTCAAAACCAGACTCTCTACCACTAAATTAAAGCAGCATTTGTTCCATCTGAGCTAAGCTTAATTACTACCCGCCAATCTTCGTTACGTATAATATTTTAAAAAATTAGAGCATTTATGGAATGCTCAAAATTAAAGAGATTATTTTTTTAACATGATATGAAATTTCAATATGCTCTTATTATAGCTTTCTAGGTAACTGACTAGCTGCTTGCAGTAATTATACCCAATGGCCATTTGATTTGATATTATATTCACCATCACGTATAATTTACATAATGTTTTTTTAATTACCTATTAACATGCAAATATGAAACTGAAAATTATGATACTCAGAAAATGTAGCATCTAGGTAGTATAAGCAGCTTGCATGTGCATATAAATTTACTTCTCTGAAATGTTAAATCAGAATTCTGACTGCAGCATTACAGCTCATCATATTTAAGGAAAAGCATAAGAAAACCATAATTAAATAGGCCTGTGAAGTATTTAAAATTCAGACATGTCACTGAATAACAAGCTGACCATTCACTGTGTTATCTGTACCATGTTAAAACAGCAAGGGTTTAATTGTACTCAAAATGTGTCCGAGTAGGGGAGCAAGATGGCGTCCTAGAAAGCACTCTTACTCAATCCTTGTTACCTGCTATCAAATGTCTAAGAAAAGGGTGTCAGGTCAAAAGCGCGCTGGGACAAAGGCGCGCACAGACAATTGAGCACAGCGCGGAGGTGCACGCCACACAAAATTACTGTTTTTACGGCTCCGACGGGGGGGAGCATGGGGGAACCCCCCACTTTACTTAATAGAGATCGCGCCGTGTTGTGGGGGCATGGTGGGGGGTGTGGGGGGTTGTAACCCCCCACATTTTACTGAAAACTTCCCTTTTTCCCTGTTTTTAGGGAAAAAGTTAAGTTTACAGTAAAATGTAGAGGGTTACAACCCCCCAAGCCCCCCACAACGCCGGCACGATCTCTATTAAGTAAACTGGGGGGCTCCCCAACAAAACCCCCCGTCGGAGCCCCTAAAAACTGTAATTTTCTTCAGCGTGCGCCTCCGTCTTGCGCTCAGTTGTCGGCGCGCGCCTTTGTCTTTCGCGGGGTTGTCTATGATCCAAGAAAAGAAAGAGGAACCTTTTCCTTGGATCTTTGGTTAAGAGTAGTACTCTTTCTTATACTCAGCAGATGATTGAGGAGTTAATAGTTAGTGCAGCATCTTATACACATTTCAGAAAGCTCTTGAAAACGTACTTATTCGACAAATTCTTATAAACGATTATCTGAATCAAATAATTGTGCATTGTAATTAGTGATATTTGAGTAATAAAACGGTAGATCAGGGTCATGAGACAGAGAACAGGGTGTCTGTGGAACAGAGGGTTCAGGATCGATACACTCTTCTCCAATACAGAATATTTCTGCACACTAGGGTTTTATCTTGCTTTATTTTATGAACATACTTAAATCATCCAAAAAGAGGCTGATGTATAAGCCTAAAAATTATACACTCGCAAGGAAATTGCATAAAGAGATTATTATTAGGATCTCAAGTGCTCGCTGTTATATTTCCCATTGAACAAGTCTCGGCATATTAACAAACTTGCACTGTCACCGATCCTATTAATCTCTTATTTGAGCATTTCATTTTCATTTCACAAGTATTAAGAAGGGTTTATTTTATGGAAGACATGTCTTTTTCTCTTTTTTTTTTTTTTTTTTTTTTTAATGATGGCTTGTTCTCCCCAAATGTTGTGGACTTAGTTGAAAATGGTAAAATTCTCAGTGCCTTTTGTAACTTAAAACCTTTTCTTTTTATACCGCTGGCTCCTTCCCAATTCCCAATACCACTCCCTAATACCTTCCCGATTCCCCAAAGCAACCTCATCTACTCCTTATCTCCTCTAGAAATTACCAGATATCTTCTTCATGAAATACCTTTTTTGTAATTCTTCTGTAATCCGCGGAATAGAAATCTCTAATGTAATGTAATGTGATTTCATTAATACCATTTCTTTTTCTGTTTCATGACTTTTCTTGAATATATAAATTTAAACTTAAAAATAAAATTAAAAATGTGTGTATGAACGAATGCGTGTGCACATGGAAGGGTACTGGATTTTATACTTGGTCTCTTCACTCTGCTGCTTTTTGTATTTCTTAAGTGTCTTAAAATGCAATAAAGGAATTGAACCTTAAAAAAATGATTTACTGTGGACAACACAAGCGATTATCCTAAAATTATCCACTTAAAGAAAATATTAGATGCTGTACTAGCATGAAGTTTCAAATGGTGTACTAGTTACTGTCTTAGCTTGCAACTTCATTGACAGCAGTCTAATGGTTAGAGTAGTGGTCCATGAATCAAGGAAGCCGTGGTTCAAATCCTACTTGTGACCTTGGGCAAACTATCCATTGCCACAGGTATAAATTTAGATTGTAAGCCCTCTGGGGCCAGAAAAATACCTACTATATCTGAATGTAACTTACTTTGAATTACAAGTGAAAAAGGTATGAAATAAATCCATACTTGAATGGAAACTCCCTTGGCAACAGGTGAGTATTACCATCAAGTGCTGGCAAACAATTAACCAATTATTTTGTGTTAGCCACGTATGAATTAGGGAAAAGACCATGGCAGGACATCAGAGCACCAAAGCAATAAATGGAGGGAGGGAGAGAGAAAAAAAGGACTCAGAAAAAAGCCATAAGAACATACCCTAAGCACCACCACACTGGGACAGACCGAAGGTCCATCAAACTCAGTATTCTATTTCCAACCGGAAGTTGCATCAGAAATGACCTTTCCAGCAGCCACATGCAACTTCAACGCTCCAGCTGCCCGTAGGAAGGAAATTTAGAAATCAACCGCCATGGAGGTAAGGGGCAGGGAAGTTTGCCGGCACAGTTGTGTGCTGCAAGCAGGAAACACTCCTGCCTTAGGAGCACGTGAGTAGGACTTACTGTTTAGTTTTATTAGTTGGACTGGGGCCTGTTGTTCGAAGGGGGCGGGGGGGGGAGGGTGCAGTGTGCATGGCGGGGGGGGGGAGGAGGGGGGTGCAGTGTGCATGGCGGGGGTGAAAGCTCAAGGAAACGCAGACCTGGATTTTTTTATGGGCAGGACCCGTGTCTTTTTCCCCGGAGTTTGTTCTTTTGTTTCACAAAGCTTTTCTGTTGCAACAGGTGAACAGATCGGGCAGGAAAGAATTCAGGGAGTAGTTTGGCTCAGGAGTCGCTGGCCCGACCACTGTTTGGGGTGGGGGGAGGTTAGCAGGGAGCCAAATGGCGCTGGGTGGTTTTTGAGGAGGAGGAGGAGGAGGAGGAAGGAGCGCAGACCTACAACTCTGGACTCTCTCTTGCTCAAGCTCGGTCCCTTGGTGAACTAGATATGGATTTTGATGAGATACCAGGGTCAAAGGCAGATGGACTTCTCTGGCAGCAGAAGCCATGGTTGTGGGGAGGGGGGAGGGGTAAAAGCGCCACAAAGGTAAGGGACAGGGAGGGAGAAAGGGAGGAAAGGTGGGGTGGGGAGGAACAGATGCTGGAGGGAACTTGGGAAGGTGGGGTGGAGAGGAACAGATGCTGAAGGGAAATGGGAAACAGAGAATGGGGAGAAAATGCTGGAAGGGAAGAAGACAGAGATGCCAGACTATGGGGGGAGTGGAGGGAAGAAGATGGGTGCCAGACCAATTAGGGGGGGATGAAGGGAGAGGCACAGTAACAGAGCAAATGGAAGACGCAGAGAAAAGACAGACAGTGGATAGAAGGAATTGAATGAGAAGATGAGGAAAGCAGAAACCAGACAACAAAGGTAGAAAAAAAATTATCTATTTATTTATTTATTTTGCTTTAGGATAAAGTAGTATATTAGTTGTGTTGATAAAAATTTATAAACAAAGCCCTGCCAGCTGAACATCTCTTTCTCTAGTTCAGCAGCCAGAACTTTGATTTATAAGGAAGGAATAAGCTAAATATTGCAATACTGAGGCTTGTATGGATGCGGGGATGGGGCAGGGGCAGTGGTCACGGGGCAGGGGCAGTGGCCGCAGGGATAGGGTGGGGACAGTAGTCATGGGGACGGGGCGGTGACAGGGACGGTGGTCGCGGGGAGGGGGTGGTGATGGGGACAAATTTTTTCCCCATGTCATTCTCTAGTTCAGAGATACCTTGTTCTGAACCATGCACTTTTGAGTGACTTTTGGTATTCTCACAGCTTCTAGCTTAAAAGCTGATCTACTTCATTTTTAATTGTTGATGTCAGTGACCTGATTACACCCCATCCTTCTAAAATAGGATCCTCCTTCCCCAGAATGTTGCCCAGTTCCAACCCTCCTCCCTGCACCATCGCCTCATTCACATATTGAGACTCTGGAGCTCTGCTCATCTATTGGGTCCTGCATGTGGAAATGGGAACACTTCCAAAAATGCTACCCTGGAGGTTCTGGATTTGAGTTTTCTACCTAAAAGCCTAAATTTGGTTTCCAGAATTTTCCTCCCACATTCCTTTATGTTGCTGGTACCTACATGTATCTAGGTGAGTGATGCATGAGGTCCACCACCTTTACATCAGGCAGGCAAGTGACCAAGCAATCCTCACATCCATCCAGCTATCTACATACCTAATGATCAAATTCCCAACTAAATGGCCATCCTAACCCTTCCTTCCTGGAAAGGAGGCCTTGGAGACAGATGTTTCCTTTGACCTATAGCTGTGCTCTAGACCAGTGGTCCCCAACCCTGTCCTGGAGGATCACCAAGCCAATCGGGTTTTCAGGATAGCCCTAATGAATATGCATGGAGCGGATTTGCATGCCTGTCACTTCCATTATATGCAAATCTCTCTCATGCATATTCATTAGGGATATCCTGAAAACCCGATTGGCCTGGTGGTCCTCCAGGACAGGTTGGGGACCACTGCTCTAGACTGATGCTATGGTAAACTCTTATAATAGCACTTTTAAATGCTACAACACCATAGCAGATACTTTAAATGTCAAAACTATTTCCTGAACTGCCCTGGGACACATGGACTGAAAAAATGGGATAAGGGTAGAAGGGATTCATTAAACTAGGAGAGAAGAACCTAGGTAGCATGTAGTCCCAAAATTCAAGTGGAGGTATGTGTAAAGAAGATAGCAACAACCCATGTCAAAAGCAGCATATAGGTCAGTTAGGAGGATCAATTTATGGTATATATTTCACCATTCAGCTACCCTTGGAATGTTGACAGGAAACAATATTATTGAAAGAAAACATGAGCAAGGAATATCTCATTTCTAGATTTCTACAATACAAATTTTCATGGTTCAGTACATGGTTTATCCAAAATGACTCGGACCAAAAGCATTTCCAAATATGGCAAGTTCCTCCAAAATGTTAAAAAAAAAAAAGCATTATGCTTTTGTTTAAGTATAAAGTAATAAGAAATGGTGTTTAAACTGTTGGATGCAGCATATAAGGATGAATCCTGTTGATCTGTCGTATCTATGCACATGAAAAGCTTTTGAACAAGATAGGATTATGCCAAGTTGTATGCTACAAGCTCCAGATACTATAAATTTTTATGGATGATGGGATATGGTCCAAGGTTTGTAAGAGTTTTATTTTTAAAGTTACTGGGAGTTTTCAGATAATAGATATTTATAAAAGATATTTATGTTAAGATTCTTATATACTGCCCTTTGCAAGTTTTTACATTTAGGTACTCAAGTATTTTTCCCTATCTGTCCCAGTGGGATCACAATCTACCTATCGTATCTGGGGCAATGGACAGTTAGGTGACTTGCCCAGGGTCACAGGGAACAACACAGGACTCAAACCCGTGACCTCAGGGTG
The DNA here is from genome assembly GCF_902459505.1 of Geotrypetes seraphini. Classification (NCBI taxonomy): domain Eukaryota; kingdom Metazoa; phylum Chordata; class Amphibia; order Gymnophiona; family Dermophiidae; genus Geotrypetes; species Geotrypetes seraphini. Next base: position 331,869,705 of record NC_047085.1, read on the forward strand.
CTGAGGCAGCAGTTCTAACCACTAGGCCACTCCTCCAGTCCCATTACAGACGGTTAGGAACAATTAACTCTCCTAGAATGACAATATTAACAACTACTGTGAAGCATGCTTTTAAGTTAGCTGCTAAAACTTATATTTAACAAAGTCGCAGGCATGTGAATTTTAACAAATTCTAGCTAGAGAGGTGCAAATCATCATATGAAGTGTCTGATTATACTTCTGAAAAATTCTGTATCTAAAAACAAAACAAGTGACTAATGCATTTCACCTGAAACCTTGAAAATAACAATTACATTATATTAAAATATTCATTTTCTCCTTTGTTGCAATTTAAATTGCAAATCAAGCTTTAATTTTAAATGGTAACCCCCTCCCCTCCAGGTAAAGCAACTTTTCTCTGTGATGGTTCAGACAAAGACCATTTCAGACAATGGAGTCTTCCAAATTAAAAAAAAAAAAAAAAAAAAGAAACAGAGGAATAGGGCTGATCAAAGACATAGGGGCTCATAATCAAAAAAACAAAAACATCTAAAAAATGACCTAAATGGGTACTTGGACAATCAAAAAACCTGATCGTCCAAGTACCCTTAACCAAAGTTGTTTTTAGACATATCTAAAACCCAACCCAGCCCATGTGCCTAAGTCCCCACCCACAGGAGGGGCCTAAAGCAACTGGGCCACCTGTGGGCGGGGCTTGAGGCACCTGGGCCAATCAAGCCCTAAGGCCCGCCATTCTGCGGATAGGCTTGGGACCAGGCTACGGACGGGCTTGGGACCAGGGCCGCCATCAGGGCAGTACCACCAGTCCTGCATTCAGGGGCCCGGAGCTGACAGGGGGCCCGGGCTCCCCCAGGGTCCTAGGCCACAGTCTAGGGGGAGGGGCGGTCCGCCCCACGTGGACAGGAGAGAGCTGGACGGGGGACCCGCGGAGTTCAATACATCTCGAGCCGCAAGGCTCGTCTTCTGTTCCTGCCTGCCCTGCCGCTCACATATAGCCAATCGCAAGTGTTCACCGATGTCAGCGCTGACGTCGGAGGGAGGGCTTAAGCAAAGCCTGCCCTCCGACGTCAGCGCTGACGTCGGAGAATACTTCTGGTCGGCTATTTGTGCACGGCAGAGCAGGCAGGAAACAGAAGACAAGCCTCGCGGCTTGAGCTTCGTTTTGCTGAGAAAGTTGCAAAAATGGGCTGGGAGGCAAACGCGGAACACAAAAGGGGTGAGGGAGTGCGTTTTGGACACAAGGCATGAACTTGGGAGAGAGGAAGGGAGGGAAAGGGATGCTGAGGTGGGGGAGAGAATGGGTTTTTGGACACAGAAGGCATGGACTTGGGAGAGAGGAAGAAAGGGAAAGAGATGCTGAGGTGGGGGATGGAATGAGTTTTTGGACACAGAAGGCATGGACTTGGGAGAGAGGAAGAAAGGGAAAGAGATGCTGAGGTGGGGGAGGGAATGAGTTTTTGGACACAGAAGGCATGGACTTGGGAGAGAGGAAGGAAAAAGATGGTTGTGTACACGGGGAATAGAAGAAAGGAGAATTTTTGGTCATAGGGAGGGAGTGAGGTACAGATAGTGGCATACCAGGGTGGGGGGGCGGTCTGCCCCGCCCCGGGTTTACGTCCCAAGGGGGTGCACAGCTGGCCACCCTCCAGTGTTCTCCCTAGGCCGGCAAACTGCGGCTCTTTAGCCACTTGAGTGCCACCACCGCCTTCGGGAACAGGCCGGCGCCAAGTTCTCCCTGCTTTTCCCTGTGGGGTCGGCCAACTCTCGCCACTCGCGTCAATTCTGACGTCGGAGAGGACGTTCTGGGCCAGCCAATTGCTGCCTGGCTGGCCTAGAACGTCCTCTCCGACGTTAGAATTGATGTCGGGTGGCGAGAGTTGGTCGGCCCCGCGGGGAAGAGAAGCAGGGCAAACTCGGCGTAGGCCTGTTACCGATGGCGGCAGTGGCAGCCTATTCCCCAGTGGCAGTGGCAGCATTTTCCCAATGGTGGTGGCATAGGGGAGGGCAGGGAGAAAGAAAGAAAGGGGGCAGGGTGAAACAAAGAAAAATGGGGCACGGAAAGAGAGAGAGAGAAAGACAGACATACAGAACGAAAGAGGGTGTGGAGAGAGAAAGAAGGGGGCAGGGTGAGAGAGAGAAAAACAGACATACAGAAAGAAAGGGGGTATGGAGAGAGAGAAACCTAACCCTATAAACCGTGCCGAGCTCTACGCTTGTGGAGATGGCGCGGTATACAAACCTAAGGTTTAGTTTAGTTTAGTTTAGAAAAAGAAAGAAGGGGCAGGGTGAAACAAAGAAAAAGTTTGGGGAGGGAATGAGGTCTGGAGGAGAGGAAGCATACAGGAGGCTGAAAGAAGGGAAAAATTATTGGATGCACAGTCAGAAGAAAAAAGTGCAACCAGAGACTCATGAAATTACCAAAGGTAGGAAAAATGGTTTTATTTTCAATTTAGTGATCAAAATGTGTCTGCTTTGAGAATTTATATATGCTGTCTATATTTTGCACTATGGCCCCCTTTTACTAAACCACAATAGCGTTTTTTAGCGCAGGGAGCCTATGAGCGTTGAGAGCAGCGTGGGGCATTCAGCGCAGCTCCCTGCGCTAAAAACTGCTATCGCGTTTTAGTAAAAAGGGAGGGGGAATATTTGTCTATTTTTGTATAGTTGTTACTGAGGTGACATTGCATAAAGTCATCTGCCTTGACCTCTTTGAAAACCCGTGGAATATAAATGATAATTAACATTTTCTCTGCGTACAGCGTGCTTTGTGTTTTTAAAATTTTATTGTTGGTAGATCATTTTGACTTGGCCACAAAGGTAAGGGGGAGGGAGGGAGGGGAACTGCTGAAAGACATCTAGTAATACTTGAAGGCTTGACTGTGCAGGGAATTATTTGTGTAAAATCATGTTTTCTTATGTGACTGGCATTATTTAGACTTTAATTTCTATGAATAAATAGAATGAAAATGATATAAATTACTTGCTTGTTTTTATGTGCGTGTGCTGAAGGAAAGTGGAGAGAGAGTGGGCTGAGGACGCTGAAGGGAAATGGGGAAGAGAGAATGGGGAGAAGACGCTAATTTATAAATTGACAAGTGTAAAGAATATTGTTTCTTTTTTATATTCATCCATAGCTGCATGTTAATGATGAGCTCATATGCACTTATTTATCATCATAACATATACATCATCATTAACATGCAGCTGTGGATGTGTAAGGACAGGCTGAGGAGGATGGATGGGAAGGAAGGAAGGTGCACATATCAACATATCGTACATTTTTAACATGCATGATGCAGCTATAGGCAAGCAGAGGAGGATGGGATCATACAGATGTATATGTTCAGATATGTGCTCAGACGTGTAGTTTTTTCTGATATATTTGTTAAGCTTACAGTATTTATAAAAACACATTTAATACTTGTTACAAAAAATATTGTGCAATTGTGATCTACTTCTGGCCTACAAAGGTCAAAAGAAATCCTTAACTGAGATTTTACATTCAAAAGTGAATTATAGCTACTAGCACTATTATTTATTAGTTATTTATTATGCAGATGTTTGTTAGTTTGTTATTAGTTCAGTATTAGACATATGTTAGTTTAGAATAGATAGGTGTAGATTAGTTTAGTTTAGGTTAGGTTAGGGCCCTGCTGAAAGAGTCTACCTTGACGTGGTTGCAGGCTTACAAATCTTTTGGTCAAAGAGTGCGGCGACAGAGAAAAGTATATGTGTATTTGGCCCATGGAAGAAGGGGGGGTCAGGGGGGGGAAGGGGTGCGTGGGGGGCCCAATAGGATTGCTCAGTAAGGGGCCCAGAAATTTCTGATGGCGGCCCTGCTTGGGACCCATCCGTCCTGCCAACTTTTTTAAGGTACGGGGGGTGTCAGGGGTGGGTGTGGTGTTGCGGGGTTGGTGGGGGGTTGCGGGGTCAGCAGGTGGGGGGGCCGATTGAGGGTTCGGGGGGAGGTCGTGGGGGGGCGTATTGGGCAGGAAGGCTCTGCAATCCCTCCTGCCTGCATTTTAATGGGGGTGGGGGTGGGGATTTCACCAGGGCAGGAGGGCTTATGCTCCCTCCTGCCTGGATTGAGTTGGGGGGGGGGTGATGGATTGCGGCAGGAGAGATTGGCTATCTCTCCTACCGCGATCAATGCTGGGGTGTGTGTGTGTTTCTGTGGATTCTGTAATCGGTGTTCTTTTTGACAGACACCGGTTACAGAATCCAGCTTTTAGGCGAAGGACTGGCCCCTCCTTCACCTAAAAGCTCTTGTGTTGGGCGTTTGGGACTAAGGCTTTTTTTATTGATTATATGTTGTTAGTGTAGACGTAGTGGTGGTCTGGGTGTTTAAACAGCTGAACGTAAAGGCAGGCCATTATTATTATTTTTTTTTTAAACTCCCTTTGGTTGTTTTTTTTGAGAATGGACATTTTCCCTGCTTCTATTTTCAGCGTTTAGGGCCTAGGCCAAAAGGGGACTTAGACATTTTTTTTTTTATTATGCCCCTCATACTGTTTATTTAGAACAAATTAGTAAAATGAGTTAAAAGGAGGTGGAACTGAACATTCTTAACTCTAAGGCCAAGGGCTAGATAAACTGAAGTCAGCTTTAACGACGATCACTTTTACTGACCAAATGCACAAAATGGTCTACTGCATGTTTTTCCCCTTAATCACCCATTTTCTGATCCGGCTATGCAAATTAGCTATAACCCCATGCAAAGTAGCCAAGTGATTGATGAACTAATATTGCTTGGCTATTCCCCTCCTCCCCCCTCTCCCCAAAAAGAGGTTTTAACGATCAGAAAAACCGACTGGTCTAGACCTGACTGGTTTTCTTTTTTTTTTCAATGGCACAAATATTTTGCGTGTGTTACACACGCAAAATATCTATCCCCCCACCCAAAAAAAAAAGTCCCCCACCACCGAGGATGACCCTCCCCCCAATGACCCCTGACAAACGCGGCATGAGATAAAATGGGCAGGAGGATGCCCACTCCCTCCTGCCAAGCAGAACACACCTGTGCCATGCCCTCCCCTGCGTCAAGCACCCCTAAGCCAATGTCCCCCCTGAACCCCTCCAAAATGGCAGGAAAGATGCCCACTCCCTCCTGCCACCGGATGCCTCCCCACCCCTTTGAACCTCCCTGTACCTTTTTGAAAAGTTCGAAACAGGAAGCCCACTCTGATGCTCCTGGTTTGGGCACGTCAGTACTAAATTATGGGCCTTCCCCCCTCCCTGGTACATCATGTGATGCACAGAGGGGGGGGCATTAGGTGCCTGCGTCAATCAGGCCTTAGGCACTGCCCTCTGTATTCATGATACAGAGGGAGGTGCCTATGACCTGAATGGCTCAGATGCCTAAGACTCCACCTCTTGGGTGGGGCCTTAGGTGTCTGAACCAATCAGGGCCTTTGGCACCTCCCTGTGCCCTCAGAACAGGCTTCCTGCTTCCAAATTTTTTAAATGTTATGGGGAGGTTTGGGGGCGCCCAGTGGCAGGAGGGAGTAGGCATCCCTTCTGCCTATTTTGGGGGATGGGGATGGGGAGGGGATTGTTCAGGGGAGTCAATAGCGCAGGAGAGTGTTGGTTGTTTTTTTCTTTCTTTTTAATGGGGTAAATTGTCTGAGCATGTACACATCACAAAATCTTTGTGTGCATGCCAGGCATGCTCCTCCCGCTCCTTTCAATTTACTAGTACAAATTAAGTGTGCATATCATTTGCATACTGTTCCTTGAACTATATTATGGTGGTGTTGCATGGTGGATTTTAGCACCCAGCTTTGAAACTTGGCCTTTATGAGCTGCCTAACAGCAATTTGGGTCAAGATGGTCAGTGAATGCTGAATAGTCAGAGGTGTACTACTGCAGATATCCAAAGCAGGGCTTCTCCTACATTGTTGGTAATTGGAAAAGGAATTTCCAAAGCAATTATTTCAACAGCAGCAGCAGGAACCCCAGCTCTCTTCTTATGTCGCTTTTCTGTGCTTTTAAATCATACCAGCTGCAGTATAATGTCCCAAGGGAGCCAGGTTGTGAGTTGGCATGGTATCACATAATATGAATGAATGAATGAATATAACTCCACCACAGATTCAGGTGAATAGGAAGGCATTACATTGTCAGGAAAGAAAGACTTACTCTAAAGCACTGGAAGTTTCTTTCAAGAACACAGTAGATATCCAAAGATTGTGTTGTGCTTATTGCAGAGTTAAGCCTTGATAGCATGCTTGACTCCTTGGTTTACAAACTATGACAAGCATGTCAAACTCAAAAACTGTCACAGGCCAAATAAACAAGGTTTAAGTTTATGTGGGCCGCAAAAAAGCAAAAATGTCATTTTTCATAGAAACAGGTTTATTTCAAAAAGTACAACAGCAACGCTAAAATTAATGCTTTCTTCCTGACATCTCTTCTCTGCTACTATTTTTCCTATTTCGGGGGAAACCTTATCCACAGTGATTACTTTTAAAACTGACTCAAGGTGAATGTCAGTAATTCTGGATCTGATAGGAGACTTATTTCATTTCATAACTGCTCGCACCGACATGTACTTCCAAACATGGAAATTATTTCATATGCGAATTTTCAAGTATTTTCAAACTTGGCTGGCAAATATTTGTAAAATTCAAGCAAGCAAATTTCACTCTATTTTGTTTTCAAATCTGAATTGCACTGGATCTCAATTCCTTTCATTTGCATATGAATAGGTACTGATTCTATATTTATTGAGAAAATTTAAGAAAACAAAGAAAACTTGATGACATTTACAGAGGTATGTTAGAGGTGAAGAGAAAGAGAGGTGCCGGCGTTGCTAGTGACAAACTCTTGCATACATGTCATTTATTCTAGTGTATATTTTTTAATGAATTATTTCTTATGAAGGGAATTTTTAAAAATAAATTCTGGAATCTCTCACGGCACACCCGCTTATGCGGTTTTCCAAAGGAGTGGCAGAAAAAATAAGGGAAAATAAACCTAACAGAAAAGATTACTGTATTAAACTCAAATTAGTAAAAAGGGATATACGGCTCGTGAATGGTCAGGCAGAAGAAAAAATGGCTAAGATTTAAAAAGGTGGTGGCTCGAATATAAACCGAGACTGCCATTTATAGACCCTTTTTTTTTTCCCCCCAAAGGGCTCCTCTGACAAAGGTGTGCTAGCGTTTTTAAAACACGCGTCGGATTAGCGCGCGCTAGCCGAAAATCTACCACCTGCTCAAAAGTAGGCGGTAGCGGCTAGCACACACGGCAATTTAGCATGCGCTATTCTGCACGTTAAGGCTCTAGCGCGGCTTTGTAAAAGGAATCCAAAATCTCAGGGTTTTTGTTTTTTTTTTGTAATCATGTTTATTAATCAGTCAACAAGAGAAACAGACATATTCGAGTATATACAGAAACTTGAACAGCAGCAGAATCATAAGTATTTGCAGGGTAAACCATAGTATGAACTGTTTACATATAAGTTACTGATACTAGAGAATCAGACCCAATCCTTTACCTTGCCACTTCTCATAATTATAAATCTCAGACTTGAAGAATTTGAGAACAGCTAAGAAAAACCACGGATTAAAAAAAAAGTTGAGGGTAGCTGAACCTGCTCATGAATTTTTATAACATATTATTGGAGAGGCAGAATTCTTTCAACAGAGAGAACAGTTAGAAAAGCATGCTAGTGGGTACAAAGGTCCAATGCACCTACATCGGTTATAAGTGACAATTAAACAATATAAAGCTATATAAAACTTAGGGCTCCTTTTACTAAGGTGTGCTAGCGTTTTTAGCGCACGCACAAAATTACCACGCGGTACGCTTCTAGAACAACGCCAGCTCAATGCGGCAATTTAGCGCGCACTATTCCGCGCATTAAGGCCCCAATGCACCTTAGTAAAAGGAGCCCTTAGTCATTTTTGGCTTTCAACTTCTGTGTTGACATTAGGTCCAATTAGGATTCAAACAGGAATCTATGGACAAAAGTTTAGTTAACCAGCAGTTATTTTTAATTAAGACAGTCACTTTTGTTATTTATTCAATGTTTTAGCCTGTCCTCCCAAAGGAGCTCAGAACGGGTTACAAATTAGGAACTCAAGCATTTTCCTTATCTGTCCTGGCAGGCTCACAGTTATCTAATGTGCTAGTTTACTAGTATACAAATACTGCAACAGCTTTATCACACAGCAAATGAGTTGTTCAGCTGCATAATACTGTTCCTCTTCTAAGGTCTATATAGTATATTTGTATTTATTGTACTTGATTTAAGATATGAAATGAATAAAGTATTAAAAAAAAAAAAAAAAAGAAAGAAAGAAACCCCCCCGGAATATAAATGATGATTAACCTTTTCTCTGCGTACAGTGTGCTTTGTGTTTTTTAAAATTTTATTGTTGGTAGATCATTTTGACTTGGTAATTTTAAAAGTAGCTCGCAAGCCCAAAGAGTGTGGGTATCCCTGCCTTAAAGGGACAGAGTCCTGTTTTCCCTGGCTGTATTTGCAGAAGAGTGCAGGGTAGTGTTCTTTGACTAGTGTTCGGTGTGGGCTCAGCATGATCACTATACTCTGGATTCTGCCCAGCAGAGACCCATTGATCTGCCCTAACTAACTTAATGCGGTTGTTTCTGTGTCTTTTAACTGGCACAAGGCTGGCACAGGAGTCGGACTTGTGACACAATGCAAATTCCTTTTACCCATGGGTGGGATGGGGGCAGTTTTCAGTGACAGACAAACTGCTATACTTATAGGAAACACTTTGATATGTGCCCTCAGTTTGAAGTTATACAAATAATACAGAAAGCCTAATGTTGCATGCCTATTTTTAGACAGTGCTTTTTAATGTTAAAGCTATAGGCAAGATACTGTATAGAAGTCAAATTTGTAGAAGAAGTTTTAAAAGATGTGTAAATCAGACACCTTAAATGATCAGTAACCCAAATAGAACCAAAGACAAATTTTATGGTAATGGACTTGAAAGGATGGCACAGGCACAAAAAGATTACCATCCTAGATTTCTTTTTTTGTCTATTCTTCCTTCTTGGTCACATCCACTAGAAATGATCAGCAGTCTGCTAACAGAGATGGAAGGGATCGAAGCCAGTCCCATCCTTAAGTATTATCAATTTCACTTTCAAATACACTTGACATCTTATAAATAATCCTTATAAAATATAATATCCCCCATCCTTATATAATTATGATAAATATATTCTTCAATTATAATCAAAAAATACCCGCCCCCCCTGCCCCCCTTATTTTCTTAAACTTTTTAATTCAGGGAAGAATAATTTTTAATCTTTACAAAAATAAAATCCATCAATGGCCTCCACACATCCTTAAATTGCCGGGGGGTTTTCAAAGAGATCAAGGCAGATGACTTTATGCAATGTCACCTCAGTAACAACTATACAAAAATAGACAAATACACCCCCTCCCTTTTTACTAAACCGCGATAGTGGTTTTTAGCACAGGAAGCTGCACTGAATGCCCTGCGGGGCTCTCGATGCTCATAGGCTCCCTGCGCTAAAAATTGCTATTGCGGTTTAGTAAAAGGGAGCCATAGTGCAAAATATAGACAGCAGATATAAATTCTCAAAACGGCCACATTTTGATCACTAAATTGTAAATAAAATCATTTTTCCTACCTTTGTTGGCTGGTCATTATTCATATCATTTTGTTCCCAGGCTCTGGTTGTCTTCTGATAACTCGTTTGCCAGGGTCTCCTGCCCATTTATCGTTTTCTTCTTTCTCCGTGCTAACCATCAATCTTCCATCTCTGTCCTTCCCTTCCATTTCCCTTCCCTCCCCTGGAAGTCTGGCATATTTCCTTTTTTTCGTCTCCATCCCCAGATCCACCTTTTCTCAACTACCTTTTCATCCTTCATCTCTCCCTCATTCCCCACCACCCCAGGGTCCACCATCTCTCCTTTTCTCTTCCCAACTACCCTCCTATCCACACCCTCCACACCATCCCTTGTGTCCAACTTATTCCCTTACTGTTCATTCCCTCCCTAAATTCCATTATCCACCATCTCTCTCCCTCTTCTCTGTTTTTAGACCCATTATTTCTTCCCCCCAAAGTCCAGCATATGCACGTTTCTTTGAACCCCTCTTCCCTCCCTCTGTGTATTTCTACACCAGGGCCCCCCTCACCCAAAGGCCTGTCCCCCCCCCGAAGGCCTTCACCATTCCCCCTGAAGGCCTGCACTCCACCCCTGAAGGCCTGTCCCCCTGAAGGCCTGCACTACCCTCCTGAAGGCCTATCTGTCCCCCCGAAGGCCTGCCTGTCCCCCCTGAAGTCCTGCACCCCACCCCTGAAGACCTGCCTGCCCTCCTCCCGAAGGCATGCACCCCACCCTGAAGGCCTGTCCCCTCCCCCCAAAGGACAGATGGTGGCGTTTATCATTAGATGATATCTTCTTCAAGACTGGAGTTTTTTCGTTGGAGTTCTCTCCATATACCAGTTCTTCTCAAGTTTAAAAAAAAACATATATAAAAGTATTAAAGCTCTATTTCCATATTTATGCACCCAGCATTGGATCCACAGGAGATATCATCCAATTATTAATGCCACCATCTGTGTGGCCAAGACTCTTGAAGTAGGTATAGTCCTCTATACCGAAATGCTTGCAGCGTAGAGTCATTCTCTGCAGAATTGTACCACTTCTTTCCATCAATAAAGATTTCATTTGGAAACATCTCGACTGACCCACTCGTTTCTGCTTTGGCCTTATATATCAATGACACTCAACAATGAATACAGGTAATTAGAAGTAAAACCACAGGTTTTCCTCATGTTTCTCTCTGATGTTTTTTAACATTTTTTTTAAATTAGAGTTTTATGAGATGAAACTGGTTGTCCCATCAATTAAAAAAGCTAAATGGGAATTTACCAGGGCCAAAGCATTTTATTTGACTGCCCCATCTATTTGGAATTAATTACTTAGACATCTGCGTCCTGAAGAGAATTTTAAGAGTTTTAAGACTTTTAAAAACGTTTTTCTTTGAACAGGCATTTGTAGTAGATATATGTCAGAACATACATATTTACTGACACTTAGGATCAGAGCTCAATAGTTCAGATTCCTTTGGAATCACACAGCAATGGTTCTTTGGCGTGACTGATTTAGTTCTAAACATTCTTTTATGTCTGGTTATATGAATGAAATGTAAAGATCTGCCCTATTTTTTAAGGCATTCATTTTTCATCTATTCTGGTTTTCCTGTAACCACTTTGTGATCTTTTGTTAGCATTAGCAGTATATTACATTTTTAATAAACAAATGTCCTGCAAAGCATTTTATTAACATATACATGTGTTCTATTAGGAAGTGATGTAAAATATGTCAGCTCACAGAGTAGAAGCAGCATCTGTTCATTTTTTTTCCATTTTTGAACTATGAGAACTGTCATCAGCACAATATTCTACCCTCAGCTTTTCTTCTTATTGTCAGTTTCAAAGCTAAGCCCAGAAGCTTTACACAAAAGGCTTCTAAAATAAAAGTCAAAAGCATCTGAAAATCAATTTGCAGCCACATTGTGGTGTCTTTCAGCAATGTGACCTTTTGAGTTTTATCCAATTAAATAATTGGTAAAAAAAAAAAAAAAATCTGCATTTTGATTTTCTGAAGGTTTTTTCTGGGGATGGGTGAGGAAAGGCTTCTTTTCCGCTTTGGTTTTATCTTTCCTTTCCTGCCTCCATCTGCTGAATGCCTTGGCTTCTCCAGTGAGAACAGATGCAACCAGTAAAGGTAATATTCCAGTTCCTGTCAAGTTTTAATTGCTTCTGTTTGCCAAGCAACAAGTTGCTTTGAAAATAAGATCAAACAAAAGCCGAGGCACTGCAAATAGCAGCACTGGGTGCCCAGTTAAAATATGTACAGGCATATAAAGGCAGTCAAGACACTTACAGCATAATGCAAAAATACAACACTGGTTGGTTGGTTAGATAGTTGGTAAACAAGTGAGCCATATAGGCTGGTCAAAGTTACATGTGTCCACCAGGTAAAGTCCTTAGCAACCATAATTAATGCCCAAGCATAAAGGTCTCAGAGTTAATCTTAAGGACTACCATCAAGTTTTCAGATTTTAAATGAGCTAGAAATTTGACAAAATGATTATGTCATTTTGAAATGCCTTTTAAGATTTTGACACAGACCAAAAGGCAGAACAATAGTCAAAGAGTTCTGAGAGTGGTAATCTACTGATTAACAAACCTGTGTAAAAACAACACAAAACCGTGAAATTCATTAAATTATGAAAATATTTGTGAAGCGGGGTATCCTCAGTATGAGAGGTCAGCGATTGTTTGATTGTTACACGCTTCCGAAGATTGTGCCGACAGGTCTTAGTAGCCTCTGTTGCATTGTTAAATTACTGTTTTGTTGGCAATCTCTGCTCCTGATGAAGATGGTGAAACGGAGCTCTCTGTCGAGTGGTGATACTAAAATTTTGTGTGGCAGTATATCTCTCCAACAAGATTCAGCTAGTATTTCTCATTGAACAACAACTTTGGATGAATTTTTTCATGCATTAAGTGGTGCTGTGAATTGTCACGAGGGGGTATGAACTTTATATAGGACATGCATTTTCCCCAATTTGATTTATGAACTGTGGCTTTGCATATTTATTCATTCTCTTATGAACTTTATGAACTTTTTAGGAACCTTTTTAACTTGTGGGTTTCAATATCAACTTTTTCATTTTTTCATGATTTTTTAAAAATATTTTTAGGCACTTTTTGTCATTAAGTGATATTATGAAATGTCAATAAGCAGCAACGCAGCACGACAACTCTAGCATGAATTTTTTGTAAGCACTTTGTACTTAACTATTTATTAGATATTGTGACGATTCTTGGGAGTTTATTTTGTATTTTTTCATCTTTTCTCTTTTCAATTTTGTACTTTTTCCCCGGGGTGAATGTTTTGATTTTGATTTAAATGGAATTTTGATTAGATTGATAATATCAAATAGGACTAGATGATGTATGGGGCAATTCTTATTTAGACTCATGCCTAGTGCTGGTCACCTATGAGTTACTGCCCAAGCCCACAATCTCTCATTTGCATGCCAAGGGCTCATACTGATGTCCATTATTCAAAAGAATTTTTATTTTATATTTTTCTAAGTTCAAACATTTTCCCCGAGGGATTAAGAGTGTTAGCCAATTATAGATTGGATTCTGGACATAAAAATATCAAACACGTCTAGTTATGAGGGCTTGCAATTGTCCTAGCCCAGCTAGGTACCTGTCTGATCTGTGGTGCTCTGTTCCAAAAGATTACTTCTATTGCTTGGTGACATGCTCTAAAATACAAATCACTGGTCTGAGGCAACAATAAATGATGTCTTCCTTTGCCTGCATGTGATGCCGCCAACATGTCGACTTCTCACTAGTCAAGCACAAAGCAATTACTTGACAGGAAGAAGATGACAGCAAACAGCATCTCTTACCTGGAGTATGCTGTCATTTTCTCAGTGAGAATCTTTTCATATGAACACAGAGTACATCTTTAGCACAGAAATAATTGCCACTCTGCCCATGCAAAAGTAGATAACCTATGGCTTACTCAAGAGGCCAAAGCAAAAAAAGTTAAAATTCTGCCCTGGAACATTTTTGTCACAGGTCTGTAATTTTTTTTTAAACTTGCTTCTATTTCCCCATTGCAGCATGGCTGAAAGACCCTGACCAGAAGCTTCTTGTGTCCCAACCCCTCCCAAGAGAACTAGCACCGACAACCACTACTTTAAATGCTCATAAAATGGAGAAAAATTGAGTTTATTAAAAACTTGTCAAAAAAGCAATGGACACTTTAACACACACTATTAGTGAATAAAAACAGGGTTTGTATTAAATGTATGTCCAATTGCATTAATGCATGCTCACAAGAGATAACTTTGAAAATAAAAAAACTCAGACAATTGAAATAATGTGCATCATCTAATTAAAGTGACAGATTACTTGAAAAAAAAGCTTGATTCTAGTCAGAGAAACCAAGTTTAGGTAAAACAATCAAGATTGTGAACCTTCATTTATCATTAGCAGGAAAGAATACTAGACTCTGGATGTTCATCCCTGCTATGAAAGATAGTTTTATTTTAAAAAGATGAACTTACGTAGTTCTCCTACTTTCAAGATTTCACAAAGCATCTTTGTTAGCTCAATGCTGCTGCGACCAAAAGGACACTCATGTTTGTCTTCTCGGCTACTGTTTTCCAGAACAATCTGCATTGGAAAGTGAACATATATGACATATTAATCATTTACAAGATGTGCATGTGCACACAAATGTAGATAGGATGGGAGGAAGGGTTTTTTCCTCCTATTTTCTTTCCTTAGGGCTCCTTTTATCAAGGCGCACTACGGGGGTTAGCGCATCAGACATTTCATCACGCGCTAATCCCCGAGGCAACCTAAAATCCTAACACCTCGTCAATGGAGGCATTAGATACTAGCGCGGCAGGCGGTTTAATGCGCGGTATTCTGCACGTTAAACTGCTACTGCGCCTTTGTAAAAGGACCCCGGTAGCGGTTTAATGCGCGGAATACCGTGCGTTAAACCGCCTGCTGCGCTAGTACCTAACGCCTCCATTGACGAGGCGTTAGGATTTTAGGCTGTCGCGGGGGTTAGCGCGTGATGAAATGTCCGACGCGCTAACCCCCGTATTGTGCCTTGATAAAAGGAGCCCTTAGTCTTCATTGCCCTTTTTATTAGATTACAAAAAAATTAAATATATTATAATAGTCCTATTAAAAGTTATCATTATACATTTTGCCTGCTTGATAGTTGAAAATTTTTCAACTTGTTTTTAGATTTTTTAAGTCATGTTTTTTTTTCAAATTATGCCTTTGGTGTTGTATTTATTTATTAGGATTGTTTTCTGGAAGAAAAATAAAGATGTCACTTATGTATTTAATCACAACGACACAAGTATGGTGAAATTCAACAAACAACTACTATATGACTCTTCCACTTGAAATGTGCGAGGTACTAAACATGGAGTATTTAATGCAACATAACATTTGCACAGGCTTATTCAAAAACTAAGAGGAGAAAAAAAGGTCTCAGAACCCAACCCTTACCATGCAAAAGATGTGGCTAAAGGTATCAAGGGTACCAACCTCACTGGCATAAAAAACTTCCTCTGTCAATGAAAAAAGCTCTGTGCGGTGCAATATTATAACAACAAGATAGAAAACCCAATTTATCTCTTATGTATTTAATGACATTTCACATAGCCCATGGAATGCTGAAACTGATACAAGATAATTAATGTAACATCACACATTTTTAAACCCATACAACAGCAAGAGTAAATACAATATACAACAGTAAAAAATGGTTTAAAAGAAAGCTGTAGAAGAAATATCTACTTGCCAAATATCTTCTATGCACTGGCCATCATTAATTATCAGTAGCTAATATAGCCGCAACTAGTAAAAACTGATGCATCTCCATGATATGCCAAAGAATAATGATTAAATGCATACACTGAGGATTTGCTATTACTGGAAAACAAATGTATGTTACCACAGCAGTGCTGTGTAGGTTCCATGGTAGATGAGGTCTCTACCTATGATCCGCCCATGTGTATGGCACCCCCCTTGTATATATTCACTATACTACTTGTGCATATCCTTACAGAATAGGTGCTTTGCTATATAGTCGGAACTGATGCGGCAGAGGAAAGGCCCTGCCGGGGCTGCCCACAAGCAGCCTGTATTGAGGCTGCCTCCTGATGACCGCTGTGATTTGGGTAAGGAAGAGAAAGAGAGAGAGGGGGAGGGAGCTTGCGATTCAGGACTGCAGCCTGCTTCTGCCACTAAGGGGCTTGAGGGTGGGAGGAAGGCTTTGTGGTTTAGGACCCTGCCGCGCTGGTGCTTTGGGTAACATTTTTTTTCCCCACTGGTGATTCTTTTGTTGGTTGGGTAAAAGTCCTGGTTAATTGAGACTCTAATGTAATTAGAATAACTTCCATGTCCTGGCGCTCAGAGCTACCTTATGGAAACTCATTTGTATCACCGTGGTGCTGCTAATGTTTTATGACTCTCACAGATTATATTTTCATCTTGCAGCAAGAGAAATATGTAAAAATGTTAATATATGGATAATTTACTGTAATCTACGTTCATTTTTAAACATGAGGAAATAATAAAACACTGACCTCAAATCCCCCTTAGCTTCCATAACACATAAGCAGTAGACAGTAAATCAAAACTACTAAGGACTAATGGTGGAGGACTAATGGGTTAAATTCAAAATGGAATGTAGAAGCTTACAAATAGATATATCTAACAGGTGACATACTTCTGGAATTGATATGCGCTAATTAGAATTCAGGAACATTCTGAAATATAAACACCCCTTCATACAATCTTCCTGTCACTAAAGAGGCAACCATAATCAAATTTAATTGAAATAACATGCCAGCAATTCATGAAACATTTGACAGGAAAATAACCGTTGGACAATAAGGAGAATTAGAATATAAACTAGTTTTAAAGTACAAAACTTCTTACCTGTAAAAATTCAGATTTTATTTCAATTTTCACACACAGATGGGTTTAGAAGCCGAGTCCAAGAACTACTACTGTTTGACTCACAGAAAAAGGTCAAAACTGCTTTTAAAGAACATTAAAACCACTAAACAAGGGAGATTGGGTAAAGCATTCTGGCTACTCTAAGGCATAGAGAATATTCCATATTAAGATGGAACACCCGAAAGCGAAGCTCACACCTGAACTTTGTTTCTCCACCGGTTAGAGGTTGTAAATTTAAAAGTCATCACCAACATCTTTTCGTACATCAATCAGCACTATGGGGTAAAGACTTTGAACAATTGCCAATGCCTACTACCTATGGGGAATTCAGAAAACACCTAAAAACACATCTGTTCCTGAAATACTTGGGAAACCAATCTTAGTCCTCAACAAACGATCGCTAAGTCTGTCCTTTGTTTATTCCATTCAATCTGTAACATTTCTAATCATTGTAAGCCGCATAGAACTTCACGGTCCTGCGGTATCTTAATTGTTATTATTATTATTTTCCAATAGCAGACTATCATTCTCTAATAAAGCAATTCTAAATGAGGTACAAGAAAGAGTAAATGTAATTCAACTGGCATAAAAAGTGGCTTGCATCAACATAGATAACTCAACAAGTGAGAAAAGCATGCACAGTATGGCTCATATAATTCTTTCCAGGCTCTCTGCATGTAAATGTATGTATATGCTGTGTGTGTAAGGCATAGGGCATGGGGGGACTATGTTTGTCTGTACATGTATGTTGGTATGCGTACTTTGTATGTCTGATCAGGAGAGGAGAAAGAAAAGCAGTTTGAAAGGTGTAGTTCCATAATCACTATCGTACAGTGAGAATCAGTGCACATATACTACAGCTGATAGAGCTGTTTCTCCCACTTTTGGAACGAGTTCATTACAAACATGCATTATCACATGCTTAAGGGGCCTGGTCTCACACACTGGCTCTCTGCTCTCCGGTAACCTAGATCTCTTTCATTCTCTTTTCTCTACTCGTGCAGCTCAGCATTTCTCACTTTATCTGCTGCTGCCCCCATGGTCCTCCAACCTTGTTTACAGTGATAGAATTGTAGAGAAACATCTCTGAGATAGTACAGTGCTTTTCTTCTCCTGCATACCACCTCTTCTAATGCTACTTCTGTGGCATGGTATGGTAAAAAAGAAAAAAAAATTAGACACCGGGACATGGAATAGCAAAGGAAAGATAAAAGCTCTAAGTATAAATAGCCTTATTGGGTCAAGCCAATAGTCTATCTAGCCCAGCATCCCATCTTCACGGTGACAAATCCAGGTCACAAGTACCTGGCAAAAAACCAAATAGTAGCCAGTCACATCTCTTCAGCACTAATGGCTGCAATTATGGTCCTGCGGGGTTCCCGTGGGAATCCCCCATAACTCACGGGACTCCCACAGGTACACCCCTCTGGCTCACGGGACTCCCACGGGGACTCCCCTCTAGCCAACAGGACTCCCACGGGGATGGAAGGCTTTGGAAGCAGGGTTCGTCCATATAATATAATGGACATGTCAGCCTTAGTAAAAGAGGGGGTTTATAAGTTAATTACCTGAACAAAAAACAAAAAAAGGGTTCCACCAAAGAGATTCCACAAGGAAAACAGCAGCGCAAACACAAAAGAAACTGTGGAATTGATGATCCTGTCAGAAGTAATTGCTGCTTTTTATGGGGACGGGCAGGGATGGAGGTAATTCCTTGCGGGGATGGGTGGGGACGGAGAGGATCCTGATGGGGACGGAGAAGATCCTGGCGGGGATGGGTGGGATTTCTGTCCCCGTGCAACTCTCTAGCTGGGAGATAGCTGGCTAACTGGCTGCCACTACATGTGCCTACCATTAGACGTGCCCCGTACCCTGCCCAGCCTACCACTAGACCACCAGAAGGGGGACAGGGTACAGGGCACATCATTTGGTTCAGATTTTTTTTTTCTGGTCTTTCCTCCACAGGTGGGTGCATCTTATGGTCGGGTGTGTCTTATGGAGCGAAAAATACAGTACTTGCAAACAATTTTTTTCTCTGTTAATGTGTTTATCTGTTTTTGCAGCATGAAGCACATAAAGCAGAATTCTCACTAAAAGATGAACAGAAATAGTGCGTTGACAGGTAAGCCGTAAGAGAATTCTTCCACTAACCTGTATTGGTACATCGTATGCAAAGGTTACTACAATGTGATGTATTTCTGTCTTGAAGTACTACAATAAATGTTATGTCAAGCCCAAGTTACATTTAATATGGTGAGGATAAGACACCCTATAATAGCTATATAGCCAGGCTATTTGAGTGGGGTAAAGAAATACTACAAACTACAGAAAAGTGCAAAACATCACAAACAAAGTAGCATTCTTAGTAATTAAGTCCTGAGAAGGCCCAAAAATTGAGGGACATTAAAGTTATCTGCTGATACTATCTGATCAAGCTCCCCACCTCTTCTCTGGTCACCAGAGAAACCTTTTGATAGTATATATTCTCAAAAAGACTCTGCCTGAAGATACTGCAATATTTATTTTCAATACATTTTCAGAAGTTCTAATGGAGCCAAATAATGAGTCATTGGAAAATTCAGTATCCTTACCTTCTAGAATGAAAATGGTTTTCCATTAATTCCAAATGAGCATGTAATAAGGTACTATCTTTAACCATAGACGCAGCTGCAGATTGTAATGTGCCAAGAGAGATCTAATTTTCTTTAAATTCCCTTCAATGTCCTCTAATCTCATTTCAGTTTCAGAGAATTTAATAGCTCCTTCCTATAAAAATGCACTCATTAAGGGAATTATTCCTTGCATTGAATGATCAATACACTTAACAGCCTGCCATATGTCCAGGAGAGTAGCTTGATTCTCTTGAAAATCAGTTCCATCTGTTAAATAATCAGATACCGTCTGGACAAAATGAGGGATAGGAGCTCAGGTACATTAGACAGAGTGTGAGCCCATCGGGACAGAGTGTGAGCCCACCAGGACAGATAGGGAAAAATGCTTGAGTACATGAATGTAAACCACTTAGGCTATAAGTGGTATAAATCTAATATAATAAAATGGTAAGCCGCGCATGCGCACTTCCTAAGTGTGTGCCGGTTTTCCGTGAGCTGTAGCAACACATAGGAAGTGCGCATGCGCGGCTTACGATTCTTTGAAAGACGCGGCGGTGGCTACTCTCACGATCCCCGGATGTCGGCCCGATGGCTGGAGTTCACCGCTGAGTCCGGTGAGGAGTGCTTCCCTCAACAGGAACCGTCGGGTCTAATTCAAATACTCCCAGCAGGTCGGGAGGGGGCGGAGCAGGCTCGCACGCCTGGCGGGGACCGGACAGGAACTAGACTCCCTGCAGGAGCCAGCCTGATGGCTGGCGATCACCGGACTGGATAGGGGGAGCAGGTAAGGGGATGCTGCAGTACAGGAGGAGCAGGGAAGAGGTGATTCTGGACAGGGGGGGAGGTAACAGGAAGGGAGGCCTACTGCTGGATAGGGGAAGCAGGGAAGAGGTGCTGCTAGACGCGGGGGGGGGGGGAGGTAAAAGGAAGGGAGAAGGGCTCCTGCAAAGGAGAAGAGCTACTGCTGGATATGGGGAGCTGGAAATGGGGTGATGCTGAACAGGGGGAGATAAAAGGAGAAGGGCTACTGCTGTATAGGGGGAGCAGGGAATGGGTGGGGGTGCTTCTGGACAGGGAGGAGGTAAAAGTAAGGGAGAAGGGCTGCTAGCACCCGTTAATGTAACGGGCTAAACAACTAGTAAATAAATAAAGCAATTCATCTAACCACCCATCCTCTGCCAGTTTTCTAGATTGTTCATCCATAGCTGAAATATATAAAGGAGAGGATTCTCCTACTAAAGTAGTTACTGGGTTGAGGGGGAGGAGTTTACTCTAGAGATGATAAGGAAGCAGCGATCGGGGAAGAATCACTCACAAGACTGACATTCATAGCTGATGGTCCCGGCTTCATATGCAAGTCCGTCGTACTATTTAGCACAGTAGATTTATTTCCTAGTCAGACAACTCCCTCCTTTTAAAGCTAATACTCATCATGTTGATACTGCGTACTCCCACTAAAGGCATTCTGTATTCACTGAACGCTCAGTGACTTCCTCACCATCTGTATCCTGAAATTCGCTGGCTATCCAGCCCCCTTCACTGTAACATGTTAATATTATATTGTAACATATTAATACTATAATTCTTACTATTCTGTACTCTATAATCACTGACTGCTCAATGACGACATCTTCCCTATTTGTACGCTGTAATTTGCTGATTGTACAGCTCTCTTCACTATGAACCGCCCAGAAGTCGCAAGATTATGGCGGTATAGAAAAAATTAAGTTATTATTATTATTATTAGTAGTAGTAGTAGTTGTCTTTACTCTAACAGGTTCACTTATTACTCTCTATTAACAAGTTCTGTTTCAAGTGTTCAGGACATTTTCTATAGAATGTTTAAGAAAATTGTACCATCAGTTTGGCTCATAATGACAATGACTTTGCATGGTCTACCGTCACTCCTATTTGAGTATGACCTGAAAAAGCAATGAGTGAGAAGGCTAAGCTTATTTTATTTTGTTGCATGCACCCTGGTGATCACGTATCTGCTGCTCTCTACTTTTGCCTCTTTTTTGTGATTCCATAATAACTTACTGCTTCAGCCTCAAAATATCACAAAGTCTGAATTGTTCAAAGTATTTTTTGATGGAATTTGCAATTCTACACCACATAAGGTCAGTCTGTGTATCACTCTCTAAAGGATAGATTTTGGAGAGGTGGTAGTTGATACTAAACTTAAGTTTCTTCACATCAATACCGAATTCGAAAGGAGAAGTAGCAAATGTTATAGGTGACTCAGAAAGAGACCAAGACGATACATCATTCAGCATAGTGACCACATTAACCTGGGTTAAGGGTATGTTTTGCTCTAATGTTTAGTACAGAAGTGTCCAACCTCGGTCCACAAGAGCCCCGATCTAGTTGGGTTTTCAAGATTTCTCTTATGAATCTGCATGAGATTATTTGCATGCACTGCCACCATTGTATGCAAATAGATCTCAAGAATATTCACTATGGAAATTCTGAAAATCTGACTTGCTGATGACCAAGGTCAGACACCCCTGGTTTAGCTCATCTACTGAATCCCCTGCTGTAAATGTCGCCACACTCCACTGATTTATCCAGATATCTTTAACCTGCAATATGTAGCAAATATGAAATATTTTCATATCTCTGCATAAAAATATGCAGTTAAAGATATCTAGATCAACTTTCCTAGACATTTTCACACTGATAGCACCTTCCTCCAAAACATACACACTGGATATTTCCCTCAGTGTGATTTTCAGCACTGTAATTCACTCCAGTGTAACTCTGGCAAAGATTGTTTTGCTTTCTAATGCACATGACTTTCAGAACAAAAGCTAAGATTTGTTATCGAGAAAACTGACCCTAAGTTCCAGTACAGGACTTGAATGTGTTTGTTTTTATAACTCGTGTAAAAAAAGTAACCAGAAACCTCAATCTTGAAAGTATCATGGCCAGTATAGTTTTTTTCCTCTCTGTATTAATAATTCATTATATTTATTCCTCTGCTGTGCTGAAACAGAACTTTGGTTTTGTAAAATGGCAAGGATCCTTTAAAAAAAAATCCACTGACAAGCCCAGGGCAAGGATACTGCATAGGCAAGCTAGATAGGTGCTTAGGCCTAACATTTAGATGTAGTAATTCAGTGGAACCCATGGTAGATCTTGGCACTGGTAAGAAAGGGTAGCTGAAAAGGCTAGAGACTGGATTAGAGACTAACACACAGGTGGGGATTTAAAAATGTATTTATATTACTGGGGTGGAGGGGGGGGGAGTGCAATATACTTGTTAGTTTAGAGACCACTTCAGGGTTAATCCTGCCCTGGATGGCCAGTATATTTTGAATATTTGAACAAATGCATGCAATGCAATGTCCTGTTGCATGTTATTACAAACTGAGATTACCAGGTATGTTTACCGCTAAAGCGACTGGAGTCCTAACAGACAGATTAAATGGCAGGTTTTTAGGCAAAAAAGGACCAGTGATTTTCCCTTTTGTGTACAAGATAAATAAAGTTTAATAAATTAAGTCCAAAGTCTTCTTTTAGGGGTCAATGCACTAAAGCGAGTCAGTCCCTACTGACAAGACAAACAGATGAGAAACAAGCATTAGGAATTTAATTTATTGTGGAAATGGTTCAAAACTACTTGGGTATGGCCAGGAGGATAAGGGGTACCGATTTAAAAGTGCCCTCAAAAGGTGGCCGTTTTAAGATGGATTTGAATAAGGCTTCAGAGGAAAGCAGGACACATTGATTCAGGGATGTAGCAAGGTGGAAAGAATGGAGTTAGAGTTGTTGATGAAGAATGGCACAGTTAAGAGTGACTTTACCCAAGGAGCAGATAAAGAGGAGCGGCAGAATGAACACAGTTATAGAGATCCTTGAACTATAAGCGAACACAGAGAAAAGGCCAATGAAGAAGGGGGGTTAGGAATGTGTAATGAAATTGGCAGAAAATAAGTTGTGTGGCTGAATTTTTAATAGACTTAGGCCATCAAATAGATTGACAGTGCCACCAATTCACCTGGTTAAACCTAAGTCAACTCAAAATTCCGCATTTTTTTTTTTTGCATCGGTACCTCTTATGGAACTCACTTCTTAATGAACTTCGTGGTGAACTTACTTATATCACATTTAGAGCCAAGCTAAAAACTTACTTATTTGGATTGCCATTTCCCTCTTAATTAATTTATTTTTATTTTAGTTTATGTATTTTTGGGGTTTTTTATGATTTGGTTTTAATTTTCAATTAGACATCTCTTTAATACAGCAACTAAATGATTTATTTTTTATTTTATTTATTTTTTATTTTTCTTCTTATCTTTGTATCATGATTATTTGGCGTTCTTTTCCTTTTTAATTGATGTACACCGTACTGATGTTATAATCGAAGAGCAGTATATAAATATAAACATCAACATGGGCTACGGTTCAGATGCATTATTTTTATCCCTAACTCGTTTTGTTTTAGCACAGATCCTTTTTCATGCAATGAGACCTAGTTACTAATAACAGTATAATAACACGTCTTAACCAATGTTCCCTCTACACTGTGCAGGAGTTCTCTGCCTACATTATTTCCAGTGGGGGTGCTGTTTCAGCATCTGATTTTCCATAGCAAGGTACAGGCAAGCTCTGCATGACTCCAGGTAACCTGCCAATCCTTAGCAAGTGAAAATGTGGTGTCAGGTCAAAAGTGCGCCGTAACAAAGGCGCGCCCAGACAATTGAGCGCAGCGCGTGCCACCGTGCCGCTCTAAATTACTGTTTTTAGGGCTCCGACGGGGGTTTTATTGGGGAACCCCCCCCAATTTACTTAATAGACATCACGCCGTGTTGTGGGGGCGTTGTGGGGGGTGTGTGGGGTTGTAACCCCCCACATTTTACTGAAAACTTCACTTTTTCCCTGTTTTTAGGGAAAAAGTTCAGTTTACAGTAAAATGTGGAGGGTTACAACCCCCCAAACCCCCCATAACGCCGGCGCGATGTCTATTAAGTAAACTGGGGGGGTTCCCCAACAAAAACCCCCGTCGGACCCCCAGAAAACTGTAATTTAGAGCGGCGCGGCGGCGCTGCGCTCAATTGTCGGCACGCGCTTTTGTCTTTCACGCCGTTGTCTATGAACCGAAAATGTGATATTGAAGCACCACCCTACATTGGCAGGAATGCAGTTAGAAAACTTCACACAGCTTACAGGGAACAATGGTCTTAACAGTAGTCCACACTGGCACCCCTCCCCCTTACCCTCCAAAACTGGAGAGAGATGGTTCAGAGTAGAGAATGACACGGTGACAAAATTCATCACCATTCCCGTCCCCGCGGATAACCGTGGTAAACCATTTTCATGTTATTCTTTAAGGAGAGAGGGAAGAATCAGAGTATGAATGGCCACAACCACTGACCCGCAAGCTTTACTTTGAAGAATGCTGAGATTGAGCAGCAACATTCCAGAGCTGGTATTGTGACATCATAATGCCTCATTCCACCAGTGCCTAAGAGCCAACCTCATCAGTGATGTCACAATGGCTTTATTATCCTATACTTGGCTCAAATAAGAATCAGAGTATGAATGGCCACAACCACTGACCCGCAAGCTTTGCTTTGAAGAATGCTGGTGTAGAAGGACTGAGGTTGAAATAAACACTAGAAAATGACATGGGATTATTTCCCACGGGAACGGTGCTGAATTTTGTCACCGTGTCATTCTCTAGTTCAGAGGTAGACTTGTTAGGAGCAGGCTGCAATAGTCTATGTAGGAAATTATGAGAATGTGGACAAAGAAGGAAGAGGTGGATTTTAGTGATGATACACAGAAAAAAAAAAATAATAATCACAGGATTTAGCAGTCTGCTGGATATGTGCAAAGAAAGAGAGAGAAAAGGCAAAGATGACCACAAGGCTAAGGAATGAGGAGACCAAAAGTATAATAGTACTGTCCACAGAAGTAAATAAAGAAGGGGAAGATGAGTTTTATGGGGGGAAAAAAAAGAAGTTTTGTCTCATCCATACTAAGTTTTAGATGGAGAACATCCAGGCAGCAATATCACTCAAGAAGGCTGAGATCTTGACTGGATTCCTTTTGAGATTTCTGGTACAGAGAGGTAGATCTGAGGATCATCAGCATAAAGATGGCACTGAAAGGCATGAGAGAAAGTCAGAGCACCACACAAAACAAGCACAGAGAGAGTGAAGTCCCAAGACAGAGCCCTAATGTATACCAATTAAGATAGCAAGAGAGAGAGATACATATATTAAAAGTGTGATGCAAGAGATAAGAAAGAGAGACAGAACACAGTCCTGAAATTCAAAATAGGTATCAAAGTGGTGATCAAAGGTGTTTTGATAAAACAGTGGATAGGTTAAGAAGAATGAGGATCAAGTAAAGGTCTTTGAACTGGCCAGGAATAGGTCACTGGAGACTTTGGCAAGAGTACCACTGCATAATGTAGAAGGTGAAAGTCAGAATGGAGTATATTAAGAATGCCTTGAGATGAAGAAGTCAAGAAAGAGGAGGTGAACAGCATGTTTGAGTAGTTAGCAGGGTAGGTAGGATCCAGTGATGGTTTCTGAAGAATGGTGTGATCAGAGTATTTTTTTTAGGCAACAGAAAATGATAGCTTAATGATCTGACAGAAGGAAAGTAGAGCTGATGCTGGGTAGGAATGGGATCAGAGGAACAGGTAAAGAGTTTGCAGAACGACAAAAGATACCGATTTACTCACTGTGATTTAAAAAAAAGAAAGAAATAGTCGATGGAGGTCAAAGGTGTGGAAATGGAGAAGGGAAAAGGGAAATGGAGGTGACCTCATAGAGAACGCGAGGTGATCTTTCTGTAATTTGTCATGGATATAGTCAGCCATAGTTTGATCCAAAAAGGAAGAGGAGATGGAGACATTCTGAGGAGGGAACTGGTTATGGTACATAAACACAGGTTCTGTGAAAAGGATCTATGTGATCTGTAGGATCATGTACACTAACATCCAATGCAATGAAATAACATACTAAAGGCCCATATGCTATAAATGGCACCCTACCAGTACCTAAATCCAAAACGCCATTTAAAAGCAGACTTAAGAGAAATTACAAGGTGCCTTCCAGCACCTAAAAAAAGGTCCAGAATCGCACCAGCAGAGGTGTCTATCGGTGCCTAACGCCACTGTAGGCGTGGCTAATGCTAGAAGTGACATTAGGCACAGGTAGGCACCTCCGGAGGTGCAATTCACAACAAAGGTAGTGCCTGAAATGTAGGCCTTGAAACCCTGGCCTACATTTCTAGCACTTACCTTTGCTGGAGGTACAATTCTCTAAACGGCGCAGTCA
The DNA here is from genome assembly GCF_902459505.1 of Geotrypetes seraphini. Taxonomy (NCBI): domain Eukaryota; kingdom Metazoa; phylum Chordata; class Amphibia; order Gymnophiona; family Dermophiidae; genus Geotrypetes; species Geotrypetes seraphini. The sequence continues at coordinate 331,896,145 of NC_047085.1, forward strand.
CATGATGGACACTTGATCAGTGGCCAATTTTAAGACAGCCACCAATAAAGACGCCATTTAGAGAATCTGGGCCTAAATGTGCATAGGTAGTATCATAAAAATTTAACTGCACCTCTCATTGGCATAGGTAGAACTGTTGCATTATTATCTGCAAAGCACTTTGCTTCTGACTTTTTTTGCTGCATGAACAGGTTAAAAGCTATTTTATATGGTTTTGTTTCTCATTATCTCATTAGCATAGACTTCACATGAACACAACTGACAGATTAAGTACATAAACTATACTTCTAGCATCCATGAAATAGGATTTGCATATTAAGAAGTTTTAGTACAATGACCCTTTACTGTTGCTTTGAAAAGTTTCCTAATGGCCATGCCCTACCTGGTTGATCAGAGTGTGTTCATTGTTATGTAGAACAAGAAATCAAACACCTAGCCAAGAGACATTTCTACTTTTCATTCAGTCCTTACCCGGATGTAAGCGTCCTGATGATGTTTGGCAAAGTACAGCATGTTGTCCAGGGCTAACATTCCTGGTGGAGTCTGGGTAAAATCCATTGCAGGATTTACATGATTCTGTAATTTATAAAGGAAATGCCACCATAAGTCCCAGTGCTATACCATTAATGTAATTATAAGAACAATGCCGACTACATCATCATGCACACTAAATGTGTTTTGCCTCTTGTTTATGGGTATTGGAAGCACAGCTGGAAGTAAACATCTTTTCCTAAAACTCTGAAATTCAGATGACTTATCTCTTTTGAAGGCAAGAAAAATGCAAAGGCGCACTATGAATGAGTGAAGCACTCACTTCAACTAATGGAAGTATTATCTAGCACTGCAGGAATAAATTAACTTTATTTTTTATTTACAGAACATAAAATATATTGTGATTTCACAATAGTATATTCTGCTTGTATTTATTGTCTGCAGGAGTTCAGTAGTCCATGTGCTGTCTTGGGAGAATAACTGACAGAGAAAAAAATTACATAATATAACAAAAAGTAGAGTAATACAGTTTATGATGAAGTGGAAGCTTAACCTCACAAGCTTTCATCACTATAAATTGGTTAATCTTTAAGGTACCATCAGGCTTTGTAATTTTTGCAATTTATGATGGTAACAAAGCAGAACACTTATACATGTGTATTTACATTTGGATTTAAATTTATCATCTTTCCAAATCAATGCCCAAGGCAAATTACAACTGAGGTTCTGTAGGTAGGCTCCTGCCTCAGATGGTTTATAATCTAAACACTTGAAACAATGGAGGGTGCAGTGACTTGTCCAGGGTCACAAGAAATAGCAGTGGAAGGAGGCAGGATTTGAAAGGTAGTTTCGCTGATCCTCACACCACTTCCTTGATCCTCTCCTTCGGTACTATGACCCAGCTTAGAATGGTGTCCTCTTCCCTCAGGATCTTTTCTCAGGAGGCTCTTGCCTTTGGGCACCATTCCAAACAGTCAATGGTCATAGTACAATAATCTCACGCCTTCATTTCCGATTGTCACAAGAGCAACCACAACAGATTTCTTCTGCATTTTTGCTCTATCAAATGAGTACATTTTATGTTGTCTGATGAGAAGAACCCTTGAAGGGGGCTTCTTGTGCCGAAACACAGAACGTGTTGGGTTCTTGTTTACGGGCCCTCATACGTCGGGACCCTATTTGACAATATTACATTTGGGACTGGTACATTACATTTCATGTATGATTATCTACAGTTAGGTAAGGAAATTGTGCCATCCTTAACAATGACTGTAAATAAATTATTAGAAACAAGCACTACGTTAAAATTACTAAAAGCAGCAACAGAGAGGCCCTTATTGAAGAGAGAAAACTTGGATGATACAGTATTAGGAACTACAGGCCAATTGCTGAATTGCCATTTGTAGGGGAAAATCATTGACAAAAGTAGTTCCAAAACAGCTAGAGAGTTTTGTGGAACGAGAATTATTAGACTGCCATCAATATGGATTTCAGGTAGGACATAGTGTTCAATCAATAATGGTTTCTACAATTGATGAGTTGCGACGAGAGATGGATAAAAATAAAACTATTTGTGTGGCAATCCTAGATGTTTCATCGGCTTTTGATATGATTGATAATAAGATTCTATTAGATATCTTAGCTACTATGGGGACTGGAGAATCAGTGTATGACTGTTTGTATAATATTTTCAAGATCATTCAGTACAGGTTAAGAGTAGAGACAGTGTTTCCAAGCTGTTACCCATATGTAAGGGGTACCTCAGGGATCCGCTTTATTAGCGCTTTTTAAAAATCTGTATATGGCATCACTAGGTAAGGTGTTTTATGAGTTGCACGTTGGTTTTCCTCTATATGTAGCTGATATATATTTTTTTCCCCTATGGTTGATTGGTAGAGTGACTGTTTACATGCAGTGAATTTCTGGATGGTGCATCATAAATTAGTATTGATCTTTCAAACACTGAGTTGTTACTAGCAGGGAGATCTGAGGATCCATCATGGCCTGAAGTTGGTTAACTCTCTAGTGCTGGCTAGTAGCCTCTCTGTTATTTTCTACTTTCCCCTCTGTCTGAGTCCTCTATGATCTATGATGGCTCTCTATGATCAGCAACCACATGGCTGGTGGAAAACACTGTTCTATTAAGGCTTTTCAACCTTAGTACTATTAATCTCTAAAAATCACAGCATTATCCTCAGCAAGCAGTTGAAGTACCCCTCCCAGTCCCTAAGGCAGGGAATTATACTCGTAGAGGATGGACATTGGCAAAAGCCACATTTATATACAAGCAACAAACTGTGAGTTCATTTTCTTTTAAGTCTGCATTAAAGATGATTTGCTTAAAGAATTAAGAGCCCATCTGGTAATATTCTAAGGCTGCAATACAGTACTGATATCCTCAGAGAGTCATTAGAGGAAAAGTGATTAATGAAAGAACGCTGACATATGTAATATTTGGTTATTGTTTAGTTCTCTGTATTGACATTTCTCATATACCATGCATTATTTGGTTATAAGATTTGAAATATATTCATATTTAAATAAACAAAAGACTATATATATTTTGATTTTAACTCGGTTAAAAGCAAATAATTCTCCACTTGGACACACAGAAACAATGGTCAACAATCCAGACATACAGTATAATCTCGTTATAACGGACTCGCTTATAATGGAATATTGTCTATAGCGGACGAGGTCCGCTGGTCCTGGCTGTGTGCCTTTACAAACATGGAGAAAAGCACCGCATATAGTGGACTCGCATATAATGAACAAACAATTTGGTCCCCAGAGCCGCTTTTAGCTGTAGTTTTGTTTGGCTAAAACAGACATGCAGGCTTCACCTACAAGGCACACGGCATGCCGGTGATATAGTATCAAAATGCAGCCCAGAAGAAAATGACAGATTATTTTTCTTTCCAGTACAATACAACATAATGCTTTAGAGTTTAGAACATCTTTTAGTGTTCTGGTTTTGCAATCATTTTGTGCTATTCCAATGTTTTGCTGAGTTTTGTTATTGATGTTGCTGAGATGCTTGTGCAGTGACTGTTGTTCATTGGTTGTACGTTGTTTCAAGTTAACCTAAATAAAGTTTTAAAAAAATGGAACTCTGGATATAACGGACTCTGGATATAATGGACTGTTTTGCCAGGTCTCTTGAAGTCAGTTATAGCAAGATTATACTGTATTAAGTAAGGCCAATAAAAAATGACTTTGACAAGCTCTCCTAATGAAAAAATGATAACTTTTGAAAGTTCCTCAAAGATGTATTGTTAATCAAGTAACAATACCATTGTAGAACCTGTGACTTGATTATTTCCAATAAAAGAAAAAAAATACCTACCATTACCAGGCATTTTGTAAAGTAATACTAAAACCTGCAAAAAGCTACTGCCAAGACTCAAACAGCAACATGCATACCTAGAAACAACTTTTATTGGGCAAAATTAAGTCACACTTCCATAGATTTTACATAGAGGTTTTAAAAAAAAATCTTTATTTATACCAACTGAGAACAAAACACAATCGCAAGAATAACACAGTACAATGTGGAACAAAAACAGCAGATGAAGAGTCAAAAGCAGTATAACACCTCAAGACAAAAAGAGACCCCCATTTACCAGAACACACAAAACTAAAAAACCTTTGCCACATACAGAATAAGGAAGTCATTTTAAAAACATCTTCACTTGTAATTCTCTTTCATCCCCTAGTCTAGATTTTTATATTACTCCCTCACTAGTTTAACAGGTGGCATATATGTATAAGTTTATAAATGGCCCCACTAAATCATTTTTGTTCATAAATGACACCTTATAAAATTTCAACCAGTGTAAAAGTACGTACTTTGATATAATAGCGTGTCCTTTGCCAGCAGGCATATATGAGGATATAAACCTCTAAATTGCAAATTCAATCATATGGTAAAGAGATGTGATCTGGGCATGTTTAGGTTGGGACTAAAAAAATACATGTGTACACTCCATTTCAGAAAAGGAATACTCATTTATGCCTTTTGAGATCCAGATTAGAACTTACAGCTGCTCCCAGGGACAGCTACATTAAAGGTACTTGTGAGCATCATTCTATTGGAGGCATCAAAATGGCAAATGATGTTTAAATTTGAGCAAATACAAAATGATGCATGTGGGAAAGAGGAACCCAAAACTATAGCTATGTGATGCAAGGTTTCACATTAGGAATTATTACCCAGAAAAAAGGATCTAAGTGTCATTGTTGAGGTTACGTTGAAACCCTCATCTCAGTGTGCAGCAGCGGCCAAGAAAGCAAACAGAATGTTAAGAATTATCAGGAAAGAAATGGAAAACAGAAATGAGAATGTTATAATGCCTTTGCATTCCCTCCATGATGCGACCACACCTCGAATACTGTGTGTATGACAGAAGAGCGGGACTTGGGTGTGATTGAATGTGATGATCTTAAGGTGGCTAAACAGGTTTAAAAGGTGACGGCAAAAGCTAAAAGGATGCTAGGGTGCGTAGGAAGAGGTAGGCCAGTAGGAAAAAGGAGGTACTGATGCCCCTGTATAAGACTCTGGTGAGACCTCATTTAGAATATTGTATACCATTCTGGAGGCCGCACCTTCAAAAAGATATGGCGTCGGTCCAGAGGAAGGCTACTAAAATGGTGCGTGGTCTACATCAGTGTTCTTCAACCACCGGACCATGGACCAGTGCTGGTCCACAGAAATTTCCTGCCGGTCCACAGGGCCAGCACATGCATCAGGCCCAACACAGTGTTCTTCAACTGCCGGTCCACGGTGCGATCGATGTGGCGTTATCTTCGAGCCAGCTCCCTCTTCCTCACTGATTCAGTGCACAAAGCCATAGGCAGTGGCTCCTACGGGCATCCTGCGCCTGAACCGGAAGCCTTCTCTTTGACATCGCAACGTCAGAGGGAAGGCTTCCAGATGAAGCACGGGACGTGCAAGGTGCAATTAGTACTATTATGGGGCGGGGTCTGGGGTGGAGATTGGGTAGAGATGGGCGGGGTCTGGCCCACGACTTAGCCCAGTGTTCTTCAACCGCCGGTCCACGGACCGATGCCGGTCCACAGAATAATTCTTTTATTTCTGCCGGTCCATAGGTGTAAAAAGGTTGAAAAACATTGGTCTATATCATAAGGCGTATAGGGACAAACTTAAAGATCTCAATATGTATACTTTGGAGGAAAGGCGGGAGAGGGGCGATACGATAGAGACGTTTAAATACCTATGGGATCCTTTTACTTAGGTGTGCTAGCGTTTTTAGCGTGCGCTGCAGATTAGTGCGCGCTGCCCTGTGCTACGCGTAAAAACTAACGCCAGCTCAATGGTAGCGTTAGCATCTACCACGCGCACTAAAACTGCTAGCCCAGCTTAGTAAAAGGAGCCCTATGTGGTGTAAACACACATGAGTCGAGTCTCTTTCAATTGAAAGGAAGCTCTGGAATGCGAGGGCAGAGGATGAAGTTAAGAGGTGATAGGCTCCGGCGTAATCAAAGGAAATACTTTTTTCAGAAAGGGTGGTAGATGTGTGGAACAGTCTCCCGGAAGAGGTGGTGGAGACAGAGACTGTGTCTGAATTCAAGAAAGCGAGGGATAGGCATGTGGGATCTCTCAGAGAGAGAAAGAGATAATGGTTACTGTGGATGGGCAGACTAGATGGACCATTTGGCCTTTATCTGTCATCGTGTTTCTAAAAAAAGACACTGCAGAATTAGAAATGTAAGATAAGGGTAATGAAAATGAAAAAAAGCGTATGGGATGACTTCCCTATGAGGAAAAGCTAACATGGCTAGGGCTCTGTGAAATATGATAGATGTCTATAAAATACTGAGTGGACTAGAACAAGTAGATATGAATCACTTGTTTATTCTTTCCCAAAAATGCTAGGACTAGGGGGCACGCAAAGAAGCTATTAAATACTAAGTAGTAAATTTAAAACAAACTGGAAAAAAAATTTCTTCACTCAACATGTAATTAAACTCTGGAATTCGTTGCTAGAGAATGTGGTACAAGCAGTTAGCTTAGCAGGATCTAAAAAAGCTTTGTATAATTTCCTAGATTAAGATTGACTTGGAAAAATATATTGCTTATTTTTAGGATAAGAAGTATAAAATCTGTTTTACTCCTTTGGGATCTTGCCAGATAGTTGTGACCTGGAATGCCCACTGCTGAAAACAGGATACTGGGCTTCAAGGACCTTCGTTCTATCATAGTATGGCAATTCTTATTTAAGTGGAATAATATTCCACTCTCTTTTTTTGTTGTTTTTTAAATAAATCATTTCTTGCAACAAGAAAACACAACATACACATTAAAATAAAATGAGATGGAAACTGATGCTTTTAATCTTGTGTGATTTTAATTGATTTCAACAGATAAAAGTTCTTAATATATTAAATGGAATTGTAATATCACTGATTAAGCTTCCAATGTTGTGATCTATAAAAGAGAAGGGATTAAATGTCAGATAAAAAAAAAGCAGCACTGATAAATCTGCTTGCAATATTTCAGTTCTGAATTTATGATCCATCTGGAATTAGCAGCTTCCCAGAAGATGCAAATGGCAGCTGTCAAAATTTATACATTCCTTCTTACTTCCGCTTCCGGAAGACACCAAAGATGTATCTCTTCTCCTTATAGATAACTCTGGCCAGTATATCTGTCTCAACTGATCTATACTGCTTCATTAACCCATTCCTATTGTTAATTACTATACAAAGTTTTTTGTTAGCCGCATTGAATCCTTGTCAAAAACTGCGGGATATAAGACCTGTATAGTACATGGAGCAAGGAGTAATTCAGCCACAGTGGGCTCAACCCTACCCACTGAGAAGACTGGGTTAATAATAATCATTCCTCGAGACTGAAAAGCAGAGTAGAGAGAAGTCTGTTTCTGGTTCAGTACAGATATCTGCACTGTGCAGGCTGCTGCAGCTGATGATATGTCAGCTTTCCCGAGGAAATGATGCCAGTTGTCAGAATGGGGTTACTGTGACAGCATGGGGGGTCACAGACTTTTGCCCAGATTAATATTCTCATCTCCCAGGACAACCCTATATTTACATAGCCTAGGTTCCTTGGATGAAAAGTGATACACCAATGAACTACACAGTAAAATGGTTTAATTTTTTAGCAGCAAATTAAATTCTAATATAAAAGATAATCAGAAAATATGCATAAAAGGATGAAGAAGATTGCCTCAGGCTAGACTATTTATGGCCACAATATGCTACCCAAGTCACTCATTTCTGCTCCTTTTTATTTCCATTCTGGCTATACTGCCCTTCGCAAAAACAACAAAATAGCTTACATCAGTAAAAATGGGCAGAGGTCTTACAATTCAAATAAAACACAATTCAGGAAAGAAAGGTAGCCAATCATGGACTGCTCCCTTGCCCCCCCCCTCCTAAGTCAACATCATATGTACTCCAGGCCAGATGTTAGTGAAAAAAAATAGGCTTTAAGACCTTTCTTGAATCTATAATGTGTAAGCACTCCAGTCAACGATACCGTACATGAGAAGTGCAAAGCACAATAAAATGGCAAGTAAGAGCTATTAAAGCCCGTCCAGTCCATATAATGTATTCCTTCATATAAGAGCTATTTTTTTCCCCTCATTGGAAGGCTATTCCTTGAGAAAAAAAATAGAAATATAAAAACAGAGAAAATGGTAGCTGATAAAGACTATGGGGCTCATAATAAAAACAAACGTCTAAAAAGTGGCCTAAATCGGTACTTGAATGATCAAAAAGCCAGATTGTCCAAGTACCAATAATCAAAGCTGGTTTACTAAAACCAGCTTAGGCCTTTCCCCTGCCTCTAAACGCCTAGAGTGAAAAGAGGTGTTTTTAGAGGAGGAGACACTGGTTAAAGAATCCAGCTTTTAGGCGAAGGACTGGCCCCCTCCTTCGCCTAAAAGGTCTTTTTTTTGGGCATTTGGGACTTGGACAATTTTTGGGTTGCTAATGTGTTCTAAGTTTAGATGTAGTGGTGGTCTGGGTGAGGGTGATTAAACTGCTAAACGTAGAGGTATGCCATTCTCAAAAAAACCCCCCAAAACCCCTCATTTTGGACGTTTTTTTGAGAATGGACATTTTCCCTGCTACTTTCAGCATTTAGGGCCTTAGGCCAAAAGGGGACTTAGACTTTTTTTTTTAACTATGCTCCTCTATAGGGTTTTCAAGTCTGCTCATCCATACCATCTACTATTCCCTTCCTTTCCCTTAGAGATCTTTTGTATTTGTCCCATGCTTTCTTGCTTACTCTGAGATAATGGAATGTTGCTACTCCTTGGGTTTTGGCCAGGTACTAGTGACCTGGATTGGCCATCGTGAGAACAGGCTACTGGGCTTGATGGACCATTGGTCTGACCCAGTGAGGCTATTCTTATGTTCGTATGTGTTTGTACAGTTTTATTTTTGCTGTAAACTGCTTTGAATTGCGAGGTATTACAGTCTACAAATAAAATTATTTTTATTACTCTGCCACCAAGTTACATCCCTTAACAAATTTTGACTGTGCATTTGTTATCATTGAATATCACAAATATAAATTTAAAGTGTGTACCACATGTAATTTCACAGTGCATAAATATCACCAAAAGGTATTCACTCTATTTAACCCTCTATCTGAGACTGATTAAGGCAGGGTCCTAATACGGAGTTATAAGACGGTAGTTACAAGATTTTCATTACGCTGAATCTCTGCACCGGGAAAATCGAGCAGCGGTGATTTTTCCCACACCTGAGGATAATATTGAGATAAGTGCAGGGTTCTTTTTTGCTATAAGCATTTTTGTTAATACATTTAAATATTTATTGCACTCTTACAGAGTTTTTCTATGACCAAGGATGTGCTCTCTATGACAATTTTGTAATTGTCATAGTAGTTTCCCGAGTTTATTTTTAGGGAACACTGAGGTCTTTTCTCAGTATTAGGACCCTGCCTTAATCAGTCTCAGATAGAGGATTAAATAGAATGAATACCTTTTGGTGATATTTTGGATTTGTCTGGTATTCTGCTTGTGTTATTTTTATTTCACAATTCATACTAGACACTAGCACAGTTCTGAAATGTTTTAACAGTAATCTCTCGTACTGGATTTACTCACCATTTCAAATCTGTGCTTAAGACATACCAAGTTAGCAAGTGGAGCAATAGTGAGCAGATAAACCTGCCCAAGGTTATGTGAAACACTGTTTGGAGAGAAGAATTTTAAATCTGGCTTCCCTTGGGTCTCTGCCTACTACTCTTACTACTAGGACACTCCTTAATCTAATCTAATCTAATCTAAATCTTGGGTTTATATACCGCATCATCTCCACAGGTGGAGCTCGACACGGTTTACATGGTTAGGAAGCAACGGAACTCCAGTGGATTTATAAAAGTAAGTAAGAGAGAGGTTAGGTGTGATAATAATAGGGAGGGGACGGGTTACGTTTTGGAAAAGAGCCAAGTCTTCAGAAGCTTACGGAATGGTAGAAGGGGGCTCAAGTTGCGGAGAGGGGAAGGGAAACTATTCCAGAGCTGAGCGATTCTGAAGTGGAGGGAGGACCCGAGTTTACCGACGAGGGAGATACCCTTTGAGGAGGGGAAGGATAGTTTTAATTTTTGCGTGGATCTGGTGGAGAATGGATTTGAGGAATTCCAGGATAGAGGAATAAGAGGTGGAAGGATGCCGTGGAGCATCTTGAAGGTTAAGCAGGCACATTTAAAGTGGACCCTGGAGATGACAGGAAGCCAGTGCAGCTTGGACAGGAGTGGAGAGACATGGTCAAATTTGCTTTTTGAGAAGATAAGTTTGGCCGCGGTGTTCTGGATTAGTTGGAGTCTGTGGAGGCTTTTCTTTGTTAAGCTAAGGTAGATGGAATTGCAATAGTCCAATCTGGAGAGGATGATGGACTGTACGAGCACGGCAAAGTGTTTTTGGTGGAAGCAGGACCTCACTTTCCTCAGCATGTGAAGGCTGTGAAAGCATGTTTTTATCAGGGAGTTGAGATGGTCGTTGAAGGATAGCGAGGAATCTATGGTGATGCCCAGAACTTTGCTAGAGAACTCTAGTTGTAGAGAGGTGCCTGTGGGCAGTGGGATGGAAGAGGGTAAATGATCAAATTTGGGGCCGAGCCAAAGTAGTTTGGTTTTGGACTCATTCAGTTTCATTTGTACAGCAAGAGCCCAGGATTGAAGTTTGGTTATGCATGAAGAGATGTTTGCTGCGAGATTGGTGAGGTTTGCGTCGGTCTCGAGGAGGATCAGGATATCGTCAGCGTAAGTGTAGAGTATTTCTAGGGGGGAAAGGTGGAGGAGGTTCAGGGAGGACATATAAATGTTGAAGAGGATAGGGGATAGGGGGGAGCCTTGTGGAACTCCACATGTCGGTTTCCACGGGGAGGATGAGGTACCATTCTTGGTGACGATGTAAGAGCGGGAACGTAAGAAGTTCGAGAACCAGTCAAGGACCGTGGAGCTGATGCCTATCTCGGAGAGTAGGAAGATTAGAATGTCATGATGGACAACGTCGAAGGCTGCAGAGAGGTCGAATTGGAGTAGAACGGCAAATTTTTTGTGAGAGTGGAGTTGTTGGATCTTCGAGGTTAGGGAGGCCAGGAGGGTTTCAGTACTGAAGTTAGGTCTGAAGCCGTATTGATAGGGTAGGAGGATAGAGAATCTTTCCAGGTAGGCTGAGAGTTGGGAGGAGACAATAGATTCAAGCATTTTGGTTAGGAGCGGGATGTTCGCTATAGGGCGATAATTGGATGGGATGGAGGGATCTAGGTCAGCTTTCTTCAGTAGGGGGGTCAATGCGATGTGTCCCATTTCAGGTGAGAAGAGGCCCGATAGTAGAGCAGAGTTTATGAGTTTGGTGAGTGATGAGATGGCCTGTGTGGGTATTTTCTCAAATAGATAGGATGGAAATGGATCCAAGGTGCAGTTACAGGATTTCAATTTCTGGCAGAGCTTGAGGACCTGCGATTCGGATACTAGCTCAAAGGCAGTCCAGGATCTGTTGACTGGGACAGGGGTGATGACATTTGGAGTAGGTTTGGGGGTGGCGAACACTAGAGAATTGTAGGAGACTGCAGGAGGGAAGGAGCTTCTTAAGGTGGTGACCTTACCATTGAAGAAGTTTGCTAATAGGTCGGCTGATGGGGAGGAGGAGAGTAAGGAAGGGTTGGTGTTGGGGATTAGGGAGCGCCATATATTGAACAGCATGCTGTTCTGGTTGTTTGATCTGGAGATCTTGTCCCCATAAAAGTTTTTCCTAGCACTTTTGAGTGCGTTGTTGTAAAATTTAATGTTTACTCTCCAGATTTGTTTGTCTGTGGGGGATTTAGATTTTTTCCAGATGCGTTCCAGGGATCGACATTTTTGTTTTAGTACCCTGTGGTGAGGGAGGTACCAGGGGGCCTTACGGGAGTAGGTGACGGTTTTGGTGGAGGGCGGGGCAAGAGAGTGGTAGGTGGATTCTGAGAGAGTAATCCATTTGTGCCAGTTGGTTACAGAATCTGGAGGCTTAGGCTTGGATGAGAGATTGTCGAGAAATTTGGACCAGAACTGATCACTTGAGATTTTCTTGCGGAAAGAAATGGGCTTAGGGGTAAGGGATGCGGTTCCAAGGTGTGACATGAAGATGGGGAGGGAGAAGGTTCCTAAGAAGTGGTCGGACCAGGGGACGTGGTCCCAACGGATGTCATTGGTCGAAGTTTTGTATTCCGTGAGATCGAGGAAGCTGATGATGTCTAGTGTGTGGCCTCTGTCGTGGGTTGGAGAGGAGGCGGGGGGAGAGAAGTCAAGGGAGGTGAGGAAATTATTGAAATCAGATGCATCCTTGCTGGTGGAGTCATCGAGGTGGAGGTTGATATCTCCGATGATCAGGAGTCTTTGAAACTTAAGGAACGCGTTAGATATGGTCTCGTAAACAAGCTCGGAGGAATTGCTCCAGGGGGTGGGTGGGCGATATAATGATAAGATACCCAGTGGGTGAGGATGGAGCTCATCGTTGACTGAGGCTAACATGTATTCAAGTGAGCGATGACTGCCTTTTTCGAGAAGCTGAACATCAAAGAAAGATTTGTAGAGGAGTGCCAGGCCACCTCCTTTTCGGTTTAATCTAGGAGAAAAGAGGCCTTGGTAGCCCTGGGGGCATAGCTCGTTTTGTGTAAAGAGATCGTCTTTGGTGATCCAGGACTCTATGGTGCAGAAGAATCCAGGATCAAGATCCGCAAGAAGGTCTTTCACAATTTGGGTCTTGTTGCATACGGATCTGGCGTTGCAATAGAGTAACGGGACTGTGGTTAGAGAGTCTGGGGCGTGGTTGGGAAGGTTGGCGGGGGGCACAGGTTTTAAAGAGGCGAGGTTGGCTTTGCGGGGTTTTTGTTTGTGAGAGTGGCTTCTGGTGCGCATCAGCGTGGGAATTTTGAGATCGGGGCAGGTGATAGTGACATTTGGGGAGTCTTGTAGATTGGGGGAGGGGGGTATCAGACAGAGGGTGATCTTGAGAGAAGAGCAGAGAAGGAGAAAAAGGAGCCAGAAGGGAGTGAAGGGAGGCTTCATGGTGGAACTTGGGGAGCCTTTTAAGCTGAGAGGCAGGGCTTGTTTGGATCGTGTGTGAAACGGTTTGCTAAGTGGGGAGAGACTTAGCAACAGCACGGAGTCAGGTAGAGGCAGTGTGCAGGAGCAGGGTGTAAAAGGGTGTCTGTTTTTTTTTTATTTTTATTTTTTTTTGACGTTTATCGGGAGTGGGATTGAGCGGTAGAGGACAGCACAGGAGGGGGTGAGCGTTAAACCCGAATCCCAGCAATGGGAATGGGTTGAAGTCTGAATCTATGTTCCTTTTAGTTTAGCGTCTAACAGATTCCAAGAAATGTAATGAAGTACAATGACATACAAATTTAACGGCTGAACCATATGTACTGACCTCGGAAGGTGTACAGTTTAGCAGCTAACAGAGTCCAATGAAATACAGTGAAGTAAATGAGATACAGATTTGGCGGGGGTGGGAGGAACTTGGAACAATGGAGGGGGGAGGAGGAGCAAGGTGGAGGAAAGCTTCCCTTTCCTCTGTTTCGTAGAGGGTGGGGGAGTCTGTTCGGTAGCCCTCAAGGGTTGAGGAAGGGTCAAGCGCAGGCGGTTCTGACCGGACCGGACCGGGTCTGACCGGACCCGCTTTTCTGAGTCGGAGGCACGAGAGGCAGGTTCCTCTGTGCTGGGTTTTTAAGAGAAAAGTCGGCTCTTCTGAGTCGGGAGGGGGGCGGAGCAGGGCTCCCACGCTCCTCTCCTTGCTGCAGAGGGTCGGCAAGAGAGGCAGGTTCCTCTGTGCTGAGTTTTTTTAAAGAAAGTCGGCTCTTCTGAGTCGGGAGGGGGGCGGAGCAGGGCTCCCACGCTCCTCTCCTTGCTGCAGAGGGTCGGCAAGAGAGGCAGGTTCCTCTGTGCTGAGTTTTTTTAAGAAAGTCGGCTCTTCTGAGTCGGGAGGGGGGCGGAGCAGGGCTCCCACGCTCCTCTCCTTGCTGCAGAGGGTCGGCAAGAGAGGCAGGTTCCTCTGTGCTGAGTTTTTTTAAAGAAAGTCGGCTCTTCTGAGTCGGGAGGGGGGCGGAGCAGGGCTCCCACGCTCCTCTCCTTGCTGCAGAGGGTCGGCAAGAGAGGCAGGTTCCTCTGTGCTGAGTTTTTTTTAAAGAAAGTCAGCTCTTCTGAGTCGGGAGGGGGGCGGAGCAGGGCTCCCACGCTCCTCTCGTTGCTGCAGAGGGTCGGCAAGAGAGGCAGGTTCCTCTGTGCTGAGTTTTTTTAAAGAAAGTCGGCTCTTCTGAGTCGGGAGGGGGGCGGAGCAGGGCTCCCACGCTCCTCTCCTTGCTGCAGAGGGACGGCTGAACCTATAAGAAGTCTTTGGATCAACAGAATCATACAAATATATACTACTATTTGTTGCACCCAGTTTCTAAATTATACAGTATTGGCAGACATTCAACAACAGTTGTAGGAAACATCTGTCATAGCACTACTGCCCTCTAGTGCCTCTAACAAAGAATCAGCTTTTTACAGGCTTAAGATACAGCAGAATGACTTCTACCAAAATAAAGAACATAACTAAAAAGTTGCCGCACTTTAATACGACCACGTCACTCAGTTGTTGAAAAAGGCTCACTGGCTCCCCATCCCCCACAGAGTAACATATAAACTCGCTATGATAGCATTCAAAACAGATAAAACCAATGAACCTGCATTTATTGATAATTTTTTTTTTTAATAAAAGTTTTTCATTTTCCTTAACAGTGTCTTCTAGTGTGTTTTTAATGTTAATACCTAAATATTTTAATCCATCTTCTTGCCAAACAAATGAGAATGAATCGAATAAACCTTTAGTACAATGCACATTAAGTGGAAGAACTTCTGACTTACTCCAATTTATCTTATAGCCTGAAAACTTTCCAAATTTCTCTATTAATTCAAGTAAGCATGGAATGATAGTTTCTGGATTTCTCAAATAAAGCAGTATATCATCTGCATAAGCAGAGATTTTATATTCCCAATCTGCATGAGGAATATCCTGTATCCCCTTTGCCTGATGAATGGCTAATAACAAGGGTTCTAAAACAATATCAAAAAACAAAGGGGACAAAGCACTCTGATAAATTATTATTAATGTATAATCTTGCAGCAGGGGAGCTATACAATGTCTGAATCATTTGAATAAATCCTGAGCCTATACCAAACCATTCTAATGCCTGATACATGAAAGTCCATTCAACTCGATCAAAAGCTTTCTCCGCATCCAAAGAAATTAAGAAAGCTGTATCATTCATGTTTTTTGTTAAGTTTAGAGTATGAAAAGCCAATCTAGTATTGTTAGAAGAATGTCTCTTAGCAACAAATTCTGTTTGGTGCATATCAATAATAAAAGGGAGAGCCTTAGCCAATCCTAAAGCCAATATCTTAGCAAAAAGTTTTCCATCAACATTAATTAACGAGATAGGCCTGTCGTTTGAAACCAAAGTAGGATCTTTGTTTGACTTTGGCAAAACAATTGTTAATGATTCTGCCATAGTACCTGCAATACAACCTTTAGTCAGTTGAAACTGATATAAATTTAATAAATAGGGTAAAAGGGTATTTTGAAATGATTTGTAAAATTCTACTGTAAAACCATCACCACCTGGAGCGGATCCAATTCTAAGAGACTTCAATGCTGTTTCTACTTCTTTTAGTGATATAGGCTCCTCTAAACCTCTTTTTATATGATCTGGAACCTACGGTCCAATGATTAGATTTAAAAATTCTAAACCATCTTTTTCCCTATCCTCATAAGGCTCAGAAGAATATAGGTCCTTATAGAAATTTAGAAATTGTTTTAGAATATCCTCAATTTTAGTATGTGTTTCTCCATTTTCATCCTTTATTGCAATAATTTTTGTTCTTCTTTTCTTTGCTTTAAGATAATTTGCCAGTAATCTTCCTGCCTTATTTGAGTTTCCATAATACTGAGTTTGCTGGGAAAACAAATCTTTCCTTACAAATTTAGAAGATATCTCATTATATTTGCCTTTTGCTTTTAATAAAGCCTGTAAAGTATTATGCTCCCATCTAACAACTAATTTATTTTCCAATTGTTTAATTTCCTTTTCTAAGTCATGAAATTGTTTTATAAGTTGTTTTCTAATAAATGCTGAATATGAAATAATATTACCTCTCATGGTAGCCTTAAATACATCTCATAACGTTTCTATGTTAATATCATCTGAGGTATTAAGTTGGAAAAACTCAACCATTTTCAATTTGAATTCTTCATGGAAATTTGAATCTGCAATCAAAGTATTATCAAATATCCAAATAGGCCTACTACAATTTTGTTCATCAGACTGCAACTCAATCCATATACCAGCATGATCAGACAAAATTATAGGGTCTATGATGGCTTTTGTTACTTTCTAAACTATTTGATTTGAAACAAAAATATAATCTATTCTTGAAAAAGAATTATGGACCTGTGAA
Source organism: Geotrypetes seraphini (assembly GCF_902459505.1). Lineage (NCBI taxonomy): Eukaryota > Metazoa > Chordata > Amphibia > Gymnophiona > Dermophiidae > Geotrypetes > Geotrypetes seraphini. Next base: position 331,912,628 of record NC_047085.1, read on the forward strand.
TAAAAGGAAAATTCCCGATCATTAAAATGAAGTATACACCATATATCTATTAAATTGCAAGATTGTGCCAAATTATCCAACCCTAGTGATTTCATGATTTTAAATGGTTTTTTTTTATCCATTAATGGATCCATTTCAGCATTGAAATCTCTAGCCACCATTAAATTAGAAGTAGCCAGTGGGAGAAGTAATTTTTGTAGATTTATAAAAAATTCCATTTGATTCGTTTTTGGTGCATAGACATTGAACAAGTCCAGGGTAGTATTTCCCATGCTCATTTTAACATGTACCCATCTACCCAGAGGATCCAAATCAATCATTTGGAAATTAGCTGTACATTTGTTATTTATTAATATGGCAACCCCAGCCTTTTTGCCAACTGCAGGGACAAAAAAAATTTGACAAACCCAACCCCCTTCCAGTTTTCTAAATTCCACTATTGACAGATGCGTCTCTTGGATAAAGTACACATCAGTGTTCTGCTTTTTAAGGAAAGCTTCCTTAAGAAATTGCAGGGAAACTTCCGATTGAAAACTTTTCATAAAGCTAAGTTATAGCATTATAAGTCACCTATTTCAAGTGATGTTTGCTTTCATGAAACGTACAAACAAAGAATGCCATCATTTTTGAAGTAGTTTTAAAAGACTGATATATTCTTTAAATTTCCCTGGCTTGGAGCATGGGACCCCAAACTTTTCATAAAGCTAAGTAATAGCATTATAAGTCACCTATTTCAAGTGATGTTTGCTTTCATGAAACGTACAAACAAAGAATGCCATCATTTTTGAAGTAGTTTTAAAAGACTGTGATATATTCTTTAAATTTCCCTGGCTTGGAGCGTGATCATTATTGAAAAAGCTGCAATGACTGGAAGGTAAACTCTGTACCCATACTGGGGAGGTATATACCTTCCCTGAAGAGTTTCACGTCTCTGAGCAACTTCCACATTTTTGATCAATCTCCATAGACAGGTTTTAAGTGAGGTCAGTTTACTTTTTAGGAAAGCTAACATTTTCTTCCTTTTTATTTGATGGTTAAGGCCATTGACATTCACAGAAAATATCTTAATCTTCATCTAATTCCATATGCATATACCAATAATGATAATTAAAATTATTTAATATGATTAGACACCAATACACATATAATATCCAATGAAAAATGAAAATGATTTTTTTTATCCCCATCCTTCCCTATCATCTTATCCCTGATTTTGAAGAGACCCCCCACCCTTATCCCTCCCCTACCTCCCAAATAAATTGATTGCCTTGGAACACACATAGGATTAGTAACCGTAATACCCCCCTCCCCAGGCAACATTTAATCACAACTTTTTCTTACCACATATATAAATAAAAGTATATTTATATTGCATTATGAAGCAATTAATCTTTTAGTAGTACCCCTAAAAACAATGCAATCTTAAATATTATCTTAAAGAAATTCTTCATATAAACTTATTTTAAAAGTTTCTTGTTTGAACCAAGATTACCATCTCATATGATATCCTTTAACTTTCTAATAACCTTTTAAGTAGAATTTTATTTAATCAGCTTTATTATAAATATTCATCTATCCATAAATTACTATTAAATAATTGATATTTCTAAAATTTCATGAATAACCTTTAAAAATTTTCCCCTGACCATCCCAAAATGTAGAAATATTGACTCCTTTTCCTCTTATTAACACTTCCACTGCCTTTATCAATCATATTAAACTATCTTTTCATTTAATTAAGACGCTTAGAACCTAACGGATGTAGCGGTATATAAGAAATAAATTACATTACATTACATTACATATTCATAAAACCACAAATTGCTTAGTTAAAATTACTATATTCAATTTCATCATGTAGCATCAGATTTTTGTATTTATCAATAAACATATATGATGCAATTATAATAAACTATACTGGTTAAAAACTAATAGACCAGAACATAAATATTATTACATTATAAACCATACTACAGATATTGTTGAATATATCTCAATCTTATATTTATTCTCAACTCTTTTTCCTTTTCATTCTTCTTTTCTTTTCTATCTTCTCTTCTTTTCCTCACATCATATGATTGCTAAAATTGACAAAATTCATCTCTTTCCTACTACACTTTATTATAGATGTTACTCTTTTCTTTCTTTCTTCAAAGTTTCTCCTTTTTTTTTCCCAAATTGATATGTCCAAAAACCACAAAAATTTAGAAAAGCCAAAGTTTTAAAATCTGAACCCATTTAAAAAGACATTGGCTCAGAACTTGTCAAGAAATTCTTTAACTTTTCAGGCTCTTCAAAGTAGAGGGACTTATTTCCACTTGTTACCCTCATTTTTTGCAGGATAAAACAATCCATATTTGAGACCCTTTTCTTTCAATTGGGGTCTTAGCTGAAGAAATTGTTTTCTTATGGCCGCAGTACTTTTTGCAAAATCTGGCAAGAACAGCAACTTTGAACCTCTATGGTTTAAATTTCTATCAGCTTTAGCCAAATTCAAAATCTCCAAAGCTTGCTGGAATCTTAAGACCTTGAATATTAAAGGCCTTGGCTTCACTTGGCTAGCTGACCATTAAGATAGAATTCTGTGTGCTCGTTCTATTTCCAGGGGATGTTTTGAATTTAACTGCAGTAACTTTGGCAAAAGGTTTTCCAAGAACTGAACAGCATTCCCCCCCTTCCAAATTCTCAGCCAGACCAATTATTTTCACATTCTTCCTTCTTCCACGGTTCTCATAATCTTCAAGCTGTTTCTTTAAATCTTTAATATCCTTACTGTCAGCTTTACACTGAACCGCATTGATTTCCAACTGCCCCACTTTGTTTTCTAGTGTTAACATTCTCTGACTGGCAATCTTCATCTGCCTAATATTTAAAACTTCTTCTTTAACTTCAGCGATCCCGCTAGCATTGTCCTGGATCATTTGCTTAATGTTCTTGAATTCAGCCATCATTTCACTCCTGTCCAGCACATCAACAGCTTCAGCAGGGAGAGGCACCTTCGACGGCAAACACTGATCTTGTTTCAGCCGCTTTGCCGATCCTCCTGCCGCGAAGGCAGTATCTAATTTCGCCTGCCGTATAGCCGCGCTTTAGCGTCGAAAAAGCTGCAACGTACTTTACAAATTCTCAGCGTGTCACCTGGGTTTGAGGAGCTCCGCGATCACACTGCCATCTTGTGTGCTGCCAAGCCCATTTATTGATAAATTAATTGTCCCTCATGATCCACCCAGAACACTAATATCTTCAAATCAACATCTTTTCTTTGTTCCGTCATTAAAAATAATCAGCACTCGGCGTATAACTTCATTCTCCGTGACCGCTCCCACTATTTGGAATTCTTTACCTTTACAGATTAGATCTGAAACCAACTTAGAAAAGTTCAAAGGTGCTTTTGAACACTAATCCCCTCTTTTACTAAGGTTTGCTCACCGATTAGTGCATGCTAAATGCTAACGCATCCAAAGACTAACATGCGCTAATTGATTAGCACACCTTAGTAAAAGAGGGCCTCAGTTTATTCTTTAACACTAAGGGCCTCTTCTATCAAACTGCGCTAGCCGTTTTTAGCGCAGAGAGCCACGCTGAATGGCCCATGTTTATTTCTCTAAAACCCCTGGCCCAATCTAGCCCATTGTTTTTTCCTCCATGCAAACATAAGAACATAAGATTTGCCACTGCTGCGTCAGACCAGTGGTCCATTGTGCCCAGCAGTTCGCTCACGCGGCCGCCCTTAGGTCAAAGACCAATGCCCTATTTGAGTCTAGGTTTACCTGCGTATGTTCTGTTCCAGTAGGAACTTATCCAACCTTTTCTTGAATCCCTAAAGGGTGCTTTCAACTATAACAGCCTCCAGAAGAGCGTTCAAGATTTCTACCACTCTCTGGGTGAAGAAGAACTTCTTACGTTTGTACGGAATCTTTTCCCTTTTAACTTTAGCGAGTGCCCTCTCATTCTCTTCACCTTGGAGAAGGTGACCATTCTCTTTCTCTACTAAGTCAATTCCCTTCAATATCTTGAACATTTAGATCATGTCCCATCTCAGTCTTCTCTTTTCAAGGGAGAAGAGGCCCAGTTTCTCTAGCCTTTCATTGTACAGCAACTCCCCCAGTCCCTTAAACATTTTTGTCGCTCTTCTCTGGACCCTTTCGAGTAGTACTATGTCCTTTTTCATGTACAGGGACGTGTTGGACGCAGTATTCCAGGTGGGGGGCATTCCATGGCCCAGTACAGCGGCATGATAACCTTCTCAGATCTGTTTGTGATCCCCTTCTTAATCATTCCTAGCATTCTGTTTGCCCTTTTCACCACCTCTGTGCATTGCGCGGATGGTTTCATTGACTTGTCTACAAGTACTCCCAAATCTCTTTGCTGGAGGTTCTCTCCGAGTATAGCACCGGACATCCTGTATTCATGCATATGATTTTTGTTACCGACATGCATCACCTTGAACTTATCCACGTTGAACCTAATTTGCAATTTCATGGCCCATTCCTCGAGCGTATTTATGTTTCTTTGTAGGTCTTTGCAATCCTTCTGTGTCCTCACTACTCTGAATAACTTTGTATCGTCCACAAATTTAATCACCTCACTCATCGTGCCAATTTCTAGGTCGTTTATAAATATGTTGAAGAGCACAGGCCTGAGCACTGAACCCTGCGGCACTCCACTCGTGATGCTTTTCCAGTCCGAGTATTGTCCATTCACTCCCACTCTTTGTTTCCTATCCGCCAACCAGTTTTTAATCCACGTGAGTATATCACCCCCGATTCCATGGCTCGCTATTTTCATGCGGAACCTTGTCAAACGCCTTCTGAAAATCTAGAAATGCGATGTTGACTGGGTCACCCTTGTCTATCTGCCCAATTACTCCTTCGAAGAACTGCAGTAAGTTTGTCAAGCAAGATCTTCCTTTGCTGAAGCTGTGTTGGCTCATCAGTTTGTGTCCGTCAAACTGATGAGGACAAGGCTACAGCAAGGCTACAGCAAAGGAAGATCTTGCTTGACAAACTTACTGCACTTCATTCCATTTAATATAGAGATTCATTTTGTCCCAGGACAACCAGAGAGACATTTCTCTGCCACTTTCTATAATTCTTTCCAACTTCTGTGGGGTTGGAAATAATAAAAATGTAGGACATAGGTTTTGTTTTGTAAAAAAAAAAAATAATAAATATATATATATATATATATATATATATATATATATACATATATATATATATATATATATATCATTTTTAAGATTTATCTCTTAGGATGCAGTAAAGCTCAGAAGTCAGTTTGGTTCACTGTACTCAGTGGAATAGCGAGGGAGGCACCCAAGTCAGTGGTACCCAGCATTGCTGTACCATGTGCCCCCTAATTCTCCCTGCTACTCAAGCACCCCCACCCCAGGTACCTCTTGAAATGCTCATCGGTGTGAGCAGCATCTTCCACCTCCTACTCATGCTGGCTTTGGCTCCCTTCTGACATCACGTCCTATAATGGCGCTTTGATCTTTGGGATGCGGTTTAACAGCTTGGTTCAGTCTCGATGCCAAAAAGGCTTTTGACAGAGTCAATTGGAAATATATGTTGGAGACATTGGAGAGATATGGCAAAGGCCCTGCCTTCTGTCAATGGATTGAAGGGCTGTACACAAACCCAGAAGCATGTGTCCTGGTCAATGGGAATCTTTCCGAGAACTTTTCCTTAAATAGAGGCCACCATCAAGGATGTCCCCTATCTCCCCTTTTGTTCATCCTAACACTAGAACCATTAGCACAGCTGATATCCAGGGAATTGTTTTGGGTGATCATGAGCAGCGTATTCATCTCTTTCTGGGAAGACCGGCGCCCAATATAAGACCCCTTATAAATATTATAAAACATTCATTTCATAGCTTTACTGGTTTGAAAAGTAATTATGATAACTCTGAACATTTAGGGAGTGGAGGATTGCAGGTCGACTATGCCAGTGCCAGTCTGGGCGGCTACTGGAGCCATGAGATATTTGGATATTCAGCTTGCACTAGATTGGCATCTGATGTATGTTTTAAATGTGAGGACCCCTTTGGAGAAATGTAAGTTATTGTGTGAAAGATGGAAGGATCTACCCCTTTCATTGACAGGGAGATGTGCACTTTTTTTAAATGGTAATTTAAACTTCTTTTTCCCCTACAGTCCACCAGGGGATCTGGGATGAATATGTTGTAACTTTGATACAGATTGATATGACATGGTTCTATGTTTGTGTATTATAATACAAGTTGCTGCTATGGATAAATAAAGGTTTTTTTTTTTTTAAAAAAAAGTGTTTCCTAGTCTATATCATGGTCTTTCAGGCTAAGCAGTTAACCACCGACATGATTTTTAGGCCAAGGCTGTTCCAAGAGTAGTCCAAGGAGCAGAGAAAACCTCTATATTTCATCTTTATCAATCTTATTAAGACCTCCAAAATCAACAGCAGAGAGGGTCTGTTCCAACTGCTGGAACAGATCAGTTCTTTTTCCAAATGTCTCAGCTTAATTAAATCCTTCCATGATAACATGAAAGATATTAGCCAATAACAAGCCTCAAACTCAGAAGCCTTCAACATACATGGCGGGGCCAAACCTGGGTTAACAATAATTTTCTCTGCCTGCTATCTTTACACCTGGAAAAAAAATGAAATACTAAACCAATTTGTATTTGTTGTTATATGTTATTTTAGTAATTACTGTTAGTACAGTGGCCTATGCAGTATGCCTACTAGGCATAAAGTGCTTTGTCCCACCTTCCCTCTGGCACCAATTATATAAACAGTTGCATTCATTTTCATTCTTTCAGTTGTTGGTAGCACACTATACTGGGGGGGGGGGGGGGGGGGAGAGAAACGAGAGAGAAAGGAAAAATCACCCTGAGGCTTCGAAGTTAGTTTTATTCCTGGTCTGAGAAAAGTACAAAAATATAAAAGTCACTCTGCAGAAGGTTTTTGTCAACCTCCAGCATCTTCGAACTAGAGATTTTGAGTTAGAGGACAACAGAATAGAAAATAAAATTCAGAACATTAACACCTGTCAAGACGGAGATAAATGAAGGTCACAGAGTGGCTCAAGCAGTAGGAAATGACAATGACAAATGGGCAGCTGGAAAGGGGAGGACTGGCAATTGCATTCTGTGACAATAATAAATGATGCCCCTCTGGAAGCACAAACTGTACAAGCGTGTGGACTTTGCAGCACTGAGGAGCATCAAGTGGGGGCACTTCTGCAACTCATGTAAGCCAAGACCAAAGACAAAAGAATTTTGCCTCTAACAAATTTTGTTACAGATGCATTATGCATTGTGAGAGACTATTTTTAAATCACTGGTTTTACCAAATTAAATCCTTATTAATTATCAGTAACTCTAAATTTTAACACCTAGTTGAAAAAGGTCAAGATTCAAATTGTTAGAACAAGTGGATACCTCTGGGGATAGAATTGCTGAGCTGCTTTTTTTTTGAGGGGGGGAAATCTGTTTGAGCTATAATGTATAACAAAATGCTGCTGACTGCTGACGTTTGTTTTTCTGTTATTCTCTTATGTTACTGTATTTTCCGAGTCATCAATAAAATTGTTTTTAACAGAAAAATAAAACTTGTATGCAATGTGATGTGAACCCTCTCCAATTTATTTATTTTAAAATTTTCTAGTCCACCTATCAACTAGGCGGATTACAAGTTCACAAACATAATGAAAATGACATATTTATAATGTACAAATTCAAACATCTATTCACAATTTAAAATAATGTAATATATCAAAGCCTCAGTTCAAATTTGGTCCTTGTAAAGAACTACCAACATCTCCTTATTTATAGAAAGCTTTAAACAAATAAATGGGTTTTTATCAGTTTCTTTAAAAAGTCTGAATTCAGAGCACAATCTCAATGAACCTTTCATCGCATTCAATAGTTTTGGGCCAGCTACTAAAATCCCTGCCATTCAGGTCTTTTTATAGTGCACATCATGAGTTTGTTCAAGGGACAATCTCATTGCCGTTTGTGAGCGTAACTCTCGTTTTTGCATATATTTTCTCAGTGCCTGAGTTAAATACTGTGGTGCCTCCCCTGTAGAGTATATGATGTATTATAGTCAAAGTTTTGTACTCAATATGGTACTCTATGGGCAACCAATGTAATTGCTTCAGCACTGGCGATATATACTCATAGTGAGATTTGCCTGATTATTACAAATATGTCACAATGAATGGTTTCTGATCTTTAAACAAAATGTATTATTAACCGAAAGGAATCTATTTTAAATTATTATATGACAGTTATCCAAACCCGTATCATCCATGTAAAAAATGCAACTACCCTCTTGGTTAGTTAACAAACCAACCAAATTAACTGATAATTAGACTGAGCTGACTGAACTTAGCCAAGCTTGATTGAAACCAGCCCTATTGAAATCCCAGAAAAAATGAGAAAAAAACATTATGGAACTATATCAGTCTAGAAAGGGTTACCAAAAATTTCTAAAACTGGGGAAAGCTACTGAACTACAATGAGAGCCATTATCTCAAAATGGAGAAGACTTAGAATGGTGGTAAATCTTTCCAGGAGTGGACAACCTGTCAAAATTACTTCCATGGGCTTAGCAATAACTCAACCAGAGGTCACAAAACATTCCAGAACATCAAGGAACTACAAATGTCACTGTTCATGACTCCACAATAACAGAGACTAAGCAAAAATGGGGTTTGTGAGAGTGTAGCAAGGTAGAAACCGCTGTCATCCAAAAGTAACATTAATGCTTGTTTCCCATGTAATGATCCTCAAGCTTTTTAGAATAGCATTCTATGGACAGATGAGTCACAAGTGGAACTGTTTGGACAACATAGTCCCATTATGGCATAAAAATCAAAGCTTTGACATAAAGCAAATACAGCATTCCACAGTAAGAACATCGTACCAACAGTCAAACAGGTTGAGGTAGTGTGATAATGTGGTAATGCTTTGCTGCCTCAGGAACTGGAAAATTCACCATTACTGAAAGAACTATGAATTCTGCACTGTACCAGAAAATTAAGGAGAATGTCCAATCTTCTGTCCATGAGCAAAGCATAACTGGGTTATGCATCAAGTCAATGATTCAAAACACAAAAGCAAGTCTACATCTGAATGGCTGAAGAGAAACAAAATTAAAATTTTTGATGTGCCAAGTCCAAGTCCTGACTTCAATCCAATAGAGATGCTGTGGCAGGACTTGACACCAGAAGTTCAGGTCTGAAACCCTACCAAATGTGTCTGAATTAAAGTAATTCTTCAAAGAATGGACTAAGATTTTTCAACAGTGATGTGAAAGACTGATATCCAATTACAGGAAACGTTTGGTTGCTATTATTGCTGCTGAAGGTGATGCAACCAGTTACTGAGAGGGCAGTTACTTTTTCATATGAGAGTTGGGGGTTGGATAACTTTGTTCCTTAAATAAATATTATAACAACTAAAATATCTTCAGACATTACAAAATACAGCAGTGAGAATTCTTAGTAATGCGCGTAAATATGATATAACTCCTTTCTTAAAACAGTTACATTTGTTACCTGTTTATTTTTAGATACAATTTAAAATATTAACTTTGACTTACAAAGCACAGTTACTTACCGTAACAGGTGTTATCCAGGGACAGCAGGCAGATATTCTTAACGTATGGGTGACGTCACCGACGGAGCCCCGGTACGGACCTTTTTAACTAGAAAGTTCTAGTTGGCCGCACCGCGCATGCGCGGGTGCCTTCCCGCCCGACGGAGGAGTGCGTGGTCTCCAGTTAAGATAAGCCAGCTAAGAAGCCAACCCGGGGAGGTGGGTGGGTCGTAAGAATATCTGCCTGCTGTCCCTGGATAACACCTGTTACGGTAAGTAACTGTGCTTTATCCCAGGACAAGCAGGCAGCATATTCTTAACGTATGGGTGACCTCCAAGCTAACAGAGAGGGAGGGGGGATGGTTGGCCATTAGGAAAATAAATTTTGTAACACAGATTGGCCGAAGTGTCCATCCCGTCTGGAGAAGGTATCCAGACAGTAGTGAGTAGTGAACGTGTGAACTGAAGACCAAGTGGCCGCCTTGCAGATTTCCTCAATAGGCGTGGAACGGAGGAAAGCCACAGAAGCAGCCATAGCTCTGACCCTGTGGGCCGTGACAGCTCCTTCCAGTGACAGGCCGGCCCGAGCATAACAGAACGCAATACAGGCAGCAAGCCAATTGGACAGCGTTCGTTTAGAGACAGGACGACCCAGACGGTTGGGATCGAAGGTCAGAAAAAGTTGAGGAGAGGATCGGTGAGCCCTGGTACGGTCAAGGTAGTATGCAAGGGCACGTTTACAATCCAGAGTGTGTAACGCCTGTTCCCCAGGATGAGAATGGGGTTTCGGGAAGAAGACAGGCAATACAATAGATTGGTTGAGGTGAAAAGCCGAAACCACCTTGGGAAGGAATTTAGGATGGGTACGCAGAACCACCTTGTCGTGGTGAAAAACAGTGAACGGTGGATCGGCGACCAGTGCATGCAGCTCACTGACCCTCCTGGCAGAGGTGATGGCAATGAGGAAAAGCACCTTCCATGTGAGAAGTTTGAGCGAAGTAGTAGCAAGAGGCTCAAAAGGAGGTTTCATGAGGGCTGACAAAACCACATTTAGGTCCCAGACGACAGGAGGAGGCTGTAGAGGTGGTTTGATGTTGAAGAGGCCTCTCATGAAGCGGGAAACCAGAGGGTGAGCCGTGAGAGGTTTTCCGAGGATAGGCTCATGAAACGCAGTGATGGCACTGAGGTGGACTCTGATTGAGGTAGACTTGAGACCAGCCTCGGACAGAGAGAGCAGATAGTCCAGAATGGTCTCTACCGCCAATGAGGTGGGATTGTGATGATGCAGGAGGCACCAAGAGGAAAACCGGGTCCACTTCTGATGGTAACATTGGAGCGTGGAGGGTTTCCTGGAGGCATCCAGAATGCGACGGACAGGCTGAGACAGGGTATCTGGAGAGGTCAGCCCGAGAGAAACCAAGCAGTCAGGTGGAGGGAAGACAGATTGGGGTGCAGTAGAGACTGATGCTGCTGTGTAAGCAGAGTAGGAAACACAGGAAGAGGAATGGGCTCCCTGGAGCTGAGCTGGAGCAGGAGGGAGAACCAGTGCTGTCGGGGCCACCGGGGGGCGATGAGAATCATGGTGGCCCTGTCCTTGCGGAGCTTGAACAAGGTCCGCGACATCAGAGGGAGTGGAGGAAAGGCATAGAGGAACCGATCCGTCCAGTCGAGTAGGAATGCATCTGGGGTCAGACGATGCGGAGAGAAGAGTCTGGAACAGAACTGGGGCAGCTGATGGTTGTGAGGAGCTGCAAATAGGTCCACTTGCGGGGTGCCCCAGCGAGCAAAAATGGAGTGGAGAGTAGGAGGGTCCAGGGTCCACTCGTGAGGTTGCAGGATGCGGCTGAGCTGGTCGGCCAGGGAGTTCTGTTCGCCCTGGATATAGACAGCCCTGAGGGACAGATTGTGGGCTATGGCCCAGGTCCAGATTCGGAGGGCCTCCTGACAAAGGGGACGAGATCCGGTGCCGCCTTGCTTGTTGATGTAGTACATGGCGACTTGGTTGTCCGTGCACAGGAGAAGAACCTGAGGGTAGAGGAGATGCTGGAAAGCCTTGAGAGCATAAAACATGGCTCTGAGCTCCAGGAAGTTGATGTGATGTTGACGCTCCTGAGGGGTCCAAAGTCCCTGGGTGCGGAGATCGCCCAAGTGGGCCCCCCATGCATAGGGGGAAGCATCCGTGGTTATGACCATGGAATGAGGAGGCGGATGGAAGAGAAGTCCCCTGGAGAGATTTGAGGAGTTCAACCACCATTGAAGAGATTGCTGAAGAGACGATGTCACAGAGATGGGATGAGAAAGAAGATTCGTGGTCTGTGACCATTGGTTGGCAAGGGTCCATTGAGGTATCCTGAGGTGGAGTCGTGCCAGAGGAGTCACATGGACTGTTGAGGCCATGTGGCCTAGAAGGACCATCATCTGGCGAGCAGGGATGGATGGATGAAGGAGCACCTGCCGGCAAAGGTGAAGTAGCGTCCGGTGCCGGTCGGCAGGAAGGAACGCCCTCATCTGATTGGTATCGAGAACTGCTCCGATGAACTGCAGGCGCTGCGTAGGAAGCAGATGTGACTTGGGATAATTGATCTCGAACCCCAAGAGATGGAGGAAAGAGATGGTTTGATGAGTGGCTTGCAGCACAAGCGGAGATGTAGGTGCTTTCACCAACCAATCGTCCAAGTATGGGAACACTTGTAGGTTGTGGGACCTGAGAAAAGCCGCTACCACAATCAGGCACTTGGTGAACACCCTGGGTGATGATGCGAGACCAAAGGGCAGCACCTTGTACTGATAGTGGTGATTTTGTATCTGGAATCGGAGGTAGCGACGCGAAGCCTGATGGATTGGGATGTGAGTGTAGGCCTCCTTGAGGTCCAGGGAACATAGCCAGTCGTGTTGAGATAGAAGAGGATAAAGCGTGGCCAGGGAGAGCATTCTGAACTTTTCTTTGACCAAACACTTGTTGAGGTTCCTGAGGTCTAAGATGGGACGAAGATCTCCCGTTTTCTTGGGTACCAGGAAGTAGCGGGAGTAAAATCCCTGACCCCTTTGGTCTGGAGGAACTTCTTCGATGGCATTGAGGAGGAGGAGGGATTGGACCTCCCTGAGGAGGAGAGGAGTTTGGGAGGAGTGAGAAGCAGACTCTACGGGAGGATGATCTATGGGAAGAGTCTGGAACCTTAGTGAGTATCCGTGGCGGATGATGTTGAGAACCCACAGGTCTGATGTGATGGCCTCCCAGCGTTGGAGAAAGATGGTGAGGCGGCCTCCGATAGGTTGAGGAAGAGGCATCGAAGGGTGGAGACTGGCTATGCCCTGGAGAAAGGAGTCAAAAGGGCTGAGGAGGTTTAGTCTGAGGGAGAGGCTTGGTCGCCTGGTGAGACTGAGAGCGAGCCTGAGTGTGCTGTTGTTGGCGAGGACGGCGAGATTGCTGCTGAGGAGGATTCAGCGGCCTGGCAGAGAATCGACGTTGATAAGAGGACTGAGGCCTGTATGGTCGTGCCGGTGGAGTTTTCTTTTTGGGTTTAATGAGGGTGTCCCATCTGGTCTCATGAGCCAAAAGTTTTTGTGTTGTGGTATCAAGAGACTCCCCAAAAAGTTCGTCACCAAGACAGGGCGCGTTGGCGAGACGGTCCTGGTGGTTTACATCAAGGTCAGACACCCTCAGCCAGGCTAGGCGTCGCATGGCCACAGCCAGTGCGGAGGCTCGTGAAGTAAGCTCGAAGGAGTCGTAAATCGAGCGCACCATAAACTTTCTGAGCTGAAGGAGGTTGGAAATCTGCTGTTGGAAGAGTGGGACCTTACGCTCAGGTATATATTTTTCTAGAGCAGAAAGTTGTTGGACCAGGTGTTTCATATAAAATGAAAAATGAAAGGTGTAATTGTTGGCTCTGTTAGCCAGCATGGCATTCTGGTACAGGCGCTTTCCAAATTTGTCCATTGTCTTTCCCTCTCTGCCAGGAGGGGTGGAGGCATAAACGCTGGAGCCTTGAGATTTTTTGAGAGTGGACTCTACAAGGAGGCTCTCATGGGGCAATTGGGGTTTGTCAAATCCCGGAATAGGGATGACCCGGTATAAGCTGTCCAGTTTTTTAGGGGCACCTGGAACAGTCAATGGAGTCTCCAAATTTTTATAAAATGTTTCCCGGAGGATATCATGTACAGGAAGTTTAAGAAACTCCTTGGGAGGTTGGTCGAAGTCCAAAGCTTCTAAAAAGGCCTGGGACTTCTTAGAGTCGGACTCAAGGGGGATGGAGAGAGCCGCTGACATCTCCCGAAGGAACTTCGTGAAGGAGGATTGCTCAGGCTTAGAAGTGGTTTCAGCCATGGAGGGTTCCTCATCTGTAGAAGAGGCATCCTCCTCGGTACCGAGTGGGGATTGTTCCCATAGGTCTGGGTCCCTGATAGCCGGTTCAGTGTGGCGGGTTTTAGAAAGGGACTTGCCAGATCGCATGGATACGGTGCCGGGGGATGAAGACCGGCGTCGATCTCTGTCCCTGGAGGAATGGTGCCGATCCCGATCCCGAGACGACCGGCGTCGATCTGGGGCCTGGGAAGGGTCCTCTGCCGAGCAAGTCTGAAGTGCAGGCTGAGCAGATAAGACCGGCATGGATGTGTTCAACGGTACCGAGGGGGTGGATACCGGTGGAGCGGTGCGAAGCTCGGGTTGGACCGGTACCGGAAGGAGCGGTGCCAGTAAGGTTGGAAGGAGCTGTTGGAGTTGCTTCTGTAGCTGCTCCTGAAGCTTGTCCTGGAGGATGGCCGAGATTCGGTCCTCCAATGGGGGCACCGGTACCGCTTTAGATTTCTTCGGTACCATAGGTGCTGCTCGACGCTCCGGCGATGAGGAGGCCGATGACGAGGCACTCACTGTGATCGGAGCGGAGCGTTTACGGGAGCGGTGGGACGTTGGAAGAACCGGGGTCACCGCTGTAGCTGGAGGTCGCTCAAGGGAAGTGGAAGGCTTCTTAGCCGGCTTACCTGGCGCTATCGACCCCGAAGGAGGATCAGGCGGTGTCGATGTGGTCGGTGCCGATTTAGGCGGTGCCGTCGACATCGGGGCCTGATCCATGGTAGAACCGGTACCGAAAAGAATATTTTGCTGTATTTGCCGGTTCTTAAGAGTGCGTTTCTTGAGAGTAGCACAGCGGGTGCAGGTGTCAGCCCGATGCTCTGGACCCAAACACTGAAGGCACCAGTTGTGTGGGTCAGTTAAAGAGATCGGGCGTGCACACCGCTGGCACTTCTTGAAGCCCGGTTGAGGGGGCATGAAGGGAAACACGGCCTCCGCGAAATCAAACCCGGAGGCTTGGATGATTACAACAGGCCCCGCCGGGGCCGGCTGCAAAAATAAGGAAAAAGACACGAAAATAATTATTATTATTTTTTTTTTTTGAAGAATGAAGTCGAAAGACAAAAATAGAACCAAAATTGGATCAAAAATCGCGAGCGGGAAGGCAAATTGAGAGTTTTCAACGGCCGTTGAAAAGCACATGCGTCTTCTTCGCTCCGCGGAAATGAAGAAACTGGAGACCACGCACTCCTCCGTCGGGCGGGAAGGCACCCGCGCATGCGCGGTGCGGCCAACTAGAACTTTCTAGTTAAAAAGGTCCGTACCGGGGCTCCGTCGGTGACGTCACCCATACGTTAAGAATATGCTGCCTGCTTGTCCTGGGATAAAACATTATACTCGGGTGTTCCGGACTATCTGACATCTTTAATTATTCCATATTCTTCATCACAGGTTCTTCGACCTCTATTAGACAATAGACTAGTGATTTCTCATCCCTCAAAAACAAAATGGGAGAGAACCAGGAACTAAGAATTTTTGCAATTGCCCCTGCTACCGACTAGTTTTCACTTGGAATCTTCATATTCTTGGTTTCAAGTACTTTTGAAGACTCACCTCTTTGAATGTGCTCTCTCTTAATCTAGCAAATTAGTAGAGAATATGTTTTGCAGTGGTGGACTATGAAAGGTTTTATGTTTCTGTATGAAAGTAGTGTACTATCCTATCTCAATGGCATTCCTTTTTTATGTTTTATTTTATGTAATTTATTGTAAACCGCATTGAACTGTGCTGTAACTAAGGCAGTATATCAAGTATAATAAACATTGATAATTTAAAGACAGAATAGAGGGGGAATCAAAAGCAGGCATACGAGGGGGGCAAAGTTCAATCAATTCTTTATGGTGGAAATGTTCACATGGGACTCAACACAGAGTGTTTCGGCAGAAAGCTTTCATCAGGAGTCCAACCCAATGAAGCAAATATCCACATCAAACTTTTTTAAAAGGTGTTTGTTGTGGATATTTGACACATTGGGTCGGACTCCTGATGAAGGCTTTCTGCCGAAACACAGTCTGTGCTGTGTCATGTGTGAACATTCCCATAATAATAATAATAATAATAATAACAGTTTATATACCACAGTACTGTGAAGTTCTATGCCGTTTACAAAAGTATAAAAGAAGGTACAAATTGATTGAATTTAAAAGAGGTGAAAGAAATTGGTTAATAGGTCAAGAGAACCGTTATTGAGGAGAAAGAGATGTACGGGTCAGCTGTCTAGATACTTCAGGAACAGATATGTTTTTAGGCGCTTCCCGAATTCCTCATAAGTAGTGGGCGAAAGCAATTGTTCTAGATCTTTACCCCATAATACTGCCTGATGTGAGAGAAGGTGTTCATGGTGTTTTTTCAGTTTATATCCTCTAACTGGTGGGGAAATGAAGTTCGAGTGTGAGCTTCTCTTGTGTCTGTTGGCTGAGAAGGAGAAAAGATCAGTTATGTATTTAGGGGCTAGTCCGTATAGTAGTTTAAAGCAGAGGCAAGCGAACTTAAACTTTACAATATAGAATTGATTGAACTTTGTCCCCCTCGTATGCCTGCTTTTGATTCCCCTCTGTTCTATATGCTTGGCTTTCTTCATGGGATAATAACTTACAGATCATGTTATATATTTACTCAGGTTCCTTTTTGTTTAAGGTTCAGAAACCACTACACTGTGAGAGTTAGATGCAACGCCGTAGCCTATAAGCTAGATCAGCTTAAACGGCAGTATTTTGAGCAACGGAATTGTAAGAGATGAATATGTTACAATAAGTTTGAAGTGAAGATATACAGTAGAGTCAATAGATAAAATAAAGAAATAGATAAAAATAAAGAACACTTGAAGGGAAGGGGACCTGAGAGCAGCAGATATACAGACAGTTTATACAGTGTCCTATGAAAAACTATCTGAAGTATGGGGAAGACAGGTGCAGGAGAGAAGGATCAAAGGAAAATGCTGGATAGGGTCATATTCAAGAAGTCTTTGAAGGAGAGTAAGGCCTCAGGAATAGATGGTTACATGACATGGTTTTATAAAATATTTAGGGACTGTTTCATAGGATTGGTAACAGTGATATTTAATATAGTGCTATGAGGGATGCCATTGCAACAGCAGAGAACACTTTGAAGTGGTGACTGAGTTATATTTTGTGAGCACAATATAAGTATTATATTGTTTCTTTTTCCTTCTGCTGCAGGAGAATGCTTTGATATGACAACTGAGTTTCAATGGTAAAGCAAATTCCTAATAGGATATAATTATACATTGATATAAGATAGTCTTGAACTCCTGAGGAAGGTATCTTATTGGCACTAAAACCCTGGCCATGTTGAGTCATGAGACCTATCCTATTCCTTAACTTCTGAATAAAGATCCCAGGAAGAACCATCCCTCTACCCCTACTTTTTATTGACTGATTTTATTTACATAGGGGGCTTTCTCCCACTCTTATGTAGCATTGAACTAGACTGTTTCCCATATATTTACTAAAATAAAACCTCTTCCATCTTTTATACTTTAGTTTCATATTTTGATTTTTAAAAACCCATTAATGTCAAGTCAATTTCCTTTACTTAAGATATTTTATTAATGCCCATTCTTAAAAATCCAGTTTGGGGGAATATGATCTTTCTAATTAGACCAATTGCAAGCATCCAGGTATTTTCAAACATGCTGGAGGCTTTAATAGCCATTCAACTAATAGATCTGGATGATTACAATGACATTGCACCCTTCACAGTAAAGCTTTCAAAAGGGAGTCAGTACCACAATTCTCCTAGGCACATTGGTTAATGAAATTAGAATCTTATTGAGTAGAGGTCGTCAATCTATTGTGTTCATTTCATTTATCATCCTCATTTGGCATGACAGATTATACCATTTTATTATGCAGCATACACATGGCTTTACAAAAAACCCTTATTCCCACAGCAAAAGTAAATAAAATAAAGGTCTGTCCTGCATATGCATTTTCTACACAGATTCAAGTATTAGAATGAAGGGCTGTTTATAATTGAAAGTAAAATGACAAACTGCAATAACCTGTACAGAGGATAGATAAAAATATTGCTATAAACATCTATTCTTCAGGTAAGATACCTAGCTAGTCCAATAAGACATACATTTCTTTAGACTAATTCAGCCATAAGGACAAAACCATATTCAGATATATACCAAATTAACCCGCACAACCATGTAACTCTTCTGGAATTGTCCAGATAACATCTTTTGTAATCCACCTTGAACCGCTAGGTAATAGCGGAATAAAAGTCACTAATGTAATGTAATAATGGAAATTCTTCTAACAAATGTATCTGTGTTGGCTCTGTCTATGACTTGGGAAGGAAAGGAGAGGGGATAGGCAGTTTGAAAATAGCAATGCCCTAACAGTTCTGTTTCAATGTTTCTTTGAGCAAGTTCTGGAATGCCCTCTCCCACAGAAATGCATATGAAATTTGGTCCTGCTCCATTGTTTTCTGAGTATTATTTTACAGACAGACATTTTCATCCCCTTACATTTTCAACAGATTGCGAGGTTAGAAAGAGCAACAATCCTTAGCAAGTCAGGCCTTAAGTGCTATTTCTTCTTAATTCCAAAAAATTAAAAATAAAAACATAGGCTATTGGAGGGTAACTTTATAACAGAGCACCTAGCTTTGAAGTGAAGAAAATTCCTATTTTAACCTATTCTATAAAGGTACGAGTTAGGCAACTATGTGCTTTTATAAATGCAGCAGAAATTGTGGCTATCCCAAGATCGCAAATAAGCATGGTTGCTCAGAAACAGGTGTAAATGCTATTGTGTAAACAGTGGTGAAGCGAGGGTGGGAGGTGCCCCTCTGCGCCTCCTCTGTGACACTCGCTCCTTCCATACAAACCCCCCTCCCCACTCGCACCCTCCCTTCTCACCCCCATACCTCTTACAATCTTTGCCGACACAAGCAGCTTCTCCAGCCTTCTGCTCACAGTTATTTTTCTACCATATACTCGAATATAAACTGAGATTTTGGGACCAAAATCAAAACATCTCAGAACAGATCCAATACTATATATATATATATAATATATAGTATTGGATCTGTTCTGAGATGTTTGATTTTGTCCATTACAGACATATTCTTTGCATAATTTTATTGTACTTTTCTGTCAATCAAATTTAGCAGAATATAATCCACAGTGTTTTCTTTTTGCCGCTCCGATTAAGGACAGTAGCAATACATGTCTGCAAAGCAAACCTTAAATAAATTTCAGGAAATACTTGATTGCTAGCATCCACATTTGGTAAAAACTGAACTGACACTGTACAAACAAACTCCTTATAATTAACTTCCTTTGGCTCATCCCACTGGGTAGATTGCAAAACAATTTTAATATACAAGATTATGTGTTTCAGAAGAACATAAAAACCTAGTGAACTGGATGCTGAGTTCTTTCAACTCCATCATGCATTTGAAGTTCCCTAAGGAGTTTCAGACAAAGAGCTGTTATACTGCTGCCTTTTCCTTATAAAAATTAGTTTAATCCATCATCATGAAAAAGTGCAAGCAACAATCACAGACTCCTTTACATTTTAGAGGAGGTTGGTCCTGGTATTGAAGGGCAGCCAAAGCAATTCAGTGAACACAATAGAATCAATACAATGTTTTCCATGGCTTTATACACCCTCTTAAACTGACTACATTCCAAATCACAAAAGCAGGAAACAAACATTCATTTCTTAGAACCCAAGTTAGCGTGGAAAACCAATGCAAGACTGGGCAGATGACATTTTCATCTTGAAATTTTTATTTAATCCA
This sequence comes from Geotrypetes seraphini, assembly GCF_902459505.1. NCBI lineage: Eukaryota > Metazoa > Chordata > Amphibia > Gymnophiona > Dermophiidae > Geotrypetes > Geotrypetes seraphini. The sequence continues at coordinate 331,932,343 of NC_047085.1, forward strand.
CTAGCACTGGCAAAATCAGAGTACTGTACTTACTGGTTGAATTGTCTAAATCAGGAGCATCAGAAGTGTGTCCTCCATATCCATGGAGAGAAATATTCTGGAATCCCTGCTCCTAAATTAACCCCAGCTTATAATGGGATGCAATAGAGGCTGGACAGGGCTAGATTCATCATTTCTCAATCAGAAGGAACTATAAATAGGCCTTGCTATCAAGGACCTAAGTCTTCTTTTCAACAAGATTCCTATAAGAAAAGTTTCTAAAAGAAGTTCCTAAAAGAAAAGTCTATAAACCATTAGTAAGGTAGACTTGGGAAATCTACTACTTATTCCTGGGATGAGCAACAAAGTCTGTTTTACCCTTTTAGGATCTTATCAAGTACTTGTGATCAGGATTGGCCACTGTTACAAACAGGATACTGGGCTTGATGGACTGTCAGTCTGTCCAAGTATAGCAATGCTGACATGTTTAACTCTGGGGAGCAAATAAGTTGAAGGAAAATTCAAAGTTTAAATTGCACTGGTTGGTGGTTATAAAGGACAACCTTTGTTGGAAAAATTTAGCCAGCCTCCCTCCCAACAGAAGGCTATGCTCTCCTGGGCCAGTGAAAAGCTTGTCCCTTGCTTTGATTGTAGAACCAGCTGGTTCTTCTGTGGATGGGACTAACATGGACAAAAACTTTAGTGCTAGGACTTCAAGACGGTGGAAACTTATATCTTTAATGGTAATGGGTTCACCAACTAGGCACACTCGAGAACCTCCTATTAGAGGACGACATAGATGGAGGCTTCCGAGAGAAGGACTGAATGGTGTCAGTATGTTGCTTGATGAGGGCCACGACCTCCTCCAGCTTGTCCCCAAAAAGATTATCTCCTCATCATGGTATGCCTGCTAACCTCTCTTGAACTGCTGGTTCCAGGTCAGAGATGTGCAGCCATGAGAGTCCACATTCATAGCAGACAAACTGGATGCAATATCAAAGGTGTCATAATTGCCCTGGTCAGATATGTCCTGCACTGCAGCTGCTCTTTGGCCATCTGGTGAAGCTCAATGGCCTGTTCCTGAGGGAGAGAGTCCACAAGACCAAGCTTACTAAACACCAGACTTCAAGTATATGCTTATGTATAGCTGGTAGATCTGGATTTGATTCATGAGCATCGAGACCTGATAAAGTTTCCTCCCAAACAAGTCCAGGATCTGACCCTCTCTACCTGGAGGAGATAAGGCTTGAGTCCTGGAACTTCTGGTTATTTGAAGGCAGATTTGACTACTAGGAAGTGGTGAGGCAATTGCATTCTCTCAAATCCAGGAGCCTTCCAGATACAATACTGAGTATTCATCACCTTTGGTACAACCTGCACTAAGAAGGGAGATTCCCAAATTCTACTCAAGCGCTTCCTTAAGGATAGGGTATAACAGATCTGTGACCCCTTCCTTTGGGAGAAGATTCATAGTCCAGGTCAGATAACATCTCTGCCATAGGCTCCTCCTCCTCCAAAATAAATGGGGTGGCTAAAACCATTTCCTTTACAAAACCTGTGAATGAGAGACTCTCAGGTTGAAATATCACCTCTCTTGAGGATGGGTGGGGTCAGAATATAGGTGTGATTAGAATATTTCAGATTTGAAATATGTATCCTGCTAGAGCTGGTATTAGGCATAACTGGGGACTGCAAAGTCCAGGCTGTGCTTCTTTAGCTTCCAGCTGGCTTAGGGCTCTCTCTCTGACTCCCCTAACATTATTTTTGCCATGTGTGACTAATGTATTCTGTTAGCTTGATTTTTCTGTGTAGCATTCTGTAGTAATTTGGTTTGTTCAGTTTTCACAATACTGAAGGGGCTATTTGTAAAGGGAGGGGAGATGGGTTTTGTTGAACCTTGCTCTGTTTTATTTGTATTTATAAAATGACAATTGTCAGAGGAGAAGCTTTCGCCCACACACGCGCGACTGCAGGGCGGCACAGGCAGGCTTCACCGGCATCAGTTTCTTTTCTAAAGCGCCGAAGGTAAGGGGGAGGGAGGGAGATAGATTTGGCTGGAGGGAGGGAGGGAAGGAGCCACGCTTGATCGGTGACCGCACGCCTTCCCTCACTTAAGTTTCTTTACACCGCGAAGGTAAGGGGGAGGGAGGGAGATTCTCGGGATGCTGAAAGGAGGTGAGGTGGCGAGAGGGAAGGGTGGATGCTGCGGGGACGGAGCGGTGAAGGGAATGGTGGGTTCGGGGATGGGGCGGTGAAGGGGATGGCAGGGATGGGGCGGTGAAGGAGATGGTGGTCCAGTGACGGGGACAGAATTTTTCCCCATGTCATTCTCTAGTCTACTTGTCCTTGGAGAATATCAATGTTTCCTGATGTTTCTAAATGGACTAATTCCAGGAGAAAGCAAGCTTCTTCAATTTAGAAAACAGATTGTAAATTTGGGGGGTAAAGTTCAATTAAGATACCCGTATAAATGTGTGATTTTGTGGGAAAATTTTACATTGTTTATGGTACTTCTCAGGTACAATTCTTCAATTAACCTTTCCCCTCTTCCATTTTCTGTATTGTTTATCTGATAGTCTTATTTATTATAAGAGGCACTATCTTTCTCCTGAATCCAAATTAATCTTGCTGTTGTCCTGCTAAATTCCTTAGTGGATGGCACCTTCTCTAACTTCACTTTTTGTTGTCATATGATGTGATTTTATTTGGGACATCGTTGAAACCTAAAAGTCCAATTGACAAAAATAAAGATAGACTTCTTCTTATAATGACTGGGGTAGCCATAAAACTAATCACAAGAAATTGGAAAAATTGGGATAGACTGAATTTTACTTTTTGGTGGGAAACAATTTGTTTATATTACCGTTATGAAAGAATGTTAGCGGAGCAATCTGGGAAAATTAGGAATTTTAAAGAAATTTGGAGTCTATTGGAGTCATTTGTTAAACACCTTAATTAATAGTATTCACCTACCAGATTTGATCTTAGTTCCACATGCATCCAGGAATGGGGGGAGGGATGGGTAAATTGTTTCAGTAATTTGCAAGTATGTAAGTGCTGTTTATTGAATTTTTGAATGTATATTTGTTGCACTTTTTATATGCTTAAAAAAATCAATAAAAATTAAAAAAAGCATGGGACAAGCATGTGGGATCTTTTAGGTAGAGGAGAAGATAGTGGATACTATGGATGGGCAGATCAGATGGGCCACTCGGCCTTTATCAGCCATCATGTTTCTATGCTTATCTCAAAACCTGTATTAACAGATTGCAAAGTGAATAAAATACCAATTTACAGGTTATTGCAGAAACTTCAGATGGGGGTTTGAAAACCTCTGAATGCTGTTTTGGCAGTAAGTAACTAGAGCAGTGCTTACCAGGGTGAATAATAATAATTAAAAAAAAAAAAAAATGAATGAATTTTTTTAAAATAAATTTTTTTTATTTAAATTGGAATTTTTTTAATGCTTTTTTTGATAGAAACTCTATCTAAAGATAATTTTATATTTAAGAAACATTGTACAAAAGTTAATCATCATGAAATAAGGATTAGTTTTTAATTATGTATATTCATTCAATGATTAAATTTTTTGGTAAATCAATCCATAATGTCACAGGCATGTTTTAAATCAAGTCTTTCTGACTAGTGATTTAAATCCTGATTTAAATCAAATCCACCCTGCTGCTTACCTATCTTTGTGGCCACTACACCACGATCACAATCAAATGTGATGATTCCATCCACCCTGCCTCTTCCCCCCAGAGTAACAAAAAGCAAAGTTGCTTACCTGTAAGATGTTCTCCGTAGACAGCAGGGGAATGCAGCCACACTTGATGGTGAAGTCTCTGACTGAGCCTAATGATATCGGTACTCTCCCCTAGCTATAGTAAGCCTATGAGCTTATTGAGCATGTGCAGGATTGCCCTACTCTTGAGCCCCTCCCCTCTGCCTATCAGTTTTGTTCCTAGCATTAGAAGAGGAGACGAGGGGATGGAGGGTGGGCAAGTGTGGCTGTATTCCCCTGCTGTCTACGGAGAACACCTGTTACAGGTAAACAACTTTGCTTTCTCCGGAGACAGGCAGGGGATATGCAGCCCCACTTGAAGGTGAGTCCCAAGCTGAAAAAGCATATGGGAGGAGGATAACAGTCTATAATTCAAACATAAAACTGATTGTTAAAAGCAAATATCTGGAGCTAAAGTGTGGTCCAAGCAGCACTGCATTGTAAAATTATGCACTAAAGACTAGGTTGCTGATTTGGAAATACCCTAGATTGGGGTGAATTTCAAGTTGGCTATTGGAGCCGCTGTAGCTCGTAGTTGATGCCCCACCAGGGGGTTGAATATGAGCTCTTGTGCAGCAAAAATGAATGCACTGTAGACCAAAATGCAGCTTCAGAAAAGCTCCTGAATAAGAATTAAGATGAAAATTTGCCATGCAGAAGCTGTAGGTCGCTCTCCATGATCCACAATTGACACAGGAGGGATCAGGTGTGCTCTGGGGTAGCACGAATTAACACAACGTACTATCGGAGAGGAGAGAAAGAGTTCTTTCTCTGTTCTATCATATTGCATTTTATTGTTTTTTGTTTTCTTGTGTTCCTCAGTAGCTGATGTAGGGGAAACGAAGAACTGATTTGGTTGGCAAACTGAGTAGTAGTCTAGAGGTAAAAACATAATGCTCCTCTGCAGTGGACAGCATGGAGACCTTGGTCTGCTGGAGAGGAATGCAAAGGAAGAAACAACGATGATAAAGTAATAGATTGGTGTAGATGAAAATCTGTACCAAGTGTAGGAAAGAATCTGGGATGAGTTCGAAAAAAAAAAAATACTCTAGTAGGAAAAATGTATGAGATAAGTAGAATAAGTAAGTCATGCTTGAAGTTTACTACATCCTCAAGTGAAGTCGAAAGCAGTGAGACAAAACTAATGTCCCAGAAAAGAACATAATGGAAACAGATTCCAAAGATTTAGAAAGGAATTGGACTTTGATATCTACCCCTAATGGTAGGTCCCACACTGGAGGAGGGTCTTTTATTGGAGACCGAAGGGACCAGTATCTCAGAGAATGAAATCAAGTGGACAATAAAGAGGAAAAACTGTTTGTGAACTTGCACCCGGATGGAATAAATGTACCCATGTAAGCTGAGAGGACTTGTCAGTATGTTTAATAAACTGCGGAGATTGGAATGTAAGAAATGGCTGTTCTACTGAAAAAGAAGAGAGGAATGATCTTCTAAGGGAAATAGCGGAGCATCCTGAAGGTTCTGCAGGCAATTTTTTTTTAGCACTGGATGTTCTTAGAATATTAGATGTATGCCTCATACGTCTGATTACTACATGTAAAGCCCCCAATGGATCATTATAAATGCTGTCTTTTTCTTATCATGACTGGAATAGCCATGCAGATGGTTACCCGAAACTGGAAGAATTCTGATCGTCCACATTTCCCGTTCTGGTAGGCAAATCTGTTTGGGGCACAGTAATTTATTTAAATTGGTTTGGGGCCCATTGACATAATAATAATAATAACTTTATTTTTCTATACCGCCATAGTCAATCGACTTCTAGGCGGTTTACAGTGTAAGAAGGCTGGACAATCAGCGAATAACAAGAGGTCTCAATACAATACAATAAGTCAACATACAATACAATACAATACAATACAATGATTCTGTATACAATACAGTACCATATAGTACGAGTCTAACTACAATATAATACAGAAATCTGAACACAATACAATACATAAGTCTGAATACAATACAATACATAAGTCTGAATATAATACTATACATAAGTCTAAATACAGTATCCTACAATGAGTCTAAATATAATACAATATTGTAGAAGGGAAAGTTACGTATAGTTTGGAGTTCAATTGGTAATGAATGTCTGAGTATTTCTTTAGAACTTCCATTGAGTTGGAGTTCTATGGAAAGCGAATATCTGAATACGTGAGGGGCATCTTTAGAGAAAGAAAGGCGTTTACAGTGAGGGAGTCCTATTGATGGGGGGGACCGTTTTAGTCCGTGAATTTTGCGAATAAGGCGGTTTTGATCGATTTGCGGAATGCACTGTAAGACTGATTAGGTTTATTTATGTAGTTTTTCAGCCAAACTTGCTGTCTGTTCGCTTGGAACTTAAAGGTTCTATCCAGAAATGATTTGTATCTGCAGCCAGTGATCTTTGGGTATGCAAAGATATTTTTGTTTCTGGTCGCTCGTGTGGGGTTGTGTAGGATGAAGTGAGTTTGTAGATATGAGGGTGCTAGTCCCCAGGCTTGCTTGAAACAGGTGCAAGCAAATTTGAATAGTATTCGCGCTTCAATTGGAAGCCAATGCAGTTTTTTATAGTAGGGGCTGATGTGGTCGTTTTTTCTTAGTCCGAAAATTAGTCGAACGGCGGTGTTTTGTATTAATCTCAGTTTTTTTATTGTTTTTTGTGGGATGCCCAGGTAGATGATGTTGCAGTAGTCAAGAATGGATAGGATCTTATATTACTTCACTATAGTAGGTCTTTGAATATGAGCCAGTTTTTGTTTATTTTTGTACACATCCAGGAAGGGGTGGGGGGGGCTATTTCTGTTCTAATTTGGTCTTTTAATATTTACATTTGGGGTGGGTGGGAGAATACTACTAATTCAAATAGGGTATGGTTATTGGGAAAATTAATGCTTCTGTGTTTATGTTGGTTGGTTATGTATATTTGTAAGTTAAATGTGCTTTATTGACTCATTATATGTGATATTTTTGTGTATTGCACTATTGAAGTTTGGAAAATCAATAAAGAATTATAAAAAAAAGATAAAAAAGAATATCAGATTAGATAGGCAGTGTAGAAAACTTGTTTGGAACTGGCTCTGTTACTAAAGTAGTTTACCAGCTAATCACCATGGAGATGGGACAGTGTCAATGCTCTTAAATATGAGCTCGAAATCAGCTGGTATGAGGTTATCTCAGCAGTTCCTGAGAAGCTTATAAGAGTATGTGTTGGTATAAAATGGCAGAAGGCTGGTGAAACTTATGTTCTCAGCTGTAGTATTGTTCAAGATAGTACGCTGTGCAGAAGTAGCTGTTATCCTTAATGCGCTTCATTGCTAAAGATATAGATATATAGATATTAAGGGACCTGCGCAGCCTGTGGTAAATTTTGTAGACTGCAAGGGACGTAGCTGTGCAGAGGAGGATAGGTGAGGTTATATCCTGTGAAACTGAAATTTTTATTTTTTTCTCAAGTGTATGTCAAATAACCACTCGTTTGGGGTTGTTTTTGTTTTGTTTTCTTGTTTTAATATATATTTGAGTATTCAGAAGGTATGCAGACTGTCCCTTGGCAGTGTCTGAGGTTTGAGAGTTTAGCATGGCTCTTCATTTAACAATGAAGGGATGTAAAAATGTGACGTGAGGAGAAGGTAGCTGCCTCACAGTTGATCTAAGAGGGAATGAAATGTAGATGGTTTCTCGAAGATATGATTGGTGGCACGTAAGGTGCACAGGAAAGATAGCATCTTCTGGCCCTGTAAGAGAGATGAAAAGCATGGAAAGTCCGCTAGGATTGAATAAGGGAAAGGAACTCCAAGGTAACTCTATGGGGATGTGAGCAACCACAGTGACCAATGAGAATCCGTTGAAGTGCAACATGTGTTAGAAATTGGATCTGAAACAAGGGTACAAGTGCTCTGATCCAGCGTACTAATGTAAAAATAGAAAAAATTAGCTGTGTGTCTGAATTCAAAAGGGTTTGGGATAGGCACGTGAGATCTCTGAGAGAGAAAGAGATAATGGTTACTGCGGATGGACAGACTGGATGGGCCATTTGGCCTTTATCTTCCATCATGTTTCTATGTAAGTGTGGAAAAACCTCCAAAGTGCTGAGGGCTCAAATTGAAGTAGTAAATAGAAGAGATGAAAGATAATGAAGTACATTGCAAGTTGATCAAATTGAAATTAATTCAGAATGTCAAAGGCATGTCCTGCCAAAAGAATAAACCATATCGAAGAAAGCACAGAAAGTGTATGCCACTGTAGAGAAGTTTGAAAGAAACAACCCCTGTGTCCAACTGAATAGAGCAACTAAAGAAAGTGAAGCTATCCAGTAGCCATGCCCTATTCTTGAGGTATGGGCTAAGCTGTGGTAAAGAAAAAACATAGTTGGGGTTTGGATTTTTTTTTTCTATGTATTGAGGCACTGCTATCCATTTACCATTCTGAAAAAGATTGGACTAAAGATAGGGAAATGCATACATTATATATTGAACAGCAACATATTGTACTTGCGTTGAAAGAGAATACTGCAAGCTAATGCTGTTTGGCAAGATAAAAAGCACCAAGGAAGTGCAGGATCTGGACTCCGAAGAGTACTAGCAAATAAATCAGGTTACGTGTGCTGTGGCCTGGCTTTTCCTGAACTGTGGTACAGCACCTCCTACGCCACCGGAACCACAGAAGGTAGGGTGGTATGAGCTGAAGAGCTGATTTGAGCATCCCCTGCAGTAGCTACTGTCAGTCCTGAATAGGGGGAGGTAGTCACATTGATGAGGGTAGTGACAAGGATGTAGATCGAGGCAATACCTACTTGATTTGGAGGAGGACCATAAAACCGAGACTACCTCTGTTGAGTCAAGGTCATTGTGGATAATTCACCTTACCTGGCAGGCCAAAACAGGACCTTGAGGGGAGGGAGCAGAATGTCCAGGTTTTTAATTTTAATTTTTAATTTCCATCCACATTTAGAACCCACCAGCTTATTCAGTGGCATCTCCCCAATGAGATAAAAAAGAGAGAGAGAGAGCCACTGCCACTCATGAATTAGAACTCCATATCTAGTATGCTGCTACCGTAATGAAAATAAAAAAGCAATTCAGCAGCAGGAGCTTCAGGGTACTTAGTTAATAATTATCATATTATAAGTATTAATAATATATAGATTTCCCTTTTTTTTTTAAACTTGCAGCGATAGGTTTCCCTCCTCTTGTGGAGTCAAAATAGGGCCCCGAGGGGAGGGAACAAGTGAAGAAGAACATGGCCCAATAAAATCTTCTCAACGGTGCGGCCTGCAGAGTCCCTGCTCAGGAACCACCATCCCAATGTGGCTTTCCTATTAGCTGCAGAAAGCACCAATGGTCAGGTCCAAATACTTACCTGGGAGATCTGGGAGATGCCTCATATTATTGATTGCCGCCAATGCTGGGGTGCAACCAGTTGAGGTGGACTGGCACTTCCCTACCCCGCTGGACTGAATCAGAACCTTGAGGGGAGGGAGCCAAAAGGAATCTTCTGCTGCCGTGCCGGAGCCTTGGCGGATGTAGGCTGCCCTCCCCCGCCGGAACCGAAGCAGGGCCCTGAGGGGAGGGAGCCAAAAATACCTTTTGCTTTGCCGGTATGCTAACTATTTCAGCGCGAAGCTTCTTCTTCATATGAGTTGCTGCCAGTGCTGGGACATTGTTATCAGCCCGGCTGAGGCGGAACAGCACTTCCCTCCCCCGCCAGACCAAAGTAGGGACCTGAAGGGAGGGAGCCAAAGGAATCTTCTGCTGCCTCGACAGTGCTAAAACTTTTTTGTCAGCGTTGGCGGATGTACTCTGCCCTTCCGAAGCAGGGCCTGAGGGAGGGAGCCATAAAAATCAGCTGTTTCTTCACCGGCATTTTCTCCGTGGTGGTTTGTAGCAACATCGGAGGCGTAGACATCTTAACTGCCAAAGTGGGGCTGGCAAGTCTATAAGGGCAACAGACCTGTGCTTGTTCTGAAGAACGTCTTGTTAGGTTTTCGCTCTGTCTTTTTTTTTTTTTTAGCGATTGTCGTTCTAGTCAAAAATACTTACAATTAGTTGTCACAGGCAAAAAACTGGCAGTTGAAGATATCAGTTTCCCTGTCACCAAAGAACTATGAGAAACAGGTCAGAATTTCACACTCTTTGTTTTTTTTCTTTGTAATTATTGCCCTAAGGGCTAGAAAGCCAAGGCTTTCCTGACTAAAAACTACTTTTTCTTTTTTCCTATTAATATTTTTCTCTGAGAAAGGGGAGAGCCGTGATTGTACAGGAACGGGTCAGAAAAAAAACTGACAGGCAGAGGGGAGAGGCTCGAGTAGTAGGGCAATACTGCACATGCTCAGTAAGCTGAAAGCTAGGGGACAGTACCAATGTCATTAGACTCAGAGACTTCACCATCAAGTGGGGCTGCATATTCCCTGCCTATCTCTGGAGAATGATGCATTTATGGAAAGCTCACCCAGATTATAACCCCAACAGCAGATTTTGTGACCCCCATTTGGAAAGCTCTGTTCTAGGGGAAAACTTCCTTCTTATCAAAGATTGCAAAGTACTGCAGAGCAGAATTTAACTGGTTTAGAAGAAAGAGAGGCTCTTTTACTAAGCCACATCAGACTCTAACATATGCCTATCACAGCAAAAAAATTGAGTACTGCGGAACATGCTCTGAAATATATCTTCACTAGACATGTACTAAAACATATATTAAAAATTGGAGGGAGGGGGCATGGGCAGAGGGCACTGTTCCCTCTAAGCTGTGCACTTGTGCACGCGCACACAACTTGCCGAACCCGCGCACAAAAATTAAAATAGCGTGCACAAAAAAATAAAGTTTTGCCTAAAATGATTTTCATTGCTAAAATGAAATGTTGCAGAAGATCAGCTGTTCCAGTTTCCCATTTATCACATTTATTGAAGCGCTATAATATAAATTTTAAGTCATTAACGTGATTCCGTTATCTTTGGCAGTTGAACTTGACACGTCACATGCCCCATAGGGCCATAGCCTATGGCCCATAGGATATGAAACACTTCCAATTCTTTGACTTCCTGAAGTTCCGCCATATTGTTTATTTCGTGGAATCGTAGTGTGCAGCGTGGTACTACGGTTGTATAACTGTATTCATTTATTAAATTGCAACCAGATATAACTCTTAAAATGTCTAAACCGCGAATGGTGAAAAGTGTAAAACGCAAGAGAGCTGCAACAGCTTTTAAGTCTGAATGGCTTGAAGAAATTGTTGAAATGGAGATACCGGAATTTCGAAATACAATGCATGTTCAACTGAGTGAAATATTTACCTATGACGAAGACGATGGTGTTGTGTGTTGTTAGTGTCAAGATACCAAAGCAACTGGAAAATTCACTACTGGAAAAATATGGGATGATGTTTGGAAACTGGACTTTCTGAAACGCCATCTATCAAGTAAATCTCATACCGACAGTATTAGGAAACTCAGAAGTAAAAATCTGAATTTAAGAGGGGGACTGGTTAACATGTTGCTTGAAAGCCCAACCAAAAAAAGAAAACAGGCAAATTAGTAATGAACAGAAGCGTTCCAGTCCTGATGAAATTAAGGTTCTTGTCGACAGTGTTGTGCTGGCCATTAAGATGAATATCTCAATGCTCTCTGTTCAAGATATCAATGAGCACATGGCGAAGTATGTTAGTATACCTGATAGCTGGAGAAGCAAAAACTATGCGTTTGAATTTCTTGGAATTATCAATGGCATCATGCAAGATGATCATATGGCAGACATTAAATTAGCAACGTATCATATGTTAACTGTTGATGAAAGCACAGACATTTCTGTCAACAAGTACTTAATATTCTACTTTAAACAAGTACTTAATATTCTACTTTAAGTATCGGCCAGTCAATTCAAATGAGTATAGGACATCATTTGGTGGGATGCTACAGTTGGAAGCATGTGATGCTACATCAATAGTAACAGCAATTAGGGAATTCTATAGGAAACATGAACTTGACCTGAATAAAATGGTTATGTTCACCTCTGATGGTGCCTCTGTTATGTTAGGCAAAATAGATGGTATTGCAGCACATTCCACATTTAGTGCAGCAACATTGTGTTGCAGATCGGGAAGATTTGGGACTTTCTGATTCATGGAAAGAAGTAAAATTGATGAAAGAAGTAGAAACTGTAATGAGAACTGTGTACACGGTGTTCTGTCGGTCTTCTACTAAATGATGCAAATTTCAAGAAATAGCAGATGCACCTGAATGTGAATCAATTGCTTTCAGACCTCTGAATGAAGTGCGCTGGTTATCTAGACACTTTGCACTTAAAGCAATTATTCGAAATTATGATTCCCTGTTAAAATATTTTGAAGAAGACAAAGATAATGATCCTATTGCAAAGTACTGCTATAAGAAGCTGAACAGTGAACAATTTCATATTACACTTGAAGTTCTGAATGATGTCTTATCAGAACTGGCTTCCTTAACCATGGCATTTCAAAAACGTGGTATGACACCATTGGAAGCTTGAACAAACAAACCAAAAAACTGCAGACTTTGTACACGATGCAGGCAGACCATTGGAAGCTTATCATCTTGCACAGGGTAAATTGAAAAAACTTCGAATGCAATACTTAGGCGACAAGGTTAAGTGGAGTGATAAAGTCAACAGTCTTCTTGACAACAGGATGAGGTCTGGAGAAAAAGTTTCAGTGGATACTAATTCCATATTAACCTTCATCAATATCCTATGTTTGCATCTGGGTGAAAGATTTCCTGAAAATGAAGTTGAGGAATGGTCTGCTTTTGACTGTACAGCAATATCACAATGCGACTTTGACTTCGGAAATGGACATATCAGATCTCTTTGTTTAAAATATAAACAATTTCTTCCGGAGGAAAGTGTTATTATTCAGTAATACAATGACTTTAAATTCCTTGTTGCAGAAAAAATCAAAAGCAATCTGATAAACAGCTTTCCAGATATGACGAAATTTGCATTTCAGAATGATCAATTTGCAGATTTAGCAAAATTGATGGACATTGGTGCCACATTCAGCATCTAGTTCAGATTGTGAGTGTGGTTTTAGTCTAATGAACAATTTGAAGACTAAACAAAGGAATCGTTTACATTTAGGGAAGGAACTTCGGGCCGCGTGGGAGCCCAACTCCGCCCCCGAAGCCCCCTGCAGAGCAGCTCACACAGCCCCACTGAAACCGGGAGCTGCTCCAACGAAAAACAGACCCCTGCCGTAGGGAAGGAACTTCGGGCCGCGTGGGAGCCCAACTCCGCCCCCGAAGCCCCCTGCAGAGCAGCTCACACAGCCTCTTCTCTTCAGAGCAGCCCCACTGAAACCGGGAGCTGCTCCAACGAAAAACAGACCCCTGCCGTAGGGAAGGAACTTCGGGCCGCGTGGGAGCCCAACTCCGCCCCCCGAAGCCCCCTGCAGAGCAGCTCACACAGCCTCTTCTCTTCAGAGCAGCCCCACTGAAACCGGGAGCTGCTCCAACGAAAAACAGACCCCTGCCGTAGGGAAGGAACTTCGGGCCGCGTGGGAGCCCAACTCCGCCCCCCGAAGCCCCCTGCAGAGCAGCTCACACAGCCTCTTCTCTTCAGAGCAGCCCCACTGAAACCGGGAGCTGCTCCAACGAAAAACAGACCCCTGCCGTAGGGAAGGAACTTCGGGCCGCGTGGGAGCCCAACTCCGCCCCCCGAAGCCCCCTGCAGAGCAGCTCACACAGCCTCTTCTCTTCAGAGCAGCCCCACTGAAACCGGGAGCTGCTCCAACGAAAAACAGACCCCTGCCGTAGGGAAGGAACTTCGGGCCGCGTGGGAGCCCAACTCCGCCCCCCGAAGCCCCCTGCAGAGCAGCTCACACAGCCTCTTCTCTTCAGAGCAGCCCCACTGAAACCGGGAGCTGCTCCAACGAAAAACAGACCCCTGCCGTAGGGAAGGAACTTCGGGCCGCGTGGGAGCCCAACTCCGCCCCCCGAAGCCCCCTGCAGAGCAGCTCACACAGCCTCTTCTCTTCAGAGCAGCCCCACTGAAACCGGGAGCTGCTCCAACGAAAAACAGACCCCTGCCGTAGGGAAGGAACTTCGGGCCGCGTGGGAGCCCAACTCCGCCCCCCGAAGCCCCCTGCAGAGCAGCTCACACAGCCTCTTCTCTTCAGAGCAGCCCCACTGAAAACCGGGAGCTGCTCCAACGAAAAACAGACCCCTGCCGTAGGGAAGGAACTTCGGGCCGCGTGGGAGCCCAACTCCGCCCCTCGAAGCCCCCTGCAGAGCAGCTCACACAGCCTCTTCTCTTCAGAGCAGCCCCACTGAAACCGGGAGCTGCTCCAACGAAAAACAGACCCCTGCCGTAGGGAAGGAACTTCGGGCCGCGTGGGAGCCCAACTCCGCCCCCCGAAGCCCCCTGCAGAGCAGCTCACACAGCCTCTTCTCTTCAGAGCAGCCCCACTGAAACCGGGAGCTGCTCCAACGAAAAACAGACCCCTGCCGTAGGGAAGGAACTTCGGGCCGCGTGGGAGCCCAACTCCGCCCCCCGAAGCCCCCTGCAGAGCAGCTCACACAGCCTCTTCTCTTCAGAGCAGCCCCACTGAAACCGGGAGCTGCTCCAACGAAAAACAGACCCCTGCCGTAGGGAAGGAACTTCGGGCCGCGTGGGAGCCCAACTCCGCCCCCCGAAGCCCCCTGCAGAGCAGCTCACACAGCCTCTTCTCTTCAGAGCAGCCCCACTGAAACCGGGAGCTGCTCCAACGAAAAACAGACCCCTGCCGTAGGGAAGGAACTTCGGGCCGCGTGGGAGCCCAACTCCGCCCCCCGAAGCCCCCTGCAGAGCAGCTCACACAGCCTCTTCCCTTCAGAGCAGCCCCACTGAAACCGGGAGCTGCCCCAACGAAAATAAAAACCGGATCGACTGCCGCAGGGTAGGAACACCGGCCGCGTGGAAGTCCAATCTCCGCCTCCCCCCCCCCCCGAAGTCCCGAACAGTTCAATCATTTGATCAGATATACAACATAACCCATCTACCACAAAACAACAAGATCTATCTCCCTCACCAATAACAACAGGACAAACGACTTTCAGAATCAGTCCAGACCCCCACCAACTGCCACTAAAGATGAAGCTATCCACTCAAACACATACTCAAGCCACCCTAATAATAATCCTCCTCTTCACCAGCTGGAAAGTAGTAGCAAACAACTTATACACCACACCCACAAGCTCCTCTGTAACCAATTTCCAACTCCATAACGGCAGAACCTTCTTAACAAGAAACTCGAACCACCAGACCAGCACCCAACATTCCATCACCACAACCTGGAGAAAAAGAACAACTCCTCCCAAGACCAAACCTCAACCTCCTCCCAAAACACTCATCTACCCTGAAACGACCCACAAGAATCAAACAGAAACTACTACTCTAACGTGTGCCTACCTAAACATCAGAGCCTTAGGATCCAAAACAGAACATATAAAAAATTGGTTAAAAACCGAAAACCTAGACTGTCTCTTCCTCACAGAAACCTGGTTAACCTCAGACACAGACCCCAGAATAACAGAGGTATGCCCGCAGGGGTACAAAATAACAGTGACCTGCAGAGAGAAAAAAAGAGGAGGAGGACTAGCAATAATATTCAAAGACTCCCTAACCCTAAATATACAAGAAAAAACATCCACCACACAAATGGACTTCCTTGCCTGTCATCTCACAAGCCCCACACTAAAAAACTCACTAGCATGCATGCTCTGTTACATAACCCCGGGAAATTGGACCACAACGAGACCTGAATTTGAAAACTTCATCTACCAAAACTCCTTAACAGCAGAATATAACCTCATCCTAGGAGACCTAAACCTCCACCTAGAAGACCCAAAATCCACACCAGCAAAAAACTGTCTAGCATTTCTCAATGCCTTATCCTTCCAAATCCTAGACCCACAAACCACTCATGAAAAAGGACATCAACTAGACATTGCAGCCTTCATGACCCACCAATCAACCACCCCAGTAATTCAAACACCCAATGGAACCTGGTCCCCATCCCTCTGGTCAGACCACTACACTTACAATTTCAGCATTAACTGGACCAAGAACAAAACCACACCTAAATCCCAAAAAACAACATACACCTCACGCAAACATATCGAGCCAACTGTATTCTGGAAAAAAATAGATGAAACACTCCAGGACTGCGACCCAAAAGACTTCATCTCTCACTGGAATTCTCTAGCCACCAACACCCAGGACGAACTAGCCCCTCTACAAACCAAAACTAGAACCAGTAGAAGATCAGACCAATGGTTTGACAATGATCTGCTCCAACTTAAAAGACAATGCAGAAGATTAGAAAGAAAATGGAGAAAAACAAACCTAGATCAAACGAAAACCGCCTGGAAAAAAACTAACAAACAATATAAAATCCTACTAAAAGACAAGAGAAAAACTCACTACACAAACCTAATAGGCACAGAAACCCAAGATACCAAAAAACTATTCAAAATATTAAAAGACCTAACGGACACCAAACCCTACACGACCACTAACAACAACCCAACCCCCTCAGCCACCCTTCTAGCAAACTATTTCAAGAACAAAATCACTAACGCCAGAGCCACCCTCAACTTTACCCCATCCCACCTAAACGAAATCACAACCCAACCCACGGATAAAGAATCTACTACAGCGGACAGAACATGGTCTCAATTCCCCAACATACAATGGTCCGAATTCAATAAACTCTACAAAAAATACAGCCACGCCTCCTGTGACCTCAACCACTGCCCAGCATATCTCCTTACCACCTCCAGTATAAAATTCCGTACTCTACTTCTGCAATGGATACAAACAACACTCACAGATGGCTTTTTCCCTACTGACTTCAGCGAAATTATCATCACCCCAATTCAAAAAGACCCAAAAGGACCAACAGACCAACCATCCAACTTCAGACCCATTGCCTCTATACCGCTATATGTCAAAATTACAGAAGGCCTAGTAGCCAAACTCCTCACAAACTATCTAGATGACCATAACCTACTCCACCCCATGCAATCAGGATTCAGAACTAACTTCAGCACAGAGACACTCCTGGGCTCCCTTATGGACACAGCCAGACAACACCTCAGCACAGGAAAAAAAATGCTTCTCATACAACTGGACCTAACTGCAGCATTCGACCTAGTTGATCATAACATCCTTCTCCAAATCTTGGATGCAATAGGTATCTCAGATACAGTATATTCTTGGTTTGAAGGCTTCCTAAAATCCAGAACCTACAGAGTAAAATCAAACAAAGAAAAATCAGATCCTTGGTCAAACCCTTGCGGCGTACCACAGGGATCCCCACTATCCCCTACCCTCTTCAACCTATACACTGCCTCTCTCGGGGCATACCTGGATAACCTAGGCATTACCACCTATAGTTATGCGGATGACATCACCATCCTCATACCATATGATCAGCCAAAGACCACCATGACAAACATAATACACCAAACAATAGAAACAGTTACAACCTGGATGAAAGAACACAAACTAAAACTCAACCCAGATAAAACTAAATTCATCCTCCTCGAAAATGACAAAGTCCCAACTATAACCAATTTAAAACTTAACTCAATCAACTATCCAATCCAAACCACCATAAAACTACTAGGAGTGACAATAGACAGATGCTGCACTATGCAACTGCAAATAAATAAAACCATACAGAAATCCTTTGCAATAATGAGAAACCTGAGACAAGTCCGGAAATTCTTTGAAAGATCACAATTCCAGCTCATAGTGCAATCCCTAATCCTAGGATTGCTAGACTACTGCAACATCCTCTACCTCCCCTGCCCTGCCACGATGACCAAGCAACTACAAACAATCCAAAACACTGCTCTGAGACTCATCTACTCACTGAGGAAACATGATCATATCACAGAAGCCTACATCAACTCACACTGGCTACCAATCCAAGAAAGAATATTATTTAAATTCTACTGCATGATATTCAAAACCCTAAATGGAAACAGCCCAGCCTACCTAAACAATCGCCTCATCCAAGCAACCTCAACCAGACATAGAAAAACGCACTCCCCTTTCACACCTCCCCCGATCAAGGAAGTAAAACGGTCAAAACAATACGACGGCCTCCTAGCCACTCAAGCTGCAAGAATGGATAACCAAATCTCCAACCTACTGTTAACCACCCCAGACTACAAGATTTTCAGAAAACAAATAAAAACTATACTCTTCAAGAAAGCCCTGAAACAGTCCTAACCACACCCACCCTTAAAACCTCTTACTCTTAACAACACTTTTACCTATCAAATGCTTTACATATCAAATGCTATCTAATACCCATAATTTCACCACATTCTTACCTCCTAAAGACCTCCACTTCCCTTTGGTAACTCTTTATCCAATGTTTATTACCTTAAAAAATTCTATGTCATCGCTTATTCTACTCCTTTAATTTGTATGTAATTCCTGTTTTTTAGTTGGAATGTAATCCGCCTTGAACCGCAAGGTAATGGCGGAATAGAAATCACTAATGTAATGTAATGTAATGTAATTTAGAGCATTTGGAAATGCTGATGCGTGTTAAGAGTCACCTTCAAGATGGAGGCTCAACAGATCTTGACAGAATTTATTCGGACTAGATAAATATGAAAGATCGCAGCGAAAAACTTTGAAAACTTAATTGCTGTTATTTTCTAAATTTTAAGTATAAAGTACAATGATACCTTATTTATAGGTAGCGCTCAATAAAACATTTCAATGAAACATAATTTATGTTTATTGAAATGAGACTTTATGTTACATAAAGTGTAACTAATATAAATTGTAACTAAAATTACATTGTGTTTTCGTTAATTCAGACTAAACTCAAAGATCTGCCCATAAATGCCCATAACTGAACTCCGGGCCCTCTGGCGATCATTTTTATCGTGCACACAAATTTAGTTTTTCTTTAAAATGTGCACAGATGAAATTTTTTGCACACGCAGCCTATGAAAAATTAGAGGGAACATTGGCAGAGGGTAGGCATTCCTGAGCTAACCAGTGAGCACATGTACATTAATTACCATGTGCTAAACTGGTTAGTGCATGAATACCTTGCAAGCCTTTACTGCTAACAAAACGGATGGCAGTTAAGTGCTCTCGTGGTAAATTTAAAAATGGCCACAGGCTAACAGCAACAGTAGCTCATGGCCTTTAAAACAAAAAAAAAGAAGAAAATCTGCCATTTTACTGCTGAGGTAAGGAAAGACCCAGGTAGGGCGCACTAAGACCACTTTTTGCCACAGCTTAGTAAAAGGGCCTGTACATGTTATCTAAAAGTGTCATTATCACTTCAAAATGGAACTAGAGGACAATTCTGTCTTAAAGAATTTACAATAAAACATTCAAAACAAGATCTGATTAAAGGGTAACCTTTTTTCTATAGTATATGCACTTACAATGAAGCCAAGTTTTTTATAGTCCCTGGTGTACATCGATTTGCGCTTCTCGATATTGCCACCGATGTTGTTAGGTTCAGATTCAACATCAAAAGCTATTCTTCTCAGCTCAAATATGATGTCTCTTTGGGCCTGTAAGAAAAGTTGCACATTTTAGGAAAATAAATCAGAATTTTGTTCTATAAAGGGCACAGCAGCAAAAAAAAAAAACAAAAACAAAACCCTGAGTGAAGACTGCTCTTCCTTGTTTTTTGAAATCTGTCTGCCCTCTGGTGACAGATGAATGGAAATGAAGAACTGACTGATGCATTAGCAGCAAAATTCAAGTATACACTTCCATGGTGATCTTAGGAACCGTTCTTGGCTGGAAGATGCAATTATCATTAGCAAATACGGGCTCTCTCTCTCTCTCTCCTCAATGAGCATTGGTATATCACATATAAACATTACAATCTCTAGATTATCAATAACAGAACTATAAATATTGACAACAATTTACAATTTTGATAAAAATCTAGAGTTGAAGATATGAGAATGTTAAAAAGTAAAGATCATTTATAGAAGGTGTTTTCTCATTTGTTAAGCAAAGAGATGGGAATAACTAGTGAAATATTAAATTTCCTAATGACAAAGTTGCTATGAACAAATGCAAGAGAGACTTGTGAGACTGGGCATCAAAATGATAGATAACACAAGGCCAACAACAACAACAAAAATTATTGGTGCCTTGGGTTTTTTGATCCGTTCCTGGGATTATTTGGGGTGCTGATTCAGAAAATTGCATTGGATAGACCACATCAGCTCTAGTTTGTTAGATATGATTGAATTTATTATTATTTTTTTTTTTTACCGCTGTTTAAGAGCCAAACAAGAACATTGCAAAACAAACAAAGGGTATATCAGAGTATATATTTCTGGGGGGTAATATGATATAAATTTACTCCAAAACCCACCAGGAACAGAGAATTACTTCAAATCACTTTAAAAGTCCCAACTTTAGATCTTCTTTGTGCTCATAAATCAATGATTCACAGGTGCCATGTGTTAAAATAAAACTTTCACCAGTATGCAATTCACAGCTTAATCATAGCACACAAACTTATTAACATACTAGCTTTATAGCCCGTTACATTAACGGGTGTTAGAATATGTGTGTGTATGTCTGTCTTTATTTCTTTCTCTCTCTCTCTCTCTCCTTAGCCGCTTTCTTTTTCCTTGGCTGTCCACAACCACCCCTTGTGTGCTCCCCCTGTCCATTCTTCCTTCCTTTTACCTCCCCTGTGTACACCACCACCCCTTCACTGCTCCCCTTATCCAGCAGTAGCCCTTCTCCCTTTGTTTTACCCCTCCCCTGTGCATCAGCAACTCTTCCTGCTCCCCCTGTCCAGCAGTAGGCCTCCCTTCATTTTCCCCCCCCCTGTCCATCAGCACCTCTTCCATCTCCCCCTGTCCAGCAGTAGGCCTCCCTTTCTTTTCCCCCCCCTGTCCATCAGCACTTCTTCCTGGTCCCCCTGTCCAGCAGTAGGCCTCCCTTCCTCCCCCCCTGTCCATCAGTGCTCAGTTATTTAATAACTGCCTTTAATTTTGAAGCTAACTGCAATTGTCTACTCCTTTATGCCTTCTCTTTTTCTCAGCCTCTGTTCTTGTCTGCTCATCTTTTCATATCACTAATCCTATTGAATGTTGTGCTGCTCAGCCTGGGGAGGAAGGCCGCTGCAGCTTCGCGCGACTGGTCCAGTGGGAGTTTGGTCGGTGTCGAGCGTGGTACTCGGTTTCCCACACAGCGCCGCGCTGTGCTTGGAGCGTCTTTGGCGGAGAGGGGAGAGGCCTGTGCGGGAGGAGAAGCCCCGGAGCTGCCGCCATTCAGCGCCTGTACACCGCGCTCCTCAGCATGAGCGGCAGCAGCCGGCAAAGGACCAGCTCGTTAGCCGACTTGGGCTCGGGGTCTTCCGGTGTTGGAGGAGCGGAGCGGACTTCTGGAGGCTCAACGGGGATTGGGGGGGGCGAAGACGACGACGATGAAGAAAGAACCGTAGGCGCGCATGTGCACTCCTGCAATGCCACGGACCTACAGATCAGGGATTACAGATCACGCAGATCTTAGTGCGCATGCGCGTCTAGCGTTTTATTATATAGGATATAAATGGCAACAATGTCACATAGAATTGAATCTTTCAAAAGTAACAAAGTTTCAAAAAAAGGCAAATTGAAAACACTTACCCCTTCTTCTACAAAGCTGCGCCAGCGGCTGCCGCGATGCAACAGCCCTGACGCCCTTTAAATCTCTATGGGCTTCGGGGCTGTTGCTGCGCGGCTTTGTAAAATAGGCCCTTAGCTTTGCAGATCTGAAACCCGGCTTTGACACGAGCCGCGTTTTGCAGTAGCTATTAAAAAAAAAAAAATGAGTAGCAAACATTTATGGGCCAAATAACCTGAAACCCTTGAGGCTGACATCTTCCAGACTGCTAGAATAAACCTTTAAGAAATCAAAACCCTACTATTCAAAAAAAAAACTATACAACCTCCCAACCGACCCTAACAAGTAACCAACCCTAAACTCTTCTTCCCTACTAGTATTACTCAATTCTCCTCCCTTCCCCAACTTCTCCCCTCTGCCTCCTCTATTAAACCTTCCCTATACAGTAATCCCCCTGCATCTACTATGTAAACGTCCCCTAAATTGTAATTCCTTGCATCTATTATGTAAGCATCCCCCAATTGTAACTTCCTAGAAAATCCCAGCTATCTTATACTATATCCCGCTTAGAACTGTAAGCATCCCCTAAATTGTAACTTCCTGGAAATGTCCAGCTGTCTTATACTGTAACCCGCTTAGAACAGCAAGGTAAAGGCGGAATATAAGTCACTAATGTAATGTAATGTAAGAATTTTTGAAAACAGACGCCACTGGTGAGAACTCACGTCAATCAATTAGCTAGTGGTTCTGCAAGGGCAGGAGCGAAGGAAGGTCGCTCCTGCCTCAATTCACCACTAGTCCAACAGGGATACTTAAGGTACGCGGGGGAGGCAGGAGGAAGATTAAAATAATTAAAATCGGGCTGGGACAGGAGGCGGGAGGCATTTCACGATGCTTATCCCAGGAATATGCAACAGATTTTCCCAAGTCCACATTAATAATGGTGCATGGACTTTTCTTTTAGAATTTGTCCAAACTGTATTTAATTCCTACTCTGAAAACTGCTTTTAGCACATTCCCTGGCAAAGAATTCCAGAACTTAATTATATGTTAAGTGAAGAAATATTTTCTCTTTAAAATACTATATAATTTTTGGTGTGTGAAGTTTATCGCCAGAAGAAGGGTCAGAATGGTCAGGTTTCTTCTTTTTAACAAACTTTTATTGAACTTAACTGGCTTTCTGGAACCATCTTTGGAAGTCATAATGCAAACTATTAACTTCAGTTATATGAATGAAGCTTTTTAGGGTCTTAAACTAGTATATTTCCTGATTTATTGAACATAATACAATGCCTGGTGTTTCAGGCTTAAAAAACAGAACTCTGGCTCTCAGAGTGATTTGTCTATTGAAATTTCCTTGCTATTGGTGGAAATTAAATTTCATGACCTGAAACCACTTCAAGATTATCTAATGTTAAGCGAAAGTGTTAATGTATTTTGATTTAGAACCAAAGAAATGAAAACTGTCCAGTCTAAAACTGTTAGGTTGGCTGATGTCTAAGCTTATTTTGGATTATTCCCTTATTTTCATTTTAATGATGCCACTTCCAACTTTTTATGAACAAAGATTGTAACTTTTCTAATTGTGGTCTGGAAATGTTCATTTGGTATTATTTGATTATTTTCCTATTCATTTTATATATGGTGAATGAATTAATTATGAAAGTATAAATAAAAAATATTTTCTCCAATTTGTTTTATATTCTACTTAGTAATTTCATGGCACACTTTCTGATCCTTGTGCTTTTTAAAAGAGTTAAGCAGGAAATTCATGCCTAAACATTCCACTCTACACGTCAGCCATCTTTTCTATAAGCAGAAGAGCCCTAGCCTCCAGAGTCATACCAAAGGTGGATTAGTAGAAGTGTACCCAGAGTGCAGTAAATAAGAGGGTGCATTGTCTGCAGAGAATTAAAAAAATAATAAAATTGACTGCTTTTTGTTATCACCATGTACCAGCAATTTTGTTGTACGTATAGAGAGGAGGGGGAAGTTAAAAAAAGTTCTGCCCCAGGAGTCAAATACAATAGATACACCATTGCTATCCTTTGTATCCTTTACTCATAAGAGTTATTCCACCCCATTTAGCATTTTGGTCATCCTTCTGAGTACCTTTACTAATGGTTCTATAACTTTTTTGAGATGCAGTGACATGAATTGAAAACAAAATTCGAGATGCAGTTGCATCATGGATTGATACAAAGGCATTATAATATTGATTTATACCTTTCCTGATACATTTTCTAAAATTCTATTTGCTTTCTTGGCTGCTACTACACTGAGTAGAGAATCTCTAACGCTCTCTCTCTCTGAGGTGGGAGGTGCATGTGCTCAGAAAAGTGTTTGGAATTTTGCAACTCCCGGGATTGCGGGAAGGGATTGAACACCTAGCGTACTGAATCTGGAAGAGATGTAACAGAATCCTCAATTATGATTTAACAGCCCTGAATAACCTTGTGTCATCAGCATATTTGATCACCTCCCTCATTCCTGTTTCCAGATCATTTATAAATATGTTAAAACAAAATAGGAATCCTGCACAGATTCCTAGAGAACCCCCACCATTTACCTTTCTCCTATATTCACATAAGGCCTTTTAACTGTAAAGTACTACTAACAGTAGCACATAACATATAAAATCTGGAGTCAGCCCAGTAACTATCAGATAAACTCTCCCTTATCAGACACTTTGGAATACAGCAAACCTCAAACAAAAATACATTCCAAACATAGACAGCAAACCTGCCAGACCAAAACACTACCCCTCAGCCCCCAAATACCTATGCAAGGCAGCACTACAAATTACATCAGGACCTAGAATAACAATACTTCAACTGGGAAAACAGAATAAGTTACAAAGCTATGGATCTTCACACAAAAATGACCATGTTTCCCCGAAAATAAGAGTGTCATATTAATTTTAGAACAATCAAACCAAAAAAAACTGCAGGTGAATGTACACGATGAAGGCAGTCTTTATTGTGACAAATAAATCTTTTGAATAAAAACCTTTTACCAGGTAAGGGACCCAACACGGAACTAGGTCTCATTTTCAGGGTATGTACATGATCATCTCTCCCTTCCTCTCCTTCACCCCAATTCTTCCTCTTTCCTTTCTCTCCCCCACATGTACAGCATCTTTCCTCCCCCATCCCTCGTGCAGCAGGACCCTTGCCCAGCTTCCTTTCCCTCCCTCCCATCCCTTGTGCAGCAGGACCCTTGAGCAAGCACTCACTCCCCCCTCGAGCATCCGCCATGCAGCCAAATCCCCATCTTTCCCTCCCTCCCTCCCATCGGAACCCGGCCATGAGCCCTACTTACCTCCCTGTTAGAGTGCTGCCAGCCCGACGCTGCTTAGAGAGGTAAGTAGGGCTTGCGGCCGGGTTATGATGGGAGGGAGGGAAGGATGGGGATTCGGCTGCATGGCAGGTACTTGGGGGGGAGGGGTACTCTCTCAAGGGTCCTGCTGCACAAGGGATAGGAGGGAGGGAAGGGAAACTGCCGGTAAATCCCGGGACTAGGGCTTATTTTGAGGGTAAGGCTTACATGAAGACCTACCCCGAAAATCCTGCTTGGGCTTATTTTCAGGCAAACACAGTAAATACTAATGAAATACTATATATATTCGAATATAAACCCATCCAAATATAAACCAAGGTAACCTTTCTCCCCCCAAAAAGGTTGACCTGAATATAAACTGAACTCATGTCAGTCTTGCAAGGTTAGTATGGGAGTGAATGGCCTAGTAGTTACAGCTGCTGCCTTAGGACCCTGAGGATATGAGTTCAATCCCAGCCTGATCCTTGCGACACTAGGCAAGTCACTTAATCCCTCTACCACAGTTAAATTGTGAGCCTGCAGGGACAGATAAGGAAAACACTTAAGACTACCTGATTATTATTTAATGTATTGTAACCATTTTAGTTGAAACTCTTCATGAAAAGGCAGTAAATAAACATAACAAACACTATGGGAACTCGCATCAGCCATTTTGAGTAGTGAGACTTCATGGGGCAAGAGCATAGGAAGATCGCTCTTGTCCTGGCTCACCACTGGACCACCAGGGCTTAAAATAGGCCTGGGGAGAGGCCTGCAATGGTTCTGAGGGAAAGATTCAAATATAAAAAATCTAGGTTAATATTCGAGTATATACATTACCTCACCTCTGTCACATCTGCAGAATATAAAAGAGTCCTTCATCTAATGCAGTGGTTCCCAAACCTGTCCTGGGGGACCCCCAGCCAGTCAGGTTTTCAAGATATCCCTAAAGAATATGCATGAGAGAGATTTACATACCTGTCACTTCCATTATATGCAAATCTCTCTCATGCATATTCATTAGGGATATCTTGAAAACCTGACTGGCTGGGGGTCCCCCAGGACAGGTTTGGGAACCACTGATCTAATATAAAGGATCACAAAGTGCTATTACTGTTTCATCACCTTTGCTTATCCACCTTAGAGATTATAGCTTATGAACTGTAGACAGATTCTTTCTCTGGCATGATACAGGGGTTGAGATGCATATTAGCAGTTAATTTGAAAAAAAAAAGTGATCAATATACCCTGTCGTAGATGAAATTCTTTCCTATTATAGTATACAAAAATCTAGTGTATTTGGAGACAATATCTTGAATATCCAGCACTGGCCCTGGAACTGGATTTCTCATTTTAGCACAGGCATGAAATTCAATGGTCACTTACCTGGTCCTGCGGATCCATTTTTGTCATCATACGGTCCTCTAGGAGGTTAAAGGTCAGCACTTGCAGTACATAAAGCTGGTGAGCCATCTCATTATTAATGGCTCTCTGTGCCCGGATAACATGCTGTGAAGGGAAGTAGATCCACTTAAGATGACAAATGATTTTAGTCTTTCAGTGAAATATCTTTCAGTGAGGATATACATTTGTTTGAGAACAGTGTACTATACACTGAATAGCTAATACAGGTGACAAGAAAGGTGCTTTTCAAGTATCTGATTATATGGTAAAATTATGGTCATACCTGTTAATTTTCTTTCCTTTAGAAGCAGCAGATGAATCCAGAGACTAGTGGGTATAGCTCACATCGACCAGCAGGTGGAGATAGAGAACTGATTAACCGTTGGCCTTAAAGCCTGGTGTTCTTTCTGTTTATTCAGTTATGCACTTTGCCCAAGCATCCCGAAAGGAGAATGAGCAGCCACAAACTCCATTCCAGTAAAAAATGTGTCTTTCTCTTCTGAATCCCATTGATATTTTCTCGTTTGACGTTTCTTGTGTTTTTTTTTTTTTTTTTTTTCTGACCTGAAATAATACACTTACCAACCATAGCCCCGGCTAACCTAATGACCTAAACACCCTACACACAGCCCGTGCACTTGGGGAGGGGCTCTGGATTCATCTGCTGCTTCTAAAGGAAAGAAAATTAACAGGTATGACCATAATTTTACCTTCCATAGCAAAGCAGCAGATGAATCCAGAGACTAGTGGGATGTAGCAAAGCAAACTCAAACTGGGTGGGACGCCAATGCCGCCTCTGCCAGCACTGCCGCGCCAAAACTCGCCTCTGAACGGGCTGCTACATCTAACCGATAATGCTTTGAAAAAGTATTCCCTGACGACCAAGTGGCCGCCCGGCAAATCTCCTCTAATGACATCCCCCCGGACTCCGCCCAAGATGTAGCCAAAGCCCGAGTGGAATGAGCATGAAGGTGCTCCGGTACCTTCTTCCCTGACAACACATATGCCGAAGCAATAGCGTCCTTGACCCAACGCGCAATGGACGCTTTAGACGCCGCCATCCCTTTGTTTTTACCCGCGAACGCGACAAAGAGATGGTCCGACCGGCGAAAAGCATTCGTCACCTCCAAATAATGGAGAAGCATACGGCGGACATCCAGGAGCCGTACCGACAAAAAACGCTTCCCCCAATCCTCCTTCCTGAAGGATGGCAGAAACAGACTCTGGTTCACATGAAAGGACGAAATAACCTTAGGCAGGAAGGACGGCACCGTACGCACCGTCACCCCAGCCTCCGAGAAACGCAAAAAGGGTTCCCTGCAAGAAAGCGCTTGCAGCTCTAATACTCGCCTTGCTGAAGCCATCGCCACCAAAAAAACTGTTTTTAGTGTGACATCTTTCAAAGTGGCCGCTGATAGGGGCTCAAAAGGTGCCCCCAGCAATTTCCCAAGGACGAGTTTAAGGTTCCAAGTTGGACAAATTCGCTTAACCGGCGGCCGGATATGTTGAACCCCCTTGAGGAAACGTACCACGTCCGGCTGAGATGCGAGGGCTGAGCGAGCCACCCGGCCCCTGTAACAGGCAATGGCCGATACATGGACCTTTAAAGAGTTATATGCTAACCCTTTCTCTACGCCCTCCTGCAGGAACGCCAGAATAGCCGGCAGAGAAGCATGGAAAGGCGCAATTCCGTGTCTTCCGCACCAAGCCTCAAAGATCCTCCAGACCCTCGCATAGGAGGCTGACGTTGAAATCCTCTTAGCCTTAAGCAGGGTGGAAATCACCCGTTCTGAATAACCCTTCTTTTTCAGCCGTGACCTTTCAATAGCCAGGCCGTAAGACCAAAGCGGCCCAGATCTTCCATTAATATTGGACCCTGAGTTAGCAAGTCCGGAGTTACCTGGAACGCTACCTGCTCGCCTACCGACAGCAGCATCAGATCCGCGTACCATGGCCGCCGTGGCCAATCCGGAGCCACCAGGATTACTCTGCCTCGAAAGCGAGCGATGCGTTGCAACACCCGCCCTATCATGGGCCACGGCGGGAATACATACAGAAGGGAATTCGGAGGCCACGGGAGAGCTAATGCGTCCACCCCTTCCGATCCCTGTTCCTTGCGTCTGCTGAAGAACCGAGGCACCTTCGCATTGCGGGAAGAGGCCATGAGATCCATCTCTGGCACCCCCCATCGACGGACTAGCAGGCTGAACGCTCGAGCCGACAACTCCCATTCTCCCGGATCGAGAAGAGTTCTGCTGAGGAAGTCCGCTTGCACGTTTTCGTGCCCTGCAATGTGGGCCGCCGACAGAAGCGGAATCTGCCCCTCTGCCCACCGAAACAAAAGTCTTGCCTCTTCAGCTAACTGCGGGCTCCGGGTACCCCCCTGACGATTGACATACGCGACCGCCGTGACACTGTCCGAAAAGATCCTGGTCGGTCTGTCTTGAACCAGGGTCTGAAAAGCCCGCAGCGCCAACCGGATCGCTCTTAATTCCAGTAAGTTTATGGGCCATTGAGCCTCCTGGGAAGACCACCTTCCCTGCACCGACGTGTGCATGCACTGGGCTCCCCAACCCTGCAAGCTGGCATCCGTTGTAACCACCACCCAATCCGGTGTGGCCAACGGCATGCCCCTCCAAAGAGGCCCGTCCTGGAGCCACCAGCGCATGCTTTGAGCCGCTCGAGGACTCCACTGGAGACGCACATTGTAGTTCAGAGAAGCTGGAGACCAGCGAGAGAGCAGAGACTGCTGTAAGGGCCTCATGTGGCTCCGGGCCCAGGGAACCACCTCCAGAGTCGCCACCATGGAGCCCAGCACCTGCACATAATCCCAAACTCGAGGTCTGGGCGACCCGAGAAGGAGGCGAATTTGTGCCTGCAATTTCTCCCCCCGATCTCGGGGTAGAAACACCTTCCCCAGAGCCGTATCGAACCGCACCCCCAGATGCACCAAAGACTGCGATGGGGACAAAACACTCTTGGGAAAGTTGACAATCCACCCCAACGACTGAAGGAGAGAGATCACTCTTTGCGTCACCGACAAACTCTCCTGCCGGGACGAGGCGCGGATCAACCAATCGTCCAAGTAAGGGTGTACCCGAATCCCTTCCTTGCGGAGAAAAGCGGCTACTACCACCATGACCTTGGAAAATGTGCGGGGAGCCGTCGCCAGGCCAAAGGGCATTGCCCGAAACTGAAAATGTTGGCCCAGAATCGCAAACCGCAGATACCGCTGGTGCGGAGGCCATATCGGAATATGGAGGTACGCCTCCTTGAGATCGAGAGACGTGAGGAACTCTCCTGGTCTTACCGCCGCAATAACCGAGCGCACCGTTTCCATTCGGAAATGGCGCACACTGAGGAATCTGTTGACTCCTTTGAGATCCAGCACAGGTCTGAAGGACCCCCCCTTCTTTGGTACAATGAAGTATAGGGAATAAATCCCGCGGCCTACCTCTTCCGGGGGCACCGGTACCACCGCCCCCAGATCGAGCAGCCCCTGAAGAGTCCTGCGGACCTCGGATCCCTTGGCCCTGCCACGGCACGGGGACACCAAGAAAGAATCTACGACGGGAGCGGCGAACTCTAATTTGTACCCGTCGTGAACAATGTCCAATACCCATTGGTCGGACGTGACAGTGGCCCACTCCGCCCGGAATGCCGAAAGCCGACCCCCTAAGGGAAGGGCGGAGGGAGCCAAGCCCCCGTCATTGTGGAGGGCGACTGGCTGGGGTACGGGCTGACTGCCCTGCAGAGGGTCTCGCCGCCCGAAAGGAACTTCTCTGCTGAAACCGAGGTCTCGAAGCAGAGA
Source organism: Geotrypetes seraphini (assembly GCF_902459505.1). Taxonomy (NCBI): domain Eukaryota; kingdom Metazoa; phylum Chordata; class Amphibia; order Gymnophiona; family Dermophiidae; genus Geotrypetes; species Geotrypetes seraphini. Next base: position 331,962,264 of record NC_047085.1, read on the forward strand.
ACGGGCCAGATGCAGACCTGGAAAAAGGTTTACCAGCCCTGGCTCGCCTAACATCCCGGAAACGCGGTCTAGACGAAGCGGCCCGTACCAGGGGTCTAGCCCTGTCCTCCGGTAAACGCTGCGTTTTGGTATCCCCAAAATCCTTTACCAGTTTATCCAACTCCGCTCCAAACAATAAACCCCCTCTAAACGGGAGTCTCACCAGCCGGAGCTTGGACGCTGCATCGGCCGCCCAATGACGGAGCCACAAGGACCTGCGGGAAACCACAGACAGAGACATCTGTTTCGCAGACGCCCGAACAATATCATACAAGGAGTCCGCCAAATAAGCCAAGCCGGACTCCAAATTAGCCAGTTCCGAAGGGACAGTACCTCCAGACTCCAGCAATAAATCGGTCATCCCTTGTGACCACTGCAGACACGCCCGCGCCGCGTAAGAACTGCAGATTGCGGCCTGTAAGGTAACTGCCGCCACTTCAAAGGACATCTTTAGGGAAGCTTCAATCTTTCTATCCTGTGCATCCTTGAGTGTCACGCCCCCTTCTACCGGCAAGGTAGTTCTCTTAGTCACCGCCGCCACCAGAGCGTCTACCTTAGGCAATTTAAACCTGTCCAGTTCGGACGGTTCGACCGGATACAAGAGCCTCATGGCCCTTGCCACCCGCAAACTGGCCTCCGGCGCCTCCCATTGCGCCGAGATCAGCTCCTGTATGGCCTCATGTACCGGAAAGGCCTTAGACGGCCTACGGGTACCTGCCATCAAGGGGTTACCGGACCCCGTGGCATCTTCCTGAGCAATGTTCAAACTCTGCAAAGCGTTTGAAATAAAAGAAGAAAGCTCTTCTCTATGGAACAACCGGATAGCCATAGGGTCATCCCCCTCCCTACCCGGGATACTCTCCGTGTCCCACTCCAAAAGCTCCCCTTCCTCCAATGACTCAGGCAGGGAGAAAGGAGATCTGGGCAAAATATCCACTGCGTCCACAGCCCCTAGCCTGCGCTTCTTAGCCCCCTGCGACTGCCCCGGGGAGCCTGCTGCCCCTGCCGTGGGTCTAGCCGCTGTCCCCTCCCCCCCCCGTAGAGGTAGAGGGCACCGGAAGGGACCGCCCGGCCCCCAGCCCCAGCTGGGTAGGCTGCGAGCGCTGTAACTGAAAGGCCTGATGGAGCAACAGCACAAAGTCGGGCGAAAATGCCCCCCAACTAAGAGGCACTCCCCCGCCCTGCTCCGAGCCGAGGGGAGGGGCCGTGCCGGCCTCCAGCGCTGACGCCTGTTCCCCCGCCGCCTCACTCTTGTCCTCCGTGGCCGAGTCCTGCAGTAACCCTGCATCGGCTCCGAGCGGCGGGGACATTGCGCAAGACTCCCGCACCCGGGACATGGCCGCCTCGCAAGCCGCCAAAAACGGGTCGTCTGCCTGTGCTTCCAAGCACCCGGCAGAGCAAAGACCCGCCCGTGTTCGGCGCTTCCCACAGCGCGAACACAGCTGACTAACTTCTGCAGCCATCCCCCCTCGGCCTGATCAAAAAGCTCCGACGCGGTTTTTTTTTTTTTTTTTTTTTTTGTTACACACGCGGCGAACGCCGCCGAAAGACGACTCCGCCCCCCAAGACGCCCGGCACCCGGGAAACGCGACCACCCTCGAGGAAGGCAAAGAAAACACTCACCCGGTCCGCCGCTTACCCCCGAAGCCAGGCAATCGTTGGTAAATGTACTGAAAGCCGAGTTAACCACTGCCCGGCTCAGTACTAGCAGGAAGGCTCCATTTTTTTTTTTTTTTTTATACTGGAATGAAGAAGCCAGCCAATATCCTGCACCTGGAAAGGAACCCCTCTATCCAACGGAGGGGAGGGTGGAGCAGGGACCTGGGAGGGCCCAGGTGTACCTCCCAAAGCCGGCACCAATCAGCCAGGCACCCCCACCTACTGAAGAGAACTAGTCTCAACAGAGGAATCCTACCGGAACACCACTTCAATCTATCCTGCAGCAGGCAGAGACCAGGAGCTAGAAGGATAGCTCCAACCCTGCTGGGAGATAGAGCAAAACTGAATAAACAGAAAGAACACCAGGCTTTAAGGCCAACGGTTAATCAGTTCTCTATCTCCACCTGCTGGTCGATGTGAGCTATACCCACTAGTCTCTGGATTCATCTGCTGCTTTGCTATGGAAATACATATATGTATACACACACACAGTAAATGCCATTGTGGTTATGCATATAGCATAGAATCAACATTCTTGCAGGTTCCTTTGGCTGTTGGACAATAATTTTCACTACGGATAGACTTAAGTACAGTAGAATTTCAGCTATCCAGCACCCATGGAGATTGGTGGATACCAGATAACTGTTTTTCTGGTTAACTGATAAAAACCTTGTCTAACAGTCTCAATTCCCCCCTGCCCTGAAGCACCAGCGTGGCAGCTATCGTAAGCTGCAAAACCCTCCTCCTTCCCTAAGCCACGAACCCCCTCACTCCCTCCTTCCTTCTCTCTCTTCCTTACCCAAAGCACAGCGGTCAGCAGGAGGCAGCCTCAAAACAAGCTGCTCATGGCCAGCCCTGGTAGGGGCTTTTCCTCTGATATGTCAGAAGAGACGCATCAGAGGAAAGGCTCTGCCAGGGCTGGCCACGAGCAGTCTGTTTTGAGGCTGCTTCCTCTTGATTGCTGCGTTATGGGTAAGGAAGATAGAGGGAGCGAGGGAGTTCACAGCTCAGGACCACCACCTACTTCTGCCACTAAGGGGCTTGAGGGAGGGAGGAAGGCTTTGTGGCTTAGGACTGCTGCTGCACTGGTGCTTTGGGGTGGGAGGGAGGATGGCTCGTAACTTCTTCGGGGGGCTTGTGGGAGCGTTTGCAGCTTCAGATGCTGCCCCGCTTGGTGCTTTGGGTTGGGAGGGAAGTGGAGTTCACAGTTCAGGACTACTGCTGCTGCTTGTAGCTCTTTGGGGCTTGAGGGAGGGAGGGGGTTTGTGGCTTAGGATCGTTGCTACTGGTGCTTCATGGGACTTTTTTTTCCCCACCAGCAATTTTTTTTGCCAGTTAGGTGAGAGTCCCAGTTAACTGAGACTCTACTGTATGTGGGAGTGAAGAAAGGAAGGTGGAAAAGGGACCCTTTCCTGGAATATATGCCCTAAGAAAGGAGTGCAGTTAAATGCAGATTCAAGAGCAGGCATTTACATACAGAAGAACTTCAGTCTATGCTATTGATTTAATTATTCAGAGAGAGATAAGCAAGGCAGTGCTGCAAGACAGCCAGGAATAAACATCCTACCTCTACCAGATGGTATCACTCAAAATAAGGAAAAGTTTAGGAGAAAACAAAAAGGAGAATCTCATTCTAGGATATCATGGTACACATACACACACACAATACCTCACTCGAACGAGGACTTTCCTGAAAGGACCTAAACACACAAGCCAATATTCAAAATAAATTATGCAAAATTTGTTAATGTGTACATTTTTAAAACTTGACAAAATTTAAATACCTAAACAGCTTGACAATATCCATATAAATGTGAGCTAGGTTAAAGAGAGAGTACAATATTGGTCCCCGTACCTAAAGAAGGATATGGTGATACTCGAGAGGTTCAGAAGAGAGCGACGTGTTTGATAAAAGGTATGAAAAATCTTTCATACGCTGAAAGATTAGAGAGAATGGGGCTTTTTTCGCTGGAGAAGCGGAGACTTAGAGGGGATATGACAGAGACTTATAAGGTCACGAAGGGCATAGAGAAAGTGGAGAGGGACAGATTCTTCAAACTTTCGACAACTACAAGAACAAGAGGGCATTCCGAAAAATTAAAAGGAGACAGATTCAGAACCAATGCTAGGAAGTTCTTCTTCAACCAACGGGTGATGGACATCTGGAACACGCTTCCAGAGGGAGTGATAGGACAGGGTACGGTATTGGAGTTCAAGAAGAGATTGGACAATTTTCTGAAGGAAAAGGGGATAGAAGGGTATAGATAGAGGGCTAGTATACAGGTCCTGGACCTGATGGGCCGCCGCATGAGCGGACTGCTGGGCATGATGGACCTCAGGTCTGACCCAGCAGAGACACGGCTTATGTTCTTATGTTACAAATAGCCCAAAAATTATCCATTCAACAATGATAATGGTTATTACTAACACAGTCGCTAGTTAATATCTACAGTCAAAACACCACTATGTGAGGGCAGTGGGGGAGGGGTTGACATCAGTGGGGCTTGCTGTTTCGATGCATGTACTACTTTTGAACTGTACTGCTGTTTCGATGCGTTGTTTTTTGTTATAAATAAACAATTACAAAAACAAAAAACACCACTATCTATACAGACAGCAGCACTCAATATATTAATTATGGTAAGTTGAACATGGTACTTTAACTTAAACTTATGACCACACCAGCTGAAAACTGACATACAATATTCATAAGCATGGTATCAGCAATTAAGCCAATAATAAAAAAAAAGAGTTAAAATAATTTTCACTGCAAGATGATGCTGTATTCTGGATGTTCCTCCAAGTGACAAGTCACCAAAACATGTTTTTAAATCACTATCTTGTCTGCAGGTTAAAATTCAGTTCATTCACACTTCATAATTATGATAGTTATTCAAAATCCTACTGATGTGGCTTGTGTTTAGGCTAAGAAGATGATAAAATTGAAATTTATTCCACTTTGGGAATTTGCTTTCACATCTTTTGTCTGGATTCTTTGAACATCCAGCAGCATTACACGCCATAATAATCATCATATTGTTAGGCTGCAAAGACTGCTTATACATATATTACAACTAGGCTCTAAAGTTCTTTTATCTTTCCTTACCGTTAAGATGATGGAGCGAAGCTGCTTCTGTGTCAGAATGCTTGCCATTTCCTGTTTTGACGAAAATTGGAAATTTAAGACTAAAATAGAGTAACATTTACACACATAGCAGTAAATATTCAGCAACGCAAAGCGTATACAGATATAAATAATTTATCCATGACTTCCAGTGGCCTAATCTGATTAAGTTTATAAAATGTCGGCCTAACTTTGCACAGCTAACTTATCCATATAAGTCTGGCCCTACTATTTGGGCAATCACATATGTATGCTGATTATTATGAATATAACTTAAGGCCCTGCCCCTGAAACACCTAGGGCCCCTCCTCCTGCTATCCATATGCTGGCCTACATGACCAAAATTTATATAAATATAAGCTATGGTTGTTGTTTTTTTTTAATGTTAAAGCATGTATGCAGTCAGCCCAATGCTGACCAGATAAGCAGTTTTCAATATTGCCTCCATGACTTGCTGCAACATGGTTATTTGGCATGAAGACCCATTTAATATAGGTGGTTGACTGGAATTGAGACATTCAGGTCAGGAGGAGCTCAGTTCTCCTTGTATTTTATAAAACAATCTCTGTATGTAAAGTATGCAGAGGTGCATATGTTTGCCTGTGTATGCAGCAGGAGCAGCCATTTTGTAAATATGTATGTATACAAAAACATCAGCAACAGCTCAGCAATTTCCACGTAGAAGTGCCATCACTTCTGTATATAATATGGCCATTTCACAAATCTAATGCCAAACAACTAGTGAAGCTGCAATTATTTTAAAATTTGGAAGCAGAAATAAAAAATAGGGGACTAATGAGACCATAACCCCTTATATAAAGCCTTAACCAAAACAAGCACTTTTGAATATCTGTGCTTGCCATTAAGCTGCTGCAAAATCCCACAGTGATGTTTGTATTCCCATTCAAGATGGGGAATACAGATATAACTTTTTACTTGCCTTTCAATCTCTGCATCCTGTTGCTCTGTAGTGTGTAAACAGGATCTTTCTGAAATCACTACACATGTAAATGCCACTATTTCCTCATGTAAATGCTTCAAAAATACTGTAATCTCCTTAATCTCTTTAGCTGATGTACAATGCCCAGCATGTTTGTCAAGATATTAGAAATGTGTAAAGAAACTGGACACACACCTTTGTTTTCAATCAGAGCATTCCATTAACACAAAAAACATGAAAAGAAAAAAAAAACAACCCCAAAACCAAAATAAGTTGAAAAGTGCAAACTTATAGTGTGCCAACATGGTATATTTTTCCTTTCTTCATTTGCAAACTCATAGATGTCTGTTTGGAGGCTGGGTGTGAAAAGACAAAGGAGTTGTCATATGTGTTTGTCTGTGTCTATGCATACAAACAAACAAACAAACAGAAGAATGGAGCCTCTCCAATAAGCATTTTTATTTTGTTGAAACACATCTAAAATAATTAGACAGGAGAAGCAGGAGTACGGGCATTTACTAAAATAAAAGAACTATCCACTTTAACTACAGATAGATGGCAATAGACAGAAAGGAAACAGAATGTAAAAGCTTAGATTTGTAAATTAGTCAGGTAAAAAGAAATAAAACCAAACAGAGAAAAAAATTATAATACTTTTTAAAATTGGACTAAATACATACTTTGATCGCTTTCAAAGGCAATACCTTCCTTCAGATCAGAAATGAGCAAATGATGACATACAAGAAGAATATACAGTGGTACCTTGGATTACGAGCATAATCCGTTCCAGGAGCATGCTCATAATCCAAAATGCTCGTTTATCAAAGCGAGTTTCCCCATAGGAAATAATGGAAACTCGCTTTGATGCGTTCCCCCCCCCACGAGAACTGGCATTGCTCCCCACGAAGGCCCCCCCCTGCGATCCGGCACCCCCCGTGATTCGGCACCCCCCCCACGCGATTGGGCACCCCCGCCACGATCTGGCACCCCCCCCCCGACGCGATTGGGCACCCCTACCGCCACGATCCGACACCCCCCCCCGCCACTTCTTACCCTGAACATGAACTCGCAGGCCTTGAGCATGCTCAGATGCTCAATGCCTAGCAGAAGAGGAGGCCGATCTTCGGGCACCGGCACCAAGCACAGGACATGCCGGTGCCCAGATGAGGGTAAGAAGCGGCGGGGGGGGGGTGCCGGATCGTGGCAGGGGGGTGCCAGATCGGGGCGGGGGTACCCAATCGCGTCGGGGGGGGGGGACGGATCGCGTTGGGGGGTGCCAGATCGTGGGGGGAGGGTGCCGGATTGCAGGGGGGGGGGGGCGCTCATAAATCGAGCCATGCTCGGTTTCCGAGGCACTGATTTTGCAAATGTTTTGCTCGTCTTGCAAAACACTCGCAAACCGGTACACTCGTAAACCGAGGTACCACTGTATATGTAAAACATAAAAGCATTCTAATGAGAGTCTCATGGGGAAAGGTATATAATTTTATGGTTTATAATGTGATAGGAAAACAAGACCTTTTTTAAGCCCATTGTGCTAGATGCAGTGACGGATCAGGAGTTTGTTGGCTCCTGGGCCAATGAGCACATAGGGGCCCCCTCCCTCTTTACCAGCTGCAACTGTGCAAGTACACATATAACATCTGGATACTGTTAGTGTTATAGCATATGGACATGATAAACATTAGGGTTTCAGCAATATTTATAATTATATTTATTACATTCCTGAAAAACACACCCACTTGACTACACAAGTAGGAATATGCAGGGGATCCATCCCTTGGTGGATGTCAAAATATTTCACCATTTTCACTTTCAAAAGTTTTGTGTTGCTGGATGATTTTGAAATTTCAGTTTAGTTCACTTTTCTCACCATAAAGCCATTAATATAGTACTCTGGTCTGACAAAATTCTATAGAGGGGTTTGATGTGATATATATGTAAATTCAGTTATGTCTTAAATATGTTTCTCCAACATAGTACCGTATTTTCACGCAAATAACGCGCACCCGTATAAAACGCGCACACGGGTAAAGCGCGCAGAAATCACGCTGATATGTACAAAAACTTTGGTATACCGCGCTCACGGGTATACCGCGCATGCTGCCCGACGCTCCTTTCGCCCGCCCTGACTTTCCGTGCGCTGTCCCGACTCTCCGTTCACCCCCCCTGACTTCCGTGCACTGTCCCCCCTTGAAGGTCTGTCCCCATCCTGAAAGCCTGATGCCCCCCCCCGACGTCCGATACATCCCTCCCCCCGAAGGACCGCCGATTCCCCAACAATATCGGGCCAGGAGGGAGCCCAAATCCTCCTGGCCACGGCGACCCCCTAACCCCACCCCGCACTACATTACGGGCCGGAGGGATCCCAGGCCCTCCTGCCCTCGACGCCAACCCCCCTCCCCCCAACGACCGCCCCCCCAGCCGACCCGCGACCACCCTGGCGACCCCCACGACCCCCCCACCCCCCTTCCCCGTACCTTTGGTAGTTGGGCCAGAAGGGAGCCCAAACCCTCCTGGCCACGGCGACCCCCTAACCCCACCCCGCACTACATTACGGGCAGGAGGGATCCCAGGCCCTCCTGCCCTCGACGCAAACCCCCCTCCCCCCCAACAACCGCCCCCCCCCAAGAACCTCCGACCGCCCCCCCAGCCGACCCGCGACCCCCCTGGCGACCCCCACGACCCCCCCACCCCCCTTCCCCGTACCTTTGGTAGTTGGCCGGACAGACGGGAGCCAAACCCGCCTGTCCGGCAGGCAGCCAACGAAGGAATGAGGCCGGATTGGCCCATCCATCCTAAAGCTCCACCTACTGGTGGGGCCTAAGGCGCGTGGGCCAATCAGAATAGGCCCTGGAGCCTTAGGTCCCACCTGGGGGCGCGGCCTGAGGCACATGGTCGGGTTGGGCCCATGTGCCTCAGGCCGCGCCCCCAGGTGGGACCTAAGGCTCCAGGGCCTATTCTGATTGGCCCATGCGCCTTAGGCCCCACCAGTAGGCGGAGCTTTAGGATGGATGGGCCAATCCGGCCTCATTCCTTCGTTGGCTGCCTGCCGGACAGGCGGGTTTGGCTCCCGTCTGTCCGGCCAACTACCAAAGGTACGGGGAAGGGGGGTGGGGGGGTCGTGGGGGTCGCCAGGGGGATCGCGGGTCGGCTGGGGGGCGGTCGGAGGTTCTTGGTGGGGGACGGTCGTTGGGGGGGAGGGGGGTTTGCGTCGAGGGCAGGAGGGCCTGGGATCCCTCCTGCCCGTAATGTAGTGCGGGGTGGGGTTAGGGGGTCGCCGTGGCCAGGAGGGTTTGGGCTCCCTTCTGGCCCGATATTGTCGGGAAGTCGGCGGTCCTTCGGGGTGGGGGTGCGAGTGGTCCTGCCGGGGGGGGGGATGTATCGGACGTCGGGGAGTCGGCCGGGCAAGAGGGCTTGGGCTCCCTCTTGCTCCGATCGTGGATGCGGGTGCGGGTGGGAGCGCGTGCGAGCGGTCGTTCGGGGTGGGGGTGCGAGTGGTCCTGCCGGGGGGGGGGGGGTGTATCGGACGTCGGGGAGTCGGCCGGGCAAGAGGGCTTGGGCTCCCTCTTGCTCCGATCGTGAATGCGGGTGCGGGTGGGAGCGCGTGCGAGTGGTCGTTCGGGGTGGGGGTGCGAGTGGTCCTGCTGGGGGGGTGAATCGGGCGTCGGGCGGGGTGGGAACTATGTTTTAAAACTTTTGTATACCGCGCTCACGCATATAACGCGCGAGGGGTATGCGCGGTAGGTAAAAACGCGTATAACGCGCGCGTTATATGCGTGAAAATATGGTATCCTTCCTCACAGTTTTTTGTATTGAATAACATACACTGTATTTTTTTAATATAAGCATGTGTAGGATCCCCTTGGGGTGAATGTTTTTCCAATGTGAGTGACTGGGAAGGGGAGGGGGGGGGGTCCTAGGTTATGTTGGCACAGTTTGCATCTTGGTTTATTGCAAGGATGTGTGCCATTCTCTTTTTTAGTTCCACTGGGAATTTGCTTTTCATTAATTTTTGTTTCACATTACCGGCAGAGGTGGCTATCAGAAGGCAACAGCAGCTATAACTGGAAATCTCTCTTTCAGTAATTCATACTTAAAACAGCAATTCCTTCAAAACACCCAAGGAAACATTATTACAGTACAAAGAAAAGAAACCCACAGAGAGCGTGCTTCTTGCCGTGACATACAATTCAGAGTGGAAAAATGGAAAACAATCATAATAGATCTAAAGCCACTACTCTAGGAGGATGAATTACTGAGCAGAGATATTCCCAGCTCCCTCCTCACCCCTACCTTTCTCTAAGAGACTATCCTTAGAACGCTTTTATGTTTTACATATACAGGTAATCCCCAGGTTAAGAACGAGTTCATTTTATAAATCATTCTTAAGCTGAATATTGTATGTAACTTGGATCCTGTACAGTACATAGTCTATATAAACATTAAAGAAACAGTCCTCAAAATAAAGTAATGTACTTGAAATAGAAAGAAAAGACAGGAGGTTTACACTTACTTTTGTTCTTCATCCGTCCCACTGTTCTTTCTCCACCACATCCAATATTTCTCCCTCTTATCTCTCTCTTCCCCATGTATCTGTACCTCACGCCTCTCCCACCAACATGTCCAATATTTCTCTCTCCCTCCCTATACCCAACAATTCACCTCTTTCTTCATTTCCCAATGTGCACCATCTTTCTTTCCCTCTCACTCACTCATGCCCAATAATTTTTCCCTTTCTAGTCCCTCCTCACCTCAGCATCTCTTTCACTCCCTCCCTCCATTCTTCCATCATATGTCCCAAGTTCATTCTCCCTCCCTCCTTTCTTCCTCCCTTCCCTCTTTTGGTTGGTTTATGCTCCCTCCCTTCCTTCTATGTCCCAAAGTGTCCCCTTCCTCTCTTCCTGTCCCAAAGTGACCCTCCTCCTCCCTTCCATGTCCCAACGCAACCCTCGTAGTTCTTTCAGGACAGGATTAATTCTTTGAGAGCCCTAGGCACACAAGTACACTGGGCTCCCCCCCTGGACCTGCCCCGCCCATGGGAATGGACCCCATCATCCCCAGACCCACCATCTGTCCTTTTCTCAACTACCCTTTCATCCAGCATCTCTCCCTCCTTCCCACCACCCCAGGGTCCATCTCTCCATTTCTCTTCCCAACTACCCTGTCCTATGAATGCTGCTGGCTTGACAAGTAGTGTTTGTGAATCTCTGAGATTCCCAGCCTTGATAAAGATGTGCGAAACGCGTTGGCACTGGGGAGCTTCATTCTAAAGCTGAAGCATGTTCTCTTTGAAGCTAAGTTCATTTAAACTATTTAAATTATTTAATTCATTTACTAAGTATAAAAGAATAAGAAAAATCACTAAAAAAATTATTATAAAAAATATACAAAAATGCATTACGCAGGGATGAATGAGGAAATGACACAAACTGAAGAGTGCTAATACTCATAGGTCATATCTGATATCCTGTTGCGCTACGCATATGAAATCAGTTCATGTACCATAGATAACATCCACCTGCTATTGTGCTTTTGAACTTATATATATATATATCTATATATATATAAATTCGGAGGTATGTATGTGTGTATGTATGTGTGTGTGTATGTGCTGCGATCACGCAAAAACGGCTTGACCAATTTGAACGAAACTTGGTATGCAGATCCCTCACTACCTGGGGTGATATGTTCTGGGGGTCTCGCGGCCCACCTGCACACGTGGGCGGAGCTACAAACAGAAAATCAGATTTCACCCATTCATGTCAATGGAAAAAATGTAAAAAGCTGCCATTCTCACAGTAATTCCAACTATAAAACACTTTCTATGACACTATAACCACTAGGGACATCGTTTCTATTCTACCACGGACACCATACATATAGAGTTTGTATGTTCTAACTGTGTTTGTAACTGTTTCCTTCATGCACCCCAGTTCATAATGTAATTACATTACATGAGTACTCACATATGCTGAACTAGGAACACAGGTTCCATTCTGAACCGGGAAAAAACTGCATGGAGTTTCTTTTCAACCTGAGTTTCCACATATTGAGTTGTTTAAATCAATACTGAAACTTTTGGATGCCACTTATTCCAACAGATCTTCCTTTTCAGTTTAAGAGATTGCAAATTCCAGTAAGACTTGCATTCTCTATCACAATCAACAAATCACAGGGACAGACTATTACATACTGTGGAGTGGATTTAAGATCCCCCTGTTTTTCCCATGGACAACTCTATGTTGCTTGCTCAAGGGTGGGTTCACCCAAGAATTTATATGTTCTTGCTCCTGGAGGTGAAACTAAAAATGTTGTTTATAATCAAGTTTTGCGTTAGTTGTATTGTATTCATTTTGTCAAATATTTCACATTATAATTTGAATATTGTACTTTTTATAAAGCTGTAAAAAAATAATTTCATTCACCACTATAAAGTATCTTTATTTGAATCCATTTACAGTGTTATTGCTATAATTAAATACCCGTGCAACGCCGGGGCATCAGCTAGTATATATATATATATATATACACATATATATTTACTACAGAGCAGGCAGGGAAGGAGATGGCCTGAAGACAAGAGAAAGATTAGATAAGGCAGTAGGGAGAGTGGGAGAGGCTGAATTCATGGAGGGCGGAAAAGAGAGAAAGATGCTGGGAAAGAAGAGTGGGAAAGATACTAAATCCACAAATGGAAAGAAAAAAAAAGAGAGATGCTTGTCATGAGATGAGGAGAATAGGAGCAGAAAGGGAACAGAGGGAAAAGCTGGACAGGAGAGGCAGGGCCACAGGGGAAGGGATGGAAACACAATTAATAGAAGGGAGAGAGAGAGGGCAAATGCATGGAAGGGAGAAAGAAGACAGATGCTGGATGGAAAATGAGAATCAAGAGGATGATTAAAGCAGAAATGACAGTAGGCAGAAAAGAGAGTTTCTTTGTTGCTTTTTTGTAGCTGTATTGATAAATGTTTATAAACAAAAAATGGAAATAAAGTAATTAGACTCATTTTAATACATATTGAACTAACCAGGTCAGGATAGGAAACCATAATAGCAGTATACTGTACTGACCTGAAAAATGAGGTTTTGGCCTTTGAAAGCTAATTCATAAATGGATTAGCCCAATAAAATGGTATTTTCTTATTTTCCATTTTTGTTTTATTTCTGTTGTTAATTTGTAAGGTGGCAATTGTTATTTATCAGGGTTTTTTTTTTTCAAATTTACATCTGATATCTTTATATTTCACATAGGTGACATGCATTACTGTTTCTGTGGTGTTGCACTGTATGCAGAGTCTTGGCCATTTAGTTCAACTTTTGTCTACATATTTCTATTTAGTTTGTGATTACTTATTCCATACTGGATGAAGGTGTATTTGTGTTCTGTGTGTATGAAAAGGACATGGTTTTCTTTAACACTGACTGTTCAGGATTGATCTGAATTAATCTAGCATGTTTACTTTTACTATACAAATTGATTCAAAGCTGTGTTATTGAAAGTGAATCAAAAAATCAATTCAATAGGCCGAATCGAATCAAAAAAATGTTCCCTGAATCAGGCAGCTCTACTGTATGTATGAGTGGGCCTGTGAGCATACAGATATGTTACACAAACTAGCTGAATTCACAGAATTTCAAAATGGATACTTTAGGACCATCACACAGTGTTTTATAGTTCTTTTATCACAAATGTTCAAGACCAAAAACATAGGTGGTCTGTGACTAACTTGTCTGGGGAGGCTAAAGCAGGATGGTGAGGGGTGCACTAACACTCCCCCACCAAAAATATGCTTAGAGATAGCAATTTAAAAAGGCAAAAACATCTTGTACATGCACATAGACTGTCTCATCTACAATTTTATTAATTTAAAAACTTTACCTAACAGGACTACAGTAGACCAATTTTATATTAATTATGAATGCAAATAAACTATCTTTTTAAAGGTTGTTTGATTGTTTTATAAAACATGTGCAACAGCAAAAGCACACAGCTATATCTTCATAAGGGAGGAACTGGAATCATTCACTATCAGACACTTTGGAATATGACAACAAAAATGCATTCCAAACCTAACTAGCAAACCTGCCAGACCAAAACAACACAAGCTCCCAGCTTTCCAAAAGGCAAATTACACCAGGGCATAGAATACAAACACATCTTCAGCTGAAAAAAACATTTTAAGTTACACCGCTATGGATTTTCAAAAGGAAACTAAACACTTCACCTCTGTCACACATACAGAACATAACAGACCTTCACCTAGAGATCACAAATTAGAAATCCTGGAAATTCTGGCTCTATGTACTGTGAAAACACTGGAGAGAAAAACTAAAATGCATTTATTCCTTGCTGTCAGAAATATAAATACAGTAAAACCTTGGATTGCAAGTAACTTGATATGCAAGTGTTTTTGCAAGACAAGCAAAACATTTTATTAAATTTTAACTTGATATACAAGCAATATCTTGCAATACAAGTACACACATCACAACTGAGCTGATGGTTATTCTCTCTCAGACACTGCAAGAATATGGGGATGTTCTAAACATGCAAAGTCTTGCAATACAAGTACATACAGTATACACGCTTCACATCATCACAACTGAGCCGATGGTTCATCTCTCTCTGACGTTGTGGGAGTTACTCTTGCAACACAAGTACATACAGTATTTTGTATTACAGTTTTGGGTTGTTGAATGAATCGTCTGAGTTTCCATTATTTCTTATGGGGAAATTCGCTTTGATATATGAGTGTTTTGGATTACTAGCATGTTTTTGGAATAAATTATGCTCGTACACCAAGGTTTTACTGTACAGTATATCGGAAATGCATATTTCCTAAGCTGACATATTCAAGTTACTAAACTTACAAAATATATATTTTTCTATCTTTTCTTGTCTGGTCACTTTTTCCCCCCAATTCTGCTAGTGATGGATTCTTTCTGCCTTCAGTGTGTTCCATTTTCTCCAAACTCCTTTTATTTTTCTTCTCCCTCCTTCTGTTTTCTTCACTTCCTCCCCTATATCTGTCTCTGACTGATCTTTCCCTTTTATCTCATGTCACACTTTTATCTCCCCTTCTAATTCTCATTGCCTGAGTTTTCATGCCCTCTCTCAGTACAAAGAAAGGTGAAAAAAAATGATAAAGGGGATGGAATGAATTCTCTATGAGGAAAGACTAAAGAAGCCAGGGCTCTTTAGCTTGAAGAAGAGATGGCTGAGGGGAGATACGATAGAAGTTCATAAAATACTGAGTGAATTGGAATGGATAGTTGTGAATCACTAGTTTATTCTTTCCATAAATACAGGGATTAGGAGGTACACAATCAAGGTAGTTAGTAATACATTTAAAACAAATTGGAGAAAATATTTCTTCAGTCAATGTATAATTAAACTTTGGAATTCATTGCCAGAGGATGTGGTAAGACCAGTTTATCTTAGAAGTTTGGAGAAGTTCCCAAAAGCAAAGTCCATAAACTATTAAGATGGACTTGGGAAAATCCACTGCTTATTGCTGAGATAAACAACATAAAATCTGTTTCTCTTTTGGATATTGGGCTTAATCTTTGGTCTGTCCTAGTGTGGCGATGCTTATTTCCCTGATCAAACAGATCACTAAAAATGGTTATGACTATGGGATCCAAGATGGCCACATAATCAGATGTGCCTGTGGGAGCCCCTTACCTTCTCATGGTTGGTTCTTGACAGGAAGCCTTTGGTATGCCCAATGCTATTTGAAGAGGAGGAAAGGAGTGCTCTAACAAGTGCCTCCAACTTTGTTGCCTGAAAACCTGGCTTTTCTCAAAAATGTAAGCCTCTCTCTGGAGCCTCTCCCCTCTTCGGAACTTGAGCTCTCTCCAAGTTTTCTGCAAACATCTGAAAACCTGGCTTTTCTCAAAAATTGTAAGTCTCTCTCCAGCTTTGATATCCCAAGTCCTCAAAATCTCTTCATATCTGGCTTCCCTAGTCCTCTAATTATTCTTCAGTCTTCGACCTCTAACCCTTTTTTGTAGTTCCTTCCTATTACATCTCCTGTAAACCGTGCCGAGCTCTACGAACGTGGAGATGATGCGGTATACAAACCTAAGGATTAGATTAGATTAGATTGCCTGCTCCTCTGTTGAGGCAAATCACTATAGAGCAGTTTCAGATACCCACTGGTCTTGCTGCTGCTCCTTTTTCAACCATATCAGATGTAAGCTCTACTGGTGGTAGTGGGGTTTCACTCAGACCCCCCATATGGACTTGAACCACACCAACCTGAAAGCCTGGGGAGAATGGGGACAGGTGGCGGCTCTGTTCTTCAATGCTTCCTACAGAGGGAATCTTCGCTGGCAGTTTCCTCTCCACAGATCTCTTTTAGTCCAGTGGATTTTGGACCAGCAACAAAGCCAATTGTGAGTACTTCCAGTGGTAGTGGGTAACAAAGGGCCTCAGCGCAAACAGTGCAATAGATGGCAGAAGCCTGAAGTATTTAAATACAAAAAAAAACCACCACTTTGGAGGGCTAAGAGTCTCTATCCGATGAAAGAAAAAGCCTCAGGTCTCTTGGTTGATCTGTTTACTTTATGCTCTACCACCTCCGCCCACATCATTGGCAAAAAATCTTTCGTCAGTAGTAATTTATTGCCACAAAAATTGTGTTACTGGAACTTAGATTCTTAACAACTTCACTGAAGCTGTGTTAAAAAAACCTACAGTTTAATAAGAGTCCTCAATGCAGCCAATGTTTCATGGTATAAAGCCGCTTCTTCAGGGCTTATGGACTTCCAACATTGAATACACAACTCTGTAAAGTATATGTCTCTTTACCATTTCATTCTGTTGTTTTGCCCAAAAGTTAAATGTTACTCACTGAACAGTTGTCATTCTGTCTCATATAGAAGCCTGAAGTAGTCACTATGGACTCTCTGTGGGATGCTTTGCAGCTCAATTCCACTCAAATTTCTGTGATAAAAGTTGTGGAAGTTTTTTCTAATTCTAACATATTAACATAGTAAATGACGGCAGATAAAGACCTGAATGGTCCCTCCAGTCTGCCCATTAGTTATACTCATTAAAAATACATGATTAATTTAACTTCTCTTCTTTGATATTTCTGGGTCATACACTGTAAGGTCTATCTGGTATTGTCCTAGGTTCCAAATGCTGAAGTTGCTCTCCAACAATCCTGTTTGCAGGATATCTACCATAAAGTCTGGCCAGTTAACATCCTCATGTTCCAAGTTAGTGGAGTTCCCACTGATGCCCTCCCCAGTCCATCCTACCCCAAATCACCACATATATGGGACACAGACCATGCAAGTCTATCCAGTACCAGCCTTAGCTCTTTAATTTGCATTCTCCCACCACCCAAAACTACCTTCCTGCAAATGACCCTGGGCACCAAAGCTTCAAGATGGGATAAAAGAACCACACAAAACAACTCTTCCCTTTATACAACTGCCCAGGTATTAACAAAAATAAAACCATCTATTCTCTCAGTCCCAAAGGCCCAGAAAGAAAAGAGCTTTCCTGCTCTAGAAAACCAAAGACCAGTTCAACAAAGAGCAGCAATGACAGTATCCCCTTCCCACCAAAAACACCAGCTCTACCCACTAGTTAGCATTGCACTGTTTTCTTTTGGAAAAAGAATTCCATAATTAAAAGACTATCCCCTACTCACACAAACTCATACTTCCAGCTGCAGCACCCCATCAAGAACATACAACTCTCTCATTCTCTCTTACATGCTATGAAGTGTTGGCAAGAAGCTATATGAAAGACTTTGAGAAAAGGCAAAGGAGCTCTTTAGAACCCCATTCCGCTGTTCTTTATTACTGTGGAGATTAAAAGAGCCCTGAGCAGGGGAAAGCGTGAACTGCTGAATGCATGGTGGGCCAGCACCAATAATTGCTTCCTTGTCCCTTGCTTACCTTGGAAATGATTTCCCCATGCACCAGGTCCCCTTTCAGTGTGAAGCCCCACGGCGCACCCCTTACAGCTACACATGAGTGTAAAAGAAAGGGATGGCTCTGTTCTCCGTTCTCTCCTCCAGGCTGATGATGGGAGCTACCCAAGCCATGCTATTCACACTCATCCGCAGCCAACTCCACTTACTGTCTGCTCCGATTTCACATTTTACACATAGGAGAAAGAAGAGGTGGTACGTGGCCACGTTCCTCCAGCCAGGAATCAGGAGGCACTGGCAGTGACCTAGATCATCAAAGGTGATCTGAACAGGCTGCCTCTGCTTTCCTCTGCTTCAACTTCCTGTCCTTGCAGAGGCAGGACATTGCAGCAGAGGGGAAAACATCCAGGCCACCGAAGGCAGCCTATTCAGCTGACTGACATTGTCGGCAGCCCAAAGCTTGCAGGCTGCAGCATGGAGGGATCAGACTCCAGAGTACCCCCGATAAGCTGCAACTGGGGCAGACCGCATCCCCTCCCTCCCCTCTTGGTATACCACTGCATATGGGAAAAATCCATTAAAAAACAAACAAACTGAGTTTGAAAATGGACCCAAATAGACCAAAGCAAACTGCCTTTCCCTGTTCTCTACTCTCTCACACTCCCCACTACCCAAAACTACCCTCCTGCAACTGACCCAGCCCCATCAAAATGCCCTGATCCTTGCAAACTTACTCCACTCCCTTATTCCACAAATGGCCTGGAAACTACCCAGTCACAACTGCCTCATGCCCCTGCAAAATGCCCCCCCTCAAAACACCCAACTACCTCAACACCCCAATCTACCCCCTACAAAAGCTCACT
This sequence comes from Geotrypetes seraphini, assembly GCF_902459505.1. NCBI lineage: Eukaryota > Metazoa > Chordata > Amphibia > Gymnophiona > Dermophiidae > Geotrypetes > Geotrypetes seraphini. Next base: position 331,980,783 of record NC_047085.1, read on the forward strand.
ACCCCTTGAACTGAAAACACTCCCAAACTATACCATACAACTGCCCTGGAAACTGTCCCACCCCTAAAAGTTACCCCCCAAAACTCACTCAACACCCTGCAATCTGCCAAAAACATAAAAAATACCCTCCCCACCAACATTTGCCTCAACATATACAGTATATACATACTGGTTGGAAAGAATTCCATGAACCATACTATGCATTCTTTCCCCATTTGTCTAATCTTTAGTTTCTATTATAAAAGATATATAAAACAAAAGTATTGATGGTGTCAAAGTCTTTTTGTTTTGAAATTCTGCGTATACTGCTGAATGTTCCTTTTGTGCACTTATGTAGTATGTATTAAGTTATGATCTGGTATTATTGTAGATATAACTTACATATCAGATATATACAGTGGTGTATTAAGGGGGGGCGGTCTGCCCTGGACACCATGTTGGTGGGGGCACCGGCACCCCATCTCCTCTCCACCCCTTACCTCTTCCCATTCCTCCCCTCCACACGTGCGCTCCCTTCACTTCCCACATACCTGTAGTTGAAGTTGAAGTTGTTGTTTGCAGTGGTCAACAATGTTGTTTTTTTCGATCCCGTCAGCTCTCCCGCTGATGTCACTTCTGGGTGCTGCACATAAGAAGCGACATCAGAGGGAGAGTCGACAGGGTTGCAAGGAGCACGTTGTTGACTGCTGCGAGCAACAACTTCAACTAGAGAAATGGGGGAAGGGAAGGGGGACGCGCAGTAGGTGGGAGGAGGGGGGAGTATGTGTGGCAGGCGGGAGGGCAGAGGGGAGGGGCCCCACCACCCCAGGCACCTCTCACCCTCGCTACACCACTGTAATTGCAAGCTTACCAATTCTACACATGCCAAAGCAGAAATATATGGGGGATACATTTTACACCTTTTTTCTGTATGTAAGGAATATTTTACATGTGGAAAAGGATTTGTATAAAATTGCATTGTCGTATATACATGAAACTAAGTAGTAGATTTAAAACAAATAGTAGAAAATATTTCTTAATTCAACGTGTAAACTCTATAATTCATTGCAGGAGAATGTGTTGCAAGCAGTTAGCTTAGCAGGGTTTAAAAAAGTTTGGGCAAATTACTGCTGTCCGTCTCATTTATGGTCTCAAAAAGTCAGATCATGTAAGCCTGTTCTACAGAAAACTTCACTGGTTGCCAATGGAGGCAAGGGTCATCTTCAAGTTCGCCTGCCTTTGCTTCAAAACCTTAACGGGTTCATCCCCGATTTACCTGTCGCATCATTTTGTGTTTCCAGGCACCACTTGCACACGTAGTGCCTGTTTGCCTTCCCCTCCCTGAAGGCCTGTATTTACAAGAGATTCCTTGATAGAACACTGTCATTCCAAGCTGGCAAATGGAATAAATGTCTAACCACCCTCATTTCAAGTGCACCCTCTTACCAATCCTTCAGGAAATCAATTAAAATCTATCTCTTTGATAAATTTCTCTGACTCCTTCCTACCTTGTTATATCACTGAATTACCTGCTGTATCTCTGACATATTTCCGGTTATACCCAACTTCTCTCGGCCCACTAATGTAATTGAAATTTATTCCAATGTACTTGACAACACTTCCTGTAACATCGCTGTATATGTACAGTCTCTTCCTCTGTAAACCGCTCTGAACTGCTTGTGGTATTGCGGTATACAAAATAAAGTTATTATTATTACTTTCCTATATAGAATACAAGCCTAATTGGATATATTCATGAGAATGTGGCTAGCTGCAAGCACTTAAGCCAACCATAAAGCGGGGTAAATACTTGCACTTAGATGCTGCAGATGCAGTTTACAGTCTTCTATAAGTTATGCATGTGAATCTTTCACAAATTCTGTCCATTTGTACACTCACCTACAAAGTACATGCTATGTAAGATATGCACATAGTTACAGAATAGTGGGTAGACAGATTTTTGACATGTACATGGCTATGTGCATATTTGGCACCTAAATGTTTGTACATTTTTTGAAGAATAATCCCCTTCAATCATAATTTAATCAAATTGTTTCTAGCTTTTCTCTGGAATTTACAGCTGTGAAGAGTGTTTGTATTTTTAAGGTATATATAGAAGAAAATAAAACAAAATAATGTGCTTTAAACCAACATCTGAACATATGCTCAAACATGCAGTGCCACAAAAAGAAAAGCTTAACTTACAGTGAAAGTCTAGGATGTAATTACTGTCCACTAGGGGAGGCTAATGGCATCAAAATTGAAACGAAGCATTAAAAAAAGGCAAAAGATGCAATATTAAATACACAGAATCTGAATGAGAAAGCCAGACATGACCAAGTCCATCAGTTCAGCACTCACACTTGATGTCCTTCTCTACTTTTCAAAAGGAAAATAAGTAGGACAGAACCAATGAAAAATCAATGAAACAAGGAACCTAGGAGTCAAGGAATGACAAACACAAAGATTGTTGCAACTGTCCAGATCTTGCTGTGTCTGAGTAGGTAGAACCGACATTTCAGCCATTATGCTGCAGATTTCTTCAGGGTGTGCTATAAAGTCTGCAGTTTGTCTTTAAATATAGTAAGTCCTAACACCTGATTGGCTGGGGCTTAAGGTGAAAGAGGCAGGAAAGTCTGCTGGTCACGAATTTGAATTTTGCTGGGAAAATTTGTTGTTCACACATTTAAAAGTCCATTGGTCACAACTTTAAATTTTGGCAGGAAAGAGGTTGGAAAATTAATTGAAGCAGTTGATTCAGAGGGAGGGAGATAGAATGCATTTTATCCTTGGGCCCCATTATGGAGTGCCCTTTATCTCCTCTGAAGCTATTGGGGTATTGCCTCAGATTCTTCTCAGCCACCAACAGTCTTCTTTCTCCAAAATTTGTGTTCTCAAATCTAATCATATGACAAGTTACCTTGGCATGAAGGGCTACAGTTTAGTTTTCCATGTTGCGTAGCTTGTGGTGTATCTCTTGTGCTCTTGCAGCCTTTCCTCTATAGCACGTCCAGTTTTGCCAATGTACGATTGATCGCAACTGCAAGGTACATTGGTGAAACCGGATGCACTATACTGAAAAGGATGCAAAAGAGCACAAGAGACACCACAAGCTATGCAATGTGGAAAAACCAGCTGTAGCCCTTCATGCCAAGGAGAACATAAAAATCTTGGAGAAAGACCACCGTTGGTGGCCGAGAAGAATCAAAAAAGCAATAGAAATAGCAAGACGCCCCAATAATTTCAATAGAGATAAAGGGTTCTTCATAAACAAATAATGGCAACTGATCATACAAAAGAAATTTAACGCAAACAGAACTGGGGCTGAGCACAAATGCCTTCTTTCTCCCTCCAAAAGTTTTAGAATACAACCTCAAAAATTCCTTTTCCCAGAATCAGATTTGTCCCAATTAATTTTCCAGCCTCTTTCCTACCAGAATTTGAAGTTGTGACCAACGGACTTTTCTGAAATCACCTCAAGCTCCAGCCATTCAGGTTTGAGGGCTCACTATATATAAAGACAAACTGCAGACCTCACAGCACACCCTAAAGGAAACCACAAGATCACTGAAACTTCGGTTCTACCTACTCAAGCCTAAGAGAACAGACAAACACACAGTTTGATTAAAAAAAAAAAACAAGATAAATAGGTTTGTATAAACAATTTCCTAAAACTTTGTGTTTGTCATTCCATGACTTCTAGGTTTCTTTTTTCATTGATTTTTCATTGGTCCTCCCCTACTTCTTTTTGTCATTTTTTCATAGGGGATTTTTTTCTCCCTTTTGGTGCTTTGTCTTCTCCACTTAGGGTTACCATATGGCTCCAGAAAAAGGAGGACGGATTAAGACATCTGGGTTTTACTTCACTGAAAACAATGAAAGTAAAGAGGAGAGACTGAGACATCTGGGTTACACTTCCATTGATAGCAATGGATGTAAAATCCGAATGTCTCAATCCTTCCTCCTTTTTCTAGAGCCATATGGTAACCCTATCTCCACTTTTCCCCATAACCAAGTTCCACTTTCACATAATGCATACAAAAAGGTAACTGGTACAGATTTATGGAAGAAAGTAGCAACAGCTTTATTACAATTTCACACACTAAAGATTTATGAGCCAATGTTCAAATGCTGTGGTCAGCATTTTTTTTTTTTTTTAAAAGCCAGCTACAGCACTGAAATGCATATATTCATCACTTTAATCAGTAGAAATAGCATATTTTCCTCCCTTCTTTCTCTCTCACTTTCTCTCCCCTCCTCCTTCTCCTCCCACTCCCTCTTTCCCTCTGTTCAAGCAGCAGAGCATCCTGAAAACCCCCTCCCCCATTCATTCACCTGAAGCTGTAGTGGCAGCTGGCGGAGCAGAGGAAGCGCCAGTAAACAGGCTGCTTCTGGCCAGCCCCAGCAAGGACTTTCCTCTGCCGCATCACTTCCGACGCGGCAGAGGAAAGGCCCTGCCTGGGCTGGTTAGAAGCAGCCTGTTTACCGGTGCTTCCTCTGCTCTCCGGCTGCCACTACAGCTTCGAGTGAGGGAGAGGGAGGGAGGGGAGTTTGTCAGGACACTCTGCTGCTTTGGGAACAGAAGGAGGGTGGCTTGTAAGGACCGGCTCTACTGCTTCTGGAATGGAGGGAGGGGGAAGAGAAAGTGGAAGAGAAAGGGGTTGGAGAAAAAGTTGGAGAGGAAGAAGGGAAGAAAAAGCACAGTTACTTACCGTAACAGGTGTTATCCAGGGACAGCAGGCAGATATTCTTGACTGATGGGTGACGGCACCGACGGAGCCCCGGTACGGACAATTTTAGAGTGATTGCACTCTAAGAACTTTAGAAAGTTCTAGCTAGGCCGCACCGCGCGTGCGCGAGTGCCTTCCCGCCCGACAGAGGCGCGCGGTCCCCAGTTAGGATAAGCCAGCTAAGAAGCCAACCCGGGGAGGTGGGAGGGACGCAAGAATATCTGCCTGCTGTCCCTGGATAACACCTGTTACGGTAAGTAACTGTGCTTTATCCCAGGACAAGCAGGCAGCATATTCTTGACTGATGGGTGACCTCCAAGCTAACAAAAAGAGGGATGGAGGGAAGGTTGGCCATTAGGAGAATAAATTTTGTAAAACAGATTGGCCGAAGTGTCCATCCCGCCTGGAGAATGCATCCAGACAATAGTGAGATGTGAAAGTATGAACTGAGGACCAAGTAGCAGCCTTGCAGATTTCCTCAATAGGAGTGGAACGGAGGAAAGCTACAGATGCTGCCATAGCTCTAATTTTGTGGCCCGTGACAGAACCCTCCAGTGTCAGGCCCGACTGAGCATAACAAAAAGAAACGCAAGCAGCAAGCCAATTGGACAGAGTGCGTTTAGATACAGGATGACCCAACTTGTTAGGATCAAAGGACAAAAACAGTTGAGGAGATGATCTGTGAGGTTTGGTGCGATCAAGATAGTAAGCCAGAGCACGTTTACAATCCAAGGTATGCAAAGCCTGTTCACCTGGATTAGAATGAGGCTTTGGGAAAAAAACAGGTAGAACGATGGATTGATTAAGGTGAAACTCAGACACAACCTTAGGAAGGAATTTTGGATGTGTACGAAGGACAACCTTATCATGGTGAAAAACAGTGAAAGGTGGATCAGCCACCAGTGCATGGAGCTCACTGACCCTCCTGGCAGAAGTGAGAGCTATCAGAAAGACCACTTTCCAAGTGAGAAATTTAAAATGCGTTGTGGCCAGAGGCTCGAAAGGAGGCTTCATTAACGCAGAAAGAACCACATTAAGATCCCATACAACAGGAGGGGCCTTAAGAGGTGGTTTTACATTGAAAAGGCCTTTCATGAACCTTGAGACTAGGGGATGAGCTGAGAGGGGTTTACCATGGATCGGCTCATGAAAAGCTGCAATGGCACTAAGGTGGACCCTTATCGAAGAGGATTTAAGACCAGAGTCAGATAAGGACAAAAGATAGTCCAATACCAATCCCACTGCTGTAGATATGGGATCATGGTGATGTAACAGGCACCAGGAAGAAAACCGAGACCACTTCTGCTGGTAACATTGAAGAGTAGACGGTTTCCTGGAGGCATCAATAATAGAACGGACAGGCTGAGAAAGGAGAGCATGAGGTGCAGTCAGCCCGAGAGATACCAAGCTGTCAGGTGCAGAGACTGTAAGTTGGGATGAAGAAGCGTTTGCTGATTCTGTGTAAGTAGTGAAGGAAACAGAGGAAGAGGTATGGGTTCCCTGGAACTGAGTTGAAGTAGAAGGGAAAACCAATGCTGTCTGGGCCACCGTGGAGCGATGAGGATCATGGTGGCTTGTTCCCTCTTGAGCTTGAATAAGGTGCGCAGCATGAGCGGAAGAGGAGGGAATGCATAAAGGAAGAGATTGGTCCAATCCAGAAGAAATGCATCGGGTTCCAGACGGTGAGGAGAGTAAAGTCTGGAGCAAAACAGGGGCAGTTGATGGTTGTGGGGAGCTGCAAAAAGATCCACCTGAGGAGTGCCCCATTGAGAGAAAATGAACTGAAGAGTCGAGGGGTCGAGAGTCCATTCGTGAGGTTGAAGAATTCTGCTGAGATTGTCTGCTAAGCAATTCTGCTCCCCTTGGATGTAGACTGCTTTCAGGAATAGGTGACGAGCAGTCGCCCATGTCCAAATCCTTTGAGCTTCCTGACATAAAGGACGGGATCCCGTCCCTCCTTGTTTGTTGATGTAATACATTGCAACTTGGTTGTCTGTGCAAATGAGAAGAACCTGAGGAAAGAGGAGATGTTGAAAAGCTTTGAGGGCGTAAAATATCGCTCTGAGTTCCAGGAAATTGATGTGGTGCTTCTTTTCCTGGGTGGTCCAAAACCCCTGAGTTTGGAACTCGTTCAAGTGAGCTCCCCATGCATAGGGGGAGGAATCTGTGGTGATGACTAGTTGATGAGGAGGTAGATGGAACAGTAGACCTCTGGATAGATTTGATGAGTTCAACCACCAAAGAAGCGACTGTCGAAGAGACGAGGTCACAGATATGTGTTGTGAACAAGGATCCGTCGCTTGTGACCACTGAGTCGCTAGGGTCCATTGAGGAGTACGCAGGTGGAGACGTGCAAAGGGGGTGACATGCACTGTGGATGCCATGTGCCCCAAAAGTACCATCATTTGATTTGCTGAAATGGAAGTTTTCTGGAATACCTGCTGACAGAGATGAAGGATGGTGTGAAGGCGGTTTGGAGGAAGAAACGCCCTCATCTGAACAGTATCCAGAATGGCTCCAATGAATTGAAGTCGCTGAGTTGGAATGAGGTGTGACTTGGGTAGATTGATCTCGAACCCCAACAGTCGAAGGAAGGAAATTGTCTGATTGGTGGCTATGTGAACGGACTGAGGAGAAAGAGCCTTGATGAGCCAGTCGTCCAGATAAGGGAAGACTTGAAAATTGTGGGAGCGGAGATAAGCTGCGACCACAATCAGACATTTGGTGAATACCCTGGGAGAGGAGGCTAAGCCGAAGGGTAGCACCTTGTATTGGTAATGATGTTGGTTGACAAGAAAGCGAAGGTATTGTCTGGACATCAGATGAATTGGAATGTGAGTATACGCCTCCTTTAGATCGAGGGAACATAGCCAGTCTTCCTGAGAGAGAAGAGGGTATAGGGTGGCAAGAGATAACATCTTGAACTTCTCCTTGACCAGACATTTGTTGAGATCTCTGAGATCTAATATTGGTCTGAGATCTCCGGTTTTTTTGGGGACAAGAAAGTACCGGGAATAAAATCCCAGGCCTTGCTGGTCTAGAGGAACTGGTTCGATGGCATTGAGAAGGAGGAGGGATTGAACCTCCTGACCGAGAAGGAGGGACTGAGCCTTGTTGGAAGCAGACTCTTTTGGTAGACTTAACGGTGGAGGAGTCTGAAAGTTCAGGGCATATCCGTGAGCGATGATAGCAAGTACCCACTGGTCGGAGGTAATTGCTTCCCATCGAGACAGAAAAACCTGGAGTCGACCTCCTATGGGCTGAGTTTGAAGGCATGAGGGAGGAAGACTGGCAATGTTCTCGAGAAGAGAGTCAAAAGGGCTGTGTAGACTTAGGTTGAACAGCCGGTTTTACAGCAGGCTGTTGTTGTTGACGAGCCTGTTGCTGCTGTTGACGCTGCCTGCGAGGTTGAGGAGGATGAGTCTGAGCTGGGCGAGCAGAAAACCTTCTTTGATAAGAAGGTTGTTGCCTGAATGGACGAGGAGGAGGAGGTTTCTTCTTGTTTTTCAACAAGGTGTCCCACCTAGTCTCATGCGCGGAGAGCTTTTGTGTGGCGGTATCCATGGACTCCCCAAACAGCTCATCCCCAAGACAAGGCGCATTGGCCAGTCGGTCTTGATGGTTTACATCCAGTTCTGAGACCCGTAGCCATGCCAACCTTCTCATTGCTACAGAAATAGCAGTGGCCCGTGACGTCAGTTCAAAAGTATCATAAATGGAACGGACCATAAACTTCCTTAGTTGCAAAAGACTAGAAGTACATTGCTGAAAAGCAGGAAGTCTACGGTCCGGAATGTACTTTTGAAAAGAGGTCACCTGTTGAATGAGATGCTTCAGGTAAAACGAGAAGTGGAATGCGTAATTACCTGAACGGTTGGCCAGCATGGCGTTTTGGTAAAGGCGCTTTCCAAATTTATCCATGGCCTTTCCTTCTCTGCCAGGAGGAACAGAGGCGTAAACACTGGCACCTACAGACTTCTTCAGGGTTGATTCCACCAACAAGGATTCATGGGGAAGTTGTTGCTTGTCGAATCCTGGAATTGGAATGACTTTATAAAGAGATTCCAATTTTCTTGGGGCTCCCGGGATGGTTAAGGGAGTTTCCAAGTTCTTATAGAAAGTTTCCCTCAAGATATCATGGAGGGGCAACTTTAAGAACTCCTTAGGAGGATGATCAAAGTCCAAGGCATCTAAGAATGCCTTGGACTTTTTAGAATCAGACTCCAAAGGAATTGAAAGGGTGTCTGACATTTCCCTTAAAAATTTGGTAAAGGAGGAGTGCTCTGGCTTAGTAGCAGGGTCTTGCACAGATAGATCCTCCTCTTCAGATGAATAATCTTCCTCGGTACCAAGGTGATCATCCGAGTCATCCCACAAGTCAGGGTCCCGTACCGATTGGAGACGGCCCTGAGAAAGTGGAGTCGAGGTGCCAACATGTTTAGTCTTGCGTATCGATTTCCCCGAACGGTTGGAGACGGTACCAGGGGAGTGTAGAACGGTACGGGGCTCAGAGAACGGTACCGGTTCAGAAGTGTCCGGAGCAGAACGTCGTTTCGGCTCCGCTGATAGAAAAGGCATGGACATGGATTTGTGCGGTGCCGACAAAGTCGATGTCAATAAAAGGGGTTGATCGACGGTCGGCACCGAAGGCTCACTGGGTACCGACACTGGAGGATTCGGTGTCAACAGAGCCGGGAGCAATTGTTGTAGTTGCTGTTTAAGCTGGACCTGGAGGATAGAGGCAATGCGCTCATCCAACGTAGGTCCCGATTGCACCGGTACCGGTCTTTTCTTGCTCGGTACCTTTGGTGCCGCTCGACGCTCGGGTGAAGTCGATGCCGATGACGAGGCAGTGACTTCAATGGGAGCGGAGCGTTTACGGGGCCGGCGCTCAGTCTGCAGGACTTGGCTCACTGCATGCTCGACTGGTGGCCCTAGGACAGTAGGGGAAGGCTTCTTAGCCGGCTTACCTACAGGGATCGACGTCGGCGATGTATCTGTCGGTGCCGAGACAGTCGGTGTCGATTTGGAGGAAGTTGCCGATGTCGATACTGGTGCAACTTCCATGTCGGTGCCGAACAGAATTCGTTGTTGAATTTGTCGGTTTTTTAAAGTTCTTTTTTGTAAAGAACTACAGCGGGTGCAGGTGTCAGCCCTATGGTCCGGACCCAGACACTGAAGGCACCACTTGTGCGGGTCGGAGAGAGATATAGGGCGCGCACACCGCTGACACTTTTTGAAACCCGGTGACGGGGGCATGAAGGGAAAAACCGCTGTAGCAAAATCGAAGCCGGAGGCTTCGATGGTGCCAACAGGCCCCGCCGGGGTAGTCAATAAAAAGTGAAAAAAATAAAACAAATTTTTTTTTTTTTTTTTTACAAACGGTAAAAGAACAAGAAAGAAATAAAATGAAGAGAAAAATACGCGCGAGCGGGAAGGCAAGTGAACAGTTTAGGAAAAAACTTCCAACAGCCGTTGGAAACACGCGTCTTCTTAGCTCCGCGGAATTAAGAAAACTGGGGACCGCGCGCCTCTGTCGGGCGGGAAGGCACTCGCGCACGCGCGGTGCGGCCTAGCTAGAACTTTCTAAAGTTCTTAGAGTGCAATCACTCTAAAATTGTCCGTACCGGGGCTCCGTCGGTGCCGTCACCCATCAGTCAAGAATATGCTGCCTGCTTGTCCTGGGATAAGATGCTGGACCTACAAGTGGGCGGGGGAGGGGGGATGATAGAGTGAGGTGAGAAGGAAGCCCAAACCTATTTTTACAGTAACTCTCAAGCAACCAGTAACTACAGCTATCCGGCATCCACCAATCCCCATGGGTGTCAGATAACTAAGATTAGACAGAGCAATTCTACAAGTTAGGCACTTACATTTATACATCCATCACACAAATAAACATTTAGAATACTAGCATATATGTGCATAAGTCTTTATTCATTGATTGAACAGGAATCAAACAGTCAACATCTATGAGACAAACATGGTTATTTTTGTTACATAGAAGTTTTTGGACACCTGTTCGTTTACAGAAATTAGATAGCTCTAAATCAAATGGATGCTGGCACTTACCTTCTGGCGTTCTATTTGGGGTCATATTAATATGATTCTGGAGACTGTGATTCCACTATCTTATGATATGGTAATTTGTGGGACATTATTATCCCCTAAGCCACTACTTGATAAATATAGAAATAGATTGTTAGGAATCATGACTGGGATAACCATCCAAATGATCACAAAACTATGATCGTCTAAATTTTACTTTTTGGTGGCACACGTTATGTTTGAGTTACAGGTTCAAGAGAACGTTTTCTGATCAAAGGGGTAACAATAAATTATTTAAATTGACATGGTGTCCGTTGACTAATTTTATTAATAATTGAATGATACTTCCCTATACTTTTGTTCATTCCTTACACATCCAGGGACTGGGGGTTGGGGGGAAGGGTGGAAGAAAGTGTATTGGGATTGTTGTAAAAGATGGATGTAATATTGTTTGATTACTTGATTATATTGAAATAAGGGGAGGGAGGGGGTGAAAATAATTTTTATGGTATTTATTGAAAGTTGTAAGTGTTGTCTTTAAGATATTTTGTAATGTACTCCTGTATAACACTGTTTAAGTTTGAAAATGAATATAGAATTTAAAATACAGTATATACATACAGTGGAATCTTGGTTTATGAGCATAATTCATTCCAGAAGCATGCTTGTAAACCAAAATACTCATATATAAAAGCGAGTTTCCCTATAGGAACTAAGGGAAACTCGCTTGATTCGTTCCCACCCACCCCCAACCCCCCAAGGCCAGCGGCGCTGCTTTACCCCCCCAAGAACCAGCATTGCTCCCCCCGCTCATGAAGGCCCCCCCCGTGTGATCCACCATCCCCCCGCTTGTGATGCCCCCCCCCACGATCTGGCACCCCCCCTGCTCGTGTCGCACCCCCGCCGCGATCCGGCATCCCCCAGGCACCCACCCGATCACATTCCTTACCCCCATTTGGCACCGGCACCAACACATAGGACATGCTTGTGCCCGAAGATCTGCCTTCTTCTTTGTGCTGGACCTTGAGCATCTGCGCATGCTCAAGGCCTTCGGGTTCCCGTTCTCTCCGAGATCCGAGAATCTTAGAGAGAACGGAAACCCGAAGGCCTTGAGTATGCGCAGTTGCTCAAGGCCCAGCACAAAGAAGAAGGCAGATCTTCGGGCACCGGCACCCGCATGTCCTGTGCATTGGTGCCGGTGCCAAATAGGGGTAAGGAATGTGATCGGGTGGGTGGGTGATTGCCTGGGGGATGCCGGATCGCAGCGGGAAGGGGGGGTGGGTGCGACGTGAGCGGGGGGTGCCGGATCATAGGGGGCGCTCGTAAATCGAGGCACGCTCAGTTTCCAAGGCACCGATTTTGCGAATGTTTTGCTCGTCTTGCAAAACACTCGCAAACCAGTGCACTCGTAAACTGAGGTACCACTGTATATATATATATATATATATATATATATATATATATATATATATATATATATATATATATATATATGCATAAGTCCTCAAGCACATATATATCTCATATGTGCAAGTAGGCTGTAGGGGACAGGGAAGGAGTGAAGGTGCAGGAAAGTATCTTTTTAAAGGCTGTATGAGAAATATTACATCTTCATTCTCCTGCAGGGCACAAACTGTCTGTGTCATTCCTGCACTTATATAGAGTACAGCTAGGGGCACTTCCAGGTTTTTCTTTTTAACACAGAAGTACATTCTAATAAATAAAGATCAGATAATCAAATTGCAATTTTCTATTTGCTTTTTTCAGTATTGAGGAACAAATAAATGCAAGAAAAATAGGCAAAAATGTTTGTTTCATTTTAGTGAGTGCATGTGTCAGTGTGGTGAGAGTCCTGGAACAAAGAAAAGCTCAGATTCACGTCACGTTTCCAAGTGCTTCTGAATTCTCAGCAGGCACAGCTCAGATGGCAAGAATAATGCCTCCCACTGCCACATTTATTATGTAGCCTTATTTCATGTCCGTTCCCGCTTTCTCTGCTAATTCTGCCTCTTACCCGCCAACCCATAGTAAAAAAGATATACTGTTAGGTTTCTTTTATAGCTGGGAAAAATCACCTCTGTGCCATGTCCAATTTTACTTAAATGCTGTGAGGACTCTGTTTTTAAAGCCAGTTGTTACCTAAAGTATGCAATATTTCCTTGAGGAGGGAACAGAAAAACAGAAGGTCCTAACTTTAGTGACACTTTACAACCATTTTGTACCTACTCTAAAAAAGCAGACTCTGAAAGCAGGGCCCCATGAATTTATAGCTCTAACAGATCTCAGTTTCTTTGTTACCATAGCTGGAGGGGAAAGGAGCAAAATAAGAAACAGGGTTAGACCACAAGACTTTGGCAATGCAGTAATTGTTCATCATCATAAGAAACAGATACTCTGTCCTGACTACAATATGTATAGTGTGTTCTTTTAAGGCTTATGACAGGTGCCCTAAGGGACTGAAAACCAAAAAGTACTTTAATTCACTTGTTTAACAGAATGCTACTTTAAGCTTAGTTATAAATTTAAAGGGGGCATGTTTTTAAGATGGCAAACTGATTCTCTCCAGGAGCACAGGAACCCCTGCATACATTAGATTTTTCCAAGTCATACTTTTATCTGGTTAGAGCAGAGTTAGGCAATTCTGGTCCTCGAGAGCCGGAGCCAGGTCAGGTTTTTAGGATTTCCACAATGAATACGTACGAGATGGATTTGCATGCAATGCCTCATTGAGATGCAAATCCATCTCATGCATATTTATTGTGGATATCCTGAAAACCTGACCTGGCTCCGGCTCTTGAGGACCAGAATTGCCTACCCCTGGGTTAGAGGAACTCTGGTAAGATCTGGATTGGGTCTTTTTCAAAATCTTAATCTACTCAAAATGATTATGATAAAAAAAAGTCCTAAAATACCTGAAAAGTGTATACATATTATCTGCATAAATGAGACAAAATGGACTTTCAAATTCAAAACGGAAAAAAAAATCAACTTTCAATTGTTTGTATGCAAATGCCAGAAGTTTAACATAATACAACTGGAGATTTCAAATGAATGTCATTAAATGAAAATACCAACTATACAAGGGAACTTCAATTAACTGAGGTGATATACAAAACAACTCTCATTAATCACTTTGGAATAACAAAATTGTCCATGTGTAAATAATCAGCATCAAATAACTTTATTACTGAACGCTCAGACCCACAACTATAACCCTAGTGAAAAATCACGGAGTCAGCTGTGTTTGGAGACCATCATTGCATGTTCACTGTCTCCACCACCAATTACCATAAAACAATTACCATAAAATACACGTTTTAACACAGGGATCTCAAAGTTCCTCCTTGAGGGCTGCAATCCAGTCGGGTTTTCAGGATTTCTCCAATGAATATGCATTGAAAGCAATGTATGCACATAGATCTCATGCATATTCATTGGGGAAATCCTGAAAACCCGACTGGATTGCGGCCCTCCAGGAGGGACTTTGAGACCCCTGCTCTAACACATTCCAATAAACACTCAATTGGAAAAAAATTGTAAAACGTATCTAGTATATTTGGTGGTAACACTGCTAACACACAGCAACACGGTAAGCCATATCGAACATTTGAAAATAGTTTAATAAACAGTATGGGGTAGTAAGTAATGATTAATGAGATTATGCGGTTTGTGTGCTTTGAGAACTAAATGAAAATATACATAAAATAAACTGTAGAGACCTGATGAAAGGAAGGGAACCTCTATAATACCAAGGGTCAAATAGTATGGCAAATCAAATCAGTTGTGGGGTGACACTACAAATTAAATATAGCAGAGTGTCAAACAGTATAAATGTTCAGGAAATAAAATGTTTTATGAAATTGTAATGAAGAGGAATATAGCAGATGGAGTACACTACTATTTGCCTGGCCAGGAAGAGGAAACAGACAGTAAAACATTAAGGACCTCTTCTATCAAACTGCATTAGCAGTTTTTAGCACAGAGAGCCGCGCTGAACCCGACGCTCACAGGAACTCTTTGAGCATTGGGAGCAGTGCGGGCCATTCAGCGCGGCTTACCATGCTACAAACTGCTAGCACAGTTTGATAAAAGAATTGATAAGAGAATTATGAATGCAATAATAGAGATTTCAAATACTCTGGCATTTTATAGGTGAATGCCTCATTGGAACATGCTAGGGAAGTAAAGATTGTAGAAACCATAAATGATTGGTCTCAGAACCAACCAAATAAAGAACTGGCTAGATGGAGAAGTGTGTGGTACAGTGGCTAGAGCTACAGCCTCAGCACCCTGAGGTTGTGGGTTTAAACCCAGAGCTGCTCCTTGTGACCCTGGGCAAGTCACTTAATCCTCCATTAGCCCAGATACATTAGATTGTGAGCCCACCGGGACAGATAGGAAAATGCTTCAGTCCCTGTACGTAAACTGCTTTGAATGTAGTTGTGTAACTACAAAAAGGTGGTACACAAGTCCCTACCCTTTATCCTGGCTTCAATGAAATGCAGGGTTGGGTCCAAGGTGTAAAACCGGGGCTGCCTTGACATGATCAAACCTGACAATCAGTGGAGGAATGACAGTAAGGAAAGCTACTGCAGCAGTATTTAATTTCATTTTAAAATCTGTTTATTGAAATTTTTTATAATGTACATTGATAAACATTATACTGTATTAGGGGGGGGTGACTTTGATAAAACAAGGAAACCAGTCGGAAAGAAATGACAAGGAATGGTTGTAGTGGTTAAAAGTTTGCAGGCAATGTGGACACTGCCCCATTAAGTCATGTGTACCCATATGACCATCGATTTTGTTTTGCTCACTGATGTAGTGAGTCTCAAATCAACCCTGGACCTCTGTTTAAAGATTTGCCTTAAAAATTGGCCACTTTCCACACTCATCTGTAGTTGTTTTTGTTATTACTAAGTCTGCAATTTCACTTTTGAGTTTTTAGAACCCTGGGGTATATGCCATCTGGTCCTGCTGATCGGTTTCTCTTTAGTTTGTCAAGTTGCTCCATTACATCTTACAGTTTCACAATGTGATGTGCTTCAGTGCCTCTGAGTTAGCTAAGACACCAACCCGGGGGGAAGTGGGTGGGATGTGAGAATATCTGCCTGCTGTCCCTGGATAACACCTGTTATGGTAAGAAACTGTGCTTTATCCCAGGACAAGCAGGCAGCATATTCTCACGAATTGGTGACTTCCAAGCTAACAGAGATGGGATGGTGGGAGTGTTGGCCTAAAAAAATAAATTTTGTAATACAGATTGGTCATAATGCCCATCCTGCCTGGAAAAAGACTCCAGACAGTAGTGAGAAGTGAAGGTATGAACTGAGGACCAGGTGGCAGCTTTACAGATTTCCTCAATGGGAGTAGATCTGAGGAAAGCCACAGAAGCTGTCATAGCTCTAATTTTGTGGCCTGTGACACGACTCTCCAGTGCCAGTCCAGTCTGAGCATAGCAGAACTAGATGCAGGCAGCCAGCCAGTTGGAAATCATTCTCTTGGATACAGGATGCCACAACATGTTTGGGTCAAAAGAGATGAACAGTTGGGTAGATGTTCAATGTGGCATTGTCTGGTCAATGTAGTAGGCCAAAGCCCGCTTACAGTCCAAAGTATGCAAAGCAGTTTCTCCAGCATGAGAATGAGGCTTAGGAAAAAACACTGGTAGAACAATTGACTGATTGAGATGAAATTCAGTGACAAATTTTGGAAGAAACTTTGGATGTGTATGCAGAATCACCTTGTCATGATGAAAAATTGTGAAGGGTGGATCTGCTACTAATGCTTGTAACTCACAGCCCACCTGGCAGAGGTGAGAGCAATAAGGAAGACCACTTTCCAGGTAAGAAACTTGAGATGAGCTGCGGCCAATGGTTCAAATGGTGGCTTCATCAAGCTGGAAAGGATCACATTAAGGTCCAAGACGAAAGGTGGAAGCTTGAGAGGTGGTTTTCACATTGAAAAGTCCTTTCATAAACCTGGAGACCAAAGGATGAGCAGTCAGAGGTTTTCCCTCGACTGGCATGTGAAAAGTTGTAATAGCACTGAGATGGAGTCTGACAGATGTAGACTTAAGACCAGAGTCAGACAGATGAAGAATCCAATACCAATTCCACTGCCAAGGATTTTGGATCATGATAATGAAGAAGACACCAGGGAGAAAACCTAGACCACTTTTGTTGGTAACATTGCTGAGTGGCTGGTTTCCTGGTTGCACCTAGAATTTGACAAACAGGCTGAGAAAGATGTAAGTGAGATGGATTCAGCCCAAGAGAAACCAAGCTGTCAGGTGTAGTGATTGCAGGTTGGGATGAAGAAGTGATTCCTGATTCTGAGTGATCAGAGTAGGAAATACTGGAAGAAGCATGGGCTCCCTGGAGCTGAGTTGCAGTAGAAGGGAGAACCAATGTTGCCTGGGCCACCGTGAAGCAATGAGAATCATGGTGGCTGTTTCTCTCTAGAGCTTGAACAGAGTTCTCAACATGAGAGGAAGTGAAGGGAATGCATATAGAAACAAGCCCATCCAATCCAGAAGAAAAGCATCTGCTGCCAGACGGAGAGGAGAGTAAAGTCTAGAGCAAAACTGGGGCAACTGGTGATTGTGAGGAGCCGCAAACAAGTCCACTTGAGGAATGCCCCATTGAGCAAAGATGGATTGGAGAATTGCAAAGTTGAGAGTCCATTCGTGAGGCTGAAGAGTTCTGCTGAGGTTGTCTGCTAGGGAATTCTTCTCCCCTTGAATGTAGACAGCCTTCAAGAATAGATTGCGAGCTGTCGCCCAAGTCCAGATTTTTTGGGCCTCCTGACACAACAGGAGAGAGCTCGTGCCTCCTTGCTTGTTTATGTAATACATTCCTACTTGATTGTCCGTGCAAAGGAGGAGGATTTGAGGGCAGAGAAGATGATGAAAAGCCTAGGCATAAAACATTGCTCTGAGTTCCAGGAAATTGATGTGAAATTTTCGCTCCTTGGCGGTACAAGACCCTGAGTCTGGAGATCGTCCATATGAGCCCCCCAAGCATAAGGGGATGCGTCCATCGTGATGACCTTGTGATGAGGTGGCAAGTGAAAATGGAGACCTCTGGAGAGATTGGAAGAGGTCATCCACCATTGAAGCGATTGCAGAAGAGATGATGTCACAGATATATGTTGTGAGCAATGTTCCCTCTAAGGATTGATGAGGTGTGTGCAAAAAAAAATATGCATGAGCGACAAGTTACATACTCCACAAATTTATGAGCAGGCACGGAGGACGCATTTTTAAACAAATGTAGTTTATCCTTGTACTCCTTATGTATTTTTAATCATCTATGGATATGTTTGTATGTTTATTGTTTAAATGGTTTTATTTCCCCAAATTTATTTTTGTTATACGCGTTGAAAATATTTGATATTGCGTTTAAATCAAAATCTCAATAAACTTGAAACGAGTGCCCATGAGATTGTGGGAGGGTTAAATACTCAAAACTTAGAAGAATAACAATTTACTTAAAGTTTTTGCTTCGCCAGCTTTCTGGTATCTTTACATACAGTGGCGTACCTAGCATATGTAACACCCGGGGCCCATCATTTTTTGGCACCCCCCCATCTGTATGAAAAACATGATTTTAATAACAAGCCATACGTCATGCATGAGTACCTAGGAAAAGGCAGCATCTTACATATTGCAGTGAGCAGTACATCAATATACCCATTGTAAAACTAAACAAGCCAGACCAACACAGATCAATCCTACACCGTCAATCCTAACAGAAAACTTTGTCTTTCGAACACACAGAACACAGAAAACACCTTCACCTAGTATGGAATATGTCGTCACAAACTAACCCCTCCCCCTTTTACAAAACTGTAGTGTGGATTTTAGCCACGGTGATAACAGCTCTGATGCTCATAGAATTCTGAGCATCAGTGCTGCTACCACCATGGCGGGCACTAAAAAACGCTCCACAGTTTTGTAAAAGGGGGGATAAAATAGAAATACACAGCTTCAACGCTCTAGCTCAGGGGTGCCCAAACGTTTTGGGCTTGCGAGCTACTTTAAAATGACCAAGTCAAAATGATCTATCAACAATAAATTAAAAAACGCAAAGCACACTATACGCTGAGAAAATGTTAATTATCATTCCTATTCTAGGTTTTTTCAAAGAGGTCAAGGCAGATGACTCTATGCATTGTCACCTCAGTAACAACCATACAAAAATAGACAAATATACCCCCCTCCCTTTTTATTAAACCAAAATAGCAGTTTTTAGCGCAGGGAACTGCACTAAATGCCCAGCGCTGCTCTCGACGATCATAGGCTTTCTGCGCTAAAAAACACTATTGCGGTTTAGTAAAAGGGGGCCATAGTGCAAAATATAGACAGCATATATAAATTCGATCACTAAATTTAAAATAAAATCATTTTTCATACCTTGTCTGGTGATTTCATGAGTCTCTGGTTGCACTTTCATCTTCTGACTCTGCATCCAATCTTTCTTCCCTTCTTTCAGCCTGTATGCTTCCTCTCCTCCAGACCTCATTCCCTCCCCCAACTTTTTCTTCTTCTCTCCCTGCCTTTTCTTTCTTTTTTCTCTCTTGATGCCCCCTTTCTTTTTTTCTGTTTCCCTTCTGTCTCCCTGCCTGCCCCCTTTCTTTCTCCCTACCCTCCACAAAACTACTGCTACCACCATCGAGGAAAACATGCCCCAAAGCCACCGCCGCAACAATCAGGGGAAACAGGCCCCAAAGCCACCGCCGCGGCTGCCCCAAGCTCTCTCTGCTTCTCACCGGGCCGACCAGCAATCCCCCGATTTCAATTCTGCCGTCAGAGAGGAAGTTCCGTCCAGCTAGGCAGCGATTGGCTGGTCCAACTTCCTCTCCGACTGCAGCCTTAGGGCGGGTGCACAACCAGGGTGGACCGCCCCCCCCCCCCTTGGTACGCCCCTCCCCCTTGGTACAACACTGAAGACATGGCAGCGGCTACTCTCACAAATCCCCACCTGCGTTGGAAGTCCGATGCAGTCGGGGATCTTGAGAGGAGCCACCACTGCATCTTTCAACTTTAAAATACAAGCCGCCGCCGCTTCCTCTCATCTCAGCCCGCCCTCGAGTGAGCGACAGGAGAAAGCGTATGAGCGACGCCACTGAAAATAGTGAGCAATCGCTCTTGCGCTCACCTTAGAGGGAACACTGGTTGTGAGAGATGATCCGTCGCTTGAGACCACTGAGAAGCAAGGGTCCACTGAGGGGTGCGAAGATCCAACCTTGCCAATGGTGTTACATGGACAGTTGAACCCATGTGGCCTAGAAAAACCATCATGTGTCTGGCAGAGACGGAGTGAAGAGGAAGCAGCTGCTGACACAGATGGATGAGAGCCTGAAGGCGAGCTGGAGGAAGAAATGCTCTCATGAGAATGGTGTCTAGAATTGCCCCAATGAACTGCAGATGTTGATTCGGAATGAGATGTGATTTGGGGAAGTTGACTTTGAATCCTAGAATCTGGTGAAAAGAAATGGTCTGAGATGTTAATTGGACCATTTCCTGAGATGAAACAGCCTTGATCGACAAGTTGCCCAGGTAAGGAAAGACTTGAAGGCTGTGTGATCAGAGAGATGAGGCCACTACAATCAGGCACTTCGTGAAGACTCTGGGAGAAGATGCCAGGCCAAAGGGAAGTACCCTGTATTGGTAATGACAGCGATTGATTTGGAAGTGAAGGTACTTCCTGGAAGTCAGATGAATTGGGATATGTGTGTAGGCTTCCTTGAGATCCAAGGAAGCATAGCCAGTCGTTCTGATTGAAGAGAGGATAAAGCAGGGCGAAGGACAGCATCCTGAATTTCTCCTTGACTAGATATTTGTTAAGAGCTCTGAGATCCAGGATGGGTCTCGGTCTTCTTGGGAACTAAGAAGTAACGGGAGTAGAATCCCTGCTTCTGCTAATTGAGGGGAACTTCCTCAATGGCATTCATCAGGAGAAGGGATTGAACCTCCTGCAGAAGGGAGGACTGTGCAGGGTCCAAATTAGATTCTCTTGGAGGGTTGTTTGGTGGTAGAGTATGAAAATTGAGAGAGTAACCCTGATGAATGATGTTGAGAACCCAGAGGTCTGATGTTATAAGTTCCCAAAGACTGATGAAGAACTGAAGACAACCTCCGATAGGCTGAGGCAAAGTCTGTAAAATAGGAATATTGACTATGCTCCAGAGAAACACATCAAAAAGGCTGTGTAGATTTTGGAGGTGCAGCCTGTTGTTTTTGCTGTTGTTGACGTGGTTGCTGCTGGTGTTGTCTCTGCCTCCTAGGTTGAGACTGAGGTGAAGGCATAGGCTTTGCAGCAAATTGGCGTTGATAGGAGGATTATGGCCTGAAAGGACAAGAAGGTGGAAGTTTCTTTTTGGTCTTCAACAGAGTATCCCACCTGGTCTCATGAGCCGATAACTTTTGGGTAGTGGTGTCTAAAGATGCCCCAAAAAGTTTGTCCCCCAAATAAGGGGCATTAGCCAGCCTATCTTGATGGTTAACATCAAGTTCCGACACCGTAAGCCAGGCAAGGCACTGCATAGCCACAGACATAGCTGCAGCGCGTGACGTTATCTCAAAGGTGTCATAGATAGAGCGGTTAATGTATTTACGAAGCTGTAGCAAGTCAGAGATATATTGCTGAAAAGCAGATAATTTACGGTCAGGTAAATATTTTCTAAAGGTGGCAACTTGGTTTACTAAGTGCTTTAAGTAAAAGGAAAAATGAAAAGCATAGTTGCCTGACCGGTTGGTGAGCATGGCATTCTAGAATAGCCATTTGCCAAAGCGGTCCATTGCCTTATCCTCTCTGCCAGGAGGTACCGAGGCATATACACTAGCTCCTGCAGATTTCTTCAGGGTTGCCTCCACCAGAAGAGATTCATGGGGAAGCTGAGATTTGTCAAACCCCAGTATGGGAACCACCCTATATAGAGAATTGAGTTTGCGAGGAACCACAGGAATGGTAAGAGAAGTTTCCAAGTTTTTATAAAAAGTTTCCCTTAGAATATCATGCAAGGGAAGCTTGAGAAAACTCCTTGGGTGGCTGATCATAAATCCAAAGCATCCAAAAAAGCCTTAGATTTTTGGGAATCAGCCTCCAAAGGAATAGAAAGAGTGTCCGACATTCCACGGAAAAAGGCAGCAAAGGATGACTTATCAGACTTGAGATGAGGCTCTTGAGAAGATGCGAGATGAGAATCCTCTTCTGAAGAACCCTCGTCATCAAATAAAAAGGGTTCTTGGTCAGAATCACCCCAAAGGTCAGAATCTCGGGTTACTGGAAGTCAGTGCCGAGTAGTTGGTGTCAAAGGCTTGAGATGTTTCATTTTTTTCAGAACCTTGCCCGATCTGACGGACACTGTCTCAGGAGATGTCTCTGAAGATGATCGGTGTCATGAAGTCCCCGATACCGTTCCTTAACCAGGTGAGACGGTACCGATGGAGACTCTCAAAGGGTTGGTGCCAGTGTCAAGGGCTCAGACCTGATTAGCACCAGAGGAGCCGACGTCGACATAACAGGAAGCAGAAGTTGTAACTGCTCCTTTAATTCCTCCTGCAGCAGGTCTCTAATTTGCTGCTTAAGAGAATGCACTGGTACCACAGGCTTTTTTGCCAGGTGCCGCTCTACGCTCGGGCGATGAAGAGGCCGATGTCGAGGCACTCACCGAAATTGGAGCAGAGCGCTTTCTGGGCCTCCTCGAGGTCGACAGGATTTGGCTTACTGCTGAAGTGACCTGAGGACCCGAAGGAATGGGGGAAGGCTTCTTAGATGGATCTGCTGACGTCAAGAGTTGCGGTGCCGATTTAGATGGAGCTGCCGATGCAGAGATCGATGTCAAATCTCCCTCCATGTCGAAAAGCAGTTTCTGCTGGATAAGGCGGTACTTAAGGGATCGCTCTGCAGAGACGAACAACGGGAACAAGTCTCTGGATGATGCTCAGGCCCCAAACACTGGAAGCACCAGCGAAGTGGGTCAGTGAGGGAAATGGGCCGAGTACAAGTTCTACACTTTTTAAAACCCGTCTGAGGCCGGGACATTGATGGTAACACTGCCTTAGCTAAATCAAACCTGGAGGCCAAGGTGGATGAACAGGCCCCGCCAGGCTGAATCCGGGAAAGAGAAAACTCAAAAATGATTTTTAAAAAAAAAAAACTAAAACAGAAAAGAAAGATAAAAGAAAAGAAAACTGACTACAAAGTCAGAAATTTGCGAGAGCAGGAAGGCAGTGATATGAAAAATTTTCAACAGCCATTGAAACGTGACTTCTTAGCTCTGTGGGCGGAAAGGCACTCACACATGCGCGGTTCAGGCTATCGCGAATCTTCTAAGCACTTAAAGTGGTGATGCACTTTTAAAGTGGTCCATACCGGGGCTCCGTCAGTGACGTCACCCATTCGTGAGAATATGCTGCCTGCTTGTCTTGGGATAATTCTGTTTATCTGCCATAACCCTTTTTGCTCCTCTGCTATAGTGGGGTCCAATCTACTCCTTCACTAGCACTTTGCTTCAGATACACTTAAGTTATTTTTATTATCTTTTGCTTTAGTAGCATGTTTCTTTAAAAAGAAAAATCCCTTTAAGCATGCCTTTTTGAAGGTTTACTTGACATTTTTTTAAAATTTTCATCATGTTGGCCAGATATCATTTGAAACCCACTGCTCTATGTACATACTCCCATATTTTATAAAATGTGTTGTCATAACCAGGAGGATGCCTAACCCTAGAATCCTGGGCCAGGCTGGAGGAACCTTTCCCATATGAGACCAGCTTTCCCAGAACAGGAAACATCATCTCAGAAGCCCAGTAAAAATGTATTTTATGCATTAGAAAAGATTAACGGAAGACCAAAACACTACCAACATGGTTAATTATTAAGGATAAGGATAAAGGTCCTGCATTTGATACCACCTTTCTGTGAAACCAAAGAGGTTTACATACTATATACAGGTACTTTTTCTCTGTCCCTAGTGATGAAGTAAAGAGGCTATTAAAGCTAAAAAGATTTCTTATGCTTCTACATGATCCAAATATAGGCTTTTCAAGAGACATCAATGGGGAGGAACACGGGCAGAGTTTTGATGTACATTCTTTAAGAAGGTAGGGCATGAAGATTGGGCAGGAAAAGGACCTCACTCTTGGGTAATATAGAGGAATCCACAGGTTTAGTAACACTAAACCTTTCTCTGTTTTTTAAAATTTCTTCCTGCTTTCTCTACTCAGGGGGCATTAACAGGATTCAAACTCTGCACAGTTTTATAATCCAATTATAATCCAGTTGGGATCTGTGATTCCCCCTCTCTCAGGCTCCTTATCACAAACACCAGCAAATTTCCATGAGGGGAAGATTTTCATAACTTAAACGTGCCTTTAACATTTTCGCTAAACCGGTTCCAGCCGGTTTAGTGTGCATGTATTTTAGTGGCAGATTATCAAAATGGCTTACTGTGGTCTTTTCTGAGTTTCCTAGCAGACTCCAATTTTGCCATGCAAATGTTGTACAACGAGGTCATTAATATTAAAATGAGCACTCCGAACGATTCTCTATCATTACTGAGCAAGTCTCTAACAACGTTGTGCCACTTTGCAGTCAAAATTTGCCGACAGGTCTGAGCTGTCATAGCCTTATTTTCTGTCAGTGCCTGAGTGCTGATTGGCTCAGGCACTGACAGGAAAGTAATGTTTGACAGCTCAGACCCCACCCACTCCCAGTGCAAATGTCAAAAAACACACCAAAAAAAACCCCAAATTGAAGATCGGCAGGAGAGATGTCCACTCTTTCCCACTGTGTCGAACAATCCCTCGACAATACTACCCACCCCCCAACCCGCAGCAGGAGAGATGCCCACTTCCCGCCGCACAATTCCCCAACATTTCTATCCATCTCCCCACCCCACAACGGGAGAGATGCCCACTCCCTCTCACTGTCTCAATGTCAGATAATGCTATCCTTCAACCTCCTCTTATGACCGGCACTGTTATCCTCCCTCACCCCCCTGATCACAGGCACTCCTATCTTCCATTACCTACAATCCCCTGCTCCAGACCAACATGGCACTTACAGTTCTAGTGCTCAGGAAGCCAACGCTACTGCTATCTCCCTTACACCCACCCCTCCTGATGACCGGCATGCCTAACCTCAGAAAGTCGCTGCTACCGTTATATCTCTCTCCCCCCCACCCACCCACCCACACACACACAATGACCAGCACTCCTATCCTCCACTACCTACAATCCCCTGCCCCAGATCAACATCTTACAATTCTAGTGCTCAGGAAGCAGAAACTAATGCTCCATGCTAGGCTGGGAATGGGCATTGAGTGTCTGTGGATGCTCAAGACCTGCTGGTTCCCGCCATCTCTGGGATTCTCAAGGGAGTCCAGCAAGCCTTGAGCATGTGCAGATGTTCAAGGCTCTGCATCAGCTCTACATTGCGCATTGGTGTTCACTTCCTTTTCCTGAGCAGAACTGTAAGTGTGATGTTGGTCTGAGGTGGGGGGGGGGGGAGTGGGTAGTGGAGGATAGAAGTGCCTGAACCTGTATTCTCCAGCGCTGCCGTGGTCTCCTCTGTATTGTTTGTTTGCCGTGGTCCAACCCCCTCTGAAGCAACTTCCTGCTTCTGCTTGAGTAGACCCAGCAAAGGAACCGTGCAGAGGCAGCCATAGGCAGTGCAAGAGGATCGCTACTGCGCTGGTGATCTCTTTGTAGTTTTCGTGGTGAGGGGGCTGTGGAACCAGGGAGGAGGGAGGGAGGAAGAAGGGAGAGATGCTGAATGGGAGGGACAAAGAGTAGAGGAACAGTGGGCACATTGATGGGGGGGGGGAGAAGAAAGAGATGGTGGCATATGAAGAGGAGGGGAAGGCAAGAGGAAAGGGAAAAGAGATGGTGCATATGGATGGAGGGAAGTGGAAGAATAGGGAAGAGATGGTACACATGGATGGAGGAAAGGGGGAGAGGAGGGAAGAGATGATGTACATGGGCAGATGGAAGTGGAAGAGAAGAGAGAGAAGAGATGGTGCACATGGACAGAGGAAAATGGGAGAGAAGAGAGGATGGAGGAGAGGGTAAGAGTTGGAAAGATAGATAGATATGAGATTGAGGCAGAAAAATGGAAAACTGAATATGAAAATCAGTGCCAAAGAAAATCAGTGCAAAAAGTGAAGGAGAGGAAAGAAACAGCAAATGTATAAGGAGGCACAGACAGAACAAGATGATCAGAAAAATAAAATTGCCAAATAAAGGTAGGGAAAATGTTTTTATTTTCAATTTAGTGACTGAAATATGTCAATTTTGAAAATTTACATCTGTTGTTTTTATATTTGGACTGCTCAGGAAGAAATACATTTCTTTTTGTTTCTCTTGTGGTGTCCTGTGTGCAGAGTCTGGCATATTATGGTTTCATTTGTGTACAATAATACTTTTACTTTGTGGGTTTGTATTTGAGGAGGGTTTTTTTTTCTGTTTTCTGCATGTGTGGCTGAGGCCAGGTGTTCTGGTGGGGATAGAAGTCCAGAAACTTTGGATGGTGTCATGGCCCCAAGTAGGAAGATATTTGTCAGATCTCCTTCAATTTTTTTGGACTCGAAAAAGCCCTAGCTGAAAAATTAGTGATTTATGGGATGATCCCTGACAAATGATACTCACAAACCCAAATTTCTAATCTCCATTTATATTCTAGTCAACCTTTTTTCCTCTTTTTTGGGGGAGAAAAAAAGGTTACCTCATATTATATTCAGATCAGTTTATATTCAAGTATATACAGTGTCACAACCCGGGCTCCTGTAAGGCGCAGCGAGCACCTGGGAATGTGACCAAAGCTGAAACCCGACGTGTCCCTTTCCACTAAGGGATCCTTCAGGTCTTTAGAACAGGCACATTCTAAACTTATCAGCATGCAAAGTATAAAGGCATCTTAGTCAGAAATGGCAAAGCAAAAATAAACTTTATTTCAACCACTGGTTGAATAAATCAAAAAAATATAGGCAACAGCCTTGTAGTTCAAGATGGACTGATATTGCATGAAATACAAAGGTTCACAATAATATAATCAGGCAGTTGAATCTGGGTCAGCACTGCCTTGTGTACAGTCCCCTGCTTCTGGACTTTAATCAGTCAAGAAATACAGTTCTCTTCACCAGAGCAGTAATAATCAGATAAGTAATGCTTTTATCCAACAGTCCAGAACACATAAGAATCACAGCATTATTCAGAGTTCAAAATCAAGCAAACGTTTCCCTCTAAACGTTGCTGTAGCAATCAGGCACAGCTGTGCAGGACCATCAAGATTTCCCAGCTGAATCATCATACAGGAAATACATTCAAAATGGTTTGTCAGAAAACACACACATTCCTGCTTTACAGAAAACCTCAAAAATGTGGCTTTCCAGGAGAGCTTCACTGGCTTCAAACGGGTAAGAGACAAGCTTGCAGCATAAAGAAATTAAATCCCAATCTTAGGCTTACTGGGTCTCCATGGGTGTTGGCAGAGTGTCAGCTCCTACACAGCTTTCCTGCCCCTCCATGGCTTCTCCTTCTGGCTGTACTCCAGTGTCCCAGACAGGAGGTAACTCATCTGCCTCAGCATGGGACAGTCTGTGAGAGACTGCCTCCTCTCAGCTTCCCATTCTCCCGTCTCTCCTCTCTCCCCCTCATATGTCCCCTGTGCCTCGTTATATCCTGTGGATAACCACTCCCCCTCTGAGAAGGTGGGGGGGAAGGGTTTTCCACACACCGGCTTGCTTCCTGCTATTACAGGCAGGTTTCTCCCTAGCCCTGATTTTAACAGGCTGTTCAAACTGAATAAGCTTTCTGACAGTGACAGGTCTGCATGGAGTGTAGGATTTTTCTCTTAATCTTATCCTGCCCTGTCTCTTCTACCTACATGTCAGAATCAGAGCAGAAGTCAGCTTCATCAATCAATTGGCAGGTCACCTGATCAGCCCTCCTGCATCTAGGTGCACTGTGAATACTCCTGATCACTGGGGCAAAACCCGGTACGGATTCGGGTTTGTTTTGGCCAAAACCCGAAACGGACCTGGGTTTGTCACAACAGCAATATAGCTTTCCAGATACCTGTGACCTGCATTGGCCACCAACATAAGGATCTTCAGTTTGATCTATGTTGCATGCCTAATTATGATAAATACAATGACTTTTAAAGTCTTGTATGAATTTTCATATTCTGTTTCCAAAAAATATAGTTCTATAATGTATGCAATGCAAAATGAAATCAAATGAGGCAGAGTGCAGGGCAGGAACAACTAGGAGTACATTAAGTTTAGGGAGGCTTAGTGCCTCTGATGTTCTAGTTTATCTGCCTTCTTTTATTGCTGTAACATGATTTTCATAATAAAGAACATCTTTGAAATAAAAAAAATTATAACAAGACTTCTGTTGCCACAAGTTTTGTAAGATGCATTTCACAGTGGACAATAGCACTGGCATCAAGAGTTCATCCACCTTTCAGACTGTCTGTCTATCTGCACCTATTTGTTTGCTAATGTACAAACATATGCATAGGGAATTCAAAAAGAGAGCAATGAGGTAATGGGGGGGGGGGGAAAAACAGGCCTCATCACCCACAGAAGTGGCAAAGCTTGTGGCCAGAGCAGCATGATTGCGGGGAAAGCAGGCCTTGTCAGCCAAAATAATGGCCGAAGTAGCTCGGCCCCAGGAAAGGCAGGCCCCCCAATTGAAGAAATGCTTTCTGGGGTGGAGCTGGGGCAGAGAGCAAGTGGGATTAATTGAGGGGATTTGGTAGGAAAATGTTATTATTGACTATGTCTGTGTATACATGATTGTGTATGTTTAATTTGTAAGCTGCTTAGGCACTAAGCAGAGAAGAAAATTTTAAAATCTATAATAATAAAATGCTAAGCGCGCATGCGCACTCTCGCCACGTGTTCCCTGAGATCTGATCTGTCGGGATGTGGCCACAAGAGTGCACCAGACTAGCCTCCCTGCTCTCCACCTTGCGCCGCTGAAAGGATTCCGAGGAAGGCGGCAATGGTGAGGGGAGCCGCCGTGACAAATTCAAAATTAAATCGCCACCACACTTGCACCAGGCGGGGATCGACAGAGGAGCCGCGGCGTCTGCCGACGCTGCACCTTTTAAAACTCTACCCAGCACTTCCGCCATCGTTGCTAAGTTTTTAAAGTCCGAAAAAGCCAGGTGGCATACTTCACAGCCGATGGCTTTTCAAACCCCCCCCAGCACCGCCACCGCTGTACCTTTTAAAACCCTCCAGCCCCCCAGCACTGCCGCCATCGTTACTAAGTTTTTAAAGTACGGAAAAGCCGTCAGCCGTGAAGTATGCAGGCGGCATACTTCACGGCCAATGGCTTTTCAAATCCCCCAGCACTGCCGCCGCTGTACCTTTTAAAACCCTCCAACTCCCCCCCCAGCACTGCCTTCATCGTTGGTAAGTTTTGGTTTTTTTTTTTTAAACCTGGTGGTCCAGCGGTATCCCTATGCTAAAAGGCTCTCGCGCCTGCCAACGCTGGAGGGAGCTTTGTTGTTAAGGCCTGGCTTCTTCGGGCAGCAGCAGCGTTTAAAATTTGCTGCTGTTGCCAGCTTCAGCCCTTCCTCTCTGGCGGGTCCTGCCTACTTCCTGTTTTCATGAAAACAGGACCCGCCAGAGAGGAAGACCTGAAGCTGGCAACAGCAATTAATTATGAATGCTGCTGCTGCTGCCCGATAAAGTTCAAGGAGGAAAGGGAGCAGAGGGGGAGAGAATGGTAGGGCATGGAGGTAAGAAGGAAGGTATGCCAGAGCAAGGGAAAAGGAAGGGGGAAAGGAAGGAGTAAAGGCCATATGGAACAGAGAGAGAGAGAGGGCGGACACTGGATGGAAAGAGAAGAGAGGGTAGTGAATGGAAGGGGCAAGACAGAGGGTGAACAGTAAAAGGGTTAGAGAGAGGGAGACAGACACTGAATGGAAGTGTGGGGGAGAGGAGGGACAACTCCTGAATGGAAGTCTGAGGGACAGGGGGAGCAGACGTTGGAAAGAAATGGGGAGGAGAAAGAAAAAAAGGGCACAAGTGAGGGAAGAGGATAGAGTTAGACATAAAGATAGACAGACAGGGGGCCAGGGAGAAACACAGACAGAAAGAATGACACAGTGTCCAAGGAGAGAGAGACAAATTTAAAAAAAAACCAGACAGACAGACATCTACTCTAGCACCTGTTAACACACACAGAAAAAAAACCCCACACACACACATACAGCAGGCAAAGAGACAAACACCAAAACAAACACAGACAGAGAGACCACAGGGAAGTGGGGGGGGGGGGGAGGAAAATGCTGCACAGGGAAGTGGGGTGGGAGGGAAATGCTGCAGCACAGGGAAATGGAGGGGGAGGGAATGCTGATGTAACTACTGCACAGGGAAGTGGAGGGGGGAGATAAATGCTGCTGCATAGGGGGCAGGGAGAGAGACAGATAGAAAGAAAGACAGATAGTGGGAGGGAGGGAGACAGAAAGAGACGGGCAGGGAGAGAGACAGAAAGAAAGACAGACAGATAGTGGGAGGGAGGGAGACAGAAAGAGACGGGCAGGGAGAGAGACAGAAAGAAAGAAAGACAACGGCAGAGAGAGACAGAAATAAAGAAAGACAGACAAACATATATTCTAGCACCCGTTAATGTATCGGGCTTAAAGACTAGTAAATAAATAAACAAACTTATACAAGTACATTATAAAATATGTGCACACAATGCTTGCTTCTGAGCATCTATAAATGTCTGTAGCTAAACTTTAGACACAATTTTTATAGTATTTGTGCTGATATTTTATAAAGAACATTTATGTCCCCTTGTGCCTTTATAAAATAAGTTACCAATAGGCATTTTCTTGCCTTCTCAATACAGGCGACCAATGGTAAAACTATGAGGGAGGGAGGGGGGGGAAAGCATTATTATTTAATAAAATTATATATGTGTTTCTACTTTTATTGGTGAAAGGGAGGGGGGGGGGATAAAATGATTGTTTTCAAAATGTTTGTATATTTAAAGTGCTTTTCCTGATTTATTTATGTTTAAATTCTTTGTAATGCACTGTTAATATTTGAAAAATAATAAAGATTTTTAAATTAAAAAACTACCCCTTCGTGCCCACATCACTATTTCTTCTATTTCTCAAAACAAATAAATCAAACAGTAGTAAACGTTTAGAAAAGACAAAGGTTTTTGAAACAGTCCTCCCACATCCCCAACAAAATTAGAGAAACAGCATGGCTAATAGCCTCAATGTACTGTATGCTCCAAAACTAGGGAGATATAAATACATCAGTTTACATTTCCAGAGAAAGAAAAGTATGTGGGGAAAAAACACAGCATGATTTGTGCTGATTAGTACTCTGACAAATTATTGAGGAGCAAGGAAAACAAGTGGAATAATAAGAGGGATAAATACATAATAATGGGCCTTTGTGAAAACACCAGTTATTTGGACTTATGCAATTAAACCCCCACATAAACAAAAAGTCAATTACTTGCCTGTCTCTTGTCATCAGGGGCTTTCAGAAAAAGTGCATTTATTACTGCAATGGTGTATGTCTGTATCTCTTGATCCGTCCTGGGTGGAAAATGAAATTGGATTTACTACTACCAAGCAATGTAGAAAAGACTACTTTAAATTTTTCAGACAGAGAGCAAGGCCTCACCAAGAGGAAAATAAAGCACACTAACTGAGCTGAAAGAAATTACTAAACAAAACCAGGCGCTTAATTTAAGCATATCTTATAAAAGCAATATGGACATTTGTGTGTGTTTATAACAAAAATTTCCCAGTACTAACTCCAATGGTGCACACATACAAGTACACACATTTACATCTGCTCCAAAGTTGGTGTAAATGTGTGCATGTACTCTTTGCCAGTAGTTCTCAACTCAGCCAGTCAGTTTTCTAGGATACCTACAACGAATATGCAAAGAGGCAATGAATCAAATTTTCCTTATGCATATGGATATCAAGAAAATCCAATAGGCTGGGTGCACCCAAAGGACAGGGTTGAAAGCAACATAAGGCTTTGTGTGTACCCTATGTTTTATAAAATAAGCACGTACATCAAATCTCTAACCCCACTCCTTCTAAATGAACCTCCTGGGAATATCTGTACACAGATCAGGCAAGGACTCTTCAGCTAAGTGAACTCATCTTTAATATATGAAATTATTGGAATTACACCAGCTTTAAAAAATTTTTTGTTTATCACATTTAGGGGTCCTTTTACAAAAGTCACGCTAGCGGTTTTATCGCACGCACCAAATTAGCGTGCACTAGCCGGAAATCTACCGCCTGCTCAAAAGGAGGCGGTAGCAGCTAGCGCGTGCGACAATTTAACGCACGCTATTCTGCGCGTTAAGGCCCTGGCACAGCTTTGTAAAAGGAGCACTTAGTTTTTGCTTTGTCACATATGCAATGATCGGATGGTGGGGCAGCTATATCAATGTCCCGCAAACTTTTCCGGCCGGTGGCACACTAAATGCAGTTCCCCGACTGGAAGGCACCCGGAAGTCAACGCAATGACATCACACGCAAGCGTGATGCCATCGCATCAACGCCCGTGCATGTGCAGAGGCCCATCTTGCTTCGACCCCGCTGTTAGAGGATTCTGGGAGGTGCAGGAAGTAGAGGAGAGGCACTGGCCAGGAAGAGAATCGTCCATGCCGGTTGACTTCCTACAGGACGTGCCTCTCAACGCGAGAGGCACGTCCTGTAGGCAGGCAGCCAGCATAGACGACTCTCCTCGTCGCCATGTGTTGCGGCACACCAGAAATCTCAGGAGGCACACAGTTTGCGATACACTGAGCTATATGGATCTATGATCTTTGGATGGACTACACAATTCTGAGCACATGTCACGAATAAAAAAACTTTATTAGTTATTTTTACACAAGTGAGATAATTTACATATATTTATCACAGATCAGACAAAAACAGGTGCCTGTTTTGCATATGTGTACGTTCCTTGCACTTATGTTGTTAAACAATATTATAAAAAGAACATTTTTGTATGTTAAACAGACAAGTCAAACTTAGGTCTTAATATACCTGTCAACTTCCTATAGCGCAATTGCCATTTATTTCAAAATTATCAGAGAAAGTTGTGCTTCATCATCTTTATATAGACTATCACCAACTTCTCCATCCACATCAAATGGGATTTTGGCATTCACACAGTACAGAGACTGCACTACTGGGTTTATTATCCGTCATACTGGGCAACATAGCTCAACAAAAAGTCATTGCACTTATCTCATGGGACTTAAGGCAGCTTTTGACTTAATAGACCATGAACTCCTCCGCCAGTTTGCATCGCTTGGCAGCATGATAGAAATTCCGATTCCGATGCCCTATAGAATACCCCAGGGGTCAGTCTTTGCCCCTTTTCTTTTTAATGTTTTCTTGACACAACTTGACCTCATAACAATCTCTTAGGTTCACTACATATGCATATGCAGATAAACTAGCAATTCTCTGATCATCATCTGATACATCAACAGAGGAATTACATTCACTCCATTCTAAGTTAACACATACCTGACTAGCTTTGATTTCATTGCCTAAAGCTCAATCCAGAAAAATCCAGTTTTACTGTTCAGTCATTCTGAGCATCCTACCCTCTCAATACCTCTATCTCTGGTATTATTCTTTTTTTTGTGCAGTCTACAAAGCTATTACATGTGATATTTGATTCCTCGTTATCTTTTCATGATCAAATTAGTGCAGCTGTAAAATTCTGCTTCCATAAGCTGCATTTGATTTATCCGGTCCGTCAAATCCTAACGCCTTCTTGCTTTCTGAGCCCTAGAACATTCTATGATTATGTAATAAAATGTATTTTTTTGGTTCCTGAGTACAGTGGTGCCTCGCATAACGGACGCCTCGCACAGCGAACGCTGCGCACAACGAACTTCAGGTCTTGCTTCCCACAACGAACTTCGTTTCACACAACGAAGTCGCCCGAGCTGCATCGCTTAACTGCCCTCTCTCCGCCTGGCTCCCTGTGCAGTGGCGCTACATATTTTAAACCCCCCTGCCGCCGCTGCTGCATATTTTTAAGCCTCTGCCGCCACCGCATATTTTTAAACCTCCCCCCGCCGCCACATATTTTTTTAAAAAAGCCACCACTGCTGCAACTTTAATCTCACCCGCTCACTCGAACTGGTGGTCTAGCAAATTTCCCAGCCAGAAGCGCAGACAGAGATCAAGAGCAAGCCTTCTGTGCTACTGCCTGGGCCTGCGCTGATCTCTGAATGGCTGCAGTCAGCTCTCGCGGGACTCACAAGAACTAACTGCAGCCAGCTCTCGCGGGACTCACAAGAACTAACTGCAGCCATTCGGAGATCGGCATGAGCCCACACAGGCGTGCAGAGGAATTGCTCCTGATCTCTGCGCTTCTGGCCTGTACGCCACTGGCTGGGAAAGATGGGAGGAATTAAAAAAGGTACTGGGGAGTATGTGGGGGGTGATTATAATACACAGCAAGGATCAACAAAACCCCTGTCTCCCCTCCCCTTCACATATATCCCCTCTATATCATGCTAACAGAATACCACAGTCACACATAGCAGGAATAGGGTTAGGGTAGTGCAACTAGGGCAACTGTCCCCCCTGGTCAAAGAGAGCCGTAAGCCTCTGCCTGGACTTTGCAGTCCCCAGTTGTGTCTAACACCAGCTCTAACAAGATAAATTTATCTTTTTTTATGTCATCTTAGCATATTTTATGCTACAGAACGAATTATTTTTTTTAACATGTATTGTTATGGGAAAACGCGTTTCACATAACGAACTTTTCGCATAACAAACTTGCTCCTGGAACGAATTAAGTTCGTTGTGTGAGGCACCACTGTATTAAGTTGTCCTTCTTAATTGCCTATGCCACAAAAAGTATAGAAAATGGTTGTCATTCACCTCAAACTTTGCTTTTGTGACCAGGACATTGTTATTTTTTAATTTATCTTTTTTTGCAGAACATTCTAGATTGATTCCAAAGCTAAGTAAACTTAGAGGCCCCTTTTACTTAGGCTGCAAACGACCAGCAGAAGCATTTTGCTATGTACTCCATAGAAGCATCAGCTAAGATATGCGATACCTACAAGGCATATTGCGGCATGCCTGTTGGGGATCAAGACAAACCTTGGGCACCTCACTCACTTCACATAAGAGCACTGCCAAAAAAAAACTCTGGAAGGTAAGATAATTTTGTTTCTCACTAGGATGCAGAATTTTCTGCTCTAAAATTTCTTAGAATGTTTAAGTTTTTAAAATATTTTAATTTAAAAATTTTCTTTTTTTTCCCAAATCTTTATTCATTTTCGTTTCTTACAACAAGTGTACAATAAAATATCAATTAGATCATACAAATCACTTGAAAATCTAATCAAACATCAGCATAAATATATAAATAAAAAACCCTCCCATCCCTTCCAACAATAGTATTAAATTAATTCAATATTACATATATTATAAACAAAAATAGGAAAAATTATAACTCTTAATACCCTCCTCCCCATTCAGCATATTACTAGAAACTGGAAATATTATACCAGACTCAATAAGTTGCGATCTCATACACAATAGTCATAGGTGAAATTAATGTATTGTTTTCAATACTGCAATTTAATTTTGTTCATCTACAGGATGGTATAGAGGGTAAAAGAGAGTCATTAAGTTTGTTATCCCAAGAATTTGGCAGAAACCCACTGACCACCCAAGCAACTGTTATTTCTGCATGGTGAACCCTTCCAAATATCCAACTGTCAAGCATGCATCTGCATTCACATAAGATCATAAGAACATAAGAATTGCCGCTGCTGGGTCAGACCAGTGGTCCATCATGCCCAGCAGTCCGCTCACGCGGCGGCCCTCTGGTTAAAGACCAGCGCCCTAACTGAGACTAGCCCTACCAGCGCATGTTCTTGTTCAGCATATCCAGACATTCCTTCATCCATCGCCCCCGTTCCATATTACCCTGAGCACCCCATACCCACTCTCCCAGAGAAAGAGCAGCAGCTGTCTTCAGTAGAGAGTAGCACGTCAGAGAGTAAGGGAGATATTGTAGATTCAGTTTACAATATCAGTGGCGTAGCTGATGAAAGAAACCCATACTATCCAAACTAAAAAGACCTCAACAGCTTGATTTGAGATTTTGGTCTCACCAAGTTCAATGCCAAGCTTTTGACATCTAGGCTCCAGCAATGGAACTTTTTAGATGAAAAGTGTGCAAGTCACAGATCAGAGGAAGCATCATCAAGCTTTTTCCACTTTCTTTACCCATCAAGAAGGGCTCCGTTTCTGCCACAACGTGAACAGTCTTTTTGAAGTAATAGAAATTATCTGTAACCTGAAAGAATGGTATCTCTTCACTGACAACTCATTCAGGAGAATCAAAGCTGTGCTGCTCCATAACAGGCACAAGTACCCATCTCTTCTACTGGTTCACTCAGTGCCCTGAAAGAGGATTACAACAGCATCAAGACCTTACTATGATGAGTACGGCTGGGAAGTCATCGAAGCCCATAGAGATTTAAAGGGCTTCGGGGCTGTTGCTGCGCGGCTTTGTAAAACAGGCCCTAAATCTTCTGTGATCATCTTTCTATAACTTCAGTATAAATACATGTTAATTGTGATTCAAATGTTGCTTTTTATAACTTTATAAGAAAAGATGAAAATTTGGCATTTTCACATTTTAAATAGATAAACTGCAAAATTTGACTATCCTGGTTAAAAAAGCAAAGTTTTTTTGGGGGGGAAAAAAGACATTTTCTATACTTTTTAGGCATGAGCAATTAGGAAATTGCATTTACTGCCATAGGAACCAAGTCCATATTAGGAAATTAAAGCATGGTGGGTTATGAACATAAGTGGCCAGGCTGTTCTTAAATGAAAAGCACATCAGGTGGTAGCATACACGGAGAAATTGTGGGTAAAAGAAATGCTAGGAGTAGCATTGCAAGTCCCACCAGTCTCTCTTTCTCCCCCAACCCCAACTCATCAGCACAGTTTACCATCTTATTCCCAGACCATCTATACCAGAGGTTCTCAACACATGGTAAGCATACCCTTAGGGGTATGCGCCACTGCATGAGTCTCCTGCCATGCCTCCTCCTAAACCTGCTGGTGAAGCCACTGTCTTCATTGCTGCTAATAAATTCTGTTAGAGTAAATAATTTGTAACACAACTGTGTAAACCTCATCCTTTTATGTGAGGGGAAACATATGGACCCATGACCACAACTGTATAAACCCCCTTTTATGTGAGAGGGAAAAAAGTTATAAAAGTTAAAACATATGGACCCATGACATGAAGATCACCGATTCTCAACATTTTGGATCTGCAACTTTTAGTCCCCTTTCCTCAAAACAGTCACAAATTACTCACAGCTTCCATGCAGCCTCGATTCCAGGAGTATGAAGACTTATGCAATCAAGACTTTTTGTTCTACTAGACTTAATTATTTTTGACTATATATATATATATATATATATATATATATATATATATACATATATATATATTGTTGTTGTTGTGGCATATGTTGTATAGATCAGTACAGTGTGAACAATGTCCAAGGGCATGAACACCCTTACTAGGCATTGTATCAATGCTGAGATAAATCACCCGTTCGTTTCTTGTGCTTTATTTGAGACTTACCCTTGAAGGTGTGGGATTAACTGACCAATTGTGATCTCCTGTGCCACCTTCTGATATAGATCCTGGCTATTTAGCACCATTGACTCAAGAATTGCCAATGATCGTTGCAGGACAGAGATACCCATTGATGCTTTGTTTACATAGCTTGCTATCTGTAAAATAAAAATAAACAATTAAAAACAAGAATTTAATGTAGGTTATAATACATTCAGCAGAAGGCATGAATTAAATAGACAAGTAGACAGTGCAAGATTCTAGACTAAGGGTAGGGAATTCTGGTCCTTGAGAGCCACAGGCAGGTCAGGTTTTTAGGATATTCACAATTAAATATGCGTTAATATACTTCATTCCTACAATCTAGATCCTTCCCCACCCCTACTTGACCTAATCATCTGAAACAGATTGTATAACTTGAAACCATCTGAGCACCAAGAATAGAAAATGACACGGGGATAAATTTGTCCCCATCTCCACAGAAACCCAATTTCCCTATCCCGTCCCCATGAGTTTTGTTGCTGTCTCTGCCCCATTCCTGTAAACTCTTTCTTAACTGCACAAGCCTCGAACACTTATGATTTTAAAGTATTTGAGGCTTGTGTTGATGAGGACAGAGCTTGCAGGAACAGGGCATGGATTCTGAACTCATGGGGACCGGATGAGAAAATGAGCTCCTGCGGGGACGGGGGAAAATTTGTCTACGTCTCATTCTCTAACCAAGAATCAATTCTTTCCCCCCTTTTGGGG
Organism: Geotrypetes seraphini; assembly: GCF_902459505.1. NCBI lineage: Eukaryota > Metazoa > Chordata > Amphibia > Gymnophiona > Dermophiidae > Geotrypetes > Geotrypetes seraphini. The sequence goes on from NC_047085.1 coordinate 332,018,953, forward strand.
GGGAAATTCTGTGGTTGCTGCAAACATTGCTAGCCCTGTTCAGAAGAAATACATTCCAAATATGTTTATAAAATTGAAAACCTGAAACTATGCTGATAGGTACTCATTATAAAAAGAATGCCACTTTTCTGAGTCTAACTTGCAAGAATGTTTTATCTTCTTTAAGGAACAAAGAGTTATCAAATAGCTTCAGGAGAAAAAGCTGAGGAAATCCTGGTCTTCTAGTCTAGTGACATAAAGCCAGGGTTAACTCAGCCTGTCCTCCATGACCTGGAACCATCTTGAAATCCTACATAGTTATATTGATAGTCTATATTCAGAGCTAAAATACGGAGATTATATTTTTCTTGTTCCTTTTTGGGCACTAGAGCCAGAGGAAAGATCTTAAAAGTCTTCTATTAGGGAATGAAGGAATCAAGCTTGCAACTCTGCATTGTGCCAGTTATAACTCTGCACAACTTCATACAAAGTTGATCCCCAGGTCCAGCACCACTGCAGACCTTATGTGGTGTACCCTTTGGCTGGCTATTAGTCCCCTGTAAGTGATCCTAAACCCAGTGAGAATCCTTTCCATAGCATGGCAGCCTCAGATGTTCAGGGATGTCTCTTGAATTATTTCATCATGGAGTAAACACAAATTAAGTGTTGTTTTCTTAAATTATACCTCTGGTGGGGAGGGGAGACCCTTCTTATCCTCTCCTGGAACTGTACCACTGAATACTTATCTCCTGAATTTTCAGTACTTGTCCACAGTTGAAGTGTTAGCTGATACTTCTCAAGCTCTCATAGGTTGATAATGTAAGCCCTATCTGATGCCTCTATCCACCAAAATAATTGCTTGCCACCATAAATGATTTGGGTAGGGGAAGAAGGATGAAAGGTTTACATGAAAGAAAGGGAAATTGTTGAATTTAGCTACAGATCTATGCCCTTGAAACCCCAGCTGTTCAATATTTCACTTTTTTGGATTTAATATACTGGTGCCCACTTACAAGGCATGCAGGACCATACAAAAGGCAGTCCTAACTCTGCCCAGTTAGGTATATATGTGTACAGCACTGAATCTCACTCTTTATGGGCCTTTTATCATCATTTAATGAAGCCCACGTCCCATAAAACCTATGATCTTAGATAATGATCACATCAGAATACTTGAAGAAACCTAGCTTCTTTATACAATGTTGATTAAAATGTTAAAATTCTAGAATCTCAACTGTGAATGGATTTCACTATGTCTTCCTTTTTCACTTTACCATCGTCTCCTTTTTCTCTTTGCCTTCACTGAGCTGCTCCAGCTCCCTGACAGATATCAATATAGTTTCCCTTCCATAACTTTTTCAGCTATTTGGAAACCCAGAGGAGCTGTTAGGTAGTGACAAACTGAGCATTCTCATCAGCACTACGTAAGCATCTTCTTTAAGTCAGTCAGTTTCTAGCATATTTGGGTCTAAAATTTGATGTTCAGTAAGCTGGAGCTTTCTATCAGGCTGAGGAAAAAAAGCTAATTTGTGAATATGAAATTCTTTACTGTTATGAAACTATTGTACGTTTGGAGGGTAAAAACAAAAAAAGCTACATATTTACTTGAGAATTCATTATAATCAATTAATTTACCTTTTTAATGAACGCAACAGAGAACATATCCCATGACACAATCCCATGATCCATCAGTTCAACAAATGCAGTCAGTGTAAAGGACAACATCTCTCCAAAGCTGGAACACACATGATTCATAAGTATTACAGTGAGTAACAACACTGAGAAGTAACCATGTAGAGAAGGGAGCAGAGCAAGCATCTTTTAGAAAGCAGAAACAAAGCCAGGCCAATATTAAGTAGAAGCAATAAAAGAGGAGACCCATGCAACAAAGATACCCCAAAGGAGAACAAACATTAAGTGCCACCACCTGAAAGAAAATGTTTTAGTAACAGTATGAATTTCTTGAAACTGCATTACAATAATATACAAAAACCAGTCCTAGTATCAGCTAAAGGAATGAAGGTAAGCAAGAAAACATTAAGAAAGGTACAACAACAACAGATCTGATGAACTCTGCAAGCTCTATCTTGCTAGCATACTGTAATAGTCTGGCAATGAAGCTAATATATACTAAGTTAAACTGTTTTCTCCAAAGAGACTGTTATACTGGAGTAAAGCACAAAGTCTCACAATAAGGTAAATAATTTATTTTCTTTTTTTTTTTTTTTTTAACAGTACACAGTGTATGCATGCAGGTTGCAAGACAGTTCATCCTATGGAACAGCAATGATTAAAATCCAAGTCTGTAGCCTCTGCTACTGCCTGGGTGAGCAGCACTACAAATCTGATTCAGAATGTAAACTAGGGGATCCACCACAAAATAAAATTACTAACTTACCAACACCCCCTCCCCCCAATTTATCAAGCCACGCTGACAAGCAGCATAAGCTAAATACCACTGTTTAGTACAGATTTTTTCAGCACTGAATTTTGAGTGCCATTTACTGAATCCAGCCTCTATATGTGGACAATGGTGATGGGAGTGACTTTGATTGGTCATGCTTGATACAAGTTTTTCCTTATATGGTAATCAGACCACTTCCACCAGGCTGGGTGCCACCATTTTGATGGGGTGGGCCCAGGAGAGACAGGGAGGTGGTCTTCCTCTTGTCTCCAAGTAAAGTACAAAGGGAGTGGAAGGATTTCACTAGGCCACCAGGATAACTGTTTGCAAGGGAACCCGGCCTGGGGCTCAGAGCCTGGGGTCCTGCGCAGTCAGGTTAGGCTGTTGGGGGAGGGGTCCACTGGACCACTGAGGAATTTCTTTGTCGGGAAAGGGGGAGAGATCAGACCACCTGGGAACTTCTCAACATTGTTGCGGGGGTCGGATCCCAGTGTTGGGTCAGGTCAGGTTGGGGGATTCAGAAAGTTCCATTGGACCACAGGGAAATCTCTGTTGGGAGGGGTTCAGACTGCACCCCTTTACCAACCAATGCTCAACACTAACAGCATGCATATAATTTGCATGCTGTTAGTATTGAGAATAGGTAGCTAAATATAGACCAGTGTTTCTCCAGCTCTGTTCCTCTACATCATCAGAGTTTTGTGCATCTGCTCCCTAGTCCTGTAAAACTTCTATCAAGAGGCATCAACTATAAAAATTGTTCAGTTGGTTTATTCATTGAAAGTCCAGTCTAATTTAAGGGGTTTAGATTGGGGGTCATAGTTTCTGATTTAATTGGGGATTTGTTTACATATTTGTACTTCCAAAGGATGTTTATTCCGTTCCTTAGTTGACCACTTTTGTGTTTTTGGAGAACTACTTTTGTACATTTGTGTTTTTGGAGAGGTATGATCCCATTTACTGTATATCTTAGTCTATTATATTTGTTGCTAGGTTTTTTTTTAGTTTTTTTGTTTCTTACCTGATGTAGACCCCTTTAGTAGGGGGGAACATTATGGAGTAGGGATGATTTCAAATGTGAACATTTTTATTTTTCAATGTTTTATGATCTTTTACTTGGCTGTACAATAAAATTGTTTATATAAAAGTCCTTTTCTACTTTTGAGAGGGGCGATTATTTTTCCTTCCTTGGCTTAGGAATCTCCCCTACCTTTCTCTTGTAAACTTTGCTTTTATTGCAGTTTTAACAACAGAGCAATTCAACAGATATTTTGCTTACATACAACTGAAGTATCTCAAACACAATCTCTCCTGGGTCAGATATCGATAGGCAATTTAGCCAGCATTTCCTACACATGGCTTATGCTGAAGAGGTTGTCACAGAACACTTCTGCTCAGTGTAGGTAAACTTTATTAGTATAGATAAGCAAGTTAAAATTGCACAATGAAGGGGTGGTGTGATTTCTATACTGTAAAGGATTTTGGCCTAGCGCTAGCAGTAGCTCATAGGGTGCATTTACTACTCTGTGCTTATCACATGACTTCCACCTCCACTTTTTCTGCATTTGTATCACAAAAGTTATCTGAGTACAAAGTGCTGAGTTAAATTCATTGGAGAAACTACATTTCTTATGTTCTTATGTTCTTACAAAAATGTAGAAGAGAAAGATTGCCTGCTGTTCAGATAATAAACTTTCCCAGCAGGTGTCACTCTTTGGCTGTGTCACAGAAGCAAGTATTAAAGGTAAAGACAATAAAAAGGGCTCAGCATTTCTACATTTCACAGGGGGACTCTGTCTGCCTCAGAAAAACACAGACAGGGTCATATACAAAAGAACTGTCCTGGCAACTTTAAAAGTTGCCTGGACGAAGCTTAGCTTTGTAAAACAGAAGCCAGCAGCCTGCTTAACTTTTCTCTGGTCACTTGGCTAGTCTGACAAAATTTGACAGCTAAAACTAGGAAAGGAGAGAAGTAAGCCAGGGAAGTACTAATACCACTGAACAGCCCCAGATATGTTTATATTTATTAGTATTTACATATCGCTCTTTGTTACAGCATCAGTGCGGTGTACATCAATTTAAAAGAAAAGATCATTTGGTTGCTTTATGGTTCCAATACCCAAATAAAATTAAAGGCCATATAAATATATAAAAGTCTAAACTAAGAAGGAAATGCCAATCCAAATAAAGAAGTTTCTAAGGAACCTCAAAATTTGGAATAGGTAGGCCGTTAGCTGTTCTGAAGTTAATACGATGGACTGACTAACTTATTTATTTATTTTTAAAAAATTTCTATTCCGCTTAAGGCCTAAACGGGTTACAATACAACAAACATAAAATATGACGCATGAACAAGGTTCTAGGAACTGATATGTGGAAAGTGAAGAGGAAAAAGCAAATGTGGAACCTAAGCACAGTACCGGGCAGAGCTTTGGATTCTTGCAGAGAAATAGTTAAGAAGAAAAAAAATTTTTTTTTAGATTGAATCAGGCTGGGCAGACTGGATGGACCATTCGGGTCTTTATCTGCTGTCACTATGTTACTATGATACTTGGTTAACAGTCTGACAAAATGCAGGGAACCTCACCAGCCTCACTTTTCTTCTTCAGCTACTAAGGCTGCACTATGTGAGAGGAAGGGTTTCCCACATGAAAGTACATGAGCCCCTGCAACCACCTGAGTTTCACACATGAAAGATAACTGTATAACTGGGTGCCAGGGATAAGAGGCTAAGAAGGTGTGTACATAAGCGCTTTTTTGAAAGAAAAGCAGGCACCTATTTTTCTTTACAAAATACTAGCTTAAGTGGCAAGTATAAACAGCCTTAGGACAGGTGTAAATGTCCATACCAATATCTGTCATGTTTGTACATAAATTATAGTATTGTATAATCTGCACACATTCTTGTGCACTCTGCCCATGCTCCACCCCTGTGAATGTCCAAGGAGGAGGCGTGGCCTAGTGGTTAGAACTGCAGCCTCAACACCTTGAGGTTGCGGGTTCAGTGCCGTTCCCTATGCCCCTGAGCAAGTTACATAATCCTCCATTGCCCCAGGTGTCATAGGTAAATTGTGAACCCACTTGGCAGATAGGGAAAATACTTTGAATACCTGAATGTAAAAACCACCTTGATGGTATTGCAAAGGGCAGTATATAAGTACCTTAAAAAATCAAACAGCAAAGTGTGCCATCATGTCATGGTATGTACTTTGCAACTAGGCCGTATTACCAAGGGGTCATTTATACACATATGTTCCCACATTAATTTGTAAATTATTAGAATAACCCAAAGCAGGCATGCTTTTTACTGCTTAAATACCAACTCCCCCCAGCCCCTATAGAATTGCCTCCAAAATGCACAAGATTTTGAATTGTTGTTTGGGGAAAGGACTGAATACTGTGGATTGCAGTTGGGAATGCGAAAGAATGTGGGCCATGGAGGAAGTAGAGCTGCAGATTATATCCATGAGGAAGAGGATACAACCTTCAGGCTGTATTTGTTGGGTAAGATTCAAACCCACCTTTGTGGATAGATAGAAGCCACAAATAAGAGGAAGACTTTAGCTTATAACAGCATAATCTGGTTGAACTGAAACTGTTATTGTTAATTACTGATTGTGAAAATATGTGCATGTGAGTAGATTTCCAGATCTGTTATAGACCTTGTTAAAGTCTTCACACATCTTTGTATATTTTTCAGTCTGCCATCTAAAAAATACAATTCAGAATTCAATAAAGCAGGAACTTGATTCACTGCTTTACGCCTCAACTCCCATTCAATGTGAAAGAGCATTTATAGAAAAATTCAAAAAATAATTGAAGAGCGCTTTTCCAAAACTCACTCAGTCCATTTTTTTTTTTTTTTGCCAGTTTTGAGTTATGCAATTAATTTTGTTCATCAAGGCAAGATTCATTTACTGTACCATATTCATATGCCAAAACTTACAAAGTCCATGGTATTAATTGCTTTATGTTGAATACTCTGCAAAATTTACTCAGACCAGAAGCTGCTACATATTTTTCTCAAAACTGCTGCTGATGGACTAAAAGTGTCTTCTCTACATTTATATTCCATCTTAGCAACATAGTTTCTATGTTTCTAAGATAGCTTACAACAAAACATACACAATTATTAGCACACCACACAAAACATACAACACACAAATAATCAAAAATTCAAAATTAAAATGCCGGTTTTACTCAATGGGACTGTAACAAGCACCTTTAAATGCTTCCTAAAATGTCAGATTGCACTCTCAAGCATTCTGGGAAGGAATTCCATTTATCTGAACCACTCACTGAAAAGGCTAACTTTCTAGTGAATGCATGTTTAGAAAACTTAAAAGGATGAGACCAACAACAAATTCCCTCCCATGGAATGCAATGACCCATACACAGACTAACAGAACACCCCTCAAAATAAGCAGGTTCACCAGCCTGAAGCACTTTAAAAATTAAATAACAAATTTTAAACTTAATCCACTGAATGACAATCAATGAAGCAGAGCAAGATCATGAACACCATCATTCCTTTGCCAGTGATCAGGTATACAGCAGAATTTTGAATCATCTACAGTATCCTTAAAATGGTCTTAGCAAACCCAATTAAGTAGTACTGCAGCAATCCAACCTACTCAACAAAGACAAAAAAAAATCAGACAACTATAGGCACTATTTTAGATGACACAGTAAATGCAGTTTTAGAGTTTATAAAAGCAGCCTTTACATGCTCCACTTCATTGCGGCCTGTGATTAAATAAAAAACCCTAACAGGGCTTCATAAAAGTGTGTGTGGGAGGGGTAAGTGACAGAAGGATGCCCATTCACATCCATATTTATTTATTCAATTTTCCATACCGTTCTCCCAGGGGAGCTCAGAATGGTTTACATGAATTTATTCAGGTACTCAAGCATTTTTTTTTCTCAAAATCTTTCTAAAATGTACCTGAGGCAATGGGGGGGATTAAGTGACTTGCCCAGGATCACAAGGAGCAGCATTGGTTTCAACCCACAACCTCAGGGTGCTGAGGCCTTAACCACTGCACCACACTCCCCCTAAATTAAGGGCCCGGTATACTCTCTTTCTTCTCAGACTTCCTTAGGGCTTATCCTGTGCTTTTTGAACACTGTCCATGTTTCCATCCACTACACTTTCTGTAATGAAATACTGTTATTTCCTTATATTACTCCCGAGACTGTTCCCCTTTATCCACATCCTATGAGCCCCAAAGGTCAAGAGCCTCCTTTTTGGAATTCATATGCAGAGATTCGAAGAATGTTTTTTTGATAAATCTGAATTCATAATTTGTTTATTTCAGACATATATACTAACTTTCTAGTCCATCATAGGACAATGCAAAATGGTTTACAGCAATTCACAAAATATGGTAATGGAAATAATTTATGTCTTTGCTTTATTAAAGCGGACCTCAGCTACTTCAACCTTTACACAACCTTTCTATTCAGACATTACAACATCCATATTTTGCCAGATCTGAACTATGCACTCCTGAACGACTCTTGGTTTTCTTTATGAACTAGATTAAAAACTTCCCTATCGAGGTCACGTGACACCATGCTCTGAAGAGGTCACATTCAGCTTCCTCTCTGGCCGCCAGCCCATCTTTTGTACCCATTTTGCTATCTCCCAGGGCTTCGATGCCAGTGGTACTTACCGCACACTATTTGCGCATTTTGCTGGTGCCTCAGGGTTTTGGATGGCTTCCAAAACCCTCCAGAAAGACAAGGATCAGGGCCACGTGCAGGAGCCCAAGATGGTATAGGATGTGAGCCACACTGGTCCATCCGCAGCGCCTGCGTGGGTGGCGGCTATTACCACCGACGTGACCGCGGCGGTTGCTTCTACTTTGGATGCCAGATTCCACACCCTGGACTCTAAACTGGACATCTTGCAGGGCAAGCTGGAGGCTGTGAGTCTCAATCTCACCCAGTTCCAGCAGCGGGTGAGCGACCTAGAGGATCAGGTTGGCGACGTGATGGAGAGTCAAACAGCTGCTGGTCGCTAGTTGAAGGTGTTGGAGCAACGGATAGATGACCTGGAAAATCGCACCAGATGGAATAACCTGCGTTTTGTAGGTCTTACAGAGACATTGCCTGACCCCCGACCTTCGCGCCTTTTTTGAGCGCTGGCTCCTTGAGTCCCTGGAGCTTCCGGAGGAGCTGGGGCCCTTGCAGGTGGAATGAGCTCACCGGCTTGGCAGGAGGGAGCTACGAGACTGCAAGTGATCATTTTGCAGGTCTTGAACTTTGCCCATAAAGTGGTAGTTCTGCCAGGTGCTCTGCTTCCAAGACTATTCTTCGGGGGTGGCCCAGCAGCGGAGGCAGTTTAGTCCTATTTGTTCCTGACTATTTGTCTGCAAGATCCGCTTCGCTCTGCTGTATCCAGCGAAGCTGTGAATCACGCATAACCCGTGGCGGAGGCCCAGGATTTCCTTAACCGCCTGGAGGATGCAGGTGGATCTCCGACTCAACGGCTCCCTGATTAATTTTTGACTATTGTTTGACTCTTATGTTTGGACTCTCTTTGCCTACACCACTGATGCTTGTGGTTTTTTGCTATTCCTCCACCCTGCTTTCCTACACTGCACTGGAAATGAGCCTTTGGCCCCCTTTGGTTCTACATAAGTTCTTGCTTGTGCTCCGCTCTCCTGCCTGGGACCATCTTGGGGCTTGCCTTGCCTTCCCTTCCCTGTGCCAGGTTCTTGAGGTCAATGTTTGTTTTGTTCGGCGGCAGCTTCTCCAGGACCTGCTACTGCGCACCGGGCTTCTAGTCTGGACAGCGGACCCTACTGTTGTCCTTGACCTCTAGTGGATGTCCTTCCTTGAGGCTGCTAGTCCATCTTGGCTTGCTTCGACCTTAGGCAGTGCTGCAGGCTTCTGCCTGGGGACACCTCCTCAATTGGTTTGTCTTCCTTCTGCCTGCTTTTTGGGCCCTTCACTTGTCCCCAGCTGTGAGGGTTGCTGCCAGGCTGAACATTGTGGCTTCTTGTGGACTTTGCTGAGCCCAATAGTTGGACTAGGGTGCTGACTGGGCGGTGGGGTGAAGGACTACAGGGGGATCGTTGTGGGATTGTTTTGTCGCCTCTGTGGTCCTCTAAGTGGGGGTCCTCGATAGGTCCTAGAGTGACGAGAGATTGACGCTTCAGTGCACCCACGCTCCTTAGGACTGTTATTAAGTGTGTGTGGGGTGGTGGACAACTGGTGTGTGTGTGTGTGCTTGGTTTGAGAGTTGGGTGGGGTGTTTTTTGTGGTTGGGGCTGGGAGACCCTTGTTGGGTGGCTGACTGGGCCTGGGTGTTTTTCTTCACTGCCCTGGGAGAGGCTTCTTTTTGCCTCTTTTGTCTGATTAAGTTTGGGTTGGGAGGCGTCAATTTAGGCCTGGTTCCTTGGGTAGGGACCTGGATCTTTGGGGGTTAAAGGGGGGTGGTGGGTTAGTAGTAGGTTCTGGGAGTAGAGGAGGGGGATAGGCATAATGGGGGCTTGGGTTCTGTGGGGGAGAGGGGTGTTTGGGGAGGGATGGGGAGGAGGGGAAGGGGTTGGTGGGCTGGGATGAGGAGGGGTTTGGGGTAGTTTGGTTTGGTGGGGGGTTCCCCCACAATGTTTGCTCCTGCACTTTTCTTTTCCCTTCTTTTTTCTTTGGTGGGGTTGTTTGCTTTTGCTGTGGCAGTGGTTGATCCTGGGACACAATATTTTTTCTTGAGCGCTTGTTCTCTAGTTGTGGGCCAGTCGTTTACTTGGTGGGTCCATTTTCCTGTTGCTGGATGTTGTAGGCTGGGACGACATCTTGGAAACCATTCTTGTTTTCTGTTCCCTTTACTGAATTTTTAAATTCATTTTTATGATGGTTGAATGGTACGCCTAGTTACCTGGAATGTTGGAGGCATTAACTCTCCTGTTAAACAAACCAAAATTTTACAAAATCTGCAGAGATTTAAAGTGGATATTGCATTGTTGCAGGAGACACACCTTACTGACTTAGAGCATGGTAAACTGAGGAGGGGTTGGGTGGAACGCTGCATCTCCGCAGCTGCGGTCGGGATGGAGCGGGGAGTGGCTATCCTTTTTTGTAAATCGGTGGCTTCACAGATCACGCTGGTGGCTGTTGATGCGGGTGGCCGTTATGCATTTTGTACAGCGGTGATTGCGGGAGTTATGGTGTTGATTGGCTGTGTTTATGCCCCCAGTTCATTTGATAAATCTTTCTATGCTTGTTTGCAGGCTCTATTATTGAAGCGTGCTCATCTTCCGATAATTTTGGGGGGTGATTTCAATATTGTCTGGGATCCTTCTCTGGATAAATCTCATTCTGCTGCTGGGGGTGCAGTGACTGAGGCTAAGTTGTGTCAACTTTTGAATCTTTTGGAGGCTCCTTCACCCCAGGGAGCAGGATTATACCCATCTGTCTCGTGCTCATTCCACTTAATCTCATATTGATTATGTGTTGCTTTCTCGATCTCTCTTCTCCAAGGTACAGCGGGCAGAGATTGGGCCCTATGCGATTTCGAATCAACTTGGATGTGGGGCCTCGTCCACCACGGTCTTGGGCCTACCCTTTATGGCTTCAGAAGGATCCAAATGTTTTACCCTATCTCATGAAGGCATGGAAAAGTTATAAATTCCATAACAGCCAGTATGTTGACGATCCCGTTTTATACTGGGAAACGGCAAAAACGGTTCTTAGAGGAGCTATTATTTGCTGTTAGTAGGGTTCGGAAGGCACACGATCAGGAGTTGATTAGTTTGTCCGGCCAACTAACGAAAGCTCGCTGTGCTTTTGGTGTCCAACCCACCCTGCTTAACAAACAAAATTTATTGTCTTTGCAAATGATGCTCAATGAGATCTTGCATTAACAGGCTTCTCGGTCTCTAACGTATTACAAATACCGCTTATATGTTCATGGCAATAAGGGGGGGGGGACACTTTTGGCCCATCTGGTTTCACAGAGGGAGAGTCATAAGAAGATCTTGCACCTTCGGACTAGCGGCTCATATCGGGTTACGAGTAATACTGCCATCTGTGAGGTCTTTTGCCGTTTCTATGCCAACCTTTATGCTCAACCTCCGGATTTGGGGATCCCTGGGGAACTTTATTTGGATGGAATTGATCTTCCATGTCTTACTGAGGGGCAGCTGGAAAGATTGAATGCGCCTGTTGATGTTGGTAAGGTGGAGCTCGCTATTACTCAAAGTTCTACTTTGAAGGCCTCTGGCATTGATGGTTATAGGGCTGAGTTTTATAAACTTATGAAACTTGAAATAGTGTCGCCACTGGTTAATCTGTTTAATGTGATGATCAACGCCGAAGCGATGCCTGAACACTTTAATATGGTTCAAATTATAGTTCTCCTGAAACCCGGAAGGGATCCTACTCTCCCGGAATCCTATCGTCCTATCTCACTGCTCAATTTTGATGTCAAGCTTTTGGCTAAGATTTTGGCCAATCGGTTGGCCTGGCTCTTGCCGCTCCTTCTCCATGAGTCTCAGGTGAGTTTTGTTCAGTGGCAAAAAATTTGCAGATCTTGACCTCTTTAGAATATAGCACTCGCTTTGTGTTGCCTTTTTTACTTATTAGCTTCGATGCTGAGAAAGCGTTTGACCATGTTAGGTGGGATTGTTTGTTTGCTACCTTAACCAAATATGGTTTTCAGGGCCGCTTTGTTTCAGCTATCCACACGCTATATGCTATCCCCCATCCTCCAGGCCACTTTGTGGGTTAACGGTTGTAGGTCATCGTTATTTGAGATTCATAGAGGAACCCGTCAGGGTTGTTCTCTGTCTCCTTTATTGTTCGTATTGGCCCTCGACCCACTTCTTCGTGATATTTACTTGAACCCAGATATTAAGGGGTGTCTACCTTGTAGCTTTTGCGGATGATCTTTTGGCTCATCTGACGGACCCTATCTGCTCTTTGCAGGCTCTTTTGGAAACTATTTGAGAATATGGTGATTACACTGTTTTCATTTGAATTTGCTTAAGTCTGAGGCTCTACCGTCCTCTTTGGCTTTGCAGGCTCAGTGGGGCAATTCCTTTCCCCTGCGGTGAGCTACAGGCTCTTTTAAATATTTGGGGGTGTATCTCTCGATCTCTACGTCACAGCTCTATTTGCTTAATGTTTCTAAGCTTTTGGAGGATAGCAGGGTTCAGCTTGCGGCCTGGAGTGATCTCCTTTTAGCATTGATAGGTTGTATAGCACTGATTCGAATGGTGATTTTCCCCCGTTGGTTGTTCATGCTGCAAAGCCGCTTCGCCTATTGCGGAAGGATCTTTCCCATTTGAACTGGTTCTTGTCTCGCTTCTGTTGGCAGTCTCATAAGCCGAAAGGGCGCTTTCATTATTTAGTGGGTGGATGGACGCATGGGGGATTTGGACTTTCCGATTTTGGTCTATATAATGAAGCTTGTTTGTTTAAGACATCTGAAAGACTGGTTGCAGGGAACGCAACAATATACTCTTTTGGATTTTGAACAAGCTTTTTATGCACCTCATTCTTTGTCTAGTCTATTACACTTGCCCGCTAAGGAGCTCCCCGTCCTGTTCCATCCAAGTGTTCTTTTGAAATCTATGCGCGCTGTGTGGGGGAGTTTGATCGGTAGATTGGGAGGGGATCCCCACGTGACAAATCAGTTACCCATCTGTGGGAACTCGGCCTTTCTGCCTTGCCAGGATAACCCTACTTTTCATGGTTGGGAGGACCAAGGATTTACTCTTGTGGAACACTTGTTAACCGAGGAGGGGAGTCGTTTGGGTAGGTGCTGGGGTGATACTTTCATCTATTGTCAAGTTAAGAAATATATTCTCTCTCTTCTGCAGGAGCAGATCACACAGCCGATGGGGGTACGCCTTCGGGGTTTCTTTGATGGGGTGGCACTCTGTTCTACCTCTGTGTCAGCATTGTATAGAGCCCTTTCTGAATTTGCATGCCCTAAAGATATCTTGTGGATACAGGGGGGCTGGGTTCGGGAACTTCATAACGACCTTAGCCATTGCAACATTCTACATGCCCTGCGGGGGGGTCCCTCATTTAATAACGGGAGCGACGCTTTGAGAATGCTATATTAGAGTGATCTATAGAGCCTATTATACTCAGGTCCAATTGTATAAAGTGGGGGGCATTAATTCACCCCTCTGTCTGAAATGCAGCCGGGAACCCAATACTTTTGCTCATTCTTTCTGGGACTGTTGGACCATACAAGCTTTTTGGACATCCATAGTCCATTATTTCCAGGGCTTATTTCGAAGTCTCATTTCAGGTACTGTAGAGCACTTGGTTTTAGACCTTCCTGGGGCTTTCCGTGGTCTCCCCAAGGAGGGTCCCCAATGGTGTTGTAAGGTGTGTCTTCTTGCTCGCAAATGCATTTTGCAATCCTGGACTGTTTCTGAGCCTCCCTCATATTGGACTTGGAGATCTTTGGTACATCATTTGGCCGCCTGGGAGGCCTGAGAGGTGGTTGGTCACCCTTGACGATGGCGCAGTTACCTGCTGATTTGGGGATCCTACTTGGCTTCCCCCTTATCTCCTAGAGGCCATAGCCTCCTTTTGAATCCTCTTGCCTAGCTTTGCATGCTAAGGATATAAACATATATCTAACAGTTTTTCTAAAATTGCTACACACACATGTATGCCCCTTTAGATGTAAAAACTAGCTCTTTTCATGTGTAAGTGCTACTAAACTCCTCTAAAACAATCTCTTCCGTCTGCAAGTAAAAAACTTTTATGCCAATGGAAAGTTTTGCTGGAATACCAAACATTAGAATAAAGGAAACAAAAGATAGGAAAACAACTGCAAGCATGTCAGGAATCCAATTGTTGAATTTCCTTTCATACCATTTTTTTCTACATCAGACTTCTTTCATTTAGAGCAGAGGTCTCAAAGTCCTTCCTTGAGGGCCGCAATCCAGTCGGGTTTTCAGGATTTCCCCAACGAATATGCATGAGATCTATGTGCATGCACTACTTTCCATGCATATTCATTGGGGAAATCTTGAAAACCCGACTGGATTGCGGCCCTCAAGGAAGGACGTTGAGTCCTCTGCTCTAAATGAAAGAAGTCTGATGTAGAAAAAAATGGAGGGACTTTGAGATCCCTGATTTAGAGCTTTACCATGCAATAGCTTAATTAAAATTCCTTTATTAGCCACCAATTTGAGCTGGGAATATAAAAAGTAATGTCTACTGAAGTTCATTTTCTAAGACAAGGGTTGTCTAGGTGCCTGTACCACCTTGGAAAAAGTGCAGGTTGGTGTTCCTAGCTTTTCTGTCCTCCTCTACCTTTCTCAAATTGCCACGGACCTCTCCTCAAGTGGCTGGAGCCAGGTACGTGGCAATGTTGGGAGCCAACAGTCACTAGTGCTCCCCAAACAGCCTCATCAATCCTCTCTTGTTAAAATCCTGGGGGAGGGGGTTCCAAAAATAAATTCATCAAAGTTTGGTTCAAGGAACACAATTTTAGTAGGAATATTAGGATAATGTCTCCAAGTGAATACTGCCCTACTCGTAGTAGAGCCTGTACTAATGAAAAAAGCTACCGTTAACAGTTACTAACTACCCTTCTCTATCATATCTTTGTCAAACTGATTTTCCCTCTACACAGATAGAGACTGTAAACTGCCTAGGTGGGCTGCAAATTGAAATAAAACTTGAAACTTGGATGAAACAAAAAAACACAAGAAGATACACATCCAGATATGGCGAGCTTAATTTCTCCTATGCAGCTCTTGTTTAAAAAGATCAAAGCTTAACAACAACTCAACTCAAACATAAATCTTGAGGTTCTAGAACGCAGGCCTGCTCTGGGAAAACAGACAAGTTTGGGGAGAGAGTGGGTAGGAATGGCTTTGATTGTCTGCTTTCTTTCTTCTGCAGGAAGATCAACTTGAAGGATTGTCTAGTTAGGTATTAATGCAATACACACAGCCACAAGCAAAGCACCAGCCCCAGAGGAAGCTTCCAAAAGCTGAAACCAAAATAGCAAGAAAATAAAATTTTGAGTGGGGTTTGTCTTCTCCCCTTCTTGGGATAACTGGCGTGAGGACCGGATTTAATCATGCAAAAACAAAGAGGAGGTGTGCAAGGCGATGAGCCAATCAAATCCTTACCAGGGCTTCATTATCTTCTGCAATTTCTGATATCGTCTGCAAAAATTTAAAAACTTCCACGTGAGGATATATATTTTATCACATTTGTATCCAATTACACAAACTCAAACAGACCTTGGGCAAGCCTTAAGGAAAATCTATTTAAAATGATCATTTAAGAATCAAGAAATAAATTGTGTTAATAAAATCCCAGCCCAATCAAAAATCTATTCTGGAAATAAGCAAGGAAACATGTTTAAGGCACATAAACACAAAGTAATAATCTAATCTAGTCAATGTATTCATGAGAAAATAACACAGAATGAATGACCAGAATTTACAATGCATGAGTACAAGCAACACAACAAAAAGACATTGCTATGATTCATTCTCCCATACCACAAGAATGGTACAAGAATACCACCAAGGCAGCCAACATGGAAATATGTTTTGTCTGCTAAGCATAAATATAACAGAGCTGTATTTTTTTTCATTTGTTAAAATTCAGTACCACAAGAGCATGGTTTATTTGGATTTCCAGTCTGCTTGCGAGTAAATTCCTATTGATTTTCAGACAAAGTATTAATGGTTTCTCTCATGTAACTTCTTAGCAAAGAACAAAAAAAAAAAAAAATTGCCAAATTAAAAATGTGCTTCTTAAGACCATTTGTGAAAAGAAGCAAGCTACCATAATATTTGTAAGCAAATATTAGTGATAATGCAATAGGACCTCTAGATCTTAAATACCTAACAAACTTTCAGAAGTTACGTACTGTAAATGTTATAAGAGGCATTGAACAGCATACTTAAAAAATGCAGTTTGTTGCAGCGGTATCATTGAGCTATTACAAAGAGGCAAGCCTTGCAGGTTCAAGAGTCACACTGAGTTTCTTTCTGGGAGACCACCACTCCTGCGCCAACACAGACATCTATGGTTCCCACAGAGTCATTTTGAGGGAGGTAAGAGAGAGCAAAGATAATTAGGAAAAGACAAACACAACAACAACAAAAAAACTTCAAGTTTAAATGGAAGGATCAAAACCAGAGGAAGATTTTTTTTAATTTTATTTTATTTTTTTTTTTTTTTACAAAGAGTTCAGCTTATCTAGAGCAAAGTTTCTTCAAGATTAACCATGTTACTACTCAAGAATCTGGTGGATCAGAAAATTGTTAATTAAAAAAGTAACCTGCTAGAAATTTTAGTTTAAACTGTTTAATTGTACAGCAAGAGGAAGACAAAACTTCTTTTCAACTGAGTCCCACTCAAAGGTCTCAGAAGTTATAATGACTTGCCCAAGGTGCAAAAAGAATTTAAAACTTATGGGAAGGGCATGGAGCCAGCTTAACATGTCTTAGACAGTAGCATAATCATGGTTCCAAGCTTTAAGCACTAGACCAGGGGTTCTTAACCAGTGGTGTCCACACCTCCAAGGAGTACAGGAAAAAGTCAAATGCGAGTGCAGAAAAAGATCTCATTTGTAAACGGTCATTTTATTCAACAGTATTATGTCACATTGTACAATAGCTTTAAGTGTGATGTCTTTGGTAGTATAACTGCACTACCACAATTTTAATGACATATGTAACTGCCAGTAATCAGTTAGAAAGGGGTTGAGAGGATATTTCATTAATCAAGTCAGAGGGTATGAGAACCCCAAAAAAAGTTAAGAACCTCTGCATTGGAAAATTTATTTTCCTAACTACCGTATGGTAAGATGCAATCAGGACACTTGAACTTGGAAAACTACAATAACAAAGGGAAAATGAGGTCCATAACAAGTCCCAGAAGTCCAAGGGCAGTGTTAAAACACTTCTTTTTATTTAAATGAATGCATTGGGGTTATAAAAAATTGTTCTTTGAATAAAGTTGACTTTCAGATCTACTAACATATCAGTCATAAAAACTTCACCAGCATGAGACATGGGAGTTTCATGTTAAAATACCCATAGTCTACTACAAAAAATTAATTGTTTATAAACTATCTTGTGAGATGAAGCTATTGACTGAACTGTCTTATCACTGGCACAAAATGGTTATTTTGCACCATTACTTCTTTTTAGAATATGGATAAAGTAGTAAAATTGCCATGTTAGTCTAGTTCAGAAACATCTGATATGCAGCCCGCCAGATTTTGGGAAAAGTTTCACTTGAGATTTTTTTTTTTTACCAAAAATACTTTTTACCTTATTAGCTAGCACACATGAATTTGAAGAGCTGTAGAGATTTTCTTGGCTATAAAGTTACAAGTTCAGAATATAATTATATTTTGATGAATATGAATCATTAATTAATAGTCTAAAATATTCAGATGGCCTATATACAAATGAATTTCTGATCATGTAGCCTACTGTTGAAAAAACCTGGACACCTTGGTCTAGTTCAGGGGTAGGCAATTCCGTTTCTCGAGAGCCGGAGCCAGGTCAGGTTTTCAGGATATCCACAATAAATGTTCATGAGATAGATTTGCATCTCAAGGAGGCAGTGCATTCAAATCCATCTCATACATATTCATTGTGGATATCCTGAAAACCTGACCTGGCTCTGGCTCTCGAGGACCGGAATTGCCTATCCCTGGTCTAGTTGAATGCACAGAAATAAAAGTTAACATAACTATATTTTAAGGCAATGCTTTTTTATACATCTTGAGTAGTTTTCAGAAATTAACACTTCCTGCCTCATATATGAAAAATGGAATGAGCTAAGATAACACTGCCAAGAAAAACAAATGGATTTTAACAAAAATTACTGCAAACTATGGAAGTCCCCCTAGGCTGCTGTAGCTCTGAACATGGGCAACACAACTACAAGGAGATTCTACTCATTATGACTGTGCATTTGTTAGTATGCCTTTAAAAATTTAGTGCATACAGTATCCATTTAATGTGCTCGAACCCATGAATTACCATGCACACAATTAATTTCATGGGTTATATCTTTATGAAAACAAATGTCTGAAAAAAAAAAAAGATGAAAATATTTATCCCCCCCTTTTTTTTAATCCCTGGCCAGGGTGGTATTAGCTCCAACACTCATAGAATTCCTATGAGCATCTGAGCTAATACCACCATGGCCAGCAATTAAAAAAAAGCCTAACACGGATTCATAAAAGGAACCCTTAAAAGTCAGGAAAAATCCAAAACAATCCAGAAATTTTTTCCCATTGTTAAACCCAACTACCCTTTGCTACTCCTCAAATGTAAAATATAATACAGTGCAGAAAATCTGGAGAAAGAGATGCTACATTGATGAAATTGGCCAGAAGTTAATTTAAAAAATGAAATAATCTATATATATATAAAATCGGAGGTATGTATGTGTATGTGTATGTGCCGCGATCACCCAAAAACGGCTTGACCGATTTGAACGAAACTTGGTATGCAGATCCATCACTACCTGGGATGATATGTCCTGGGGGTCTCGCAGCCCACCTGCACACGTGGGAGGAGCTACAAACATAAAATCAGATTTCACCCATTCAATTGGATTTCACCCATGTCAATGGAAAAAATGTAAAAAGCTGCCATTCTCACAGTAATTCAAAAACGGCTTGACCGATTTGAACAAAAATTGGTATGCAGATCCCTCACTACCTGGGGTGATATGTTCTGGGGGTCTCACGGCCCTCCTGCACACTTGGGCGGAGCTACAAACAGAAAATCTGATTTCACCCATTCATGTCAATGGAAAAAATGTAAAAAGCTGCCATTCTCACTGTGACCAATTTGGACGAAACTTGGTATGCAGATCCCTCACTACCTGGGGTGATATGTTCTGGGGGTCTCGCGGCCCTCCTGCACACGTGGGCGGAGCTACAAACAGAAAATCTGATTTCACCCATTCATGTCAATAGAAAAAATGTAAAAAGCTGCCATTCTCACTGTGACCAATTTGGACAAAACTTGGTATGCAGATCCCTCACTACCTGGAGTGATATGTTCTGGGGGTCTCGCGGCCCACCTGCACACGTGGGCGGAGCTACAAACAGAAAATCAGATTTCACCCATTCATGTCAATGGAAAATATGTAAAAAGCTGCCATTCTCACTGTAATTCAAAATCGGCTTGAACGATTTGGACGAAACTTGGTATGCAGATCCCTCACTACCTGGGGTGATATGTTCTGGGGGTCTCACGGCCCACAACTCTATTTTGCTTGCTCAAGGGTGGGTTCACTCAAGAATTTATATGTTCTTGCTCCAGGAGGTGAAACTAAAATTGTTGTTTATAATCACGTTTTGCGTTAGTTGTATTGTATTCATTTTGACTTTATAATTTGAATATTGTACTTTTTATTAAGGTGTACTTTCATTCACCACTATAAAGTATCTTTATTTGAATCCATTTACAGTGTTATTGCTATAATTAAATACCCGTGCAATGCCGGGGCATCAGCTAGTTAATTTATATAAACATACTGAAAGAGCACACAGAGGAAGGACCAAAGTATCACCCTCTATGGGGGAGAGCTTTTCAGGACCTCATCACTGACAGCAGTAAAAAGGAACTTCAGTGAACACAGCACATATGACATCACAATGATCAAATACTTTGGAACTGAAAAAAAATGAATTAGAAAGATGTAGGATTTTAATTCATTATGAAACACAACTAGATTGCTTATATTCTTGTCATTCTCTGTCACCTTTCCCACCACCATCAGAATGGAATTCACTTTCTTTAACTATCACCTTTCACTCATTCTGTTTTTCAGACTTTTAAGAAAGAGCCACTCCTAAAGGGGTTATTTCAGAGGTAATGTTCACCAATTTGCATGTGAAGTGCTTAATGCTTAAAAGTGCCCCTAGTTGTACCATGGATTTATTTCAAGTTCCTTTATTCCAGTGCTAAAAATAAAATTTTATAAGGGGAGGAATCCATATGGGATGCTTTACTCTCTTATAATCTGTATTAACCATATTATGCCATTTACTAGGTTCAGTTTCCTCCATTTATTTGCTTAAAAATATTTGGAAAAGTCAAATGGAGTTCAATAAGCAATTAATTTCCTGTTTTTCAGTAGCTCCCAAAAGCTCTAGGAAATCAGCTCAGTGGAGTCAAAGTAATAAGGCAATTTCAGCTAATGATTGTTGAGTTTTAAAATACAATTGTTAGCAAATCCAAGTACAGTAATTAGAAAAATCTGGAAGAAAACTTTTGGGTAATTTGAAGGTTTGTTTTTTTTAATTTCTATTTTATTTTTTAAAATGAGAGAAATGGTTGCCATTATATTCCTCTTGTAATAGGCTGGTCAAGAAGAATAAGATTATTTCCTCTTGATTCAGGTTGTCAAAATGGACATCTTTTACCATGTTGTATTAAAATCTAATTGACATCTTTATTACAGTGCAGATAATTTCTTGACCAACAGAATCAAGGCTGTGGGGCTCTTAAATGATGCAAATAGCGAAGCATGCAGAAAGGAGCAAAAGAGCTTGGTACTCTACTTTAGAAGCACTTGATAGAAAATGCCAGGCAAAATTTGATAAGGGGTTTCTCTCATTATCTACTTAAGTGTGCAGGAGATGTATAAAGAAAGGGATTCCTAGGATGGTTGTTTTGGAGCAAGGATCAGGGTATTGTTTTCTTTTAAAGATGGTCAGGTAACTTTATTCTTTTACAAAGAACTAGTAGACATATTTCCAAAGAAACCTGGCATCTTCCAAATTTACTCAATGGCCAGACAGGAGTTGACAATCTCCATCACACTTTCTTACAGCTGAAACTTTATTTCACTCCTTTTAAGACCTTCGAGAATGGCAGGTGAAAAACTACAAGGTATCACTTTTAAAGCTCTACTTTTTATTTTTTTCTTTCCTAAAACCCAGAAAAGCATGAATCACTTACTCTGTGCCACTTTCAACCATCTGTGTGAGGAAGGAAATGCCATCTAGGTTGATGAATTCCTGAGCAAACGTAACATCACATGAGTATTTAGCCAGGTCTTTCAGCGCTTCCAGCTTGGAATCCATACTGGAAGACTGGATCCTCTCATGAAGCTGCTGTGCATTTTGAGCCTCATCAAAAACAAAACAAAACAAAAAAAATATTAAAAAAGGGAGAGGGGAAGGGGAGTTATAGTTAGTAGAAGCAAAACAAAATCCATTTCAAGAATGGCAAAATTAGTCTGACAAATTCCAATAGTGGCTGCCTTCAATGCAAATATCATCAGTCTGAATAACATTCTCAATCTGCTCTAACAAATATGTTTGCTTTCCTAGCTTGTAATTCTTTTATCTAACAAATGTCAAAATGAATATAGATTGTGGACATATCTACTCATGGTGATTGGAATAAAAAGGGCCTAGATTTTGTCAATTAACTTTGCTGTTTAACTGCATAATTGAAGCAAATTTGGGTAAATCTGAACCAAAACAAAGATCAAGTAACACTTCGTACTAACCAACCCCGGAACTCACTGCTTACTTTTCCTACAATGCCAATGTGACATCAGAGTGATTATTTACCCTAGACGGTTACCAAGTTTTTATAATAAACTAAATATTACAACAATTAATGTTTGTTTAATAAATCCTTGGAGATGGGAAAGGTTCCACAGGATTAAAGAAAAGCGGATGTGGTCCCTCTTCACAATCACAAAAGTGGTGACAGAAAAGATTGGAAACTACAAGCCGGTAAGCTTCACTTCATCAATTGGAAAAATAATGGTAACACTGCTGAAGGAAAGGATAGTGAATTTCCTGGAATCCAATGGGTTACAACAGGGGTAGGGAACTCCGGTCCTCGAGAGCTGTATTCCAGTCGGGTTTTCAGGATTCCCCCAATGAATATGCACGAGATCTATGTGCATGCACTGCTTTCAATGCATATTCATTATGGAAATCCTGAAAACCCAACTGGAATATGGCTCTCGAGGACCAGAGTCCCCAACCCCTAGGTTACAAGATCTAAGGAAACATGGTTTTACCAAAGGTAAATAATGTCAAACAAATCTGATTGAATTTTTTGAGTGGGTAACCAGAGAACTGGATTGAGGATGTGTGCTAGATGTAAACTACTCAAATTTCAGCAAAGCCTTTGACACAATTCCACATAGAAAGCTCTTGAACAACTTGACAGGCTGACATTAAGACCCAAAATGGTGAACTAGATTAGAAAACTGTTTGACAGATGCCAGAGGGTGGTGGTTAATGGAATTCACTCAGAGGAAGGAAAGGTATATTTTTAGGGTATAAAATTCTAGTTCTGAAACCATCATATTTTTACTATTACTTATCATTTCTATAGTGCTACTAGACATACTCAACGCTGTACATCAAAACATAGAAAAGACAGTCCCTGCTCAAAAGTTCTTATAATCTAGTCAAGGCAGACAAACTGGACAAGAAAGTGCATCTATGCACAGGGCTCAGGTGGGGGAATTACAGAGGGAATAAGACAAGACAAATATTGGTGCTTAGAAGGTAGGTAGGAGTTTGGAATTGAAAGCAGCTTCAAGTCTGGATTTGAATACTGCCAGAGACGGAGCTTGACGTACCGAGTCAGGCAGTTTGTTTCAGGCATATGATGCAGCAAAGTAGAAAGGATGGAGTCTGGAGTTGGCCATAGAGAAGGGTACAGATAAGAGAGACTTACCCAATGAGTGAAGTGCCCAGGAGGAGAGTGTGGGGAAAGAGGAGAGATACTGAAGAGCTGCAGAGCAAATGCACTTGTAGATAATTAATTTTTAGTCTTAACTTTAGATTTGATAAGACATTAGTGATAAGGCAATCATCTCAGACTTAATATGGATAAACAAAAGTCATGCTATTGAGAACTCATGCTAATATGACTTTTCCAGAAGTATTTAGGATCAACAATATTGATATTCCTCTTGTGAAATGTGTTAGAACATTTGGTATACTTTTAGATCCAGCCCTTACAATGTGGTAATATAATCTCTCTTAACGTGAAGAAAGTCTTTTTCAGAGTAAGATTAATAAAGCCACTTAAGAATATATTAAGAGATGAGAACTTTCAGTTGGTTGTACAAAATACTATAATATCATATTTGATTACTGTAATGCTTTATTATTAGGAGTACCAAAGAAGTATTTAAGATCATTTCAAATATATTCTCTATGTTGACATCTCTACACTGGTTACCAGTAGAATATCACATCTGATATTGTTGGTTTTCAAAGCTTTCATAAGTAAGATTTACCCTGTACTTGCTGCAACACTACGTATTCACCAGCCATCCACAGTTTTACAGTCATTCAATGGACTCTCATTTCATATAATTAATTTGTAAGAATAAAGAAATTCAATTTCTTATGTAAGAGGCACAGTACGGTGGAATATGTTACATGAAAAAGTCCAAACCACTAAAGATTTAAAGACATTATTTATTTATTTAGAAACATTTACCCCCGTTTAAAACCTAAGCTATAACGATACTATAAAAACAATTAACAGAAGAACTCTTCCAACATTTTTATTTAGAGAGGCATTTTTTTAAGAAGTTATATGTAAACATACATTTATGATTCTGACCAAGGGGTGGTGGTGTTAGAAGTAAGAAATTATTTATTTGTTAATCGGACTGGATTTTGAATTGTCTTTTAATACTACAGTTGAATTGACTTTTATTACACTGTAATATGCCTAGGAATTGAATGACTGTGGAATAGAAATGTAATAAATAAATAAATAAAAGGTGAGTAATGGAGGCCTGAAAGATTGGTGCTAGGGCCGATTCTGGTCAGAAGAGAAGAGTAGGTTATAAGCTTGGAGCAAAGCCCACCTGAGCCTTTCCCTGCTCCACAATCCCATTTCCTTTTTATCTGCAAATTAAGTCCTGTTTTACGGTCTTTGTCCTGCAGCAGATGGAAGATACTGGGAAAGGGAAAGAGATGGGGACTTGTATACCACCTTTGTGTAGTTTTACAACCACACTCAAAGCAGTTTACATACAGGTACTTCAAGCATTTTCCCCGATGGGCTCACAATCTATCTAACGTACCTGGGGCAGTGGAGAGTTAAGTGACTTGCCCAGTGGCACTGCTCACGCCAGTGAACATTTCAAGAGGTACTTGGGGGGAGAGGGGTGTGGAGAGGAGGAAAGGCGCCAGTGCCCCCGCAAAGTTGGCACCCAGAGTGGTTTGCTCTCCCCCCTTACTATGCCACTGAGTGCCAGGCAAACTGTATGGGAAGAACCCGACTGTGTGATTGACAATATAATAAGACAGTAGCATAACCTCTTTGTGCTTGTGTGTCTAACTTAAGGAGGGCATTTTGAACAAATTATGTGACTGAAATTAACCTTACTATTTACTTTACAGGAATAACTCCATTCTTGCTACTAATCAAAAAAGACAACTTAAGTTTTTACTAAATGTATATTGTGTTATTGACAATAATCACTTCTACCACCTTTACAGGATCTTCCCTGGGAGTGGGAAGAATCAAGGGACTACCCCAGGTTCTGTATTGTCATTCTCTCCACCCTCCCTTCTCCCAGCTAGCAGAAGGGAAACACTTCTTAACTGCATGCGCCTCCCCCTCTACTAGCTTCAACCTGGTGTGAACTCAGGGTGATAGCAGATCCTGCGAGATTACAGGGCTCCAAAGCATTCAGACTTCAGGCAGAACCTTGTAGAGGAGGCAACAGCGATGCTCTCCTATACCTCCTCTCGGTATGCAAAAGATGGTAGAGAATCACAGTGGAGGACAATTTGAAGAGCATTGTTGGGTAATGGTGGGGACTGCATGAATGTTTGCCAACAGTCTCCAGATTTTCAGGGCAGGCTAGGTCAGTCCTGGTTTTATTCCACAGCAGACAACAAAGTGATCTTGCAATAGGGATATTAGAATTTGCGGGAAATAGGAAAAGTAGGAATGGATTAACCATCCTGAAAATCTGGATCTGGTTGGTATCCTCAGTGTATAGTTAGAAGTGGAATTAGAAAGGACTGTGCAGCCAAGTTCTCCCTCCGTAAGAGTTGCACTCAGCAACTAGCAAAAATTAAATGTCCTTCAGCATAATCCTCTTGTGCACTGATTTAATTTAAAATAATATATTATTAAGAAACTGGATTGCTGTTAGGGTTTGGCCCTGTCTCCCTTCTGACTTCTGACACATGTTCCTCCTCAGCACATTATTCAAGGTAGTGAAAACAGGGAAGGAAAATAATTGAGAAAATTCAGCACCGCCAGTGCTTATGTCACCATTTACTTACTTTTCAAACTCAATTACATTTTTTAGACAGTTGAAGCAGTTAGTTTAGTATTCCAGTGTTTTTTTAAAAAAACCAAAAACAACGAACCAACAAACTCATTAGCATTTAGAACATCAAGGATCATCATCAAATCCTGGAAATAGTGACTGCTCAAAAGCTAGTCACAAATGTATAGAGTTTGTCTACCATACAAGTATTGCAGCATAACTGTAGAAAATGAACTAAAAGGTAGAGAATGACACGGTGACAAAATTCATCACCGTTCCCGTCCCCGCGGATAACCGCGGGAAATCATCCCGTGTCATTTTCTAGTGTCTATTTCAACCTCAGTCCTTCTACGCCAGCATTCTTCAAAGCAAAGCTTGTGGGTCAGTGGTTGTGGCCATTCATACTCTGATTCTTCCCTCTCTCCTTAAAGAATGACACGAAGATGGTTTCCCGCAGTTATCCACGGGGACGGGAACGGTGATGAATTTTGTCACCGTGTCATTCTCTACAAAAAGGTAAATGGTACCATGTGAGTTCCAAGATCTTACAACTAATTTTAAATATCTTGCCTGTCAGAAAATCCTGCCACCCTGGAACCAAAGTATTATGCTACTGGAGGAGTAGCCTAATGGTTAGTACAGTGAGTTTAGTTCGCACTGTGACTCCGGGCAAATCAAATAACCCTCCACTGCACTAGGTACAAAAACTTAGTTTGTGAGTCCACTAGGGATAGAGAAAGTAAAGGGAAAGGGAATGTGACTTTTATGACTTTTGTGGTTACACATTCATAAGAATATAAGAACATAAGCAGTGCCTCTGCTGGGTCAGACCAGAGGTCCATCGTGCCCAGCAGTCCGCTCACACGGCGGCCCATCAGGTCCAGGACCTGTATAGTAATCCTCTATCTATACCCTTCTATACCCTTTTTCTTCAGGAAATCGTCTAATCCCTTCTTAAACCCCAATACCGTACTTTGTCCTATCACACCCTCTGGAAGCGCATTCCAGGTGTCCATCACCCTTTGGGTGAAGAAGAACTTCCTAGCATTGGTTCCTAGCATTCAAAGTGGTTAACATACATGCAGGTACTTATTCTGTACCTGGGGCAATGGAGGATTAAATGACTTGCCCAGCATCACAAGGAGCAGCACTGGATCGATCCTACAACTTCCATAAAATGCTGAAGACCCATCTCTTCAGTTGAACAGTGCTAACAGACAACCTCCTCCTAGCTCCCTTATCTCTTTCTCTCCTCCCTCTTTCCTTCTCTCCTTCCAGTCTCCTGTTCCCTGCTCCCCTTCCTTTAACTCCTTACTCCCCTCCCATTCCCCTATCCCTACCCTCCTCCCTTCGCTCCCCCTCTTCTTCTCTCGCTACGTCTTCTCACCTGTCTCTTGTTCGAATGCCTATAATTTTATTGTCCTGTAACTTTATTGTGAATGTCAATTGTAACCTGTTCTGAGCTTCCGGGAGAATAGGATAGAAATCTATATAAATAAATAAACTTCAGGGTGCTGAGGAAGCAACTGTACCACTAGGCCACTCCTCACCTACTCTGCATATAATAAATGTAAAGTGCTTTGATCCTCAGGAAGGCAGCATATCAAATCCCATTACCCTTACCCAAAGCACAAGCATAGAGGAGTGCGGTGGTTAGACACGCAGGGTATGGATAGCCATGGTTCAAATCCCTTCTTCTCCCACTGACATTCTTTTAGGTGATAAATGGAAGATGACAGGTTGATAAAAATAGCAATGTTTGAAAGAGTCAAAAGAGTGAGGAAAATAGGAAAACTAAAAAGAAGCTGGCTGGATGATACTAGACTGGATTCAGGATAGGACCTTTGCCACCACCGACTCTAATAGTTCATAAAGATAATAGGCTGTGATGATAGGTGTAGAGGTAGGTTATAGGGATAGGAGTAGAGATAGGTTATAGAGCTAGTCAGGGACCACTGCTCAGGCAATGGGCCTGATGGGCCGCCGCGGAAGCGGACCGCTGGGCGAGATGGACCTCTGGTCTGCCTCAACGGAGGCAACTTCTTATGTTCTTATGATTAAAGCTGGGGGGAGAGTGTGGCGCAGTGGTTAAAGCTACAACCTCAGCATCCTGAGGTTATGAGTTCAAACCTACACTGCTTCTTGTGACCCTAGGCAAGTCGCAAGTCACTTAATTCCCCCCCCCACACCTCCCTCCCAATTGTCCCAGGTACATTAGATAGATTGTGAGCCCAAAGGTAACAGGCAGGGAAAAATGCTTGAGTGCATGAATAAATTAATGAAAACCATTCTGAGCTCCCCTGGGAGAATGGTATAGAAAATTGAATAAATAAATATTCACAGCACATCCTCATACAATTACTGCATGTTAAGTGTATTAACAATTACTATGAATGAACTTTACTTCCTATTTAAAAGTCAATAATTGCACCTGCACTAACAACGTAAGTAAAACCACAATGTAAAGTTATAATTTGCTATTTATAACGTGCACTGCAGTCCAAGTCCATTCCTCACGTCATGCCATTGTATGTCTTGCCAGCATAATGGATACTCCACTTGTGCACTAATAGCATGTGCCAGTTCACATGCTAACTGCCTGGTGCACTTTAGGAAACAAGCCCCTTTGCAAACTTAGGCACATCATTGCTCCATCCATTGCCTCATGCACAAACGAAATTATTATTTTTTAAATAATTTTTATTGATAAAGCAGCCAACAGCAATACAAGAGACAGAAACTACATTACCATAGCGGTCAATAAGCAAGAGGTCCCGATCAATACATCAGGCCCAGGTGGACACCAGACAGAAACTTCCAGGAAGCAGAAGGAACAGATGTGAAAGGACAAACATGAACCTTCACAAACTAAATTATAAGTCCCCTTACCTAGAGACCATCAATATGCAACTCACCTTCAGCTCAGATTTAGAAAAGCAAGCAATAATTCTAAAATCCACAATGACAGTGGCACAAGTAAAGAAGGGAGTATACACTGATTAATTTGGCCATCCTGAAATGCTAAGCCATTGTAGACAACACATCAAACATTAGCAATCACCAATCTCAAGTGCATTACTTACATGTGCTAGTACAGCAGTGGCTTGTAACATGACCTCTCAAAATGTCTTCTCTCAAAAAAAACAAAAACACCTATTGGAGGAATAGGCTAGTGGTTAGAACACCAGGAAACCCAGGTTCAAATTCCACTGCTGTGGTGTTGAACTTGGAACAACTGTATGCTATGGCAGTGCTGAATGTCTCTCTCAATTCTGATTTTACAATATCAGACCATAAAGTAATGTTACTTACCATAACAGTTGTTATCCAGGGACAGCAGGCAGCTATTCTCACTAGTGGGTGATGTCATCCGACAGAGCCCCGATACGGACATCTTGCAAGCATGTCTTGCTTGAAGAAACTCAGAAGTTTCGAGATGCCCGCACCGCGCATGCGCTAATGCCTTCCCGCCCGATGCTCCGAGCGTGTCTCCTCAGTTCAGGTAGCTAGCAGAGAAGCCAACCCAGGGGAGGTGGGTGGGACGTGAGAATAGCTGCCTGCTGTCCCTGGATAACAACTGTTACGGTAAGTAACATTGCTTTATCCCAGGACAAGCAGGCAGGTATTCTCACTAGTGGGTGACCTCCAAGCTAACCTCAATGGGATGGAGGGAGAGTTGGCAACTTAGGAGAACAAATTTTGTAACACAGTTTGGCCAAACTGCCCATCCCGTCTGGAGAAAGTATCCAGACAATAATGAGAGGTGAACGTATGAACCGAGGACCAAGTGGCAGCCCTACAAATCTCCTCAATCGGTGTCGATCTGAGGAAGGCTACAGAGGCTGCCATTGCTCTTACCCTATGTGCTGTGACCTTACAGGGAAGGGGTAATCCAGCCTGGGCATAGCAGAAAGAGATACAAGCCGCCATCCAGTTGGAGATGGTGCGCTTCGATACAGGTCGTCCCAACTTGTTTGGATCAAAGGAGACGAAAAGTTGAGGAGCAGTTCTGTGTGGTTTGGTGCAATCCAAGTAGAAAGCCAAAGCACGTTTACAGTCCAGAGTGTGAAGAGCTGATTCTCAAGGATGAGAATGAGGCTTTGGAAAGAACACTGGAAGCACAATGGATTGGTTGAGGTGAAATTCAGAGACCACTTTAGGCAGGAATTTCGGGTGAGTGCGGAGGACCACCTTGTCATGATGGAATACTGTGAAAGGTGGGTCCGCCACCAAGGCCTGAAGCTCACTGACCCTGCGAGCAGATGTGAGGGCCACCAGAAAAACCACTTTCCAAGTGAGAAACTTTAGTGGAGCCTTGCTCAGAGGCTCAAAAGGAGGTTTCATAAGCTGAGAAAGGACAACATTTAGATCCCAAACCACTGGAGGCGGTTTGAGAGGAGGATTGACATGAAAAAGTCCTTTCATAAATCTGGAAACCACAGGATGAGAAGAGAGAGGTTTCCCTTGTAGAGGCTGATGGAAAGCCGCAATAGCACTCAGGTGGACTCGTATAGATGTCGACTTGAGACCAGACTGAGACAGATGTAAAAGATAGTCCAAAACAGAGGATAGGGAGGCTCGCTGAGGCTCCTTAGAATTGGAAATACACCATGAAGAAAATCTAGTCCATTTTTGGGAGTAGCATTGACGAGTAGCAGGCTTCCTGGAAGCCTCCAAGACATCCCTCATCGCCTGGGAAAACTGGTGGGGAGTTACGCTGAGAGAAACCAAGCTGTCAGGTGGAGAGACTGCAGGTTGGGATGAAGCAGAGACCCCTGATGCTGAGTAAGCAGTGAAGGAAACACTGGAAGTAGGTACGGTTCCCTGCTGCTGAGTTGAAGTAGAAGGGAGAACCAAGGTTGCCTGGGCCACCGAGGGGCTATCAGAATCATGGTGGCATGTTCGGACTTCAGTTTGACTAGAGTCTTTTGAATGAGAGGGAATGGCGGAAACGCATACAGAAAGCGATTCCCCCAATCCAGCAGAAAAGCATCTGCCTCGAGGCGATGAGGAGCGTAGATCCTGGAGAAAAATTGAGGCAGCTTGAAATTGTGGGGAGCCGCATAGAGGTCTATCTGAGGCGTTCCCCACTGAGCAAAGATCTGATGAAGGGGCTTGGAGTGGAGTGTCCATTCGTGAGGCTGGAGAAGACGACTCAGTTTGTCCGCCAAGACATTGTCCCTCCCCTGAATGTAGACAGCTTTGAGGAAGGTGTTTTGGCGAACCGCCCAATCCCAGACTCTGAGAGCTTCCTGGCAGAGGGAGGCCGAGCCCGTGCCCCCTTGCTTGTTGACATAATACATGGCGACCTGATTGTCGGTGCGAATGAGAACCACCATGTCGTGAAGCAGATGTTGAAAAGCTTGAAGAGCATTGAAGATGGCTCTGAGCTCCAGAAGATTGATTTGATGGAGTCGGTCCACACAGGTCCAGAATCCCTGAGTGCGAAGCCCATCCAGATGAGCCCCCCAGGCATAGGTCGAGGAATCGGTTGTGAGAACCTTCTGATGAGGAGGAGTGTGAAACAGCAAACCTCTGGATAGATTCGAAGAGGTCATCCACCAAAGTAGAGACCGCCGAAGAGCAGGAGTGACTATGATGTGTCGAGTCAACGGGTCTGACACTTGAGTCCATTGAGAAGCTAGGGTCCACTGAGGAATTCTGAGATGGAGCCTGGCAAAGGGTGTCACATGAACTGTAGAGGCCATGTGGCCCAGGAGGACCATCATGTGTCTCGCTGAGATGGACTGGCGAGAAGATACAGACTGGCAGAGACGAAGAAGAGCATCCATGCGCTGAGGAGGAAGGAATGCTCGAAGCTGAATGGTGTCCAGTACCGCCCCGATGAAGGGAAGGGACTGGGTAGGCTGCAGATGAGATTTGGGAAAATTGATCTCGAAGCCTAGGCTCTGCAGGAAGCAGATCGTGGTCAAGGTCGCCGAAATGACCTTTGGAGCTGCCAGGCCTTGATGAGCCAGTCGTCGAGGTATGGAAATACCTGAAGACCCCTGTTCCGGAGTGCAGCGGCCGCCACCACCAGGCACTTCGTGAAGACTCTGGGAGACGAGGAAAGGCCGAATGGAAGCACTCGATACTGCAGATGTAGATGTCCCACCCGAAATCTGAGGAACTTGCGGGAGGCCGGATGAATGGGAATGTGAGTGTAGGCCTCCTTGAGATCCAGAGAGCATAACCAGTCGTTCTGCTCGAGGAGAGGGTAGAGAGAAGCAAGAGTCAGCATGCGAAACCTCTCCTTGACTAGGAATTTGTTGAGGGCCCTGAGGTCCAAAATGGGTCGCAGGTCGCCCGTCTTCTTCGGAACAAGGAAGTACCTGGAGTAAAACCCCTGGTTCAGTTGGTCCGACGGGACCGGCTCCACGGCACGAAGCCGGAGCAAAGCCTGAGCTTCCTGGAGAAGAAGGGCGGTCTGAGTCAAGTTGGAAGGATACTCTCTTGGAGGGCGGTCCGGAGGGACCCGATGGAAATGAAGAGAGTATCCTTCCCTGATGATAGTAAGGACCCAGAGGTCGGTTGTTATGGCCTCCCAGCGATGATAAAAGTGATGGAGGCGCCCTCCGATGGGAAAAACAGGGGGAGGCAGAACGAGGTTGGCTATGCCCTCGACGAGACAGTCAAAAAGGCTGAGTGGTCTTAGGGACAGCAGGCGACTGAGACTTAGGCTGACCCTTCTGGGGAGGCTGGCGCTTCGCAGGTTGCCTCGCAGGTGGAGTTTGCCTCGGCTGATAACGCTGCTGATAAATCAACGGTGGACGAGAAGGTCGAGACTGCTGAGGCTTAGGCTTCGGCCTAAGGATAGATTGGAAGGACTTTTCGTGGTCAGACAACTTCTTCGTAACAGTCTCGATGGATTCGTCAAAAATATCCGCCCCAGCACACAGGACGTTCGCCAGGCGGTCCTGAAGATTCGGGTCCATATCAATGGTCCGCAACCAGGCCAACCGGCGCATCGCCACCGAGCAGGACGCCGCTCGGGCTGAGAGCTCGAACGCATCATAGGCAGATTGCATTAACTGAAGCCGAAGTTGGGACAGCGAAGCAACCACTTCCTCAAACTCAAACCTAGCCTGGGACTCGATGTAGGGTGTGAACTTCCGAAGCACAGGTAGAAAAAATTCCAAGTAGGCTGCAAAGTGGAAATTGTAATTCAGGACTCGAGACGCCATCATCGAATTCTGATAGATGCGTCGACCAAACTTATCCATGGTTCTGCCCTCGCGGCCCGGAGGCACTGAAGCATAGACCTGGCCAGGATGAGACTGCTTGAGCAAGGATTCGACCAGGAGGGACTGGTGAGAAAGCTGAGGACCCTCGAAGCCTTTATGATGCACCGTGCGGTACCGCGCATCCAATTTGCCAGGGACCGCCGGGATAGAGTAAGGAGACTCGAAGCATCGCATGAAGGTCTGGTCAAGGAGCTTGTGCAGGGGAAGTCGCAAGGACTCCGCCGGAGGACGAGGCAAGTGCATTTTATCGAGGTATTCCTTGGAGTATCGAGACCCAGCATCGAGAGTAATGTCCATGTCATCTGCCATCTGCCTGAGGAACGATGAAAAGGACAGTTGGTCCGCCGTCGCCGGTCTGCGAGACGGACTAGAAGAAGAAGAGGCTTCAGGCTCCAGAGAGGCCTGCGAGCAACAGGACGAGTAGAAAACCTCAGGGTCCTCGAACTCCGGGCCCGGAGGAGGAGACCCAGTCGAAGCAGCATACCCCAACCGAGGCAATTTCTTCTGAGGCGAGACGGTCGAGTGCCGAGAGGAATGCTTCGAAGAATGTCTAGATCGATGCCCCTCCCGATGCCTGGAAGGGGATCGAGCCCGCCTGTGAGAAACTGGTTCAGACGCTGCCAGGGAGCAGATTGGACTCGATGCCGTCGATCGCAGAGGCGGAAGAGTCGGCGCCTCCCCCGACGACACCCAGGTTTGATAGGGGGTTCGGAAGAATTCGTCCTGCTTCCTGCTATGCCCAGGACTGGGTGGCCCCGAAGGTGGACGCCACACTGAGTCATGGGGTGGAGTAATCGGTTCCAAGGGAGGCAGGTCACTAAACGAGGCTTTCCTCGAGGGGATGGGCTCCAAGGGAGGCATATCACTAAGGGAGGCCCTCCTCGAGGGAATCGGTTCCAAAGGAGGTACAGCGCTAACGGAGGACCTCCTCGAGGACCCGGACACCGCTCACCGCTCCTCCTCGCCGAGCAACGAGGTCGTGCGGCGAGGAGGAGGAGGAGGGGGCGGTCCTCCCCTCGAAGCCGAAGCTGGAAGGTCACCCTGGATGGTGGCAATCAGCCGAGGCCCCATGGTCTGCATGAGCTCCACGAACTGAGCCTCCAGAAGGGACCGCAACGAAGCCGATATGGAGGGATCCGCACCAAAAGGGGGCCCTTCCGCACGGTCTCCGCGCTCCTTCGGTGCTGCGTGCTTCTGCTTGCCAGTCTTCGGCACCTTGAGCACCACTGGTGGAACTGTCGGGGTCGATACCTGCTCCGAGGAGACGGAGGAAGGCACCGGCGCCGAAGCCGGGGCCGAAACCGGTATGAACGATGCCGGTTTCAGGAGGCCCGAAGCAGCCGGGGAGGCAGAGGGCTTCGCGGAAGGAGTCGAAGCACCCGTCGATGTCGATGTCGAAGCTGCAGGATCCGATGAAGCTTCCATCTTGAACATGGACTCCCACAGCAGACAGCGGCGCTTAAACGCTCTCGCCGTCAAAGTGGAGCAAGGCCGGCACGATTTCGGGAAGTGATCCGGTCCCAGACACTGTAAGCAGCGTCGATGAGGATCCGTGAGCGAAATCACGCGCTGGCACTTGCTACACTTTTTAAAACCGGTAATCGGCCGGGACATAGGCCGGAAAAGCTCCACCACAAGGTCGAAGGCGCGGGGCCCCAGCCACGCGGCCGACCCGGTATCGGAAGGAAAAATTTTTTTTTTTTTTTTTTTTGAAAAAAGAAATCAAAGAAAGAAATAAATGCACAGGAGAGCCAAAAGAACTCAACCCGCGGCAAAATAGAAGGCAAAAAAAAGATTCAATGGGCGCAAATTGAAGATAGACTTCTCAGCTCAGCGGAAGAAAAAGAACTGAGGAGACTCGCCCGGAGCATCGGGCGGGAAGGCACTGGCGCATGTGCGGTGCGGGCATCTCGAAACTTCTGAGTTTCTTCAAGCAAGACATGCTTGCAAGATGTCCGTATCGGGGCTCTGTCGGATGACATCACCCACTAGTGAGAATACCTGCCTGCTTGTCCTGGGATAATAATTTTTCCACCTTTCTTGCTGCTGGCAGCTCCATTGGCCATTCTTGCCAATTGGAAACTCCCAGATCCCCCTACTAAACTGGAGTGCATTGCTAACTTTTATTACATTGTAGACAGTGAAAGATTTAGAATGTCTCTTCACGATCGTTTGGATAGAAGCAACACTTCAAGTTGGTTTGGATCAATGCACCAAAATTCCCAAGTTTCCACATGGAAAATATTAGAAAACTATTTCCCAACAATTGTAACCTTTAAAACCACCAAACGTGCATTCTAAAACTCACCAGTCATCCACTACCTATCCACTTAACAGGCAAACTTACATTTTTCTAAACACCAGACCCACATAATTCACCAAAAGGGACCCCCAGAGACCTTCATTACCAAAAATTAACACCTAAAAATTTCCTTTGGACCACCACCAAACGCGACTGAAAAAAACACATTTTAAAAATTAAACAAACACAACAGTGGCCCAAAAACCAACTTACCAGAATCCCAAATGGCTCTTCAAGTGATCCCTGTCATCAAAACCAGTTCTTTATGCCCCAATGACTCCCAACAGTGTCAATATCCCAACTCAATCTTCCTGGAAGCAAGAAGATGTGCAGAAAGTTTGAGCATGCTCAGTCACTTCCAGTTGGCTAGACTGCATCCCCAGCCTTTTCTGGCTCCTCTATTCAGCCGGTCCTCACTACGCAGCCAGCTTTCAATGTGGCAGATTGTGTTTACTGTGGCTCTGCCTCCAGGACCCTGGAACAAAATTGAACCCCAGAACTCAGTCCCAACGCATCCCCCTTACACAAGCCAGACACGGAGAATGCCCTGATCTGCCCAAAAACCCCAGATCAGTTTTGGACACCCAGAAGCCCCCAGATAGGTAAAAGCTTTTAAAACTAAACCCTGTTTATAAGAACCATAACCATATATGACTTAAGGAAACAGAAAGATAAGTTGTTGAAGTTTTAAAGAGAGAGAGATGACCAGAAATTAATGAAAAATTAAAAAAACAACATTGTTTAGGGTAAAAAAATAAAATATTTAGATCATGTGCTGATTGAGTGGGTACGGCAAAGAAGGCATGGACACATGCCACTGACTGGTTTGATGGTAATGAAGCAAGCCAAATAACACCATCAAGAACTGAACAATGACGGTGAGGGTAAATATTCAGAAGTTTAGTTGCAGAAATTTAAATAGAGCCATGGTATCAAATATCTCAAAATTTGTGGTGAAAAAACTTCTGCTCATTATGAGGTAGCTGAAAGTTACATTGATGAATTTGCTAAGAAGATATCTGAGGGGGAATGATTTTCTTGTATCAGTGTGGTTTACTTTATAGTTCACTGTTTAAGTACAGTTTTCTTTGTTGTGTTAACTTCATTGAACAACAAGGTATTGAAGGATAGGTATAAAGTTTTATGTCATGTTATGTCCTGAACAAATCTACAATGCTGATTAAACAGCTCTCTACTGGCACTGACAACAGCTGATGAATGAGCACCATCTGGTTTTAAGGAGACAAAGGTCAAGGTAACTGTTCTTGCATGCACCAATGCTGCAGACACACAAAAATTAAAGTTGGCAGTGATTGTAAAAAGTCAACATCCCCAATGTTTCAAGTCAACAGTGGCCCAATTTTTTGATCAATACAGAATTACAAAATGGATATTTGAAATCATACCAACTCAAGATGTATCCTCATATGCTACAGCAGGCCCAAATGATCCCCAATGGCTACACCTATACACCACTGCAATAGATTATGACATACCAACCCAAAAATCAGGAAGTTACTTACCTATTATGGCAAAAACTTCAGCAAGAACAAAGAAAAGTAATCAATATACCAGAAGAACCTTCTCTCCAAAAGTAAACTTTGCATTAATAGATGAAAGCCACACAGTCATACGAGGTGGAATATTTACTAAATCCATCAACAAAAGAATATGGGTTGACACCATACAAATGGATGTAGGCTGGACCAGATGGATCCTTGCTACACAACCCACCTCTTCATCAGCAACAGCAGAAGCTGTTCAAATCAAGCAAACTTTTTATGTCACTGGAATCATCCCCAATGTTTCAAGGGTGTATGTGGACTACTATGCTAACAAGAACGCATGGGTAACCAGAGAAACATAGTGATTGGTTCAATAATCACTTTGTACTAACAGCAAGAGCTCACTGTAGAGAAGCTGAATTGTAAGAAAACTGTGAAGTTTTACTGGTTATAGACAACTGCTCTGCACATCCATCTCAAGAACATCTTGTGAAATATAATGTTTCTGCCTTTTACCTCCCACCCAATGTGGCATCATTACTTCAGCCTGTGACCAAGGAATTTTACATTCCACGAAGACCAAGTAAAAAGACAATTTTCTAAATTACATGCTCAATGCAATTAACAGAGGCATAAGAATTCAAGACTTTCTCAAGGAGTTCAGTCTTAAGCATGCCATTTATGTACTTACCAATGTTTGGAAAGATGTAACTAAATCAGCATTAAAAAGTGTTTGATATAAACTTTGACAATCAACAATATTCAATGAAAATGAACCATTAGTGGAAGACTTTGAAGGTTTCCAAGCCTAATAAAACACTGATGATATCTCATTGCTTATGTCAGAAGTCTATCATCTCAAAATTTTAAGTTAGAGACAGCGGATATTAATGAAATGCTGAATACTGACAAAGATGCAACTGTTGCCATCAATGATGGCAAGGTTACTGAAATGGTGTTAAATAAAGAAAAGCTTGAAGATAGTAGTGATGAAGACCTTGTGAACATCAGAGAAAAAAATTCCTATAGATGATATGGTGAAAATGTGTGACCAGTTAATTGCTGGCATGGAACAATGTCCATTTATCAGTGAGCATGAGATTATGGCAGTCTTCTTGATCAAAGAGAGACTACCAAAACAGATTATTCTGGAAGAAGTTCTTAAAAAGACTGCTAATGTACCTGCACCATCATCAGATAGCCAAATACAGAAAGATGATGATGCATGTTAAGACGTTTTTGGCTAAGAAAGACTAGGTGCAATTCTGATTTGCTTTAAAAGTGCTTTTAAACGGCATTTTGCACTTAGACGCCGTTTATAGAATATGGGCCTAAGTGTGACTAAAGATGATGGATGTTAAAGCTTCATTTATGTTTGAAGGTATTGTCCCAGTACCATAGTACCGAACAAGTTTGTGCCTGAAGTGCTTAAATTGTTTAATGTTTGCCTTATTTTGAAATAAAGTTTGGTGGCAATTTTATGGTCTTATGATTTGTCTTTTTCTGGCTTAATATCACCATTCCAAAAACCAAAAAATTAAACAAAACAAACAAAATATGCCTTATACCAAGGATTTCAGAACAAGGATCTTGTACCTGTACTTAAAAAGGTGTGAGCTAAGTCCAATTAAATAAATAAATAAGGAAGGATCCAAGATGGCGACTGAAAGCAGGATGCGCTGAGTTGCTCATCTCAGAACAGCGATTTTTGGAAGGAATTTCTTAGCGGTAGTTTTACTTACCGCGATGCCTAAGAGACGGGGCTGGAGCGCTGCTTCTGCCTCGCTGCACTCTGGAGCTTCGGGTCTCAGTAATATTCAGGATCTTCTGAGGCGTATGCAGGTCTCAGCAACATCGGATGGCAGCCTGCTGAGAACAAAGGGAGGCGAACCCGTGGTGGACACTCTTGGGCCCGACACTACTCTAAGCCTCGATGTTAGGGCGCCGCCCCTGCAGCCTCAGATTACCAGCTCTCCCAGGGGCGGGGAAACCCCGGATTCT
The DNA here is from genome assembly GCF_902459505.1 of Geotrypetes seraphini. NCBI lineage: Eukaryota > Metazoa > Chordata > Amphibia > Gymnophiona > Dermophiidae > Geotrypetes > Geotrypetes seraphini. Next base: position 332,057,647 of record NC_047085.1, read on the forward strand.
GAGGTATTCTCTTCTCCAGAGGCGAGCAAGGATCTTCAGGAGAGCTTGGAGGCTGGGGCTCATACTACAAGGGCCCCAATGGAGATATCTGGGACAGTACCATCTCAGCATGAGGGGGAAGGTCAGAAGACATGCCCCGAAGAAAATCTTCAGAACGGTGAACACTTTACACTCACACAAGCTCCAATTATATTGATTAAGCCTGCTGAAGTGACTCTAGATTCCATTTGGGACTTAATGGCTGATTTTGTTAAGACCATTACTCCTACCTTTCAACAAATTGAAGGGAAAATTAAGGAACATAATAAAGAATTGAAGGATATAAGAAAAGAAATAAATACTTCATCTATTCAGAAAATTGAAAAGGAAATTATATTATCAAAACAATTGCAAGAGACTTTAGTTAAAGATAATATTAACCTAAGGAAGAAAATTGAAATGCTTGAAAACAACTCACATAGTAATAATTTAAGGTTAATTAACTTTCCAAGACTTGATTTGGTAACACCTAGAGATATGCTTAAAAGATATCTAGTGGAAATTTTGGAGATATCTGAAGAATTGTTACCACCATTCTCACAGGTCTATTATTTGCCTGATAAAGGACAAAACCAACAACAAAAAGAAAAATCTTCAGACCAAGAACCCTTAAATATATCACAAATTCTAGAGACATCTGAGAAGGACTTAGCATCATCAGCCACTATGATTATTATTTTAGCCTTACCAATTGATAAAACATGGTTGTTGAAGCTTTACTTTAAAAATAGACAAAAACGTTTCCTTGGTCACAAAATACAAATGTTTCCAGATTTGGCACGGGAGACGCAAAAGCGCCGCCGTGAATTTCTTCTTTTGAAACCTGGGGTTATATCTTTGGGGGCAACTTTTTATCTGAGATAGCCTTGTAAATGTATTGTGTGTTACCGTACTGTTAAGTATGTGTTTTTTGAACCATCTCAATTGACAAACTTTGTGGCAATGTCTCGTCTGAATGGGAGTAATCTTTGAGCCCTATAATTTGACTATTGACGACCTCATTTCAGTGCTATAGCTTTCAGTTTCCTGTGTAATTATTAGTATTTTTCTTTTTGTTTCGCCATTTTTTACTTGATTCTTGAGGACTTGAGCATAAATAGTAAATTTATCAACTTATGAGTTATATTTGCATTGTATTTAATATCTATGCTATTATTGCTTTCTGTACAAGTGTAATACTTGAAATTTAAATTGAAAATCAATAAAGATTTAAGTAATTAAATAAATAAATAATTATATCTGTATGAGATAGAACGGCACAAACTAGGTCTAAGAAACACATTAACTTGTTTCCCTGAGTCACCCTGAAAATCAAATGTGCAGAGACCTTGAGGATAGGATTGAGACCATCCACTTTGCTTAAGAAGTTCTGGTTCCCTTCCCTTTTTTCTTAAGTATTTTCTGTTTACTAAACATTTTTAGAAACTAATCTTTCTTGATAATTCTCTATATTCCCTTATTGGCCTAACTTAATCATTGTAAACCGAGTCGAGCTTTCCTGGATTGAAGTCTCGGTATACAAAACTAAGCATTAGATTAGATTAGATTAGAACACTAGCGTTTCATCTAAACACACAAAAAATGCACCACGATCAGATATGGAAGCCATAAGAACAGAAATACTGGGTCAGATCAATGGCCCATCTAGCAGTATCCTGTTTCCACAGTGGCCAATCCAGGTCAAAAGAACCTGCAAAAGCTCAAATAGTAGCAAGATTCAGTTCTACCAATCCCCAGGTAAGAGGTGGCTTCCCCCATGTCTGTTTCAATAGCAGACACACCCACATTTCTCAAGTTGCTAGTTTATGTCACAGTATTCTCAGCAAGAGATGCCAGACAGGTGAGAGAAGGGGGGAATACCTCTATTCTCAATCTTTCAAAAGAGCCAACAGAAGCTCTCTAATCTTGGCAGTAGGAGGAGTCCACACAGTGTGCATGATAGCCTCCCAGTTGGCATGACATTAAAAGCGAAGTAGCTCCCTGTACCTTGAAACCTCTGAAAGATTCAGTAAACTGTTATAATTTCCTATTTATACTCTAGCTTCCATTTACTTCTTGGAAGCATATTAATTCATTTTGGGATTTAATTATTGCTTTAATCAGATTCACCCAAGCAGTACACAGCAGGTACAAATATTAAATATCAGAGTTTAAAAATTCTGGAAGTTCCACCATTATGGAAAAGAAATAAGACAAAGAAAAAAAGATACATTAGAAAAACTAGTCAGAAAAAAACGCAAAGCGGGAAGGCAACACAGACTGATGAAGTTCAGTCAGAAAAGTACTCTGCTCTGCAGAAATCGAAGAACTGAGGAACCGCAAACCTAGATTGAGTGGGATGGCACTCGCGCATGTGCGGTTTGGGCAGTCGAAATTTCTAAAAACTTAAAGTGGCGATAAAAACACTTTTAATACTGTTCTTACCGGGGCTCCATGGATGACGTCACCCACATGTGAGAATATGCTGCCTGCTTGTCCTGGGATAACTCATGGTAGTATAAACTATGCCATTATCTTCCACCTTTAAAGTTTACACATGCTCATCATCTCCACAGTAAACATAAAATACATTTCCCATCCCCTTAGGCATTAGGGGCCTGATTCTATACATGAGGGCAAATTCTATAAGAAGCACCCAAAAGTTAGGCGCCAATATAGGCACCTTTCAGCGCGATTCAAGTGAAATTGGGTGCTGTTTAGTGAATCACGCTGAGCGGAACCTATTTTGGAGGCGCCCATTAAATAGGCCAGCACTAGGCACAACTAAAAGTTAGGCGCCCATGCGAGCGTTTAAGCACGCTTAAGAGCAGTGATTCTATAAGAAAGCGCCTAACACGTAGCCACGCCCACACCTAACATGCCTAGCCCTTATATTTTTGAAGGCCACCTAAATTTTTGGAGGCGCCTTGTTACAGAATCGCACGTCCAAAAAGTGCTCAGTGCTCCTCAATCACGCCAAAATTTTCACACAAAAAAAACAAAAGCAAAAATTTGAAAAATAAAATCCACAACACAAATTTTTGCTTTTGTTTTTTTTTGCGTGGAAATTTTGGAGTGATTGAGGAGCACTGAGCACTTTTTGGACTTGAAGCAGAAGCCCGGGACTTTATGACAACTCCAGCAGAGATAAGTGCCCCCCTTTTTTATGTTTACTTAGAGCTTTCGCTTTTTTGAGCTTTAGTTGTTATATTGGTAGGAAGGGAGGAGTGCTATGATGGATTTAAGCCTGAACTGGTAGAGTCCCGTGCTCTTCATGCCTTGAAGTTCGTATTGGCTTTCACTGAGCACTATTAATTAATTGATTACATATTTTAAAATATTTTTTAGAATATTAGATTTTCTCTTTTTGAAGAAGGTGACTTAACAGATGCTATCATTTTTCGTGGCATATACAAAATCTGGCTCTAGGTAGCTAACGTGAAAATTATCACACACCAACTGTTAAGGTACATATATCATGTTAGCTGTAAGTTTGAACCTACAGTGTCAGTATGCAGTAATTCCCATATTAACTGCTTATGCACCTTAGTAAATACCGTGTTTCTCCGAAAATAAGCCCTAGCCCAAAAATAAGCCCTAGTTGAAGCGCTGGATTCGCCAGCAGCAGCGCTCCCCCCTCCCCCCTCCTGTGTAGCCGAAACCGCTGACCCTTCCATCTCTCCCACCCATCCGAACCCCATTGACCGTAAGATCAATATACCTTCTTCCAAACGGCAGTGTCAGCAGCAATCTAATCAGGCTGTTTCACATCAGCAATGCAGCACACAGAACACCCCGACGGAAGAAGGCTGCACAGCTGCCTGATTAGATTGCTGCTGATGCTGCCATTTGGAAGAAGGTATATTGGTGGTGCAATCGGCGGGATTCGGATGGGAGGGAGAGATGCAAGGGTCAGCAGGGGTTTGGCTGCGCGGTGGGGGGAGGGGAGGGAGGGATAGAAAGATGCTGCATGGGGGATGGGAGGAAGGGAGTGATTGAAGCTGTGCAAGGGTTCTGCTCCACAAGGGAAGAGATGGGAGGGAGGGATAGAAAGATGCTGTGCAAAGGTTCTGCTGCACGGGGGGATGGGAGGGAAGGATAGAAAGATGCTACAGAGGGAAGGCACAAGGGGATAGGTGAGAGGGGAGGAAAAATGCTGCACATGTGGGGGAGAGAAAGGAAAGAGGAAAAATTGGGGTGGAGGAGAGGATGAGAGGGATGATCATTGTACATGAAAAAAAAAGACCAACCCCCAAAATAAGACCTAGTGTGTTTTTTGGGCCCAAAATTTATATTACAGTGTCTTATTATGGGGGAAACACAGTAGACCCTTGCATGGGTGTGTGCAAATATGTATATATGAGGGTCATTTCATAAATAATGCACACTATTTTTTTAAAAATTACATGTTTTATTTTTTTTTTTTTTTTTCAAGTATTTCTTTACAATCCTTCAATATAGACTCCCTGCTTTGCAATGACCAAGTCCCAACGTCTGGGAAGCTTCATTATTCCATCCAAGACACCATTTTAGTTCAGTTGCAGAACGGCTCAGGTACCGGCGGAAGAAAGCTCTTCCAGAGATGCAAAATGATGTCAATGCACAGGTTGTTTCAACTTTGGAAAAAGGTCAAAATCTAGTGGTCTCATTTCTGGACTGTAGGGAACATGAGTTAACACCTTCCAGCTGTATTCATGTAGTTTTTCAATGACATTCCTTAAGTGCGGGCGAGCGTTATCATGAAGAATGAATGGCCCAGCCAAGAGCAACTGAGGTCAGGTTCTGTGCATTTTTTGCAAAAAAATCATGATAATACACTGCTGTGACACTTCTTCCACATGGAACTTTGTCTGTGATGATGATGCCTTCATGACCAAAAGCAAAAATCAACATTTGTTTGACTTTTGATTGAGTTCATCGAAATTTTTTTGGTCGTGGGGAAGATGGAGCTCTCCACTCGTCATTGAAAAACTATGCGAATATGGCTGGGAGGTGTTACCTCATGCTCCCTACAGTCCAGACATGAGTCCACCAGACTTCGACCTTTTTCCAAAGTTGAAACAACCTATGCGTGGACATCATTTTGTATCTCTGCAAGAGCTTTCTTCCGCCAGTACCCGAGCCATTCGGCAACTGAACAAAACAGTGTCTTGGATGGAATAATGAAGCTTCCTGGACATAGGGACTCAGTTACTACAAAGCAGGGAGACTATATTGAAGGATTGTAAAGAAATTATTGAAAAAAAATAAAACATGTAAATTAAAAAAAAAAATAGTGTGCATTATTTATGAAATGACCCTCTTATATGCACTCACATTTATAATATACATGCTAACATTTTACATTCTTAAAAATGTTGTTTTTGAACTGTTAACTGTGTTTATAGTTCTACTCCTCATCTCTTCTCACTCTTCTACAAATCAATTGTCTTCCTGTCTCCAATTACTAACCGGCTTTCAACTGAAGCAGACTGTAAATGGCTTTCACACTAGCAAACCAGACTGCATTCAGTCATTAACCTCCAGCCATTAAATGAACCTCAGGAATTAGTTGCTTCTGCTTTGAACCCAGAACTCTCTCCCTCTACCTCCTTTCTTTTTGGGACAAACACTTATAAAAAGTAGGCAGCATATTATTGTGTGAACTCTACAATTCTGAGTCTACTTTTGAGGAATACTTCCTTGACAAAGAAACTACCGTATATACTCGAATATAAGTCGAGACCCCCCTTTTCCAAAAAGGAGGGAAAAATGGTTGACTCAAATATAAGTCGGGTGGCTTAATATTCAAGTGTCCTGCCCCGTCAGGCTCTGCACCCAGCCCCCTTCCTTCCTCCCCTCCCCTGTCAGGCTCTGCACCCAGCACCCTTCCATCCTCCCCTCCCCTGTCAGGCTTTGCGCCCAGCACCCTTCCATCCTCCCCTCCCCTGTCAGGCTCTGCACCCAGCACTCTTCCTTCCTTCCCTCCCGTCAGGCTCTGCACCCAGCACCCTTCCATCCTCCCCTCCCCTGTCAGGCTCTGCACCCAGCACCCTTCTTTCCTCCCTTGTCAGGCTCTGCACCAGCACCCTTCCTTCCTTTCCCCATCAGACTTTGCACCCTCCCTCCTTCCCCTCCCAGGCTCTGCCCCCGCCTCCCTCCCTGCCCTAGCTTCATACGGTACCTCATCTTGGTGATCTGCGGTGGAGGTGCATCGGGCAGAAGCGAACTTTCTAAGTTCCTGCCCTGCTGCTAACCAGCTGCCACGAGTTCCTTCGGCCACTGAGCGACACGAGCAGGAGCACGATTTGGCGCTGCTGCATGGTACTAAGAGACATCCTTACTGGCTTCCATTCAAGAAGGCACTACCCAAACTCAGTCAACCTAGAAAAGCTATCATCTGGCATATTTAAAATAGCTGAAACAACTAGGAGTGAACCAACACCCATTGAACCTGTATGAAGACATATCATAAACACAAAAAAATAAAACTAACGCTTGCAACTTCTCCTCCCCCTGGTTTACAGTCTCACAAGAATTTACAGGAGCCATTCAGGAAGCCGCCTAGCACCAAGCAGCAACACGGGAAGCACACTCCTGCTTGGTACAGCTGAATTGTCAGAACTCGCAACAGTGGCCAGTGAGCAGTAGGGCAGGAGTGCTCCTGCCCGCTACACCTTTGGACCACCAGGGATTCCAGGTACACGGGTCATATGGAAGGCACGGCAGCATGCAGGATATCGACAGAGAGGAGGTACAATGGACAGGGCAGGGAGAGGGGACAGGGTGCAGAGCCTGGCAGGGAGGGAAGGGGGCTGAATGCAAAGCTTGGCAGGGAGGGGTGGGAAGGGGGCTGGGTTCAGAGCCTGACAGGGGAGACAGGGATGGGGCACTTGGTGCCGATCCTGGCAGGGCAGGACACTTGAATATTAAGCCACTCATCTTATATTCAAGTCAACCATTTCCTTTTTTGGAAGAAAAATGGGGGTCTCTACAACAAGTACAAAATGCCACCATCCGACTCCTGAAGAACCTTCACATATGAGACTCGATCTCCCCAGTGCTGTGCACTGCCCACTGGCTGCCAATTGACAAATAATGTATATTCAAAGGCCTAGTAATGGCCTACAAACTCCTCCACCTTGAGACTGCACAAAAAAAGATTGTACTCTCACTACCTACCATGCTTCTGGAACAAACTACCTACCCTCATAAGATCATCAGAAGGTCTACTGAACTTCAGGAAGACAATAAAAACCCACTTCTTCCTTAAACCCTCTGAGTGCGCACCTACCCAAATTCCCAAACCTTACAAAGAAAAGCACCAGCCCTCTGCTGTCACAAATCTCAAACTGTTGCACTTAATGTCCATCCCATATCCACACACTAGGTTCTACCATGTTAAGTGCCATACTGTCAAGTTATACTAGGATAGCCATGATGTATACTGTCTGCCATGTTATATTTATTTATTTCTATATATTTCTATTATTTATTTATTTCATTTTCTATATCGTTCTCCCAGGAGAGCTCAGAACGGTTTTATATGAATTTATTCAGGTACTCAAGCATTATTCACTGTCTGTCCCGGCGGGCTCACAATCTAGCCCATAAACAAAGCATGGCAACCATTCATCCATAAGAAATTCATGGGAAAAAGGACTGGGGCCGAGAACAAATGCCTTCTCCCTCCAGCTAAAGTTTCCACCTTCCTTTTTTTGTCTGTCAGAATTCAAAAATAGTGACCACAGACTGCCTCGCAAAAATTTAAAATTGGGTCCAACAGACATTCCAGGCAGCCAAAATTCAAATTTCCTGCCACATTTCAAATCTGTGACCAACAAACCTTCTCGCCATATTTCAAACCTGTGACCAATGAACTTTCCTGCCACATTTCAAATCTGTGACCAATGAACTTTCCCGCAAAAATTCAAATTCATAACCAACAGACCTATCTGTTCTCAATCAGGTCAGTCAACCCACTATATATAAAGACAAATGGCAGACCTTGCAGCATACCCTGAAGAAAGCCACAGCATGATGGCTGAAATGTCAGTTCTACCTGCCCAGACACAGCAAGACCCGGAAAACAGCAACACCCGGAAAACAGCAACAATCATGATGCCAACCAACATCACAAATCTATCTTTTTTTAATATACTTTTTGTTTTAATGGTATGGAGGAACTTTAGATATTATTTCATCCCATCAATATAGGTGCTGTTGAAAAAATTACAAGCATGAAAAAAATTAGCAACTTACTGGTGATGTTGTTAGTCGAAGAATAGCACCATTTTTTATTTCATTACGATTCTGAAAAGAAAAAGGTTAGAAGGTTTGAGGAATGTTACTGAAAATACCCTTCTCCACATATACTATATTCCCTCCCTCTCATTTTAAATATTTCCACTGAAAAAACATAACTAAAGAATATCCAGGTGTATACAGAGATTATTTACTTGGCTTTCACTTTAGTAGTAGGGCACATCATAATGCTTCTCACTCTCCTGCCAGGGATCTGCTCCATTTGTTTTAAAATGCATAGTATAAAAGTTCAATTTTATAAAACCCAGGACCATGTAAAGCTGAAGACTTCCAGTGAATCTGGGATCCTGAAAATCACATTTTATGTTGAAACAATTTTTATTGATTACAAAAATACAAACCACAATAGAATACAAACTAGGAAACAGAACATACCGTAGTCCCATACCCCACAACCCCAGCTTCCCACAACAGCCGAAATCAATATTTAAAGTACCTCCCCAAGGAACTTGGACTCTTACAGTCCCAAGGGTAAGAGATAACAATATGGAAGCCTAAGAAAGACAAACAGAAAATTTAAAAAAAGGAAAAAAAGAAAGAAAAAGTTATGTTGTGCCATATTCCGAAAATCACATTTTAAGATCCAAACTGGCAACAAACCAAAACAAGGGGAAAAAACCCAAGGTCCAACTGTCTGCAGTGAAAAACAATCCAGAACAAACAAACCAAAAAACTGCAGACTTTGTACACGATGCAGGCAGACTTTATTATGACAAATGAATCTTTGATTAAAAACCTTTTACCAGGTGAGGGACCCAACACGGTCCATGTTTCGGACTAACCTTCATCAGGGGTCCGATGAGTAACACTCTGGCGGTTTTTTCAGCGTGTTACTCATCGGACCCCTGACGAAGGTTAGTCCGAAACACGGACCGTGTTGGGTCCCTCACCTGGTAAAAGGTTTTTAATCAAAGATTCATTTGTCATAATAAAGTCTGCCTGCATCGTGTACAAAGTCTGCAGTTTTTTGGTTTGTTTGTTCAAGATCCAAACTGGCAACACCAGAACCTCTTCCTCCTACTTCATTCCCACCCTGCTCTATTTCTGTCACTCAGCACTGGTGGAAAAGAAGGGCAGACTCTGAGACAGGAATGACAGCAGCCCAAAACCTGCATAATTGTTCAGCTAGCTCAGGAAACCCTTATTTTTTTAATTCAGATTTTATACCTCAAATATTTAAGGCAAATAGTCTCTGGAGCCCACCTCTCACTCAGAAAATGAGGGCAGCCATACAAGTGCTGCACAAAAGAGATTTACAAGTATGACACCTATATCTATAAAATGGAAAATATACCTTAAAACTACATAATAATAATAATAATAATAACAGCTTATATACCGCAATACCGTGAAGTTCTATGCGGTTTACAAAGATTAAGCAAAGGTACAAATTGATTGACTTTAAGAGGGGAGGAAGAAAGAGGGTTAATAGATCAGGAAATCCATTTTTGAGGAGAGAGCGATCAATAGAACAAGTTAATCGCTATAGAGGGAAGAGAGAAGAGAGGATCAGTTGTCTAGATACTTTAGGAACAGGTGTGTTTTCAGACGTTTCCTAAATTCCTCATAAGTAGTGGGCGAAAGCAATTGTTCTAGGTCTTTACCCCATGATGCTGCTTGGTGCGAGAGAAGATGTTCATGGTGTTTTTTCAGTTTACAACCTCTCACTGGGGGGGGGGGAAACGAAGTTGGAATGTGAGCTTCTCTTGTGCCTGTTGGCTGAGAAGACGAAAAGGTCAGTTATATATTTAGGGGCAAGTCCGTGTAGTGCTTTGAAGCAGTAGTAGGCAAATTTAAACTTTACCCGCGCCTCCATTGGCAGCCAATGCAGCTGTCGGTAGTAGGGTGTCACGTGGTCAAACTTCCTCAGCCCAAAGATCAGTTTGACCGCTGCATTTTGCATCAGTTGTAAATGCTGCATGTTCTTTTGGGAAATTGCTAAATAGGCGATGTTACAGTAGTCAAGTAGACTCAGTACGAGGGATTAGACTAGGGTTCTGAATGCCACTGTATCGAAATAAGCTTTAATGGATCTGAGTTTCCAGAGAGTGAAAAATCCCTTTCTGATCAAGGAGTCCACCTGGTCTCTCATGGTTAGGCACTGATCCAAAGTTACACCTAGTATCTTTATGGTAGGTTGGATAGGGTAATTAAGATTATTGATACATAGTGGTGATTTAGTGTCAAGCGGATGTGGCGAAGCAACAAAGAAAGTTGTCTTTTCTGAATTAAGTTTGAGCCTAAAGGTTGTCATCCAGTGCTCCATCACGTTTATGGCTTCTGAAGCTTTAGGAATATTTTCAGAGATAGAATTAACGAATGGGATGATGATCGTAAAATCATCTGCATAACTAAATAGTTTTATCCCTAACTGGGTTAGCTGCTTGCCTAGTGAGGACATGTAGACGTTGAAGAGCAGATCACCTAATCAATGATCCTGGTGAATACAGGGAAACAAAGTTGAAGGCCTAAACCAAAAGAAGTAAATCTTTTTTGCCTAGCATTTTCTTACAGTATTTAAAGTTAAAAAGCAACTAGTTGCTCCATATCATTTGACATATGTGAGGTGCTACACAAAAGTCCGGGGAATTCAATTGTAAAAAAAAAAAATAGCTTACCGAACCTGTTTCCACCGTCTGCTTCGAAGTAGTCCTCTTGAGAATGCATACAACGATCCCAGCGTTTTACCCATGAATCCATGCATCTATGGAAGACATCTTGAGTGAGTGTCTTGAGGACCTCCTGCGATTCTGCCTGAATCTCTTCAATCATGTTAAAACGGCGCCCTTTAAGTCATAATTTCATTTTGGGGAATAGAAAAAAAAATCACAGGAGGCAAGGTCAGGTGAATAGGCAGGGTGCGTAATCACTGTAATGTTTCTGGAAGTCAGGAATTGTTGAACGAGTGATGTGTGAGCGGGCCTTCTGTTCATCGGTTAGCAGTCTTGGCACAAATTTTGCAGAAATGCGTCTCATGTTCAATTCGTCTGAAAAATTTGTTGAACTGTCCCTTATGACTCTCCTACTATCTCACAAACATCGTGGATAGTTTGCCTATGATTTGCAAGGATAGTCTCACAAACTTTTGCTATGGTTTCCAGTGTTGTGCTTGTTGACAGTCGTCCGAAACAGTCATCGTTGTGAACAGATGTTCATCCATCCTTGAAGCGTTTGTACCAAAGAAAGGTTTTGCTTTGGCACATGGCATTATTTCCAAAGGCTTTCTGGTGCATTCGATGGGTTTCTGCAGCAGTTTTTTAAAGTTTGAAACAAAATTTGATGCAAATTCTTTGCTCAGTAAAATCTGTCATTATCAAAATCCGCCAAGTTACTAAAACACAACTTTACAAAATCGCGCAGAACAAAACAACGCGATCACACAGCTGCACACCCATTAGCACACTGATTCACAAAGCACACTGCTAGACACCTCTAGTGGCGAAAGGGCATACTATATCCAGTTTGCGCGCGCTGTTCACATTTCCTGAACTTTTGGGTAGCACCTCGTATCCTGCATGCCAAGAAAGCAGATTTGTCTGCATTAGCAAACAGAATCCAATTATATCTTCTGTGCTATAGACGTGGAAAAAGGGATTTGAAAGATATCATGCTAAGTCACAATATTCCTCTTATTTGCCTTTTGTAAAATAATGTTAGGATAATAACTTGTAATGTAAACTTGTACTGAAATTATGGCCCAATTCCTCCTGCCACCCCCCCCAAGCACTACCCACCCAAAGCATCCCTGGCAACCCCCCTTCCAAGACCCCACCCACCCACCTGAAGACCCCACTTGGCATCTCCCCTAACTGGAAGACCAGCCCTCCACTCCCCCATACCTCTTAAAAAGAAGGTCCATCTAGAGGGAGGCATACACCCTCTGGGCAGCAGGCCTGCCACTGCAAAATTGCAGACCGTCCCCTTCCTGGTGCATACTGGGAGTGGCCTTAGGGATCTGGCCAGTCAGAGTCTTAGGCTACTCCCAGTGCATTCCAGAATGCACTGGGAAGGAGGCCTAAGACTCTAGTTGGCCCAGGTTCCTAAAGTCCCTCCTATGCAAGGGGCCTTAGATTCCTGGGCCAATCAGGGCCTTAGGCCCCTCTCCGGTGCATCCCAGGATGCACTCGGAAGGGGAAGGTGCACCATTCTAAAGAGGCGAGCCTGCTGGCTATAGGAAGTAAGCATCCCTCTGACCGGCCATCAGATTAAGGTATGAGGAGCGTTCGGGGGGGGGGGGGGGAAATCGGGGTAGCAGGGGAATCTTGGGGTGTCATGGAATGTGGGGTGGAGTCAGGGAGTGTTTGGGGGGCTTTGGGGGATAATGGTGCCAGCAGCAGGATGGAGTGAGCATTGCTCCTGCTGGGGGATGTCTTGGGGGGTGTCGTCAGGAGAAATTGGGCACTCTTCCTGCTACAGACATTTAGGGGGAGGGCTTCTGGGGTTCCGTCAGGAAGAAATGGGCATCCCTTCTACCTGTCGAGTTCATGTGAAGGACAGGTTCTCTGCTGTGGACACTAATCTGATTGTAGCAGGGAGATTCCCTTACCACGATTGGCTCAGCAGCCGCGTCTATTTGAAATGTAGACCAGAATTTTGCTGGCCTATATTTCAGGCACCTATCGTGGCCCTAGAGAGACACCTAGGGCCTCCTAAGCTCATCTAAGGTTACTTCCAGGCGAAACAACACCCACGCCTAGCCTTGGGCAAGCTTAAGCAGCCCTATGCATCTTCCTAGGCTGGCGAAAATGCCTACAATCTAGGTGACCTGCCTTGGGGGGGTGTTTTTTTTTTTTTTAAGTGTGTCCTAATTGACTGGTTACACAGTGTTAGGATGCCTACCGCTGCCTACAATCGGGACGCCATTTATAGAACTTGCCCCTGAATATCCAACTTACCAAATTTTCAAAACAGAACAAAAATAAAATCATCTAGCGAAGCTTGATTTCTGACTGTGCTCCTTGGCTACAGTTATTTTCTCTGTTCATCCATAAAGTATATATGGATTCCGTTCACTTGCTACTAATGTGAAACATATTCCCCAGGGATATTCTGCAATTCACTATACTGCAATGGCTCACTGGCTTTTTTTCCTTTAATTTCTATATAGATATCTTGAGGGGGGGGGGGAAGGTCAACTAAGATGAAACACATTCAGGTTTGCATACCATTTATTGTTAATGTGTTTTGAAGTGAACTTTTTCACAACCAATTTGGGTACTTTGAAGTAAATTACCAGAACGTGGTTTGTGAATATTGATTGAATCCAGATGGTTTTATGAAAATCTACATTTAGATAAAATAAAAAGTGAGCCATGTCTATGTGGTGAATTGTTAGAAGTCCAGGGATGCCACAGTGTTTCAGATCATCGGTAAGTTAATCAAATATAATTATTCTGCTACTACTTCCGTGGCACAATTTGAGAGGGAAAAAATAGACTTACCCCCTCTTCTACGAAACTGCGCTAGCAGTTTCTAGCGCGGGGAGCCACGCTGAATGGCCCACGCTGCTCCCAATGCTCATAGAGTTCATATGAGCATCGGGAGCTGCGCACAGCATTCAGCACGGCTCCCGGAGCCACGGGTAACCGCAGGAATGGGGAGGAAAAATGATTGGTTGCTGCGGGTATGGGGACAAGGCCATTCTCCACCCCATGGAGCGGTGAATGGCCTTGTTCCCGCAGTAAAGTATCTGCTGTGTTGCCTCCCTTCCCACCCCTCCCCGTCAGCAGCCCTCCTTGCAATCGCGCATCCAGCAGTCCCCTCGCAATCACGACACTCACTCTCTCCCGATTGCTGGCGGCAAAAAAAAAACCCCATTAACAAACCTGCAACTCTCCTGGGCTGTGTCGGCCCCTTTGTGACTCCCGGGGCAGGCCTACGAGCTTCTGGTTGGAGAAGTCCTGCCTGCATGAAGCTTCGAAGGGGCTGACAGAGGCAACGCCGGTGTTAGGGCAGACAGGGCAGCTTCTGCTACCCTCTCTCCCTCCTCCCCACTTCCCTTCAGCGTCTGTTCCCCTCTCTCTCCCCTCCCCACTTCCATCCAGTGTCTGCTCCTCCCTCTCTCTCCCCTTCAGAATCTATTCATCTCTCTCTCCCCTTCTCACTTCCCTTCAGTGTCAGTTCCCCTCTCCCCTCCCCCTTCTCTCGGGCCATCTCCCTCCCTTCCCCTCACCTTCATGGTCGCTTTTCAGAGTTTTCTCTTTCTGAGGTGTCCAGACACAGCAACTGTTCTCACAAGTCCTGCACAGCTGCCCCAAAGCTTCTCCTCTGACGTGAGCCACCCAGGCGGAAACAGAAAGGTGAATCAGAGGAGAGGTTTTGGGGCAGTCGCGTGAGAACAGTTGCCACATCAGGAGATGTGAGAACAGTTGCCACATCAGGACACCTCAGAAAGAGAAAACTCTAAAAAGTGTCCGCGAAGGTTAGGGGAAGGGAGGGAGATGGCCTGAGGGGAAGAGGTTGAGTGGTGCTGAAGGGAAGCAGAGAAAGAAGGGGGACGGGAGAGGGGAACAGACACTAAAGGGAAGTGAGAAGGGGAGAGAGAGGAGCAGATTCTGAAGGGGAGCGAGAGGGAGGAGCAGATGCTGGATGGAAATGGAGAGGAGGGAGAGAGGGTAGCAGATGCTGGATAGAAGGGGTGAGAGAGGGGAACAGATGCTTGAAGGAAGTGGGGAGGAGGGAAAGGGGATCAGACACTGGATGGGAGGGGAGAGAGAGATGGAAATAGACACTGGATGGGAGAGGGGAGAGAGGATCAGACTTTGGAAGGAAGTGGAGAGGAAAGAGAGAAAACACATACTGGATGGAAGGAAAGGATAAAGAAAAAAAAGGGCACATGCTGGATTGGAAGAAGAGGATAGAGTTAGTGAGATACTGGAAGGGGTGAGGGAAAAAGGTAGCAAGCTGTAGGTAGACACAATGAAAGAGAAACTGAGGACTGGAAAGTAAGAAAGTAGACAAGAGGTAGAAAACAAATTGAGAAGGAAGAGCAGAAAAGAAAAGGAAGGGAAAGGAAAGGGAGAGGAGACAGAGATACCAGAGCATTGGAGGAGGGGGAGGAGGGGGAGGAGACAGATACCAGATTTGAAGGGAGGAAAGGAGGAAAGAGATGTTAAAAACACCAGGGGGAGGGAGGGAGAGATGGACAGGATCTCTAACTAAGGTACTACACCCACCAGCCTTAAATATATTGATTCATTCATTGATTATCACTAAACTCGACTACTGTAATTCTCCTTACATAAATCTGCCACAAAAAGAAATAAGGTGTCTACAAATAATACAAAACACAGCAATAAAAATCATCACAAATTCAAAAAAATTTGATCATGTCTCCCCCTTTTGAAACTTGCACACTGGCTACCGATACAACATAGAATTACCTTCAAACTGGCACTATTAACTTTCAAAATCCGCGAAGCGAAACAACCATTCTTCTTAGATAAGCTTCTCATTCCTTATACACATTAAGATCTCTTAGATCGGCTATCAAAATCTTTTGACCATCCCCTCCTTAAAAATAATCAGTACAAGAAGAGCAGAAATTTTCTCAGTAACTGCACTATAAATTTGGGATAACCTGCCGTCTTTTATCAGAGCTGAAACACGGTTAGATAAATTTAAAAGCTCTCTTAAAAGTTTCCTGTTTAATGACGCGTTCGAGAGCTGAAGCAAACGGCAAACACTGGGCCCTTTCCCAGAATTAATTAACTTCTCCACAGTGATAACCTAGCATTTTTAGGCTATTATCTTACCCTTTCTTTTGTTTTTGCCCTTATATAGTTTCTCTCCTATTTCAATTGTAGTTATACCCTCCTTCCTTTTGGTTTCTGTAAGTGATAGTCTTGTCTTAGTCCAGTATGACCTATGTATTTTAACCCTGATTTTAATTGTAAATCACTTAGAAACTTGTATAAGCGTTTAATCAAATTTTAAATAAAACTTGGAAAGGAAGAGACAAGAGATGCCAGAACATGGGGGGAGCGGAGGGAAGCAGATGGGTGCCAGACCAATGGGGGGGAGGGAGAGGGAGAGATGGAAAGGAGAGGCAGATAGTTTCTGGTAGAGGTATAGAAATACAGCAGATGCCATATGGAAGAGGTACAGAGAAAGCAGACAGTGGATGGAAGGAAGAGAATGACGAACAGATGAGGAAAGCAGAAACCAGACAACAAAGGTAGAAAAAAAATTTATATTTCTATTCTTTGCTTTAGGACAGGGGTAGGGAACTCTGGTCCTCAAGAGCCGTATTCCAATCGGGTTTTCAGGATTTCCCCAATGAATATGCATGAGATCTATGTGCATGCACTGCTTTCAATGCATATTCATTGGGGAAATCCTGAAAACCCGACTGGAATACGGCTCTCGAGGACCGGAATTCCCTACCCCTGCTTTAGGATAAAGTAGTATTATAGCTGTGTTGACAGATGTTTATAAACAAAGCCCTGCCAACTGAAGATCTTTTTCTCTAGTTCGGCAGCCAGAACTCTGATTTCTAAAATGACAATTGTAAAGAATATTATTTCTTTTTATACTTTAATATAATAAGTTTGTGCGGATGGGATTAGATGGTTTGCGGGAACGGGGTGGGGATGGGGACCGAGTTCGAAGGGATGGGGAGGGGACTGAGTTCACAGGGCTGGGGCGGAGATGGGGACCGAGTTTGCAGGGATGGGGCAGAGATGGGGACTGAGTTCGCAGGGATGGGGCAGAAATGTTCAAGGATGGAGCAGAGATGGGGACCGAGTTCGTAGGGATGGGGCGGAGATGCGTAAGGATGGGGCAGAGATAGGGACTGAATTCATAGGGATGGAGCAGAGATGCGCAGGGATGTGGCAGAGATGGCTTCAATGGCTGGGAGGGTGTAGATGGGCTGGAGTAAGTCTTAACAGAGATTTCGGCAGTTGGAACCCAAGCTCAGTAGCGGGTAAAGCTTTGTATTCTTGCCCAGAAATAGCTAAGAAGAAAAAATTAATAAATTTAAATTGAATCAGGTTGGGCAGACTGGATGGACCATTCGGGTCTTTATCTGCCGTCATCTACTATGTTACTATGTAGATGGGGACTGAGTTCTTAGAGATGGGGCAGAGATGGGAACCGACTTCATAGGGATGGGGCAGAGATGGAGACTGAGTTCTTAGGGATTGGGCGGAGATGGGGGCCGGGTTCGTAGGGATGGGGCAGAGATGCGCAAGGATGGGGAAGAGATGGGGACCGAGTTCGTAGGGATGGGGCGGAGACGGGGATAAATTTTTTCTCCGTGTGAAATGGCCTCCTCCCTCTAATTCAAGCAGAAATGTCTATCCTTAGGTTTAAAACTTCTGAAAAAAAACACCCACATTTTACCTTGGCTATCCAATCAAAAGATTTTGACTAGCTTGAGAATTTATCTGGTAGATTATTTTATGAATGGTTGCTATAGTTTGAATGGTGTCCTCTTTCCTATCCACTATATGGAGTTCCTGTTCATGTTTTGCATTTGTTTTATATATTAGATTGTATACCTCCTAGATATAATGTGGTAGTATAGGCAGTATAGCACAGTTACTTACCGTAACAGGTGTTATCCAGGGACAGCAGGCAGATATTCTTAACGCATGGGTGACGTCACCGACGGAGCCCCGGTACGGACACTTTTAACTAGAAAGTTCTAGTTGGCCGCACCGCGCATGCGTGAGTGCCTTCCCGCCCGACGGAGGAGAGCGTGGTTCCCAGTTAAGATAAGCCAGCTAAGAAGCCAACCCGGGGAGGTGGGAGGGACGTAAGAATATCTGCCTGCTGTCCCTGGATAACACCTGTTACGGTAAGTAACTGTGCTTTATCCCAGGACAAGCAGGCAGCATATTCTTAACGCATGAGTGACCTCTAAGCTAACAGAGAGGGAGGAGGGATGGTTGGCCATTAGGAAAATAAATTATGTAACACAGATTGGCCGAAGTGTCCATCCCGTCTGGAGAAGGTATCCAGACAGTAGTGAGTAATGAACGTGTGAACTGAGGACCAAGTGGCAGCCTTGCAGATTTCCTCGATGGGCGTGGAACGGAGGAAAGCCACAGAAGCAGCCATAGCTCTGACCCTGTGGGCCGTGTCAGCACCTTCCAGTGAGAGACCGGCCCGAGCATAACAGAACGCAATGCAGGCAGCAAGCCAGTTGGAGAGCGTCCGTTTAGAGACAGGGCGACCTAGACGGTTGGGGTCGAAGGACAAAAAGAGCTGAGGGGACGAGCGGTGAGCCCTGGTACGGTCAAGGTAGTATGCAAGGGCACGCTTACAGTCCAGCGTGTGCCACGCCTGTTCTCCAGGATGAGAATGGGGCTTAGGGAAAAAGACAGGCAACACAATGGATTGGTTGAGGTGGAAGTCCGAGACCACTTTGGGAAGGAATTTAGGATGGGTACGCAGAACCACCTTGTCATGGTGAAAAACAGTGAAAGGTGGGTCGGCAACCAGTGCATGCAACTCACTAACCCTCCTGGCAGAGGTGATGGCAATGAGGAAAAGCACCTTCCAAGTCAGAAATTTGAATGAAGCAGTGGCAAGTGGTTCAAACGGAGGTTTCATGAGGGCTGATAAAACCACATTCAGGTCCCAGACGGCTGGGGGAGGCTTCAGAGGTGGTTTGACATTGAAGAGGCCCCGCATGAACCTGGAAACCAGGGGATGAGCCGTGAGAGGTTTTCCGTGGATAGGCTCATGAAACGCAGTGATGGCACTGAGGTGGACTCTGATTGAGGTGGATTTGAGGCCAGCATCGGATAGAGAGAGCAAATAGTCCAGTACAGTTTCCACCGCTAATGAGGTGGGATCGTGGTGATGCAGTAGACACCAAGAGGAGAACCTGGTCCACTTCTGATGGTAACATTGGAGGGTGGCCGGTTTCCTGGAGGCATCCAAAATGCGACGGACAGGCTGAGACAGATTCTCTAGGGAGGTCAGCCCGAGAGAAACCAAGCTGTCAGGTGGAGCGAGGACAGATTGGGATGTAGTAGAGACTGATGCTGCTGCGTAAGTAGAGTAGGAAACACAGGAAGAGGAATGGGCTCCCTGGAGCTGAGCTGGAGCAGGAGGGAGAACCAGTGTTGGCGAGGCCACCGAGGAGCGATGAGAATCATGGTGGCTCTGTCCCTGCGGAGTTTGAATAGCGTCCGCAACATCAGAGGCAGTGGAGGAAAGGCATAGAGGAACTGATCCATCCAGTCGAACAGGAACGCATCCGGGGCCAGACGATGAGGAGAGAAGAGTCTGAAGCAGAACTGGGGCAGCTGATGGTTGTGAGGAACTGCAAAGAGGTCCACCTGAGGAGTGCCCCAGAGAGCAAAGATGGAGTGGAGTGTGGGAGGATCCAGGGTCCACTCGTGAGGTTGAAGGATGTGGCTGAGATTGTCGGCCAGGGAGTTCTGTTCGCCCTGGATATAGACAGCCTTGAGAAAGAGACTGCGGGCCGTGGCCCCGGTCCAGATGCGGATGGCCTCCTGACAGAGGAGGGGAGATCCGGTGCCGCCTTGCTTGTTTATGTAGTACATGGCGACTTGGTTGTCTGTGCACAGGAGAAGAACCTGAGGGTAGAGAATGTGCTGGAAGGCCTTGAGAGCATAGAACATGGCCCTGAGTTCGAGGAAGTTGATGTGATGCTGACGCTCCTGATGGGTCCAGAGTCCCTGGGTGCGCAGATCTCCCAGGTGAGCTCCCCATGCATAGGGGGAGGCATTTGTGGTTATGACCATGGAGTGAGGGGGTAGATGAAAGAGTAGACCCCTGGAAAGATTGGAGGAGTTCAACCACCATTGAAGAGATTGCTGAAGAGACGATGTCACAGAGATGGGATGAGAAAGAGGATCCGTGGTCTGTGACCATTGGTTGGCCAGAGTCCATTGAGGTGTCCTGAGGTGGAGTCGCGCCAGAGGAAGCACATGGCCCGTCGAGGCCATGTGGCCCAAGAGGACCATCATTTGTCGAGCTGGAATGGAGCGACGAAGGAGCACCTGACGGCAGAGATGGAGCAGGGTCCGTTGAAGGTCTGAGGGGAGAAACGCCCTCATCAGAGTGGTGTCGAGGACGGCTCCAATAAACTGCAGTCGCTGTGTGGGAAGCAGATGCGACTTGAGGTAGTTGATCTCGAACTCCAGGAGGTGGAGGAAGGAGATGGTGTGCTGAGTGGCTTGTAGCACAAGAGGAGACGTAGGTGCTTTCACTAACCAATCGTCCAAGTAGGGGAACACCTGGAGGTTGTGGGACCTGAGAAAGGCCGCCACCACAATGAGGCACTTGGTGAACACCCTGGGTGATGATGCGAGGCCAAAGGGTAGCACTTTGTACTGGTAGTGAAGGTGCTGAACCTGAAATCGAAGGTAGCGACGTGAAGACAGATGGATTGGAATGTGAGTGTAGGCCTCTTTGAGGTCTAGGGAACATAGCCAGTCGTGATGAGAGAGAAGAGGGTAAAGCGTGGCAAGGGAAAGCATTCTGAACTTTTCCTTGACCAGACACTTGTTGAGGTTCCGGAGATCGAGGATGGGACGGAGGTCTCCTGTCTTTTTGGGAACCAGGAAGTAGCCGGAGTAGAATCCCTGACCCCTTTGGTCTGGGGGTACCTCTTCGATGGCATTGAGAAGAAGGAGGGATTGGACCTCCCGCAGGAGGAGGAGGGATTGGGAGGAGTGAGAAACAGACTCTATGGGAGGATTGTCTGGTGGAAGAGTCTAGAAGTTGAGAGAGTAGCCGTGGCGAATGATGTTGAGGACCCACAGGTCTGATGTGATGACCTCCCAACGGTTGAGGAAGAGTTGTAGGCGTCCTCCGATTGGCTGAGGAAGAGGCAATGATGGTGGGAGACTGGCTATGCCCTGGAGAAAAGAGTCAAAAGGGCTGAGATGGTTTTGACTGAGGGAGAGGCTTGGCAGGTTGGTGAGACTGTGAGCGAGCCTGAGTTTGGTGCTGCTGACGAGGCCGGCGAGGCTGTTGTTGAGGCGGGTTGAGAGGTCTGGCCGAGAACCTGCATTGGTAGGAAGACTGCTGTCTGTAGGGGCGAGCTGGTGGAGTCTTCTTCTTAGGTTTGATCAGGGTATCCCACCTGGTCTCGTGTGCCGAGAGTTTCTGGGTAGTTGAGTCCAGGGATTCCCCAAAGAGTTCATCACCAAGACAAGGTGCGTTAGCCAGGCGGTCTTGGTGATTAATGTCGAGGTCAGAAACTCTCAGCCAGGCCAAGCGCCTCATGGCAACAGCCATGGCAGATGCTCGAGAGGTCAGCTCAAAAGAGTCATAAATGGAGCGCACCATAAATTTCCGGAGTTGGAGCAAACTGGAAATTTGTTGTTGAAAAACCGGGACCTTACGCTCAGGGATGTACTTTTGTAAGGAGGAGAGTTGTTGCACCAAATGCTTCATGTAGTGGAAGGTGTAATTATTAGCCCTGTTGGCAAGCATGGAATTCTGATAAAGGCGCTTGCCAAATTTATCCATCGTTCTGCCCTCTCTGCCAGGAGGGGTGGAGGCATAAACACTGGAGCCCTGGGTTTTCTTTAAGGTGGACTCCACTAGAAGGGATTCATGGGGTAGTTGAGTCTTGTCGAACCCCGGGATAGGAATGACCCTGTATAAACTATCTAGTTTTCAAGGGGCACCCGGTACCGTGAGAGGGTTTTCCCAATTTTTGTAAAAAGATTCCCGTAAGATGTCGTGGACGGGTAACTTCAAAAATTCTTTGGGGGGTTGTTCGAAGTCCAGGGCGTCAAGGAAAGCCTGGGACTTCTTAGAGTCGGATTCCAATGGGATAGACAGAGCCGCCGACATTTCCCTTAGAAATTTTGTGAATGAGGACTGTTCAGGTTTGGAACTGGTATCGACCATCGAGGGTTCCTCGTCCGTTGATGAAGCCTCATCATCGGTACCGGGTGGGGATTCTTCCCATAAGTCCGGGTCCCTGACGTCGGTGTGCGTAGGACGGGACGGTGGTGTGGACGGCTCAGTGTGGCGAGTCTTAGAGATTGATTTGCCAGAGCGCATCGAGACGGTACCAGGGGAGGAAGACCGGTGCCGGTCCTGGTCTCGGGGGGACTGGTGTCGGTCTCGATGTCGGGGAGGGTCGGCGTCAGAGCGTGGTTGCACGGGAGGATTGAGTGGTTCAGCCGCGAGTACCGGCATGGAGGTGTTCAATGGTACCGATGGTGTCGACACCGGTGGTATGGTGCGAGGCTCGGGCCGGTCCGGTACCGGAAGGAGCGGGGCCAACATTGCTGGCAACAAGTGTTGGAGTTGTTGTTGTAGTTGCTCCTGCAATTGGCTTTGGAGTATGGCCGCAATGCGGTCGTCCAGAGGGGGCACCGGTACCGCTTTTTTCTTTTTCGGTACCATAGGTGCCGCTCCATGCCCCGGCGATGAGGATGCCGATGACGAGGCACTCACCGAAATCGGGGCGGAGCGTTTGCGGGGTCGGCGTGATGCAGGGAGGACCGGCGTCGCCGCTGTGGCAGGAGGGCGCTCAAGGGAAGTGGAAGGCTTCTTAGCCGGCTTACCTGGTGCCAGCGACCCCGAGGAAGGATCAGGCGTTGTCGAAGTAGTTGGTGCTGACTTTTGCGGTGCCGTTGACGGCGCGGCCGATTCCATGGCAGATCCGGTACCGAAAAGGATATTCTGTTGGATCTGTCTATTTTTTAATGTACGTTTTTTAAGAGTAGCACAGCGGGTGCAGGTGTCAGCCCGATGCTCTGGACCCAGGCACTGTAGGCACCAATTGTGCGGGTCAGTGAGAGAGATCGGGCGTGCACACCGCTGGCACTTCTTAAAGCCCGGCTGAGGGGGCATGAAGGGAAAAATGGCCTCCGCAAAATCAAAACCGGAGGCCTGTATGGTGGCAACAGGCCCCGCCGGGGCCGGCCTGAAAAATAAAGAAAAAACAAAGGTTTTTTTTGTTTGTTTTTTTTTTTGCTATTTAGAATGGAAAAAGAAACCCGAAGGAAAAAGAACAAAAAGGAAGACAATTTCGCGAGCTGGAAGGCAAAAATCAGATATTTCAACAGCCGTTGAAAACACATGCGTCTTCTTCGCTCCGCGGAAACGAAGAAACTGGGGACCACGCTCTCCTCCGTCGGGCAGGAAGGCACTCGCGCATGCGCGGTGCAGCCAACTAGAACTTTCTAATTAAAAGTGTCCGTACCGGGGCTCCGTCGGTGACGTCACCCATGCGTTAAGAATATGCTGCCTGCTTGTCCTGGGATAAAAAAAGTATCAACAAACAAAAATCTAAACAGAATTATCTGTAAGTCTATGCTGGCGCAAATACAAGAATATAGAATGGTAATGGTAATAGCACTTATATTCCGCCAACTCCCTGAAACAGGTTCAAAGCAGATAACACAAAAAATATTTAGGAACATCAACATAACAAAAAACCAAAAAAGAAATTTTTTTAAACATAAACTTTCAACTGTTTTTGAAATAATAAATAAGAGGAAATCATCCTCAATTCAACAGGTAAAGAACCCAAAGCTGAAACTGCTTAATATTGAAAGGAGGCAGAGATATTTTTATATATATTTAACCCAACAAAAGATGGAAAATGGAAATCTCTAGCTTGTAAAGACAATGGAGATAATGGAAATGAAAACAAAACAATATAATAATTTACAAAAATAATGCATCTTAATAGGTAGCCAATGGAGCATTGCCAAAGTAGGCAATGATTTGACCTCTTTTGTTTAAAATCATCTTCATAGTGGTATATTGGATCACTTGTAATTCAGAAAGCAGATTACTAGAGAAAAGACAGTATAAAGTATAAACCAGGGGTGCCCACACTTTTTTGACTCGTGAGCTACTTTTAAAATGACCAAGTCAAAATGATCTACTAACAATAAAATTTAAAAAAAACACAACGCACACTGTACGCATAGAATTGTTAATTATCATTCCTATTCCGGGTTTTTTTCAAAGAAGTCAAAGCAGATGACTCTATGCACTGTCATCTCAGTAACAACCATACAAAAATAGACAAATACCCACCTCCCTCCCTTTTTACTAAACCACAATAGCAGTTTTTAGCGCAGGGAGCTGCGCTGAATGCCCAGCGCTGCTCTCGACGCTCATAGACTCCCTGTGCTAAAAACCACTATTGCGGTTTAGTAAAAGGGGACCATATTGTAAAATATAGACAGCAGATATAAATTCAGACAAATTTTGATCACTAAATTTAAAATAAAATCATTTTTCCTACCTTGTCTGGTGATTTAATGAGTCTCTGGTTGCACTTTCTTCTTCTGACTGTGCATCCAATCTTTCTTTTAGCCTGTATGCTTCCTCTCCTCCACACCTCATTCCCTCCCCCAACTTTTTCTTCCTCTCTCCCTGACCTTTCTTTCTTTCTCTCTTCATGCCCCCTTTCTTTTTTTCTGTTTCTCTTCTTTCCTTCTGTTTCCCTGCCTGCCCCCTTTCTTTCTTTCTCCCTGCCCTTCCCCAAGCCACTGCCACTGCCGCTTCCATCGGGGAACAGGACCCAAATGCCACCAATGGATAACAGGCCCCAAAGCCGACGCCGACGCCACCCCATGCTCTCCCTGCTTCGGGCCGACTAGCATTCCTCTTCCCAACGTCAATTCTGCCGTCGAAGAGGAAGTTCCGCCCAGCCAGGCAGCGATTAGCTGGCCCGAACTTCCTCTCCAAGGGCAGAATTGACGTCAGGGAGAGGAAGACTGATCGGCTCGATAGATCGCCAAGGCAAAGTGAGTCCTGGATGATCGACTCACTTTGCCTTGGCGAGCTACCGGTCGATCGCGATCGACCTATTGGGAACCCCTGGTATAAACCATTGCAATAATCTAATTTAGAGAGGATGAATGCTTGAACTAAAATTGTAAAATGTTTTTCATCAAAAATAGATCAAAGTCTCCTGAAACAATGTAATTAATAAAATGTAACTCTAATCTGGAACACATTCCCAGAGGATGTGGTAAGAGCAGATAATGTAGCTGGTTTAAAAAAAATGTTTGGACAAGTTCCTGGAGGAAAAGTCCATAGTCTGCTGTTGAGACAGACATGGGATGGTAGCATGGAATGCTGCTACTATTTGGGTTTTTGCCAGGTACTTGTGACTTGGATTGACCTCTGTGAAGACAGGATACTGGGCTAGATGGACCATTGGTCTGACCCAGTAAGGCTATTCTTACGTTTTTATATCAAAGATAACGATGTATCTAAATGAACACCGAGAATGTTGGTGACACTATCAACTTTCAGTTTAAATCCATCAGAGAAAAGCAATTCCTTAGGAATATTACATCTAACTCTATCAAGCCAAAGTAATTTGGTTTTGTCTCTATTCAATTTTAAACCATGTGCTGTACTTAATTCCATTTTTATATAAAAGACTAGCTGATGCCCCGGCGTTGCACGGGTATTTAATTATAGCAATAACACTGTAAATGGATTGAAATAAAGATACTTTATAGTGGTGAATGAAATTATTTTTTTACAGCTTAATAAAAAGTACAATATTCAAATTATAATGTGAAATATTTGACAAAATGAATACAATACAACTAACGCAAAACGTGATTATAAACAACATTTTTAGTTTCACCTCCAGGAGCAAGAACATATAAATTCTTGGGTGAACCCACCCTTGAGCAAGCAACATAGAGTTGTGGGCCGAGAGACCCCCAGAACATATCACCCCAGATAGTGAGGGATCTGCATACCAAGTTTCGTTCAAATCGGTCAAGCCGTTTTTGAATTACAGTGAGAATGGCAGCTTTTTACATTTTTTCCATTGACATGAATGGGTGAAATCTGATTTTCTGTTTGTAGCTCCGCCCATGTGTGCAGGTGGGCCGCGAGACCCCCAGAACATATCACCCCAGGTAGTGAGGGATCTGCATACCAAGTTTTGTTCAAATCGGTCAAGCCGTTTTTGAATTACAGTGAGAATGGCAGCTTTTTACATTTTTTCCATTGACATGAATGGGTGAAATCTGATTTTCTGTTTGTAGCTCTGCCCACGTGTGCAGGTGGGCCGCGAGACCCCCAGAACATATCACCCCTGGTAGTGAGGGATCTGCATACCAAGTTTCGTTCAAATCGGTCAAGCCGTTTTTGAATTACTGTGAGAATGGCAGCTTTTTACATTTTTTCCATTAACATGAATGGGTGATATCTGATTTTCTGTTTGTAGCTCCGCCCACGTGTGCAGGTGGGCCGCGAGACCCCCAGAACATATCACCCCAGGTAGTGAGGGATCTGCATACCAAGTTTCGTTCACATTGGTCAAGCCGTTTTTGAATTACTGTGAGAATGGCAGCTTTTTACATTTTTTCCATTGACATGAATGGGTGAAATCTGATTTTATGTTTGTAGCTCCGCCCACATGTGCAGGTGGGCCGCGAGACCCCCAGAACATATCATCCCAGGTAGTGAGGGATCAGCATACCAAGTTTCGTTCAAATCGGTCAAGCCGTTTTTGCGTGATCGCGGCACATACACACATACATACACACATACATACCTCCGATTTTATATATATAGATTACATTTGCTGTAAAGGTAGATGAAGTATATCTTGAATTGGTATCAATAAAAACATAACACATGAAAAGAATTTCACACAACAGGTAGAAAAATTATCACAAAATGATGCCATATATTCATTGAACAGTACTGGGGACAATGGGGATCCAACCTCAGTGTTGCAACTTTTCCCAAAATGGTTATCCAAGTATCGAAAACTGTGATGTAAATGGTTACACACCTTTTCTGTGATGTAAAACATTGAACTATCCGCATGTTGGAGAGCATAATTTTCATGATTTGGAAGCGACCACCTGAAAAATATGAACATTTGCCCATTACATTTATTTAATGCTTTGTAATCTCACACACAAAGTGTAAAACGACAAGCACAAAAAAGGGCTCTTCAAGCATCACTGTTCATTAATGCTGCATAAACACACGTGTTCATAAACACATTTTCTGTAGACCAAGTTATAAATACAAGTAAAGCTTCTGTTTTGTCTTGTTTCCAATTTACTCCATTGCTTTCTCAGTTGCCAAGGCCTCCTCGCCAGCCTTCAAAGAACAGATGGGGAGTCTCCTCTGAAAATGAACACTTTAGCATCACTCTGATCATAGGGCTACCTCACACTTTACTGATTTGTTTTCTGGTGCTTCTGAACAGTGCCAAATTAACTGCTCTTTAACTGATGGGACATCAATTTCTATAAGACCTTCTGATATCAAGCCCTTTTGAAGTTCCACCGTTTGGGGGAATTGTTTTTATATAGACCTCTTAGTCTAATTTATAACATTCTTTGACTCCTAGGGTCTTTTTCAATTTTTTTTCTTTACTGGTCCTCCCATAGTTCTTTTCAATTTACAAAAACATTGAACAGAATCAACTTCTGCAGCACACTTTCTTTCTTCCAAGTTAATTCCATCTACCATCACACTATTATTTTATCAGTCAACCAAATTCTGGTCAGTTCACCATCATGGAACCACAACTGCCAACAGTTCAAAACGTTTTAGGGGTGCCTAACACAATACCCCTCCCTAGTCACAGTGAAGGGGCATGGCTCAACACTGGGGGTACTCAGCATCCCCTGGCACCATAGAGCTGGTGCCTACGCTTGGGACCCATTCATAGGCTACTCAATTTATTCTTAAACCTCTTGAGGAACAGTATCGAAGGCTTTGCTGAAATCTAAGTGGATCAAGGGGCTCATTTTCAAACCACTTAAGACACAAAGTACCATAGGTTTCTACAGCATTTCGTGTGTCTAAGTGTTTTGAAGATAAACTTCCATATCTAGTGCATGCCATTAATCTAGTCCTCTGGTCACCCAGTCAAAGAAAAATCAGATTATTTTACCAAAGTAAGACCAAGCCAAACCAATGTTGCCTTAGACCTAACAATATATTGGGTTCTAGAAAGTTCACTATCCTTTTCCTTCAGCAAAATCTCCATTACTTTTTCCACCACTAAAGGAAGGTGCATATTGTCTAGTGGACACATACGAGTGGAGTTTGGGTGAAGCATGAACAGAACACACAATGGCGTAGGTTACAATTTATGTATGGATTTTTGGAAATCTATATACAGGCATACTAGCTCTAGAGGTGGTGTACCTTGTGCTATTTAGCACAGTTACTTACCGTAACAGGTGTTATCCAGGGACAGCAGGCAGATATTCTCACATGTGGGTGATGTCATCCACTGAGCCCCGATGCAGACAGCCTCGCAAGCAGACTTGCTTGTAAAACTTAGAAAGTTCACGAGTGCTTTCCCGCCCAACGTAGGGCGCGCCTCCTCAGCGTTCCCCTCAGTTCAGATAGCTAGCTAAGAAGCCAACCAGGGGAGTTGGGTGGGTCATGAGAATATCTGCCTGCTGTCCCTGGATAACACCTGTTACAGTAAGTAACTGTGCTTTATTCCAGGACAAGAAGAAAGCATATTCTTACATGTGGGTGACCTCCAAGCTAACCAGAATGGGATGGTGGGAGTGTTGGCAATCTAGGAGAATAAATTTTGTAAAACTGCCTGGCCAAAATGGCCATCCCATCTGGAAAAAGAATCTAGACAATAATGAGAGGTGAAAGTATGAACCGAGGACCAAGTGGCAGCTTTGCAGATTTCCTCAATAGGATTAGATCTAAGGAAAGCTACTGATGCTGCCATGGCTCTAATTTTATGGGCTGTGACTCTACCCTATAGATGCAGTCCAGTCTGAGTATAGCAGAAAGAGATGCAGGCAGCTAACCAATTGGAGATGGTGCGATTGGAAATCGGATGGCCCAACTTGTTTGGATCAAAGGACACAAAATGTTGAGGAGCAGATCTGTGTGGCTTAGTCCTTTGCAAGTAGAAAGCACGCTTACAGTCCAGAGTATGAAGAGCTGTTTCTCCAGGATGAGAATGAGGCTTTGGAAAAAAAACACTGGAAGTACAATGAATTGATTGAGATGAAATTCTGAAACCACTTTAGGTAAGAATTTAGGATGAGTACGGAGGCCCACCTTGTCATGATGGAATACTATGAAAGGTGGGTCTGCAACTAAAGCTTGTAGTTCACTGACTCTGCGAGCAGACATGAGAGCAATGAGAAAAACCACTTTCCAAGTGAGCTATATAAGATGAGGCGAAGCCATTGGTTCAAAAGGAGGCTTCATCAATCGAGCAAGAACCACATTGAGATCCCAAACCACTGGAGGCGGTTTGAGACGTGGTTTGAAATTGAAAAGTCCTTTCATATATCTGGAAACCACACGATGAGCAGGTAGGGGTTTCCCTTCGATAGGCTGATGAAAAGCAGCAATTGCACTAAGATGGACTCAAATGGATGTGGATTTGAGGCCTGACTGAGATAAATGGAACAGATAATCCAAAACTGAAGACAAGGAGGTAGATTGAGGCTCCTTGTGATGAATGGTGCACCAAGCAGAATATCTAGTCCATTTCTGGTTGTAACGCTGTCTAGTGGTAGGCTTCCTGGAAGCCTCTAGAATGTCCTGTACAGATTGAGAAAACTGTAGAGTGGCAGTTAGGTTGAGAGGTACCAAGCTGTCAGGTGTAGAGCCTGCAGGTTGGGATGAAGCAGAGATCCTTGACTCTGTGTAAGCAGAGACAGAAAAACTGGTAGAAGAAATGGCTCTCTGCTGCTGAGTTGAAATAGAAGGGAGAACCAAGGCTGTCTGGGCCACCGAGGAGCTATCAGAATCATGGTGGCATGGTCTCGTTTGAGTTTGACAAGTGTCTTGAGAATGAGAGGGAATAGAGGGCACACATAAAAAAACTGATTCTTCCATTCCAGAAGAAAAGTATCTGTCACGAGGCGGTGAGGAGAGTATAACTTGGAGCAAAACTGAGACAGTTTGTTGTTGTGGGGACACACAAAGAGATCTATCTGAGGGATTCCCCACTGCGAAAAAATGTGATGGAGAGGCAAGGAATTGAGTGTTCATTCTTGAGGTTGGAGAAGACGACTCAATTTGTCCGCCAGACAGAACATAAGAACATAAGCAATGCCTCTGCCGGGTCAGACCTGAGGTCCATCGTGCCCAGCAGTCCGCTCACGCGGCGGCCCAACAGGTCCAGGACCTGTGCAGTAATCCTCTATCTATACCCCTCTATCCCCTTTTCCAACAGGAAATTGTCCAATCCTTTCTTAAACCCCAGTACCGTACTCTGCCTTATTACGTCCTCTGGAAGCGCATTCCAGGTATCCACCACCCGCTGAGTAAAGAAAAACTTCCTAGCATTTGTTTTGAATCTATCCCCTTCCAATTTTTCCGAATGCCCTCTTGTTCTTTTATGTTTTGAAAATTTGAAGAATCTATCTCTCTCTACTTTCTCTATGCCCTTCATGATCTTGTAGGTTTCTATCATGTCTCCTCTGAGTCTCCGCTTTTCCAGGGAGAAGAGCTCCAGCCTCTCCAATCTTTCAGTGTATGAAAGGTTTTCCATGCCCTTAATCATTCGTGTCGCTCTCCTCTGGACCCTCTCAAGTATTGCCATATCCTTCTTAAGGTACGGTGACCAATACTGAACACAGTACTCCAGGTGCGGGCGCACCATTGCCCGATACAACGGCAGGATGACTTCTTTTGTTCTGGTCGTAATACCATTTTTAATAATACCCAACATTCTGTTTGCCTTCTTCGCGGCTGCTGCGCATTGCGCCGTTGACTTCATTGTTGTATCCACCAGTACACCCAAATCTCTTTCAAGGTTACTTCCCTCTAATACTAATCCCCCCATTTGGTAGCTGAACATCGGGTTCTTTCTCCCTATATGCATGACCTTGCATTTCCCTACACTGAATTTCATCTGCCATTTATTCGCCCACCGTTTTTCTCCCCTTGAACCATAGAACACTTTCAGAAAGGTGTTGTGATGGATCACCCAATTCCACACCTTTTGAACTTCCTGACAAAGAGGGAGAGATCCTGTGCCTCCCTGCTTGTTGACATAATACATGACAACTTGGTTGTCTGTATGAATAAGGACTATTTGATTGTGAAGAACATGCTGAAAAGCTTAGAGAACATTGAAGATCACTCTGAGTTCCAACAGATTGATGTGACACTGACGATCCATGCTGGATCAATGGCTTTGAGTACAGAGACCATTGAGATGAGCTCCCCAAGCGTAGGTCGAGAAATATGTCATGAGGACCTTCTGAAACAGTAAACCTCTGGAGAGACTGTCTCAACGAAGGAGTCACTGCAATGTGCTGAGAAAGTGGGTCAAAAGCCTGCGCCCACTGTGATGCCAAGGTCCACTGAGGAATTCTGAGGTGAAGTCTGGCAAAAGGAGTCAAGTGAATGGTAGAAGCCATGTGTCCTAGGAGAACCATCATGTGTCTTGCTGAAATTGAAGGTAGGGAAGACACGTTGAGGCAGAGTTGAATGAGAGCATCCTGACGTTGTTGAGGAAGGAATGCTGAGTTGCACAGTGTCCAATACAGCTCCAATAAACTGTAGAGTCTGAGAGGGCTGTAGCTGGGACTTGGGAAAGTTGATTTCAAAACCCATACTTTGGAGGAACCACGTAGTCTGTTGGGTCGCTACAATAACCCCCTGAGACTTTGAATCTTTGATGAGCCAATCGTCCAGGTATAGGAAAACCTGAAGACCATGGTTTCGCAGAGCTGCTGCTATCATCAGCAGGCACTTGGTGAAGACTCTTAAAGATGATGCCAGGCCGAAGGGTAGCACTCTGTATTGAAAGTGATGATTTCCTACCCAAAATCTGAGGAACTTGCGAGAGGCTGGATGAATGGGAATGTGAGTATAAGCCTCTTTGAGATCCAGAGAGCATAACCAATCGTTCTGATCTAGAAGGAGATACAAGGATGCCAGACAGTATGCAGAATTTTTCTCTGACAAGAAATTTGTTGAGTGCTCTCAGATCCAAGATAGGTCGCAGATCACTCATCTTCTTTGGAACTAGGAAGTAAAGGGGGTAAAACCCTCTGCTCTGCTGTTCCAAAGGAACTTCCTCGATGGCACAGAAATGAAGCAAAGCCTGAGCTTCCTGAAGAAGAAGGGTAGTCTGCAAGGGGTTGGAAGGATACTGTCTTGAGGGCAGATCTGGAGGAATCTGGATTAAACGAAGAGAGTAATCTTCCTTGATGATTGATAGGACCCAGATGTCTGAAGTAATGAGTTCCCATCATTGGTAAAAATGATGGAGATGACCTCCAATGGGAAGGGGAGAGGACAGAGGCAGAACAATGGAAGTGATGCTCTGTATTAGATAACGTAAGAACATAAGAACATAAGCAATGCCTCTGCTGGGTCAGACCAGAGGTCCATCGTGCCCAGCAGTCCGCACACGCGGTGGCCCAACAGGTCCAGGACCTGTGCAGTAATCCTCTATCTATATCCTTCTATCCCCTTTTCCAGCAGGAAATTGTCCAATCCTTTCTTAAACCCTGTACTGTACTCTGCCCTATTACGCCCTCTGGAAGCGCATTCCAGGTGTCCACCACTCGTTGGGTAAAGAAGAACTTCCTAGCATTCGTTTTAAATCTGTCCCCTTTCAACTTTTCCAAGTGTCCTCTTGTTCTTTTATTTTTCGAAAGTTTGAAGAATCTGTCCTTCTCTACTCTCTCTATGCCCTTCATGATCTTATAAGTCTCTATCATATCCCCTCTAAGTCTCCTCTTCTCCAGGGAAAAGAGACCCAGTTTCTCCAATCTCTCAGCGTATGAGAGGTTTTCCATCCCTTTTATCAAGCGTGTCGCTCTCCTCTGAACCCTGTCGAGTAACGCCATATCCTTCCTAAGGTACGGAGACCAATATTGGACGCAGTATTCCAGATGCGGGCGCACCATCGCCCGATACAATGGCAGGATAACTTCTTTTGTCCTTGTTGTAATACCCTTCTTGATTATGCCTAGCATTCTATTTGCTTTCTTAGCGGCCGTTGCGCACTGTGCCGTCGGCTTCATTGTCATGTCCACCAGTACCCCCAAGTCCCTTTCTTGGTTATTCTCATTCAATAATATCCCTCCCATCGTATAGTTGTACCTTGGGTTTCTGTTTCCAACATGCAATACTTTACATTTCTCAACGTTGAACTTCATCTGCCATCTCGCCGCCCATTCCCCCAATTTGTTCAAGTCCCTTTGCAATTCTTCACATTCCTCTTTAGTCCCAGCTCCACTAAATAGTTTTGTATCGTCCGCAAATTTTATTATCTCACACTTCGTGCCTGTTTCTAGATCATTTATGAATATATTAAATAGCAGCGGCCCGAGCACTGAGCCCTGCGGGACACCACTCGTGACCCTCATCCAGTCCGAGTAGTGGCCTTTCACCCCTACCCTCTGTTTCCTACCCGCCAACCAGTTTCTGATCCATCTATGTACGTCTCCGTCCACTCCATGGTTCATCAGTTTCCGGAATAGACGTTCGTGAGGCACCTTGTCAAAGGCTTTTTGGAAATCAAGGTATATGATGTCTATGAGGTCTCCTCTGTCCATCCGTTTGTTAATTCCTTCGAAGAAGTGCAATAAGTTCGTTAGGCACGATCTCCCCCTGCAGAAACCATGTTGGGTTGTTTTCAAAAGTTCGTTTCTTTCCAGATGTTCATCGATGTGTTCTTTAATCAGTGCTTCCGCCAGTTTCCCCGGAACCGAGGTCAAACTCACTGGTCTGTAGTTTCCCGGGTCACCTCTTGATCCCTTTTTAAAGATGGGCGTGACATTGGCTATCTTCCAATCCTCCGGGATCATGCCTGTTTTCAAGGATAGGTTGCAAATTTGCTGCAGTAGTTTCGCTATCTCCTCCTATAATTCCTTCAGAACCCTGGGATGGATTCCGTCCGGACCCGGGGATTTGTCAGTTTTAAGTTTTTCTATCTGCCTGTGTACATCATCAAGGCTCACTTCCATGGATGTTAATTTTTCTGCTTGATTTCCATTGAAGATTTGTTCAGGTTCCGGTATGTAGGTTGTGTCTTCGTTTGTAAATACAGACGGGAAGAACATGTTGAGTCTTTCTGCGACTTCTTTCTCCTCCTTCACCGCTCCCTTCCTGTCTCCTTCGTCCAGCGGTCCCACCTCCTCCCTAGCTGGCTGTTTCCCTTTAACATATCTGAAGAACGGTTTGAAATTTCGTGCCTCCCTGGCTAGCCTCTCTTCATACTCTCTTTTGGCTTTTCGAACCACACGGTGACATTCTTTGTGATACTTCCTGTGCTCCTTATGGTTCCCTTCAGTTTTGTCCTTTTTCCATTTCCTGAATGAATTTTTCTTATTGCCTATCGCTTCCTTCACTATTTTATTCATCCATACTGGGTCTTTTGTTCGACCCTTTTTGCACCCCTTTCTGAATCTGGGGATGTGCAGATTTTGTGCCTCGCTCACCGTGTCTTTGAAAAAAGACCAGGCATGTTCTACTGTTTGCCATTTTTTGGAAGTGTTCCTAAGTTTCTTCCTTACCATTTCCCTCATTGCTTCATAGTTTCCTTTCCTGAAGTTGAAAGATGTCGCTATGGTTCTCTTTCCGTTTGGTATGCCTACTTCAACCTTGAACTTGATCATATTATGATCACTGTTTCCCAACGGTCCCACTACTTCCACTTCCTTTGCAGGTCCCCTTAGTCCATTTAGGATTAAATCCAGAGTGGCATTTCCTCTCGTCGGTTCTCTAACAAGCTGCTCCATGAAGCAATCTTGTATAGCCTCCAGGAATTCTGTCTCCCTAGCGCATCTTGAGCTTCCAAGACTCCAGTCTATCCCAGGATAGTTGAAGTCTCCCATAACAACTGTGTAACCGCTTTTGCATTCTCGCTTCATCTCGGCATCCATTTCTTTATCGCTATCTCCGGTTTGCCCGGGTGGACGATAGTATAGGCCCATCTTTATTTCATGCCCTTTCCTACCCGGTATTTTAACCCATAGCGATTCCAGTTTGTTGATCATCTCCGCTGTGTCCATTCTTGTCGATTGTATGCTTTCTTTTACGTATAGGGCTATTCCTCCTCCTTTCTGACCTGACCTATCCCGGCGATAGAGCTTGTACCCCGGCAGTGCTGTATCCCATTTGTTTTCCTCATTCCACCACGTTTCAGAGATTCCAATGATGTCTATGTCCTCTGCATTGGCCATGGCTTCTAGTTCCCCCATTTTGTTACTTAAACTCCTTGCATTAGTATATATGCAGTTTAGATCCTGGCATTTTGTCGTCTTCATTTCTTTTCCCTGTGCTTCGGTCTTTGGTGTCTTCTCTTTTGCTACATTCTTTCTAACCTCCTCTTCTGGGTTAGTTGACTCCTGTAATTTGTCTCTTGTTTCTTCCCTGCCTTTTTTCCCCTCAGTATCTTCACGGGATACCTTCTTCCGAATCATCGACGCTAGGTCGACTGTCGGCTTTCCCCTTTCTCTTAGTTTAAAGCCTGTTCTATTCCTCTCTTGACGTTGTTTGCTAGAAGTCTTGTTCCCGCCGTGCTCAGGTGCAGTCCATCTCTCCTGTAGAGCTTGCTCTTGCTCCAGAACGTTGTCCAGTTTCTCACGAAAAGGAATCCTTCTTCCTCACACCATCTCCTCATCCATGCATTTATTGATTGTACTTCTTCCTGCCTTTTCACATCTGCCCTCGGTACCGGTAGGATCTCTGAGAATACTATCTTCTGGGCCCTCATCTTCAGCTTCCTTCCCAGAATTTTGAACTGTTCTATCAGCGTTCTATCAGATGGTCAAAAAGACTGAGTGGCCTTGGATGTAGCAGGAGTCTGAGGTTTCTGCTGGCAGTATGAAAAATAATTTTAAATTCAAATTGGGAAAAAATCAAAATGGCCACTACAGGTGCCAATTTTGACTAAAAATAGCCTAGGAAAATCACAGGAACCCTAAAAAAATGGCGATTTGGGGATTACAGAGGTGGGGAGGGGGAGGGCACCCAAAAACTCCTCCAAAATTGCTGATTCAAGCTGTCAGTTTGTACTCACTGTGACTTGGGCTGAATGGAAAACACTGCATACAGAGCTGAAAACAGCCACAGGGAGATCTCTGCCTCAAAGAACTGTGGATTTGGATATCAACTCTTCTGACTGCCCCACTGGCATGACTTCCACGGCAGGAGATCTCCGCCACCCTCTGACACACTGCGCAGATGCCTGGTGGAGGAATGCAGTCTGGCTCCGATCCCAGTTGTGCCTCTCATGGAACTGCTCAGCCTGCACTCTACCCACTAGCGGATGAACCTGGTTTGAGCAAGTTCCCAAGGGAATGGTCCAGGAGGCTTCCTGAAGGCTTCCTGGAGGCTGTCCAGGAGGCTTCTTGCCAAGCAGGGAACCCATCCAGAAACAGACTTTTTCCAAAGGTCTGTGATCTCCTGCAGTCAAGGATGTCCCCACAGGGAACCTCCACAGCATGAAAGTGAAAAACTGCAAACGAAATATACTGAAAGTCCACAAAATTAAACACAAGCAGAAAAGATAAGCTCTTACAGCCTGGCTTGTAAGCTGAAGATGATACATAGTAATGAGGTATGAGGGAGAAGGGATAAAACTTCTGAAATTTGAGGCTTCTTACAAAGTCCTGGCAGGTAGACGGTAATAACCCACTGGTCCCGGAATAAAGTGGAATTGTACAAGAACATGCAGTTAAAGTCAGGTTTGTGCACACATTAGTCAGTGGTATAAGGAAACAAGGGAGACCATGGGCCCGTCAAGAATGACATGGAAATGATCAAGCAATTGAAAGACGCTATGGAAAACAGGGAAGCATGGCGAGGATTGGTCTACAGAGTATCTAAGGGTCGGACACAACTGAATGAATATTAGTACTAGTTGTGAATACATTACTGTGCACTGAATGATCAAATAGTTTCTGTGAGAGTTTAACTCCCACTAAAACCATTATCACAGACTGTACAAAAATGTGTTTAAATGCACATTAATGCTATCATTATGTACCTCACAGCCATGCAAAAAAGAAAAAAAAGGTTTTTCATATGCGTTTAGCATGATAAGCACTTCACTAAGTCTGGAGGAGCATAGAAGGGTTGGTTGAGAAGAGCAGGCCTCTAGCAGCAGCCATGCAAATCCTTTCCCTCCCAAAACCAGCCCCAATGGTGTGCAAATACATCTGCTCCAAACATGGTATAAATATGTCAGAGGAAAGGCGGGAGAGAGGATATATGATAGAGACGTTTAAATACCTATGCAATTTAAATGCGCATGAGTCGAGTCTCTTTCATTTGAAAAGAAACTCTGCAATGAAAGGGCATAGGATGAAGTTAAGAGGTGATAGGCTCCGGAGTAATCTAAGGAAATACTTTTTTACAGAAAGGGTGGTAGATACATGGAATAGTCTCCCAGAAAAGGCGGTGGAGACAAAGACTATTTCTGAATTCAAAAGGGCCGGGGATAGGCATGTGAGATCTCTCAGAGAGAGAAAGAGATAAGGAAAAATTATGTTCTTACCTGTTAATTTTCTTTCCTTAGACGCAGCAGATGAATCCAGAGACCAATGGGATAGCACACATCTACCAGCAGGTGGAGATAGAGAAACTGATTAACAGGTGGTACTATTGGCTGGTACACCTCCTGCAACTTCAGTATTGCTCCTTGCCCAAGCATCCGTAACCATCAATATGTTTAGCATGTAAAAAACTTTTTTCCCATAACAAATTTCAAAAGGTAATAATACAGAATACAACTATCAATAATAACTGACTTTGAAAGTTGCAAAAGAAAAAACCGATAGTCAATTTCCAGAAAGGGTGGGGCTATGGATTCATCTGCTGCGTCTAAAGGAAAGAAAATTAACAGGTAAGAACATAATTTTTCCTTCCTTAGCAACAGCAGCAGATGAATTCAGAGACCAATGGGATGGTGCAAAGCAATCCCAATCTGGGTGGGAAGCAAATGCCGCCTCCGCAACAACCGAAGCACTAATCACTGCCTCCGCATGTGCCCCCACATCCAACCGGTAATGCTGAGATAAGTACTCTTGGAAGACCAAGTAGTTGCATGACAAAACTCCTCCAAGGAAAAAATCTCTGGACTATGTCCAAGTAGCCGCCATTGCTCTGGCTGAATGGTCATGAAGTTCTTCCGCCAACCGCTTCCCTGCCATCATGTAAGTGTAAAGAATGTCTTCCTGGACCCTTTGAGCGATGAATAATTTGGACGCTGCCAAACATTTATCGCATCCCTTGAAGAATATAAAGAGGTGATCTAAACGATTAAAAGTTGTTAGAAACCTACAGATTGTGGAGAATGCTATGTACTTTCAAAAAATGCAGTGAAGAAAAGCTCGTCTCCTCATTCCTCCTCCCAGGAAGAAGGAAGGAAAAGTGAGAGTGGCATAAAAGAAAGGATGACACCACCTTAGAAAGAAATTGTGGTACTGTCCGAACTGACACCACAGAATTTGTAAATCAGAAATAAGAATCCTCGGCGTATAAGGCCTGCAACTCAGAAAACCCTCCGAGCTGAAGCCATGGCCACAAGAAACACCGTGTTCAACGTCACAGCCTTTTAGAGTCTCAAAAGACAAGGTTGAAACGAAGCCTTCTGTAAACTGCGAAGAAGTACCTTAAGACTGTACTCCGGACAGGGCTTCTTAAGAGGTATACAAATATACTGTACTCCTTTTAGGAACTGAACTACATGAAGCTGAGCCCTTGTAACAAGCTAAGATTGCCACTTGAAGCTGAAGAGAATTGAACGCTAAGCCCTTGGCAATACGCTTGTGCCAAAAAAGAAAGAATATATATAATAGAACTCTGGAAGGGTGCCAATGTTGAGAAGTACCCAAGAAAAGAAAAGCCTCCAAACGGAAGCATAAGCCACAGGTGAAGACGTCTGTATCGCCTGGAGAAGAGAAGAAATAACCTGCTTCGCATAACCCTTACATGTCAGCCATGACTTTTCAAAAGCTAGGTCATAATACCAAAATATGACGAATATCATTTTGATTGGACCCTAGGTGAGTAAATCTGGAGATACCAGGAATCTCAACAGTTCGGCCGTCGAAAGACTCATCAGATCTGCATAGCAAGGATGGCGCAGCCAATCCAGAGATTCTCTAATTACTGTGCCCTGAAAGCGAGCTTGAGATGGCAAATCCATCCAATCATCAGCCAGGGGAAAACACATAAAAAGAGAAACCAGAGGCGAGAAAGAAGCAAAGCTGCTACCCCCTCTGATTGCCACTCCCTGCGTCTGCTGAAGAAGCTAGGAAGCTTTGAATTTCGAGACGAGGCCATGAGGTCTAGTTCTAGCAGATCTCACCTTTATACAAAGAGCTGGAATGCCTGAGCAAATAATTCCCAATTTCCAGGATGTAGAAGATTTTACTACTATTTATTATTTCTAAAACGCTGAAAGGTATACACAGCGCTGTACATTTTAACATACAATAGATGGTCCATGCTCAGATTTTGTTGTGAGAAAGTCTATCTAAACCCTTTTCCTGTCCTGTAAACTGATGCGCTGACAGAAGAGGAAGATGAGATTCCACCATTGAGGTAGAACCATTACTTTACTCGCCAACTGAGTACATCATGTACTTTCCTGGCTGTAGAGAAATACCACTGTCATAACACTGTCCTAAAAGACCTTTATAGTCATTCCGGAAGAATGGTCTGAAACTCCTGAAACGGTAGCCTGACCATGCTTCAGTCCAGAAGAATGAACGAGTACTGAGTCTCCTCTTAATACCAGACTCCTTGCGCTGAGGATTGAAGGCACTGAGCCCCCAACCCGACAGCCTGGGATGTTTGGTGAATTTGAGCCAGTCCAGCAAAGACAGAGTCATGCGTTTGAAAAGATTAATCTCGCTGAGCCACCAAATATATTGAGTGATGCTTGAGGAGCCTACTAGATACTACAATTGGAGCCTTGAGATACCGGGAACCACTGGAACAAAAGCGACTGCTGTAGCGTTCTCGTGTGATAGCAAGCTGAAGTTCCCAGTGGAGTCACCACCATAGATCCTATAACCTGTACAGAATCCCATACTCTTGTTCTTGGTGACTGAAGAAGGCAAACCTGAGACTGTAATCTGTTGCCCCAGTCTCTGGGAAGAAACACATTCCTCTCCTACGTGAACAATATCCCTTGATATTCCAATAATTAGTACAGGAGAAAAGAGCTCTTTGGAAATTTGAAGATTCACTTCCAAAAAATTGAAGAAAAGAAGTTTAAATAAAATAAATCACCCGTTTGTGTCTGACAAATTGACCTGAC
Source organism: Geotrypetes seraphini (assembly GCF_902459505.1). Classification (NCBI taxonomy): domain Eukaryota; kingdom Metazoa; phylum Chordata; class Amphibia; order Gymnophiona; family Dermophiidae; genus Geotrypetes; species Geotrypetes seraphini. Next base: position 332,098,157 of record NC_047085.1, read on the forward strand.
TGGAAGACATCTGAATCAAGCAATCGTCTAAGAAAGAAAGTATCTGCCACTCATTTTCTAAAATGTTCATGGAGCCGTGGCTAGGCCAAATGACATCTGCCAAAACTGATAGCGCTGCTCAATGAGAGCTAAGCGAAGATAGTGCAAGTTCAGTGACCATAGGGAAATTGTAAATATTCTTACAATTTTTCTCTGGAAATGTCTAACTCTGAGAAACTAATTTACCAGAATGAGATCCAGCCCCCGTCTGACCAATTACCCCATCTTAGGCACTATGAAGTAAATGGAATAACTTCCCTTAGTTCCAGAAGAACTAAAACTACTGCCCCGAGAACCAGTAACACTTAAAAGGGGGTTTCGCATGAACATAACCTTTGGAAGCTCAATACATGGTCACTCCAAGAACAAATCTGAAATGGGAGGAGGATTCAAAGTTGCAAGCATCCTGAAAAATGCCCAAAGCCCCCTGACCTGACATCATAGTGTCTCCCCCCTCATGAGAAAGCATAAAGAGTTACCAGAGGAAGTGAAGATCCCTTCAGAATGAAAAGCAGACAGTCGGGGAACGGCTGGACAAGAGCTGTAAATTCTGGAAGAAGAAAGGAACTGTCCCACAAAAAATCCAGCTTTGCGATGTAAGATGGAGTATGTAATGTTAGCCAAAAACTTACTGCCTTTAAAGTGAAGACGTACTAGACGGAATCTAGAAGCTGCATTGACCGCCCCATGGGAAACAATATGCACCCTAATTGTTATCAGATAAAGCTCACATCCCTAAAGAGAGCTTCAGGGATGATTCCAGCAGTCACATAGCATTTGCTACTCTGTGGGTTTGGGAGAATAGGTAACTTGTCCCTGGTTAGAAGGAGTCACACAGCTCTTCCTGCCATTTTGAGGGACTGTCTAGCAGGTGCCATGAGAAGATGGTGACCTGAGAAATCTGTGCAAGAAGCTTTGAAACTTGCAGTCCAATAGAAAAGATAGTTCAGGAATCAATTCTATAGTGCTACCAGACACACACAGCACTGCATAGAGGCACAAAGAATAAAAAAACCTCTAAACCTACATAGACTCACCCTTCAGAGAGAGAGAGACAGGAAGATACCCGTATGAAACACAGGATACTCTCATGCCGCTTACATCACTGTGCAGCAATTTGCCTTCTGCTGACCCATAACGGCAAAAACCTTTGATTGGGTAGCTGAGCACAGGGCAGAATCTCTTTCTTAAGCACCGTGAGGCATAACAGTACAGTCGCAATTAAAGTAGTTAAGTCTTTTTCAAGCAGAGAGAGTGGGGAAACACACACACACAAGGTATATCACCGCAACAGTGGCAAAAGCTGTTGAAACACTCCTGACGCTTAGAAACCCGAAAACAGGGAAACCGCGGAATAATGACCTAAGTCAGCTGCAAAATAAACTCCGTGAACGCTGCAGTGCTCCCGCTAGCGCCGGAGACCCAAGCACATGCCCGTTTCATGCTGAAATGAGCTGGCTCTATCAACAATGCATTAAAAACCTACCCAGAGCCAACCATTAAAATATTTTTCGCACTGTCATGGTATAAAATGCTTAAAATGAACATTGGAGAGAAATAAATGAATGCTGCTTCATTCTCAACTTAGGAAAATAAGCACACGCCTCTTGCGCTCAGTCAGGAACTGGCTATGTGAAGAACACACCCGGAGCAGTCCAAATATTTACCTCCACCCAGCCGCGGGAACTGCCAAGCAGAGTCCACCTCGTGGAGAAATCCCACTACCACTGTGGCACTGCTGCGAGTATGAAAACAAGCGCGCACCTACAACACGCGGGAAGACACTAGTTCCGTCAACAGAGCTCTCTATCCATACACCCAAGCCCTTTACTGAATAAACTTCATACAAATGTAAATTTACTTGTCAGTCACTAAACCATTTCCACAACTCTACAAAACATAGCGTTTGATAAAAAAACATATTCCTTCTGTAGATTCACACCGAACCCGCAGCTCCACCACAACCAGAAACCAGAAAAGGAGTTCAAATAAAACATATACTCACAAATTTATTGATAGTGCTGGGAGATGCCGGTCGCTCAGCACTATGAGGGCAGAATTGTTTTAGTCACTGTGGTCTCTCTTTTTTTTTTTTTTTACATTGAAGGGAAAGAAGAAAAATTGAGACCCAGTCAGACCCTCTATCGTTGGAGGAAGGGTGAGGAAGGGACCTGGGGGGGGGGGCCCAGGTGTAACCCCTAAAGCTGGCACCATCATTCAGCTGCCTCTCCTGTCTCACTGAAGAGAAGCTTCAACAGGAGAAATAAAATTGCCATCTCACTGAAGAGAAACCTCAACAGGAGAAATAGAATGGCAGTCTCACTGAAGAGAAACATCAACAGGAGAAAATAATTTTCCAGTCACAGCCAGAATTCAGGAGCTAGTTGAATAGCGAACATCACCTGCTGGGAGATAGAGCATACTGAAGATGCAGGAGGTGTGCCAGCCAAAAGGATGACCTGTTAATCAGTTTCTCTATCTCCACCTGCTGGTAGATGTGTGCTATCCCAGTGTGCTATCCCACTGGTCTCTGGATTCATCTGCTGCTGTTGCTAAGGAATGGTTACTGCGGATGGGCCATTTGGTCTTTATCTGCCATCATGTTTATATGTTTCAGAGAGTGTGTACTCGTAAGCATATACTGTACAAGTAAATTTTATAAAATGCTTAAACACAAAGCATCTGGAAAGAATATATTATGAAATATCTTTGATTTACTATATGAATTGCTCAGAAGAAAAGTTAACACTGGGGATTAGAGGAAGGGAAAAACATTTTCTCATATATTGTTATTCTTTAAAAAAAAAACCCAAAAACGTATCTTCTTACTGAAGACAATACAAAGCCCTCAAATTTTTCAGCAATATTGTGACAGCATGGGCAGCGCAGTACATAGAGCTTTCACAGTTGGCAGGGTAAATCAAATCAAAAGTCTATTATCAAACAAAATGTACCAAAGTTCTGTCCTTGTCATGGATCAGGTTTCAAACACAGGCAGTGATCAAATAGATGCTAAAGTTGCAAATTTTAGATTCAATCAAGTAAAAGCAATATTGGACCACAGAACAAATATGTTTGCATATAATTTTGAATTTTTGTTAGATTACTAATGTAGAGCTTTGCTGTATTTTTAGTGACATTGCCCTGATCCAGAGCACTTGTTTGCTTGAAATACCTTTGTGTCAACAAGCTGGCAAACTGAGCAGTTCAATTAGTGTTGCATGTGCTGACTACAAGATTGAAGGTTTAATGGGACATTATACTGGAATATAAATTAAGTGATCATTTTAAATTACTGAATGGACTGGCCTTTATTATTTACTCTTCTTTCTTCCTTATTTTTATGGACGAATAGATTTACTAATGTTATTTCCTTATAAGAAGAAGTACAGTATTTTCACGCATATAACGCACGCGTTAAACGTGTTTTTACAAACCGTGCATACCATTGTGCGGTATACGCGTGAGCGCATTGTACAAATTTTTTTTTACATAGTTCCCCCCCGACGTCCGATTCACCCCCCGCAGGACCGCTCGCACGCACCCGCACCCCCACCCCGAAGGACCGCCGACTCCCCGACACGATCAGGGCAAAAAGGAGCCCAAGCCCTCTTGCCCCGCCGATTCCCCAACTCCCCGACAATATCAGGCCAGGAGGGAGCCCAAGTCCTCCTGGCCCTGGCGACCCCCCACCCCCTCTAGTTGTTCGGGCCAGGAGGGAGCCCAAACCCTCCTGGTCACGGTGACCCCCTAACCCCACCCCGCACTACATTACGGGCAGGAGGGATCCCAGGCCCTCCTGCCCTCGACGCAAACCCCCCTCCCCCCAACGACCCCCCCCCCAAGAACCTCTGACCGCCCCCACCAGCCGACCCGCGACCCCCCTGGCCGACCCCCACGACACCCCCACCCCCCTTCCCCGTACCTTTCTGTAGTTGGCCGGACAGACGGGAGCCAAACCCGCCTGTCCGGCAGGCAGCCAACGACGGAATGAGGCCGGATTGGCCCATCCGTCCCAAAGCTCCGCCTACTGGTGGGGCCTAAGGCGCCTGGGCCAATCAGAATAGGCCCGGGAGCCTTAGGTCCCTCCTGGGGGTGGGGCCTGAGGCACATGGGCCCAACCTGACCATGTGCCTCAGGCCCCGCCCCCAGGAGGGACCTAAGGCTCCCGGGCCTATTCTGATTGGCCCAGGCGCCTTAGGCCCCACCAGTAGGCAGAGCTTTGGGACGGATGGGCCAATCCGGCCTCATTCCGTCGTTGGCTGCCTGCCGGACAGGCGGGTTTGGCTCCCGTCTGTCCGGCCAACTACAGAAAAGTACGGGGAAGGGGGGTGGGGGTGTCGTGGGGGTCGGCCAGGGGAGTCGCGGGTCGGCTGGGGGGGCGGTCGGAGGTTCTTGGGGGGGGCAGTTGTTGGGGGGAAGGGGGTTTGCATCGAGGGCAGGAGGGCCTGGGATCCCTCCTGCCCGTAATGTAGTGCGGGGTGGGGGTAGGGGGTCGCCGTGGCCAGGAGGATTTGGGCTCCCTCCTGGCCCGAACAACTAGGGGGGGGTCGCCAGGACCAGGAGGAGTTGGGCTCCCTCCTGGCCCGATATTGTCGGGGAGTTGGGGAGTCGGCGGGGCAAGAGGGCTTGGGCTCCCTTTTGCCCCGATCGTGTCGGGGAGTCGGGGGGGGCAAGAGGGCTTGAGCTCCCTCTTGCCCCAATCGTGTCGGGGAGTCGGCGGGGCAAGAGGGGAAGCAGCAGGACACCGGTAGGAGCTTCTACATGATGGGGGGGTCGGGAGGCTGTGGAGGTGCGAGCGGTCCTTCAGGGTGGGGGTGCGTGCGAGCGGTCCTGCGGGGAGGGATGAATCGGACGTCGGGGGGCATCAGGCTTTCAGGGTGGGGACAGGACTTCAAGGGGGAGAGGAGAGTCGGGGCGGGCGAAAGAAGAGTCGGGGCGGCCAGAGGAGAGTCGGGGCGGGCGACTGGAGAGTTGGGTAGCATGCGCGGTATAAGGGTGTGTGTGGTATACAAAAATTTCTGTACATAAATTTGTGTTTTCCGCGCGCTATACCCGTGTGCGCGTTTTACACGTGTGCGCATTATCTACGTGAAAATACGGTAGTCATTATATGTTAGATTAAGGGTTCCTTTTATCAAGGCGCAGTAGGGGTTTAACGCGCGGAATACCGCACATTAAACCGCCTGCCGCGCTAGTCGCTAATGCCTCCATTGACGAGGCATTAGTTTTTTGGCTTGCCACGGGGGTTAGCGTGTGATGAAATGTCCGATGCGCTAACCCTGCTAGCGCACCTTGATAAAAGGAGCCCTAAGTCACAATGGTCCCCTTTTATCAAGCTGTGGTAGACCATTTTAGTGAGGGCTGGTGAGGTAAATGCTCCGATGCTCATTCAATTCCTATGAATGTCAGAGCATTTACCTCGCTGGCCCATGCTAAAATACTATCACAGCTTCAAAAAAGGGGGCTGTGATTAGAAAAGTGAAAGTGTTAATAAATTTTTTAAAATGGGGAAAAAAAATTAACCCCCTTTTTTATTAAGCAGCGCTAGTGTTATTTAGCGCAGGCCAGTGAGTTAAGTGCTCAGACGCTCGTGCTAAAAAGCTAAAAACCTCTAGTGCAGCTTGATAAAAGTGGCCCTAAGTGATTTGGGGGGAGGAGTTCCCAAACAAGATTTAAAAAGTAATTTGGGGGGTGGACATTCGGAGCACATTAAGAATAGCTTTCACTAAACTTGTACAGACTGATTAAAATTCCTAAAATACAGACTTTTTATTATTCCTTTTACTATTGATCTTGAGCGGTATTAGTTATAATGGTCCAAAAACACCTTTATTGAGGTTTCATGTCTGGTATTTGGGTGTTTTGAAGGCGGCCCTTTAAAAAATTTGAATATATGTGTCTGTGTGCTCTCTGTTATAAAACTTTCCTCTACTGTAATCATTTTTAAAGACTTATCTGCATGTAAAGTCCATTTTACATGTAGATAAAGCCTTTTACATAATTGTGTGATAGCAAACGCACTTAGTGACACGAGAGAGCATTGTTATACTGTATGTGCACACCACATGCAGGCATTCTCATTGGAGTGATTTGGGTAGATCGGGCACAGAGTTGCAAGGGTCATGCATATTTTATAAAATATAGAGTACAGTGGTGCCTCACACAACGAACTTAATTCGTTCCAGGAGCAAGTTTGTTATGCGAAAAGTTCGTTATGTGAAACGCGTTTTCCCATAACAATACATGTTAAAAAAAATAATTCGTTCTGTAGCATAAAATATGCTAAGATGACATAAAAAAAGATAAATTTTTGGTTATTATTTTTATTTAGATACATCTAAAAACATAATTGTTTTTTAAAACAACACACATTTTTTAAATTTAAAGACAGACTAAGTAGAGTCTAATTTTACAGTGAGAGAGGGCAGAGTCTCAGCGGCAAAAACTGGGACTTAACTGTTCATTTTTTTTTTTTTTTCTACCGTGTTTCCCCGATGATAAGGCAGGGCCATCAAATAAGACAGCCCCCCCTTTTTAGAAAAAAATGTAAAATAAGGCACCCCCCCGCAAATAAGCCACCCACCGATACCTGCGCTTACCCGAATCGGGTGGTACGGTGGGTGACTCCGTGTGGTCCCTGGCACCCCCGACACGATCGGGGCAAGAGGGAGCTCAAGCCCTCTTGCCCCCCCGACTCCCCGACACGATCGGGGCAAGAGGGAGCTCAAGCCCTCTTGCCCCCCCGACTCCCCGACACGATCGGGGCAAAAGGGAGCTCAAGCCCTCTTGCCCCCCCGACTCCCCGACACGATCGGGGCAAAAGGGAGCCCAAGCCCTCTTGCCCTGCCGATTCCCCAACTCCCCGACAATATCGGGCCAGGAGGGAGCCCAAGTCCTCCTGGCCACGGCGACCCCCTAACCCCACCCTGCACTACATTACGGGCAGGAGGGATCCCAGGCCCTCCTGCCCTCGACGCAAACCCCCCCTCCCCCCAACGACCGCCCCCCCCAAGAACCTCCGACCGCCCCCCCAGCCGACCCGCGACCCCCCTGGCCGACCCCCACGACACCCCCAACCCCCTTCCCCGTACCTTTCTGTAGTTGGCCGGACAGACGGGAGCCAAACCCGCCTGTCCGGCAGGCAGCCATCGACGGAATGAGGCCGGATTGGCCCATCCGTCCCAAAGCTCCGCCTACTGGTGGGGCCTAAGGCGCCTGGGCCAATCAGAATAGGCCCGGGAGCCTTAGGTCCCTCCTGGGGGCAGGGCCTGAGGTTGGGCCCATGTGCCTCAGGCCCCGCCCCCAGGAGGGACCTAAGGCTCCCGGGCCTATTCTGATTGGCCCAGGCGCCTTAGGCCCCACCAGTAGGCGGAGCTTTGGGACGGATGGGCCAATCCGGCCTCATTCCGTCGTTGGCTGCCTGCCGGACAGGCGGGTTTGGCTCCCGTCTGTCCGGCCAACTACAGAAAGGTACGGGGAAGGGGGTTGGGGGTGTCGTGGGGGTCGGCCAGGGGGGTCGCGGGTCGGCTGGGGTGGCGGTCGGAGGTTCTTGGGGGGGGGCGGTCGTTGGGGGGAGGGGGGGTTTGCGTCGAGGGCAGGAGGGCCTGGGATCCCTCCTGCCCGTAATGTAGTGCAGGGTGGGGTTAGGGGGTTGCCGTGGCCAGGAGGACTTGGGCTCCCTCCTGGCCCGATATTGTCGGGGAGTTGGGGAATCGGCGGGGCAAGAGGGCTTGGGCTCCTTTTTGCCCCGATCGTGTCGGGGAGTCGGGGGGGCAAGAGGGAGCCAGGCGGAGAGAGGGCAGTTAAGCGCAGTGCCTGCGCGGAAGGATGCAGCTCGGGCGACTTCGTTGTGTGAAACGAAGTTCGTTGTACGAATCAAGACATAAAGTTCGTTGTGCGCAGCGTGCGCTGTGCGAGGCGTCCGTTGTGTGAGGCACCACTGTATATGCTTAAGAGTATACACACATACATTTATGACTGTCTCTGGGAAAACATGAATTTAGTCCTATTTTCCTAGAGATAGCCACTTTTACCCTCATTTTTGAGCACATGGCAATATGCGCTTCATGACCTACAAACTGCTGGGGCTGGTTCTAGGGGTGTCTGTTTTATAAAGACAAACTTATGAGACCACATCTAGCCATCCTGATTTAATCAGGACTATATGATCACAACATGCTGGAAAGGATTTTTTAAAATTCTTTTCTTGATCACTTAAGACAGTATTCTTTTTTTTCTTTTTTACTCTCTCTCCCCCTCAGGTCACATATCAGCCATAGTTCATTTATATGGGAACACACATTGACAGCAGATAAAGGCTGCAAAGACCCTGTCTTTTTCTATTGCTCCCATACTGCAGACCCTACTTAACCGCTGGCTTTATCTTCAGCTCCAAACAAAGGATCTTCTGTGTGTTGTTCTATGCTCTTTGAATAATACAGTTTTTACCCCTCTTCTTCCATTTTGCTCTGACAGGCTATCCCTTGTATCTGACTACCTGTGAGAAAATGATGCCATTCCATCCTACTCTTAACTTTCCACTGGGGGGAAAAGATTGCCTCTTGGGGGGAAAAGATTTCCACGGGGGGTGGGGGGGTGGGGGGGGGGGGGAAAGATTGCCTCTTCAAAAACACTGTGCCTTCAAGGCCCTGATGCTCGCTTTCAAAACCTTCCACGAATCGATTCTACACTACATGACAACTAAACTACAAATCTACTTCCCAAAGTGACCACTGAGGTCTCAAGGAGAAAAACGATTGACCATACCTTCTGGCTGCTCCCTCAAAACTGAAAGCCTGCAAGCTCCTACTCACATTTCATTCTCTGGAGCTTCAGGAAGAATGTAAAACCTTCCTCTTCACAAACCCATGCACCCAGAAATGCCATTCAGAGTCAACACACCTACGCCACCTACTCTCACCAGAGCTGCTTAGTGGATATTTTTTGTCATGTCAATATTGTAAATTATGTAATCTTTGTCTTGTCTCGATTATATTGTGGATGTACTTTGTAACCTGTTCTGGGCTCCTTTGGGAGGACGGGCTAAATAATTGAGCAAATAAATTATTTACCTTTCAATTATTCAATAGCTGTCATATTAAAGCTACAGCCTCAGCACCCTGAGGTTGTGGGTTCAAACCCACGCTGCTCCTTGTGACCCTGGGCAAGCCACTTAATCCCCTCATTGCCTCAGGTACATTAGAAAGATTGTGAGCCTGCCGGGACAGATAGGGAAAAAAGCTCAAGTACCTGAATAAATTAATGTAAACCACTCTGAGCTCCTTTGGGAGAATGGTATAGAAAATTGAATAAATAAATAAATAAATATCCCCCCTACCCCACTCCTCTACAAGCTATTTACGTTTAGTTGCTTAAGTTTTGCTTTAAGGTTTGTTTTAGAGAGCAGTTTGCACCACCATCAAAAGTGAGTTTCATTTGCACCATCAGTTCTTTGCCAGCTAATAAATAAATGCCCTTAAGAACAGTCACTACCTGCTTCTATAAGCCCCAATACCTGTGCCCTTTAGTACTCCATCAAAATTACTAATGCAATATCAGTCAACATTTTTGTTTCACTGCACTCTAATCCAGTGGTTCCCAACCCTGTCCTGGAAGACCACCAGGCCAGTCGGGTTTTCACGATAGCCCTCATGAATTTGCATGGAGCAGATTTGCATGCCTGGCACCTCCATTATATGCAGATCTCTCTCATGCATATTCATGAGGGCTATCCTGAAAACCTGACTGGCCTGGTGGTCCTCCAGGACAGGGTTGGGAACCACTGCTCTAATCAAGGTCTGTTATTAAAAACCCACAAGAAAATGACAAACTGTGCTCTAATTATCACTTTGTCCAATATTTGGATTCCAGTACATCCCAATATTCATGCTCCAGGTATCAATTCCTTGCTATGTTTAGCACTATGCTTAGAACAGTAGTTTTATCTTTTTTTATTGTTGTAAAGAAAAGCTAGCTTTTTCCTTTACAACTAACCAAGCAAGATAAGATTTTGATACATTTTACCATCACAAAACATACTTTCAGCTATTGCAGGCATCAGTAGTTTAGCATTTAATTTTAAGATCCAGATTTCCCAATGTTAAGGCATAAGCAAGAGCCACGGTATTAACAGAACTGATTTCAGCTGAGTGCAGTGGATAAAATGAGATGAAGTGACTTATCCAAGTTCATAGAGAGAACCAGTGAAAGGCCAGACCAGAATCGAAAGACCCTCCCCCCCCCCAAATCCTAGTCCAATGCTTTGTTTACATCTTTTCCACATGAATAATTTTTTAAAGCGTTGCTTTTCTAATGGGACAGAATGTTTACTAAGCACCATTACAAAAAGGGACATTGTAGATCTTCCCCCGCATGCCTGGGCCTTGTATTACCGTACCAATAAGGACAAAAACAATTGCCTTCTGTGTGGTACTCACCCGTCACAGACTTCTTTTATTATTGAAGACAATGGCTTTTTCTAGAACAGAAAAGAGACACATGATTAGGCCACTGCATTTCCACTGCATTATGGGGCTACCACGATTTTAATCCAATACATATGTTTGATAACTGAAGTATGTGCTGAACTGTAAATGTAAAAAGAAGTGTCTTGATGCTTGGCTGCAATTATGACAAGTTTGTATATTTTAGTTCTGCAGCTTATGAAAATGCACTTATGAAAATGAAGATTTTTTTCCCAGTATCTTTATGGTAATACACCACCTGTCAATGGTAGCCAAGAAAAAAAAATGAGGGTCAACAATTCTCCATTTGGAAGTATCAGCATGTTTTGCCACTGCAGCCAATAAACATGTCAATGGTTTATGAGCACACACACACACACACACACACCTTGGTTTACGAGCATAATTCATTCCAGAAGCATGATCGTAAACCAAAGTGCTCGTATATCAAAGCAAATTTCCCCATAGGAGGTAATAGAAACGCGGGCGATTTGTTCCACATCCCAAAAAGACACCCCCCCCCCAGAGGTCACTGGCGCGCTTCCACCCCATCCCATAAAGACACCCCCCATCCCTAAGGGCACTGGCGCATTTCCACCCCACCCCCGGGAACCAGCTTCGCTAACCCCATCCCACCCCCGAGAACCGGCATCGCCGCCAAGAACCCTCGCCCCATCTGCCTGCCTTACCATGATCAGCACTGGCATGCTCAAGGCCTTCTGGCTCCCGCTCTCTTCGAGATTCTAATGAGATTCTCGATTTCTCATTAGAATCTCGGAAAGAGCAAGAGCCAGGTGGCCTTGAGAATGTGCAGATGCTCATGGCCCAGTAGAGATCAGCGGTGAGTAGCAGGCTCTTTCGGCACCGGCACATCCTGTGGGTTGGTGCTGCATGCTGGTGCCCGATTGTGGTAAGGGTTTGGGTGGGCGGACGGGCTATGCCGGTTCTCGGGGGTGGGGGCTCGCATATCGAGTCAACGCTCGGTTTGCGAGGCAAGATTTGTGAGCGTGTTTTGCTCATCTTGCAAAATACTCACAAACTGCATTACTCGCAAACCAAGGTTTGACTATATATAAAAATAACAATACACCTACATGATAGAAACAACAGGGGAGAGGAGAGAACTACAATGTATAAAGAAAAAGAAGGGAGGAACGTAAGGGGGGAAGACAAAACAGCCAACAGTCGTTCAGAATAAAGTGCATCAAGAAATGATTAAAACATTCTAAAAAGAACGATTATAGTACAAAGACATCCTTGAACAAAAATGTTTTTAAGCTGATCTTAAAGGTATTTAATAAATGTCTCCTCTCTTAGGTGGTTAGGTGCTGAATTCCAAAGCGTTGGGGCTATTACAGAAAAAATGTTGATTCGCATTGTATTGATATATTTTAATGAAGGAATTGAAAGCAGGTTTTGAGTAACTGAGCAAAGGGATCGATGGGGCAAATAAGGAATCATGAGCCTATTTATGACATCAGCATGGCCAATGGTTCTAGTTTTAAAAGTCTGTAACATTATCTTATATGTAATTCGGTGTTCTACAGGTAACCAGTGAGCGTTGATCAAAAGGGGGTGACACAATCAAATTTTTGTGTTGTGGGTGATCATTTTAATTTAAGTATTCTGGATAATTTTTAATCTTCAAATTTCTTTTTTATTTATTCCCTTATATAGAACGTTACTATAGTTGATGCAGAAGATGATGAGTGAGTGAATGAGAATGTTTAATGAAGAAGCTAACAATTTTGAAAGTTAATATATCAAACGTAAGCGAAAGAAAAATTTTTGAGTAACTGTGCTAATTTGGTCATGGTATGAAAGTTTTCCATCAAAGATAGAACCCCAGTAATTTAATGGTAGGAATGATTTCTATTGGAATGGATTTAATCTCTATGGGGCTGGATAAAGATAGCCCATCCTTAATGGGGAAGGTCATAGATTTGAATTTATTGATATTAATGGATAACATGTTAATGTTCAACCAATCACTTATTTTTTCTAATTTCTGGCTAATAATACGGATGTCGTCTGGATTATCAAGATCAGTTGGGTGGACTAACTGGATGTCATAGGCAAAAGTGGTGAAACCAATAGACTGCCTTAATGTTAGTAGAGGGGCCAAGAAAATATTAAATAGAATTGGGGACAGAATTGAACCTTGGGGGATGCCATATTCAATAAGGAGTGTGTCAGAAGATGAGTCGTTGAAAATAATTTTAGAAGAATGATCTTTGAAGTGAGAAGAAAACCAGTCCAAGACTTGATCTGTTATGCCGATTTCTTGAAGACGATGTAAAAGTAGATGGTATCAAACTCACTCCACATATACCATAAAGACAGAGGAATGACAATGTTCTTACATTAAAGAAATACAACTTTCCACCATCATTCTAAATCAGTATTTGATTTTTATAAGGCTCTTTTAGTGCTAAACAACAAAAATCAATATTGCTACCAATTCTCTAAAATTTACCAGTTAATAACTAACATGTATACAAAAGCAAAGGAGACATTTCCTCCAGTAAGTGTAAAGGCATCAGTTTGTTTAAGCCATCAGTTGTTGCTGTTGTTTATTTCATTTTGTTGGAAGATATTTGAATAAGTAACTAGTATCAAATACTGGATGACTAATATACAGGGAGAATGTTAGTAAAATTTGTATTTTTACCCTATTTGGAAAGTGTTTTGCTACATTATTATCAAATAAAATCTTAAAAATTTGAAAATATGAACATGCACTCAAAGATGCTCTAATATTCCCCAATAACAATTACCATCCATGATAAGACACTGGGAGCACAAGATTTCCACTGCAAAACATTTTGTGATGTCAGCTTTTAATTTTAATTTTGTAGCACCATTTCTGCCATACTATCTCAGAGTCAGGAGATATACCTCATATACTTCCAGAAAAGTTGAAGTTGACTTCTAAACCAAATTTAGGGATTTGGGGGGGATCCCTGCAACTGAATGCTCTCCAATTTTCCATAGAGCTACTAAGAATTAGGTACTAGGAAGGGAATGTGCATTCACTTGGCTTGGGTTGAGTCTTGAATCTAGTAGATGGCTATCTGGACGATGTTACCGACTGCTTTTCAGCTTTCTGAACCATGAAGTTATTTTCCAAAGTTGATTGAAACAATGGTGTTCCCTTAACAACAAAGGGATGAAGTGCTTTCTACAGCAAACTAACTAACCTACTGACAGCAAACAAAGACCAAATGACCCATCCCGTCTGCCCATCTGCAAAATCCATTATCTCCTCCTTTCCCCAAGAGATACCATGTGCCAGTCCCATGCTTCTTGAATTCAGACAGTCTGTCTCCACCATCTCTACCGGGAGATTATTCCTCTCTGTAAAAACAGTACAGTGCAATCTTGGTTTACGAACATAATTCGTTACAAAAGCATGCTCGTAAACCAAATTGCTTGTATATCAAAGCGAGTTTCCCCATAGGAATGAATGGAAACTCGCTTGATTTGTTCCCACCCCCCCCCGAGGCCACCGGTGCTGCTTCACCTTTCCCCCCACCTCGAGGCCACCGGCGTTGCTCCACTCTCCCCACCCCGAGAACCGGCATCGCCCCCCCGAACTGGCATTGCCCCCGCTCGCATCGCGCACCCTCACCCCCATGATCCAGCATCCCACAACCACCCAAACACCATCCCTTACCCCGATTTGGCACCGGCACCAATGCACAGGACATGTCAAATGTCCAAACACCATCCCCTACCCCGATTTGGCACCAGCACCGGCATGTCCTGTGCATTGGTGCTGGTGCCAAATCGGGGTAAGGGATGGTGTTTGGGCACTTGGCGGGGGATGCCGGATCATGTGTGTGGTGGGGTTGCGACGTGTGCGGGGGGATGCCGGATAGCGGGGGTGGGGGGCACTCGCAAATCGAGTCAACGCTCGGTTTGCAAGGTACGATTTGCGGGAATGTTTTGCTCGCCTTGCAAAATACTCGCAAACCGCATTACTCGCAAACTGAGGTTTGACTGTATTTCCTTAGATTACTCCTGGGCCTTTCCCCCCCTTTTCATCCTATATCCTCTCGTTCTAGAATTTCCTTTCAAATGAAAGAGACTTGCCTCATGCACATTTATGCCATGTAAGTATTTAAACATCTCTATTATATCTCCCCTCTTTCCTCCAAAGCATACATGTTGAGATCTTTCCTCCAAAGTATACATGTTGAGATATTTTAAGTCTGTCCCCATATGCATTTTAGTAGCCTTCCTCTGGACTGACTCCTTCCTGTTTATATCTTTTTGAAGGTGTGGTTTCGAGAATTGTACACAATATTCTAAATGAGATCTCACCAGGGTCTTATACAGGGGCATCAATATCTTCTTTTCCCTACTGGCCATACCTCTCCCTATGCACCCAATCATCCTTCTTGCTTTTGCTGTTGCCTTTTCAACCTGTTTGGCCACCTTAAGATCATGAAATACTATCACACCCATGTACCGCTCCTCTTTCGTGCACAAATGGTTTTCACCCACTAAACTGTACCACTCCCTCGGGTTTTTGTAACCCTTGCATTTCTTAACATTAAATCTTAGCTGCCAAATTTCAGCCCATTCTTCAAGCTTTGCTAGGTCCTTCCTCATGTTATCACATCAGGGGTGTCTGCTCTATTACAGATTTTGGTATCATCCGCAAAGAGGCAAATCTTACTTGACAGCCCTTCAGCAATGTTGCTTACATCCCTAATATCATAAGGCAGGGCTGCCCAAGTCCAGTCCTCGAGATCTACTGGCAGGCCAGGTTTTCAGGATATCCACAATGAACATGCATGAGAGAGATTTGCATACCAAGAAGGCAGTGCAGGCAAATCTCTCTCATGCATATTAATTGTGGATATCCTGAAAACCTGGCCTGCCAGTAGATCTCGAGGACCGGACTTGGGCAGCCCTGTCATAAGGGATGGGTGAACAAAACCCCAGGTAAGTAAAATATTGAATACCTCTACAGAAATGGGGAAAAAGGGCAATGTCTGGAAAGCTGCTTATGTTAACATCCACAGTATAAGAAATAGGTTTCTCGATAAGAGGCTCTGATAGAAGAGACTGACTTAGATTTAGTAGTGATAATGGAGAAGTGTTTCACTGAGAACCATGGCTCAGATACAGTTATCCCAGGTTATAATTTATTCAGAAAAGAAAGGGAAGGAAGAAAAGGAGGAGGAGTTATGTGTTTAAGATACTATCAAAGCAACAGAATTGCACAACATATTGGGTAAGGTGGCAGCAATGTTGAGTTAACCTGGAAGGAGGGAAAGAACAACTATATACGATATACATGGGTGTGCTATATAGGCTTTCTTCACAGGCAGAAGTGGGCAGAGATTTAATTGAAGATATTCACGATATAGCTATGAAAAGACTGGTGCAACCTGTTTCCAAGAAGATGGACATGAAATATAAGATCCCACTGGCTCCAGGATTAAACAAAGTAGTCAGAGCAACTAGAAGGAAAGCAAAAAGTTATGATAATTTTCCAATAGTTCTCTGGGAAAAGATCAACAGCTTTCTTTGGAAAAAAATCTGTTTCAAGTGGTCTTGCTTTTCAGCTTGCATAATAGCTCATCAGCTCTGTATAATACAGTACACGCACACAGCCTTTCAAAAAAGGTCAAGCTTTTTAACCTAGCCTCTCATTACAGGATCAAACTGCAGCCTAATTTCATTAAGGGGGAATTTGTCATTCTAATGTTATGTTACTGGGTTAGATGTTGAGTTATTTTCTGTTGCTTTTAGTAGAAGGGGGATTAGTGATTAGGTTTTATATTTTTAAATACATATAGGAAAATGTTTTGATTGCTCTAGACATTTCTTTCTTACCCCCAGTTCAAAGGCGAGGGGGGGGGCTAGTTAATTATACTGTTTGATAACACAGCCTTTCTAAGGTGTTAATTCCCTTCTTCCCCACCTCAGTTCCCACCATCCCAGATGTCAATTGCGAAATCCCAATTGTGTCTTCTAGAAGTAGAGAGATCCTGAATCCTCTTATAAAGAGATCAGTTCCAGTAGTTGGTAATGGAACTCATGCAAGTTGAGACCATACTGGACCAAACGCAGAGAGTATTTCGATGGTATAGTGGGTGATTCAGTGATCATGGATTGTGTGGTTCAATATTAAGACAATATACAGAACCACCAAAACATACCAAAATGACACTGGAGGTAATTCTTTTCTCTATTTTTCTCTATTTATTTATAAACGGGAACAAGCCTCAGAATACTGAGTATTTAAGTTCTCACCCATTCAGGGTTCTTTCAAAGAGAAAGACACTTCTTTTCTCTTACTCACATTCACATCACTGGCTTGAACCCATCCTCCCTATCTTCTTTCAAACATTAAGTATAATTTTTATTTCTTCAATGATTTAAATTAAAACTACTATTTAATACTAAAAGGGCTATGTTGTTCGTTAATACTAAAAACTATTTAAACCTCACAGTTCATTTCAGAGACCCTGGTCTGACAGAAAGTGCACTAGTGCAAAAAGTGTACTAGTGCTTTTAAGTGCCATTTCAGAAAGTGCCATTTCAAAAAGTGCATCTGTGCTGTAAACTTTTAAACCTCATAAAGCTTAAAGTACTTAGCTTTTGTTCTTATGCTCTTTAAGAACCAAGACTGTTGCTTGCTACTCTCAGTCCAACATAGTGGCCTATGTTTCGCGGGATCAAATTGCATCCCCACTGCATCAGGGAAGAGTCTTTTTGCAACGCTTATCTGGGCTACAAACGAACTCCTGCTGGTTCAGAGCAACATGGAGTGGGGCTGGCCAAAACGGGAAACAATGTAAGCCTACAATATGACATTATATACAAACTTAACATAACAGAGAATTAAAAAAAAAAATTAGACGTCTGTCAGAAGTGGGTTAATCTACCTCTATCATTAATGGGAAGAATAGCTTAGTGAAGATGATACTGATTCTAAACCATTATATCCTTTACAAACCTAAAAAAGATGAATGCTAATTTTGTTCCCTTATACAATCCTTTATATAATAATAATAATAACTTTATTCTTCTATACCGCCATAGTCAAATGACTTCTAGGCGGTTCACATCAAAAAAGGCTGGAAAATCAGAGAATTACATTCCATGGAATAAAGTTGGACACTCTGCGACATATAGAATAGAGCTGGACAATAAGGTGAATTGCAGAATGAAGTGAATTACAGAAGAAAGTGAATTGTGGAATAAAGTAAATTACAGAAAAAGCCAAATACTGGATAAAGTGAATTAAAGAATGAAGCTTGTCAGTCGGTGAATTACAGAATGCAAGTAGTGAGGGTATAACTTATTAACAAGAAATAGATAAAAGGAAAATATGAATCTTAGGTATGTAATATAGATCGCGTGTATGCAACCCAAGGAATAATTCTGGAACAAACAGCAAATTTCAGAATGCAGAAAGTGAGGGGACAGCATGTTGCACAGAATTTGACAGAGGGAGACTATAACTTTGTAAATAGTGAGGTTTCTGTATAGGAGATGAATTTGTCAAACAGTACTGTTTTAATTGCTCTCTGAAAGGCGCTGTAGGTCAGCCTGGTTCCATTGATGTAATTACCCAGCCAGGACTGCTATTTACTTGCTGGAACAACAAATCAGCAAGAATCAGCTAATCAGTACTACCCAAATCATACGGTGGTCTAGGGTTGCCAGATCTCTGCCTCTATAAAGTGGCTGCCCTGGTCAGATGGATACAAGAGACAATTACCAACCACAGCCGGTATTCTCCGAAGAACATCTTAGACACCTGCACTAGACAAATCTCATTTTTGTCACACATACATGGGAAAGGATCAGAACCATTTCCTCTCTTCTTACAACCATTCCGTAGAGCCTGGTGTTAGTGGAGATGGAGACAGGGCAGAATGCCATCGGCTTCTCCATTCCTTCCCTTAAAAAACAATCTTCACTTTGCATCACGGATGGATGCTTCTGTTTGTCAATCATGGGGAGCTGGTACCATCACAATAGCTCATGTACTTTATGTGGGAGGGGAACTGATGCTATTTTTTGATCAACTTACAAAATCATGGCATTTGATTTTGGCCAGTCTTTTCGTTTATTTGCAAATGACACACTATATCTCTTCCAAGATCACAGGGGGAGCATGGGAAGGAGAGCTTCTTGAATAATTTTTTTTTCTGACCATACTGGTTACATCCAATAAATTATTATTTTGGTACAAGGTGTGCAGAGATTACCAGGCTGACCGGCACCTGTCAGAATTAGCAGCTTCCTGGGTCCAGAGAGCTAGGCAATTACTACACAAGACCTGTTTAATCAGTTTCAACATTTATTTGGCATGATAAAAGATGCCAGTTTGAAAACTCAATTTAAATTGTTGCATAGAACATTTATCACAAGAATGAGAGGAATTCAGTTGTTTTTGAGGCCAGATGATACATGTCTTAGGTGTCAGATGGCCAAAGGCACATTTTTACACTCATTCCTGAAATGGCACAAGCTGAAGATCTGGAATAAGGTCTTTGTTATTATAGGGAAGACCCTACACAAATCCAATTGGAATGGGACTATCCCACACTATTGCTAGGGAAAAATCAGGTGTTCCTTGTCCAGGGCCTTTCCAAGGATAAGATTAAATTTATTTATACTGCAGTCATATTGGTCAAGAAACTAATATTATAATATTGGACATCCCAGGAAGATCCACAAGTTACTTGATGGATTTTTAAGATACAGGATATGGCTCTTTACGAAATGCATTTTACTCTAGAACTAAATCCACAATTTGGGTGAATTATCATGATCTTTGGAAACAATTTTTGGCTTTATGCCCTAGACCCTAACCCTAGACCTTTAGCCCACAGGATTTTTCAACTTGAGAACAAATGTAGATTGACATTGCCAGAGTGCAATTATGTCTCTTGTCTAGTGTGATTGCTGGATGTATTGATTTTGTACTGTTTGGTTTGTATACTATATTGTATCATTTGTTTGAAAATTTAATAAAATGATTATAAAAAGATATACTCGTCCATGGAGTAGACTCATTCAAAATTAAAGGTTCTAGACTTCAAAAAATGGGGGAATACCTCAAGGAGTTGTTAACTGGATAGGAACATTTGGGTAAGTGGAAAAGTAGTGGGAAAAACTGAAAGCACAGTTACTTACCGTAACAGGTGTTATCCAGGGACAGCAGGCAGATATTCTTTACGCATGGGTGACGTCACCGACGGAGCCCACGGTACGGACCTTTTTACTAGAAAGTTCTAGTTGGCCGCACCGCGCGTGCGCGAGTGCCTTCCCGCCCGACGGAGGAGTGCGTGGTCCCCAGTTAGTATAAGCCAGCTAAGAAGCCAACCCGGGGAGGAGGGTGGGACGTAAGAATATCTGCCTGCTGTCCCTGGATAACACCTGTTACGGTAAGTAACTGTGCTTTATCCCAGGACAAGCAGGCAGCATATTCTTTACGCATGGGTGACCTCCAAGCTAACACAGAGGGAGGAGGGATGGTTGGCCATTATGCAAATAAATTCTGAAGTACAGATTGGCCGAAGTGCCCATCCCGTCTGGAGAAAGCATCCAGACAGTAGTGAGTAGTGAATGTGTGAACTGAGGACCAGGTGGCCGCCTTGCAGATTTCCTCAATGGGTGTGGAACGGAGGAAAGCAACAGAAGCGGCCATAGCTCTTACCCTGTGGGCCGTGACAGCACCGTCTAGTGACAGACCGGCCCGAGCGTAACAGAACGCGATGCAAGCTGCAAGCCAGTTGGATAGCGTCCTTTTAGAGACCGGTCGACCCAAACGATTCGGGTCGAAGGTCAGGAAGAGCTGAGGGGACAAGCGGTGAGCCCTTGTACGATCGAGATAGTAAGCCAGGGCACGCTTGCAGTCAAGACTGTGCAATGCCTGTTCTCCGGGATGTGAATGAGGTTTCGGGAAGAACACAGGCAAAACAATGGACTGGTTGAGGTGAAAGGCTGAGACCACCTTTGGAAGGAACTTTGGATGGGTGCGCAGAACCACCTTGTCATGGTGAAAAATAGTGAACGGTGGATCGGCAACCAGTGCATGAAGCTCACTAACCCTCCTGGCAGAGGTGATGGCAATGAGGAAAAGAACCTTCCATGTCAGAAATTTGAGCGAAGTTGTGGCAAGTGGCTCAAAGGGAGGTTTCATGAGGGCAGACAAAACCACATTCAGGTCCCAGACGACCGGAGGAGGCTTCAGAGGTGGTTTGATGTTGAAGAGGCCCCTCATGAATCGGGAAACCAGAGGGTGAGCCGTGAGAGGTTTTCCTAGGACAGGCTCATGAAATGCCGTGATGGCACTGAGATGGACTCTGATTGAGGTAGACTTGAGGCCTGCGTTGGACAGGGAGAGTAAGTAGTCCAGAACAGTTTCCACCGCTAAGGAGGTGGGATTGTGATGATGACGGAGGCACCAAGAGGAGAACCTGGTCCACTTCTGATGGTAACATTGGAGGGTGGCCGGTTTCCTGGAGGCGTACAAAATGAGACGGACAGGCTGAGACAGATTTCCTGAAGAGGTCAGCCCGAGAGAAACCAAGCTGTCAGGTGGAGGGAAGACAGATTGGGATGTAGTAGAGACTGATGTTGCTGTGTAAGTAGAGTAGGAAACACAGGTAGAGGAATGGGCTCCCTGGAGCTGAGTTGAAGTAGAAGGGAGAACCAGTGTTGACGAGGCCACCGGGGAGCTATGAGGATCATGGTGGCTCCGTCCCTGCGGAGTTTGGATAAAGTCCGCAACATCAGAGGTAGAGGAGGAAAGGCATAGAGGAACCGATCCGTCCAGTCGAGAAGGAATGCATCCGGGGCCAGACGATGAGGAGAGAAGAGTCTGGAGCAGAACTGGGGCAGCTGATGGTTGTGAGGAGCTGCGAATAGGTCCATCTGCGGAGTGCCCCAGCGAGCAAAGATGGAGTGGAGCGTGGGAGGATCCAAAGTCCACTCGTGAGGTTGAAGGATGCAGCTGAGATTGTCGGCCAGGGAGTTCTGTTCGCCCTGGATGTAGACAGCCTTGAGGAAGAGACTGCGGGCCGTGGCCCAGGTTCAAATGCGAAGAGCCTCCTGACAAAGGAGGCGAAATCCGGTGCCACCCTGTTTGTTGATGTAGTACATGGCAACTTGGTTGTCCGTGCACAGAAGCAGAACCTGAGGGCAAAGAAGGTGCTGGAAGGCCTTGAGAGCATAGAACATGGCTCGTAGTTCCAGGAAATTGATGTGATGGAGACGCTCCTGCGGGGTCCAAAGACCTTGGGTGCGTAGGTCTCCCAGGTGAGCTCCCCATGCATAAGGGGAGGCATCCGTGGTGATGATCATGGAATGCGGGGGCAGATGAAAAAGAAGGCCCCTGGAAAGATTTGAGGAGTCCAACCACCATTGTAGAGATCGCTGAAGAGACGATGTCACAGAGATGGGATGAGAAAGAAGATTCGAGGTCTGTGACCACTGGTTGGCCAGAGTCCATTGAGGTGTTCTGAGGTGGAGTCGTGCCAGGGGAAGCACATGTACCGTCGAGGCCATGTGGCCCAAGAGGACCATCATTTTTCTGGCAGAAATGGAGTGATGAAGGAGCACCTGACGACACAGGCGGAGCAGAGTTCGCTGACGATCGGAGGGGAGAAACGCCCTCATTAGTGTGGTGTCGAGAACCGCTCCGATGAACTGAAGTCGCTGTGTGGGAAACAGATGCGACTTGGGGTAGTTGATCTCGAACCCCAGAAGATGGAGGAGAGAGATGGCATGATGAGTGGCTTGTAGCACAAGTGGAGACGTAGGTGCTTTCACTAACCAATCGTCCAAGTAGGGAAACACCTGGAGGTTGTGAGACCTGAGGAAGGCCGCCGCCACAATGAGGCATTTGGTGAACACTCTGGGAGATGATGCCAGGCCAAAAGGTAGCACCTTGTACTGATAATGGCGATGGTGCACCTGGAATCGTAGGTAGCGACGTGAGGATGGATTGATTGGGATGTGAGTGTAGGCCTCCTTGAGGTCCAGGGAACATAGCCAGTCGTTCCGAGAGAGATGAGGGTACAGCGTGGCAAGGGAGAGCATTCTGAACTTCTCCTTGACGAGACACTTGTTGAGGTCCCGGAGGTCGAGAATGGGACGTAGGTCTCCTGTCTTTTTTGGAACTAGAAAGTAACGGGAGTAGAATCCCCGGCCCCTTTGTTCCAGAGGTACTTCTTCGATGGCATTGAGTAGAAGGAGGGATTGGACCTCCCTCAGGAGGAGGGGGGGTTTGAGTTGAAAGAGAAGCAGACTCTACGGGAGGATTGTCTGGTGGAAGAGTCTGGAAGTTGAGAGAGTAGCCGTGGCGGATGATGTTTAGGACCCACTGGTCCGATGTGATGACCTCCCAACGGCTGAGGAAGATGTGGAGCCTGCCTCCGATCGGCTGAGGAAGAGGCAATGAGGGTGGAAGACTGGCTAAGCCCTGGAGAGAGGAGTCAAAAGGGCTGAGATGGTTTGGCAGGAGGAAGAGCCTTGGCCGGTTGATTAGACTGGGCACGAGCCTGGGTGTGCTGGTGTTGGCGGGCCCGCCGAGGTTGCTGTGGAGGTGGATTGAGCGGCCTAGCGGAGAACCTGCGTTGATATGAGGTTTGTGGCCTGTAAGGACGAGCAGGTGGAGCCTTTTTCTTAGGTTTTATGAGAGTGTCCCATCTGGTCTCATGGGCAGAGAGTTTTTGCGTGGTGGTATCCAGGGACTCTCTGAATAATTCATCACCAAGGCATGGGGCGTTGGCTAATCGGTCTTGATGGTTGGCGTCCAGATCAGAGACCCTGAGCCAGGCCAGGCGGCGCATGGCCACGGCGATAGAAGATGCACGGGAGGTGAGCTCAAAAGAGTCATAGATAGAGCGCACCATAAATTTTCTAAGTTGAAGCAGGCTAGAGACGTGCTGTTGGAAAAGTGGAACCTTATGCTCTGGCATGTACTTTTGCATGGCGGAGAGTTGCATTACCAGATGTTTGAGGTAGAATGAAAAATGGAACGAGTAGTTGTTTGCCCTGTTGGCAAGCATGGCATTCTGATAGAGCCGCTTGCCAAACTTGTCCATAGTTTTGCCCTCTCTGCCAGGAGGGGTGGAGGCATAGACACTGGAGCCCTGAGTCTTTTTTAAAGTGGACTCTACCAGGAGAGACTCATGAGGGAGTTGGGGTTTATCAAATCCTGGGATTGGTATAACCCTATAGAGGCTGTCCAATTTACGGGGGGCCCCAGGAACAGTCAGCGGGTTCTCCCAATTTTTATAAAAAGTTTCCCGTAAGATATCATGCACGGGCAACTTTAGGAACTCTTTGGGAGGTTGATCGAAATCTAATGCCTCCAGGAAAGCTTGTGACTTCTTAGAGTCAGATTCCAGAGGCAAAGACAAAGCACCCGACAACTCCCTGAGGAATTTTGAGAAGGAAGATTGTTCAGGTTTAGATGCGGTATCGGGTGCCGAAGGCTCTTCATTCGACGACGATGCATCCTCCTCGGTACCGGTAGGGGATTGTTCCCATAGGTCCGGGTCTCTGACATCGGTATGTGCGTGTCGAGAGACTGGAGTGGAAGGCTCGGCATGGTGAGTTTTAGACAAAGACTTGCCTGAGCGTACCGAGACATTACCGGGTGATGTAGACCTGTGTCTGTCTCGGTCCCGAGAAGTACGGTGCCGGTCAGAGTCGTGGGGAGACCGGTGCCCTGCCCGGTCCCGAGGAGGATCGGTCGTCGTCAAGGCCATAGCCTCGGCATGGGAATGGAGATGCGGTGCCGAGAGAATGGGCATGGAGGAGTCCATAGGTACCGAGGGAGTGGATACCGGTTGGACGGTATGGGGCTCGGGCCGGTCTGGTACCGAGAGCAGCGGTGCCAAGATAGAGGGTAAGAGCTGCTTAAGTTGCTTGTGGAGTTGTTCCTGCAACTTGTCCTGGAGGATGGCCGCAATGCGGTCATCCAGGGGAGGCACTGGAACCACTTTTTTCTTCTTTGGTTCCATGGGTGCCGCTCTACACTCCGGCGATGAGGGGGCCGATGACGAGGCACTCACCGAAATCGGAGTGGAGCGTTTTTTTGGCTCGGCGTGGAGCCGAAAGGACTGGTGTCGTCCCCGAAGTGGGAGGGCGCTCAAGGGTGGAAGGCTTCTTAGCCGGCTTACCTGGCGCCGGGGGCGCCGATGTCGACTCAGGCGGTGTCGAAGTGGTCGGTGTCGATTTCGACGGTGCCGCAGATGAAGAGGTCGAATCCATAGTCGGGCCGGTGCCGAAAAGTAGATTTTGTTGGATTTGACGATTCTTCAAAGTGCGTTTTTTAAGAGTGGCACAGCGGGTGCAGGAATCCGCCCGATGATCCGGTCCCAAGCACTGTAAGCACCAGTTGTGTGGGTCAGTGAGGGAGATCGGGCGTGCACACCGCTGGCACTTCTTAAAACCGGGCTGCGGGGGCATGAATGGGAACACGGCCTCCGCAAAATCAAACCCCGAGGCCTGGATCGTGCTAACAGGCCCCGCCGGGGCAGGAACGAAAAATAAAGCAAAAAGAAAGGAATTTTTTTTTTTTTTTTTTTTTTAAATAGAAAGAAAAAAGCACCCGAAGGTGAAAAAATCGAAAAAAGAACGCGAGCGGGAAGGCAAAAGGAGTATTTCAACGACGTTGAAAAACACACGTCTTCTTCGCTCCGCGGAAACGAAGAAACTGGGGACCACGCACTCCTCCGTCGGGCGGGAAGGCACTCGCGCACGCGCGGTGCGGCCAACTAGAACTTTCTAGTAAAAAGGTCCGTACCGTGGGCTCCGTCGGTGACGTCACCCATGCGTAAAGAATATGCTGCCTGCTTGTCCTGGGATAAGAAGGAGCTATTTTAAGAGCAACAAACTTTTTTATTTTCTAATGAAATGCTTGAACAGAAAATCTAAGCTGAAAAAAGAAGAAAATGCACAATACAAATACATAGAAAGAAAAAAGGAAAACCTCCAAAATTGTTCTTGCAGCTTAGTCTACTGTGCAACAAACATTTTTTAGGGAAGTTAAAAAAAAGGAGGTTGTTTTGGTTCTGAAAATTAGCAGCTTAAAAAGAAAGGAACAAGAGGTATGCCTTTATAAACTACAAAAAAAAAAAAAAAAAAAATTGGAGAGAGATGAAAACAGGTAAGAATATCTGGAAACGCTAAGCTGAAAAAGTAGTCAAAAAGCAAATATATAAATTTATTCTATTTTTTAAAAAATGTATTTATTTTTTAAAAAATCATTCAATTTAATCCTTAATCAAAGAAAAAATAGGGAGATAAGACTTTTTTTGTTTAGAAATCTTAATGCAGAGGAATAAAAGCCTACTGGATAAAGCAGCATGTTAGAAAAATGGAAGGTGCAAAATCAAATCCCATGGTGGTAGTTTGTAGTCTTGAGCAATCATGTAACTTTCCATTAACCTGGAATATCCATGGTGCTGATAACATCACCACCTATAGAGCTTGCCATTTAACTTGTATGGTGGCCCACAAGCCATTCATGGCTTACTGCTAGTGGGCAGCAGGAAACAGAAAAAGGATGACAGAGGAAAGTACAAAATTGTCATTGGGAGACTCAAGAGTGAGGGGAAGAATATGAAGAAGCTGATAAACATAAAGCAGAATTAACAAATATTTCTATTCTGTGTTCACAGATGAAGGGCTGGAAATAGGACACAAGGCAAACACAAATAGGAATGGAAGTGAGACAGACCAATGATTTTCAGAAGACTGTATTCATGAAGATCCAACTAAAAATTGTAAAAATGATGGGGCCCAAATTAGATATATCTGAATGTCCTGTGAACTTAAGGAGATTCTGACAGCTTCACTATGACTTTTTCAAAGCTTATTTAGAGCTGGAAGTGGTCCCTAAAAACTGGTCTACCATAAGCAGAAGGAGGATATTGAAAACTAGGGGGCCAGTTTCACTGATGTTTGAGGCAAGTAAATTAATGGAAATGCTTCTAAAATAGAGGATAATGCAATTTCTAGAACCCCAGTGCACTTAAATTCCAGCAAAGTCTTTGACATGGTTCTGTATAAGTGACTTATAAATAAACTGAGTGATCTCAGTTTGGGCCCTATGGGCTAGATTCACTAACCCTGCGATCCGTGGGCGATTGGAGGTAGGCCGACCAATTCGCCAACCATCTGCATGCAAATGGGGCGATCAGAGGCACGCTCCCAACCGACTGCACGGATCGCTAAAGCCCTGACAGTAGTGACAGGAGAAACAGCTTCCTGTCACTACTGTCAGGGCTTCTGCCGGCTTTTTTAATTTTTTTTTTTAATCGGGCAGATATTTTGCGTGTTTTAAACATGTAAAATATCTGCTCGATTTAAAAAAAAAAAAATTAAACCCCCCTCCCAAGTGATGCAACCCCCCCCCCAAATTTGCCCCGCAGCCGCGTTTAGAAAAATTATGGCAGGAGGGTTCCCACTCCCTCCTGCCATATCTAGAACTACTAACACCCTCCCAACAACTGCCCCTAACCCCCCTCCCTCCCCAAACCTCCCAAAAAATTTGCTCCGCAGCCACGTTGAAAAAAATTATGGCAGGAGGGTTCCCACTCCTTCCTGCCATCGGTTCCACCAAAAACATAACGGCAGGAGGGATGCCAACTTTCTGATGCCACACACACACACACACATGGATGCCCCCGCCCCACCCCCACCCCTCCCTGTACTTTTAACGGAGGAGGGGTGCTCAATCCTTCCTGCTCCAATGCCTCCTGCGACGAGTCTGAGGCCTTATGCCACGCCCCGGTGCATTGTGTGATGCACAGGGTGGGGCCTAAAGCCCTGATTGGCTGAGGCGCCTCGTGCTTCTCCCTTGGGAATGGGCCTGAGGCGCCTCAACCAATCAGGGACTTCCTTAGGGGGCCACGGAGAGACAAGCAGGCATGGTTCAACAGAGAGAGACAGGCAGGCAGGGGGCCAGGGAGAGAGACAGACAGAAAGAAAGACAGAGGGCCAGGGAAAGACACAGTCAGAAAGAATGACAAACAGACAGGGGGCCAAACAGACAGACAGACAGCGGCCAAGGAGAGAGAGAGAGAATGACAGACAGACAGGGGGCCAGGGAGAGACACAGACAGAAAGAATGACAGACAGACGGGGGGCCAGGGAGAGACACAGACAGAAAGAATGACAGACAAGACGGGGGGCCAGGGAGAGACACAGACAGAAAGAATGACAGACAAGACAGGGGGCCAAGGAGAGACACAGACAGAAAGAATGACAGACAGACAGGGGGCCAGAGAGACAGACAGAAAGAAAGACAGACAGCAGCCAAGGAGACAGAGAGGCAGAAAGAAAGACAGACAGACACATTTATTCTAGTACCCGTTAATGTAACGGGCTTAAAGATTAGTAAAGTAATATTTCCTTAGATTACTCCTGAATCTATTCCCTTTCACCTTCACTCTGTGTCCTCCTCATTCAGGTGATATCTTCTGGATGGACTTTGTCCTATTTATATCTTTTTGACAGCATGGTCTACAGAATAGTACATAATATTCCAAATGGGATCTGACTAGAGACCTATGCAGAGGGACTATCATTCTTCAGTGGTGTATATCATTAAGCAAATGGGGACAAGCTAAGATCTCGATTTTTATACTTTGGAAGAAAGAGATGATGAGATATTTAAATACCTCTGTGGCACAAATGAACAGGAGGTGGAACCACTTTTAACTGAAAGTAAACTCTGGAATCAGGGGGCATAGAAGACAGAGAAAGGGAATAGATTTAGTCGTCTAAAGAAATATTTCTTTACAGAAAATGTGATGAAATGGTTTCTCAGCAGATGCAGACAAGGACTGTATCTGAATTCAAGAAAGCATAGGACAAGCTAAGAGGATCTCTGCAGAAGGGATTATAGAGCTTAGTAGAGGCCTAGATGCACCAAGAGGATTGGAAGACCGTGTGGGTCTGCATGATCCAATTTTTTGGTCGATTCAGAAAGAGCTATTGATGCACTAAAAAGTTTGCATATAAATAATCCACATGGATGATCGTCATAATCCCAGACTCTGCTGTCCGATGATCACTCGACTTTCACACATGTGCAGAGCCAGCAGGGGAAGCATGAACAGCTGAGAGGCAGGGGAAGCCCCAAAAGCAGCCTCCTACCAATCAACTATTCAGCGCAGGAAACCTTTTTTTTTTTTTTTAATAGGCACAGATGCTGTGCATGATACACACACACAATATCTGTCCATAATAAATAAAAAAACAAAAAAAAACATGCACACCCTCCGCCAATGACGCCCTCAACCCCCGACGAATATGGCACTAGAAAGACCCCACTCGCTCTACCAAAAATTGGCAGGAGGGATAGCCATTCCTTCCTGCCATTTGCCCCCCCCAGACAAAAATGGCAGAAGGATGCCATTTTCCTCCTAACATGCCAACCACCTCCCCCCACAAAAGAAAATTGGCAAGAGGGATGTACACTCCCTCCTGCCATGGCAATTCCCCCCCCTCCCCGGTGGCAGTGAAATGGCAGGAAGGATGCCCACTCCATCCTGCCACTGAAAGCCCACTCCCATGGCAGGCGTCCCCCACCCCTCCCCCCAAAAAAACATCCTCTATCCTCCCCCTTTCCACCACAAAAAAAAGGCACACAGGTAAGCAACTGGTCTTAACCAGTCGCTTTTTTGGATTGTTATAAACGATTACCTTTTTTTGTGCAACGGGAAGCCATGTTAGAGCATCAATTGCTCTACTAGTTTACATGGCATTTTAATATTAATTAGCTTATTTGCATGGTCAGATTGGGGAATGAGCGATCGTGTGGAAAACCAGGCAGTGAGCCATTTTCTGAATCGGGTCATCAAAAGCGATTGTCACTAAAGCTTTTAAAACAGTTTTAGTGTGGGCCAGAGAGACAAAGAGGCTGAGATCTTCACACCAACTAAACAACAAACATTACAGAGCAGACCAGCAGCTGTAGAAGTGCAAAATTAAAACAAAGCACCTGGCATGGCTACATTTTACATTTAAAAAGTCTGTGTCAGGAGTAAATGCTATCAGTTCAGACATACAAAATGACTTGTA
Organism: Geotrypetes seraphini; assembly: GCF_902459505.1. Lineage (NCBI taxonomy): Eukaryota > Metazoa > Chordata > Amphibia > Gymnophiona > Dermophiidae > Geotrypetes > Geotrypetes seraphini. The sequence continues at coordinate 332,127,742 of NC_047085.1, forward strand.
TAAAAATAATCTATATTATAAAATAATAAACCATAGAGTTAATGACTACATAGAGAGGTGTTCAGACCTAAAAATAACCCAAAATGGGAGAATGTGGCGCAGTGGTTAAAAGCTACAGCCTCGGCACCCTGAGGTTGTGGGTTCAAACCCACACTACTCCTTGTGACCCTGGCCAAGTCACTTAATCCCCCCATTGTCCCAGGTACATTAGATAAATTGTGAGTCCACTGAGACAGATAGGGAAATATGCTTGAGTACCTGAATAAATTCATGTGAACCATTCTGAGCTACCCCTGGGAGAACGGTATAGGAAATTGAATAAAGAAGAATCTGCAATGCAGTAAATGAAGCTAGTTTATATGCTTCCAGCAGAGTTCAAAAGCGAGGCACTAAATAAACCCTTAAAACACTCTCAAATCAAAATATAATTTCTTTAAACAAATGCTGTATCTATTCAGCAAACATGAGTAAGACAAAAAAAATAGCTATACGCTCAAAAAATGATCATTTTACTTCGATGTTATCAAAATTGGGATCCATTTTTTTAAAATGCAAAACAAAACCAAGTGTAGAATCTAATGCAGCAGCGTCTGCCCATCTAGAATCACTAATGCCCTCTTTTACAAAGCAGTGGTAGAGGTTTGTATCACTGCCCAGGGCGTTAAATGCTTTGACGCTCATAGAAATTCTATGAGCGTCGGAGCATTTAGCATTCGGGGCCGTGGTAGAAACCTCTACCACAGCTTAGTAAAAGGGGGAGGATAAGTTTTCACAAAATGCTAAGAAAAACACTTGAAAAATGCTAAAATAATCATATGCATTCCAGCAGCCATACTGCATGTGTTCCAATTATGCTGATGTCATCAGACTTGGGAAACGCTGCAGCTAGTGTGAAATTACTTTTCTTTGACTAAAACTGTAAAAGTTCTTGGAGATTAAAGACTATGTAAACAAACTGCAGAATATAAACCACACAAAAAGTTGACTATGAAAATGAATAGTCCAAAACATAAAAATCCATCTGCTGCATTTCAGACATTTTTCTCTTTTGAGTCGCTGATAAAGGACAGCATCATTGATCACTTTGACGGACACGGGCTGATGAGGAACAGTCAGCACGGTTTTAGCAAAGGCATATCATGTTTGACGAACTTGCTGCACTTCTTTGAGGGAGTAAACAGACAGATAGACAAGGGCGACCCAGTAGACATTGTATATCTGGATTTTCAGAAGGCTTCTGACAAGGTTCCTCATGAACAACTACTTCAGAAAATTGCGAGCCATGGAATAGAGGGTGAAATACTCACGTGGATTAAAAACTGGCTGGAGCATAGGAAACAGCGAGTGGGGGTAAATGGACAATACTCAGACTGCAAAAGTGTCACCAGTGGGGTGCCGCAGGGCTCGGTGCTTGAACCCGTGCTCTTCAACATCTTTATAAACGATCTGGACATTGATACGACAAGTGAGGTGATTAAATTTGCAGACGATACGAAGTTATTCAGAGTAGTGAAGACGCAGGAGGTTTGCGAAGATCTGCAACGTGACATAATCAGGCTCGAGGAATGGGTATCAACATGGCAGATGAGGTTCAATGTGGATAAGTGTAAAGTGATGCATGTAGGTAACAAAAATCTCATGCACAAATAAAGGATGTCCTGGGCGGTCCTTGGAGAGACTTCCCAGGAAAGACTTTGAAGTTCTGAACGACAAGTCATTGAAGCCGTCCGCGCAATGTGTGGCGGCGGCGAATAGGGTGAACAGAATGCTAGGAATGATAAAGAAGGGGATCATGAACAGATCGGAGAGGGTTATCATGCCGCTGTACTGGGCCATGGTGCGCCCTCACCTGGAGTACTGCGTCCAGCACTGGTCACCGTACATGAAGAAGGACACGGTACTACTCAAAAGGGTCCAGAGAAGAGCGACTAAGATGGTTAAGGAGCTGGAGGAGTTGCCATACAGCGAAAGATTAGAGAAACTGGGCCTTTTCTCTCTCGAACAGAGGAGATTGAGAGGGGACATGATCGAAACATTCAAAATACTGAAGGGAATAGACACTCTCCAAAGTAAGGACAGGTTGTTCACACTCTCCAAAGTAGGGAGAACGAGAAGGCACCCTCTAAAATTGAAAGGGGATAGATTCCGTACGAACATAAGGAAGTTCTTCTTCACCCAGAGAGTGGTAGAAAACTGGAACACTCTTCCCAAGTCTGTCATAGGGGAAAACACTCTCCAGGGATTCAAGACAAAGTTAGACAAGTTCCTGCTGAGTCAGAACGTATGCAGGTAGGGCTAGTCTCACTTAGGGCGCTGGTCTTTGACTAGAGGGCCGCCGCGTGAACGGACTGCTGGGCACGATGGACCACTGGTCTGACCCAGCAGCGGCAATTCTTATGTTCTTATGAAAATGAGCACCTTGTTTCAGACCTTTAGTGTGATAGTCACGGTGTTGTTATTTTTCTGCGACTCTGGACACAAAGGATAGATTTGAAAACATCAGAAAAATCTGCCTGCACATTTTTCAACAAAGGACAGATCACAATGCCTGCTTCCAGGCAAGAGGGAGCATTCCATAAAACAGATTGAATTAATAGAAAAATTTATGTTTCAAAACAGGAATTTTATCTTGCCCTTATAATTGTCAGCACCTAAGGTGCTCATAAGCATTTCTGTAGTGGTCTTCCTAATAAGTGAAAAGACTTTCTAAAGTAATCACTACTTAGAAGAACATGAAAGGCAGCTCTACCCTCTCTTTAACTTTTCTTTTGAGCCAGCCCTTCATTCACCCTTATATTTAAAGGCCTAAGAACTGGAACTCACCAGTAAAAGTAAAAAAAAGACATGGAACGCAAAATTGTTTCATACACTTCAAAAGTAGAATATCAAAGGAAAAATGTCACATGCAACAGAAATTAATTCTCACAGAAGCAATGCTGTCAGAGCCTGCGCTAACAGCTGGCGTCAATATGTGCTAAGCATTTTAAAGGGTTTAATAGCACAAAACAGCCAACCTCAAACATTGCACAGGATGTAAAAATGTTTTAAAGTAACTAAGGTTTTCTTTAAAAATAATAATACAATAAATGCAACTACTTACTGTGATTTAAAATTGGGTGTTCTTAAAATAGTGGGACATTTTGGAAACTTAACACTGTAGAACAAAGGCACCATCCCCTACCCCCCACCCTTTACAAAATCAGGAAAGCAGTGTTTAGCGCTAGCCATTGTGCTGAATGCTCTGCTCCCAACGCTCATAGGACTCCTATGAGTGGCCAAAAAACCCACAACAAACAACTGCTTTTGCAGTTTTGTAAAAGATGGGAGGGGAGGGGTAAATGAGAATAACTCAAGCCATCATAGCACACTATGCGCACTGCCATTCATTTAGTTATTTTAGGCTACAAAGAAAAAACACATTTTTTAAGACAGGAAAGATTTAATAGCTTTATTAAAAAGATTATATAAGGTCTGTTGTATTGCAGCAGGCAGTAAAAGTGAACAGCATAGATAGCCCTTTGCAGTGAACAGATAGAGAAGGAACCAATTCCTAGTACTGTTCTACCGTGTTTCCCCGAAAATAAGAGTGCCTTATATTAATTTTAGGCCCAAACAAGGCACTAGGTCTTATTTTCGGGGTATGTACATGATCATCTCTCCCTTCCTCTCCTTCACCCCATTCTTCCTCTTTCCTTTCTCTCCTCCACATGTGCAGCATATTTCCTCCCCTCCCTCCCATCCCTTGTACAGCAGGACCCTTGAGCGAGCACACACACACCCCCGGGCACCCTCCCCCCGGGCACCCACTCCCACCACGCAGCCGAATCCCCATCCTTCCCACCCTCCCATCGGAACCTGGCCTCGAGCCCTACTGGACAAGTAAATAAATAGATTGGATATATCTTTACATCCTTAACTTATTTTGTTGTAGAAGCTCCTTTTGCATCACTAACAGATATCAGTCATTTTTGATAAATATCTACCAACTTTGCACAGTGGGATAGTGCAGTTTTGCCTTTTTCTTTTTGGCAGAGTATCTGACGCTCTTTGAAGTTGGCTGGGGATTTTCTGTGGACTGCAGTCTTCAGGTTTTCCCACAGATTTTCTGACTGATCTGAAAGCCCGAAAGGAACAACTCTAACTGGGTCGCTCAAAGGCATTTACTTTCTTTATGTTGAGCCATTCCATCGTTGCTTTATACTTAAGATTATTGCTTTGTTGATAGGTGAATCTTCTCCCCAGTCTTAGATATGTGACAGATTGGAGCCGGTTTCTTCCAGAGATTTGCTTATACTTTGAGACATTGGGACCAAGAAGATTGAGGGAAAGGTGGTGCAGAGTATTCCTACATATTATTAGCATCACCATGTTTTACTTTAGGATTGCTTTATTAGGGTGATATGCCATGTTAGTTTTACACCTCATGTAATTATATTTTTGGTTTTCACTTTCATCTGGAAGATCCTGCTCGTGCACAACACTTCCCAAAAATTGATCTTAGGTATTAGGTACCATATAATTTGTGTCAATCGATTTAGGACCCCTGATAAAGCAGGAGAATTTGTCAAAACATGGACCGTGTAGGGTCCGGATCTCACTTTTGTGAGTTTGTACTACTAGTAATACCTTTGTACCTAAATAAATCCTGAGGCTGCTTTGATTTTGTTTTTAATATGACAATTTGGATTAATAAATAATTAATAATATTTCCAGGACATCCAGAAACTTATGTCCTACTTTGTGCTTTCGTTTCTTGATCTCGGAGGAATATTGGTTCTTCTTCTGCTCTGCTTGGATCTAATTTATATTTTGGTCTCATCAGACCACAAAACCTATCATGTGCAAGCAGTGACCTCCATAAGTATTTCCTTACAAAAGCTGTGTGGTACATCTTATGGCTTTTCTTTAGCTATTACTTCCTTCTTGCCACCTTCCTATATAATCCAAGTTTGTGAAGTAATCTTTAGACTGATAAAAGGTTTGGGATGACTTCCCTATGAGGAGAGGGGAGAGGGGAAAGTGGCTAGGGCTGTTCAGCTTAGAGAAGAGAAGCTCAGGGATGATATCATAGAGGTCAATAAAATACTGAGTGGAATGGAAAGGGTAGATTTGAATCGTTTGGTCACTCTTTCCAAAATATTAGGACAAGGGGGCATGCAATGAAGCTAACAAGTAGTAGATTTAAAACAAACCAGAGAAAATATTTCTTCACACAACATTTAATTAAACTCTAGAATTTGTTGCCAGAGAATATGTTAAAATCAGTTAGCTTAAGGGGGGTTTAAAAAAGGCTTGGAAATTTCCTAAAAGAGAAGTCCACAGGTCATTATTGAAATGGCTAGGCGAAATCCACTGTTTATTCCTAGGATAAGCAGCATAAAATCTGTTTTACTACTTAGGATCTAACTAGGTACTTGGGACCTGGGTTGGCCACTATTGGAAACAGTATGCTGGGCTTGATAGACCTTTGGCAATTATGTTCTTATATTATTATGACGGCACAACAGCCTCAGATGGCTTTGTAACCTACAAGGGAGATTGTATGTTGTTCAGTAGAGAAGGTGATTATTTCTGATATGTTGTGATACACTTTCGTTACTCCTGCTTTAAAGAAACCAGATCTGGACCCTGCAGACTGCAAGAATTATACGAGGTCTATTGCTAATCTTTCTTTTTGTCTGAAGTACTGGAGCATGTTATAGGGAAAGGAGGAAGGGTCTGTCTGATATTCAAATTTGTTTCTGAATGGTTCATTGTACACTGACAGTGCTTGTGACATTACAAGATGAGATTTGTCATTTCCTTGATATGGGAGTGCAGGTATTTTAGTCTAGTTGGCTTTAGCTTCTGCCTTTAATTTTGTAGATCATGATTTATGGGGGAGAGTGTGGCAATGTGATTAAAGCCACAGCCTCAGCACCCTGAGGTTGTGGGTTCAAACCCATGCTGCTCCTTATAGAAACATAGAAGATGATGGCAGAAAAGGGCTACAGCCCATCAAGTCTGCCCACTCTGCTTACCCACCCCCTGTCTATGCCCTAATGACCCAATTTCCTTATCTTGACCCTCGTAGGGATCCCACATGGGTATCCCATTTATTCTTAAAGTCTGGCACGCTGTCTGCCTCGATCACCTGCACTGGAAGCTTGTTCCAATGATCAACCACTCTCTCTGTGAAGAAATACTTTCTGGTGTCGCCATGAAATTTTCTGCCCCTGAGTTTGAGTGGGTGCCCTCTTGTGGCCGAGGGTCCCTTGAGAAAGAAAATATCATCTTCCACTTCGACACGTCCCGTGAGGTACTTAAATGTTTCGATCATGTCTCCCCTCTCCCTACGTTCCTCGAGAGTGTAGAGCTGCAATTTGTTCAGTCTCTCTTCGTACGAGAGACCCTTGAGCCCCGAGATCATCCTGGTGGCCGTCCGCTGAACCAATTCAATTCTGCACACATCTTTACTGTAATGTGGCCTCCAGAATTGCACACAGTACTCCAGATGAGGTCTCATCATGGCCCTGTACAACGGCATTATGACTTCAGGCTTTCGGCTGACGAAACTTCTATTGATACAACCCAATATCTGCCTTGCCTTAGATGATGCCTTCTCCACTTGATTGGCAGTTTTCATGTCTGCACTGATGATTACTCCTAAATCTCGTTCTGCTGAAGTCCTAGTTAAAGTTTCTCCATTCAAGAAGTACGTCCTGCATGGATTTCCGCTTCCGAGGTGCATGACCTTACATTTCTTAGCATTGAAGCCTAGCTGCCAGGTTGACCCTAGGCAAGTCACTTAATCCCCCCATTACCCCAGGTACATTAGATAGATTATGAGCCCGCCGGGACAGACAGGGAAAATGCTTGAGTACCTGAATAAATTAATGTAAACAGTTCTGAGCTCCCCTGGGAGAACGGTATAGAAAATTGAATAAATAAATTTGTTGTTACTTTGGTGTAAAAAGTTAAGCATAAAGCTTTGTCTTGGATTCAGCTCTTCCTTCAAGATTTTAAGACACAGTCAATTGTGACTTGTTGGGGGAATACTTCTGTGGAGTTCCCCCTGTGAGATTCCTCAAGGGTCTTGCTTTTCATTTTTATTATTAAATATCTTCTTGTGCCTGTTGGGTGAATTGATTGTGAGCTTGGATAGGATTGGATTCCTCTAAACTAATGATGATAATTTTCCTCTGGTTGGTGATTTGTCAGAGGCCATATCACAACTAAAATGAAAGGCTTGCTAAGAATTGAAAACTGGCTTTTGGAAAAGATGTAACTTTTTTGTAGTGACTGGAGGCATTGATTGGCCTCTTGATGTTTAAGATATAGGATAGTTTTGGGAGAAGTGCATTTTGCCTACACTGTTTGATAATCATATGTCTGACATGAAGTCACAGAGTAATAACTAAGAAATAACATGGCCTTCATTTGTGCAGCATAAACAAACCGAGACACAACAAAATCGCCAGATTTAGAAAGGTTTTGAGATAAAAATGTTTAACCCTGCTGTGGAGGGGGACAGGGGAGGAGAAGAGTTTTAAGGGAGTAAGTATAAAGAGCCTCTTCAAATAGCAGAACATATAAAAAAATTAAACGTAGCTAAATTTCATATGTCCTTGTTTATTTATTTATGTAGTTTTAACACTTCTATTCCGCTTAAAGCCTATGCAGATCACAAATTTAGTTTAATATATTGAATTAAGGTACTTGAAACATCCCTCTCTGTCCTATATAGGCTCACAATCTAGACTAAAGTGCCTAAAAAAAGAAAAGATTTTTAAATATATACAGTGATAAGAACAGTATCAAATATAGAGATATAAGAAAAAATTAAAAGGCAAAAATAAAGCATAACCTATCGTATTAATATAGCTGCATGTGCACACTTATTCAGAATTCTCATTTCAATAAATTCACCTTCTGCTGCTTATCTAGAAGTGGCCAGTGCTTTGCAAGTTGCTGCTCTGTTGCACCATTACCCATATCTAGAACAATAGCTTTACACCATGCTCAAAGAAGCAATATAACCACAATATAAGTGAAGTAGAACAGTACTGTTCAACCGCCGGTCCGCAGACCGGTGCCAGTCCGTGAAGAATTCATGGCCCCTGTAAGCGCGTGTCTGTCTTCCTTCCGGCTTGGCTGCTCCTTATCTTCAGCGCCAGCTGCACTTGTTTGCCGGGACAGCACACAGTGGCTCTTACTCGCTGCACATGTCTGACCCAGAACTGGGTCAGCAGCATGAAGTGAGAAAGAGCCAAAGTGTGGCTGGTGCTGCAGATAAGCAGCAGCCAAGCTGGAGGGAAGACAGTGTCCAACGGTCGAGGTAACTGCCTGGGATCCCTGGCTGACCAGAAAGGCTTCCCTATGACATCAGCACTGACATCGGAGGGAAGCCCTCCAGTCGGCTTCGGCGGAGGGGGGCCAGCTGGACTTGCAGGCAATAAGGAAGGAGGTTGCCTGCTGGACTCATAGGCAGCTGCAAGTGTGCAAGGGGAGCTGCCAGTGAATCAGACAATAATAATACCCTACCATGCCATTAGTCTTGCATTGATTTGTTTTGTGTGCCTAACAGCAAATATGCTAGAAAATCTGGAGCACATACTCACCTGATCAATTTCCATCAACTTTGGGAAAGCTCCTGGCCATTCTATTGCCACCTTCACTATGTCCAAAGGAGGTGGCATTATGGCTGCTGATGTGCTGCAAAGCCAGTGAAACCAAGCACTACGTTCCACAGAAGATCACTCTCATTCAGACCTTAATAAATGAAGACATTTAAAAGAAAGGTCAGTCTGAATGCAATTCTATCATACCAATTTCCTTTTTGACATTTTCAATCAGCTCTCAAGGTATAGGAAAGTCCCTGGGAACATGTGAAGTTCTCCCCTTTCAGGACGCACAGCCGCATACCATCATTTACTGAAGAGCAAGCCTTAGATGATGGCAGCACAGATGAACAATAATTACTGTGCAGAAAAGAAAAACAATATTAAACTGATAATCTATACATAAAATTATTGAATTTTGGAAAAACATTAATGGGACAGGCTGGACCAGCCCAATGGTCAGATACCTTAAGCAAACCTTCAGCTGAAGGCCCTACTACCAACACAACCCTCCCCCTATCCCCTAGCTTCTTTCCTCTCATATGCCTGACAACCCTCCCCCCTGCCCCTACAACTATGGCCACTCTCCCTTTTCCCACTCTATCCCTCAGGTTTCCAACAACTCCCTACCACTCTAACTACCCCTCCCCAAATGGCCCACATCTCATCTCCCTTTGCCTACCTCCACCCCATGTCCATCATGACCCCCTTTGCTCCATGCTTATGGATCACCAACAACACACTCTACCACTTTCTGTACTGCCCCTAAACTTAAAGAAGCTTGAGCACTGCATGGGCCCTCTAATTATATGCCTGTGTAATAGCACTACAGTGGCCCACCCCCTCTGACCGTAAATCTGCTTTAGAAGGAAGTAGAACAAAGCAATACTTCTATGTGGGCCTATACTTATGAGGCCATGTATCACTCATTCTTCTTTAAACTATGGGATTAGCACAGGAAAACATTGATGGGCATGACAGGGTGGAACAGGTGTGGCAAGGGAAAGGATCTTGCACACATCCTTCATAGCTGTGTTACCAACACTATCCTCTACTACTACCACTAGCAATGCTACCACCTCTAGGCAGACATTTAATCCGCTTAGTAGCAGAGCTGGTTTTGGGGATGGGGTCCTACACACAGGTTTAGTATAAAAGGTAAACAATCACCCCCCCACACACACACACACGTTTATGTAGTTCTTTGATCAACTATGCGACTCAAGTACCCATCATGGATATCCTGAAAACTAGACTTGCTTACAGCCTTTGCAAATTAAAGCTGGCCATTACTGCTGTAATAAACAGAATCAAGTCAAATCTCACAGCAAGGCATTCTTACATCATGCAATATTAGGTACACATAAGCAAGTTCACTGAAAGTTGTGGTTCCTCTTAATCACAGTGATGCAACTTTCTATGTTTACAAAATCGATGGCAATGTGCAGCAATGATCATGATGTCAGAAAGAAGGCAAAATGTGCTACAATCTGCAAAAGGAGAATAATGCCTCAGCTAACGTGCCTATGTAAAAATGTAGATGAGGAACCAAGAGGAGCAAAGTTGAAACATTTACTGTAAGATATATATATATACTAGTCTTTAAGCCCGTTACATTAACGGGTGCTAGAATAGATGTGTGTGTCTGTCTTTCTTTCTTTCTCTCTCTCCCCTTGGCCGCTGTCTGTCTGTCTATGTTTATTTGTTTTTCTCTCTTTGGACGCTGCCTGAATGTCTTCCTTTCTGTCTGTCTCAATGGCCCCCTGTGTGTCATTCTTTGTGTCTGTGTCCTTGTGTCATTCCCCCGCTAAGCTGTCTGCTTCCAGCATACCCCTTCCCCCAAAGCAGCCCCCTTTCCCTCTCCCTGACCCCCTTGTGTCTTCCCCCTCCCCCCCGAGCAAAGCTGTCTACCCCCCCAGCACACCTCTCCAACAAAGCATCCCCCTGTACCTGCAGCACTGGCACGACACCCTTCAGCCAATCGTGAGTGCTCAGAACGGGGCCTGCAGCTTCTTTGGCGTCGGTGAGGAAGGAGAGGTTGGCCCAACTCTCTGCTATCTGCACTTAGCACAACCCTCCCACCAGAACAGCCCCCTTTCCTGCCTGTTCCATGGCCCTTCTTTTTCCTCTTCCCCTCCCGTTCTTCCCCTCCCTCCAGTCACCGCTGCCATTCCTATTTAAAACGGCCTGCTGAGGTTCGTGGCCGGCTGTAGCGAACCTCGCAGGCCGCTGTTCACCTCAGTAGCATGTTCCCTCTGACGCGATCGCGTCAGAGGGAACGTGCTACCACGTGGAGAGCGGCCTGCGAGGTTCGCTACAGCCGGCCGCGAACCTCAGCAGGCTGTTTTAAATAGGAATGGCAGCAGTGACTGGAGGGAGGGGAAGAACGGTAGCGGTTGTTGCGGGAGGGGGTGAGTCGGCGACGTGCAGGCCGCTGTGAACAGGAGCGGCAGCGGCGGCAGGACCATGAGCCCTCCTCCCGCCATCCGCTGCCAGAGCCACTCCTGTCGCCCGATGCAGCTAACTGGCGCATACGCCTCAAGCCGCAGCCAAGGCTGGGGACTCGCGCATGCGCACTCCTGCGGCCACAGACCTACACCGCACAGAACACGCAAATAGGAGTGCGCATGCGCGGCTAGCTCTTTATTATATAGGATATCCATGGGTCCAGTCCACAAGCGAGTGGACCAGCACGCAGACCTGTCTGGAATCTGAGAGAGCATCCTCCCTAAAAGCAGACACTATTCTGAACTATGATGGTCCTTCAGTGAGGGACTCGGAGGACAAGGGGACCCAAAAAGCAAAGTTACTTACCGTAACAGGTGTTATCCAGGGACAGCAGGCAGATATTTTCTACATGTGGGTGACGTCACCAATGGAGCCCCCTAGCGGATGTTTTCACAAGCAGACTTGCTCAAAGACCTTCAAGCTTGCGATTCGCCCGCACATGCGCGCATGCCCCTCCCGCCCTGCCTAGGACATGCGTCTTCTCAGCATGTCCTCAGTTCAGATAGCAAGCAATGAAGCCAACCATGGGGAGGTGGGTGGGTTATGAGAATATCTGCCTGCTGTCCCTGGATAACACATGTTATGGTAAGTAACTGTGCTTTATCCCAGGATAAGCAGGCAGCATATTCTCTACATATGAGTGACCTCTAAGCTAACCAGAAAGGGATGGAGGGAGAGGTGGCAATTTAGGAGAATAGATGTTGCAAAACTGACTGGCCAAAGTGGCCATCACCCCTGGAAAAAGCATCCAGACAGTAGTGAGAGGTGAACGTATGAACCGAGGACCAAGTGGCAGCCTTACAGATTTCCTCATTAGGAGTGGAGCGGAGGAAAGCAACAGACGCTGCCATCATCCTGACCTTGTGGCTTGTGACTCGACCCAGCAGGGAGAGACCAGCCTGAGCCTAACAGAAAGAAATACAAGCGGCCAACCAGTTAGAAATGGTCCGCTTAGAGACAGAGCGACCCAAGCGATTAGGATCGGAAGAAAGGAACAGCTGGAGAGCAGAACAATGAGGAGCGGTGCGCTTCAAGAAAATGTAGAGCCACTTCTCCAGGGTTAGAATGGGGCTTCGGAAAAAACACAGGAAGAACAATAGATTGGTTGATATGAAAATCAGAAACAGTCTTAGGCAAGAACTTAGGATGGGTACGGAGAACCACCTTCTCATGATGGAAGACAGTGAAAGGTGGGTCCAATACCAAGGCTTGAAGCTCACTTACCCTACTGGCAGAAGTGAGAGCAATAAGAAACACAACTTTCCAAGTAAGATACTTTAAGTGAGCACGCGCTAGCGGCTCGAACGGGGGTTTCATCAATCGAGCAAGGACCACGTTAAAGTCCCAAACCACCGGAGGAGGTTTGAGGGGGCAGATGAACGTGGAAAAGTCCTTTCATGAAAAGCAGCAATGGCACTAAGGTGGACTCGAACCGAAGAGGACTTGAGCCCAGCACCAGACAAGTGCAGACAAGTGCAGCTGACAAGGAGGCGGACAGTGGCTCCAGCAGCCTAGTAGCACACCAGGAAGGAAAGCGGGTCCACTTCTGATGGTAACATTGGCGAGTGGACTCCTTCCGAGATGCCTCCAGGACATCCAGCACAGGCTGGGAGAACTGGAATGAGGGCATTAAGTCTGTTAAATGCAGAGATTGGAGGTTGGGATGAAGCAGAGAACCCTGACTCTGTGTAAGCAGAGAAGGAAAAATAGGCAGAGGAAGAGGCTCCCTGGAACTGAGTTGCAACAGAAGGGAGAACCAAGGTTGTCGGTGCCACCGAGGAGGTATCAGAATCACGGTGTCACGCGAAGACTTGAGCTTGACGAGAGTCTTCAGAATCAGAGGAAATGGAGGGAACGCATACAGGAACTCATTCGTCCAATCCAGAAGGAAGGCATCCGCCTCGATCCTGAGAGGAGTGTAAATCCTGGAGCAGAAGCGGGGCAACTTGTGATTGAGGGGGGACACGAACAGATCGACGTCCGGAGTCCCCCAACGAGCAAACACCTGATGCAGGGTCACGGAATGGAGGGACCACTCGTGAGGCTGCAGAAGACGACTCAACTTGTCTGACAGACAGTTCCGCTGGCCCTGAATGTAGACAGCTTGAATGAATATGTTGCGGCAGATGTCCCAATCCCAGAGCCGTAGCGCCTCCTGGCACAGAGACCTGGACCTCGTGCCCCCCCTGTTTCTTGATATAATACATGGCGACCTGGTTGTCTGTGCGAACTAGCACCACCCGGTCGCGAAGTAGGTGACAAAAGGCTTTCAGAGCGAGGAAAACCAATCGAAGCTCCAGAAGATTGATATGACAAAGGCGGTCGGCACGGGACCAAAGACCCTGGGTGCGCAGACCATCCAGATGAGCCCCCCAAGCATAGGTTGACGAGTCCGTCATGAGGACCTTTTGCGGAGGAGGAGCATGAAACAGAAAACCTCTTCAACAAAGGAGTCACGACAATGCGTCGGGAGAGAGAATCCCTATCCTGGTTCCATTGGGATGCCAGAGTCCATTGAGGAACACGGAGGTGAAGTCTGGCAAAAGGAGTCACGTGAACCGTGGAGGCCATGTGACCTAGGAGGACCATCATGAGCCGAGCCGGTGCCGAGTGCAGATGGGTCACCCTTCGGCAAAAACGGATTAGGGCCTCCTGAAGAGGGCGAGGCAAGAAGGAGCAGAGACGAACCGTGTCCAGGACTGCTCCGATGAACTCGAGAGAATGGGTCGGGCAGTGGTGAGACTAGGGAAAGTTCACCTCGAAGCCAAGACTTTGAAAGAGCAAGATGGTCTGACTTGTCGCTCGCAGGACTTCATTGCGAGAAGATGCTTTGATTAACCAGTCATCGAGGTAGGGAAACACCTGCAGGCTGCGGAGGCGCAGGGCCGCAACTGCCACAACCAGACATTTCGTGAAAACCCTCGGAGAGGCCGCCAAGTCGAAGGGAAGAACACAATGCTGGAGATGGAGATTCCCCACCCTGAATCTCAAATACCAGCGAGAGGCCAGGTGTATCGGAAAGCAATGTTACTTACCGTAACAGTTGTTATCCAGGGACAGCAGGCAGCTATTCTCACTAGTGGGTGATGTCATCAGACAGAGCCCCGGTACGGACGTCTCACAAGCACGTGTTGCTTGTAGAAACTTAAACGTTTCTAGATGCCCGCACCGCGCATGCGCCGGTGCCTTCCCGCCCGGAGGTCCGGGCGTGTCTCCTCAGTTCAGGTAGCTAGCCTGAGAAGCCAACCCAGGGGAGGTGGGTGGGACGTGAGAATAGCTGCCTGCTGTCCCTGGATAACAACTGTTACGGTAAGTAACATTGCTTTATCCCAGGACAAGCAGGCAGGTATTCTCACTAGTGGGTGACCTCCAAGCTAACCTCAGTGGGATGGAGGGGGAGTTGGCGACTTAAGAGAATAAATTTTTCAATACTGTTTGGCCAAACTGTCCATCCCGTCTGGAGAGAGTATCCAGACAATAATGTGAGGTGAATGTGTGAACCGAGGACCAGGTGGCAGCCTTACAAATTTCCTCGATTGGTGTTGATCTGAGGAATGCTACTGAGGCTGCCATTGCTCTGACCTTATGGGCTGTGACCTTACAAGGAAGTGATAATCCAGCCTGGGCATAGCAGAAAGAGATACAAGCCGCCATCCAATTAGAGATGGTGCGCTTTGATACGGGTCTTCCCAACTTATTAGGGTCGGAGACAAAAAGTTGAGGAGTGGTTCTGTGTGGCTTGGTGCGATCCAGGTAGAAAGCCAGCGCACGTTTACAGTCTAGAGTGTGAAGGGCCGATTCTCCGTGGTGAGAATGGGGCTTAGGGAAGAATACTGGAAGTACAATGGATTGGTTGAGATGAAATTCTGAGACCACCTTAGGCAGGAATTTCGGGTGAGTGTGGAGGACCACCTTGTCATGATGGAATACTGTGAATGGTGGATCCGCCATCAGTGCCTGGAGTTCGCTGACTCTGCGAGCGGACGTAAGGGCTACCAGGAAAAGCACTTTCCAGGTGAGATACTTAAGAGGGGCCCTGTTGAGTGGTTCAAACGGGGGCTTCATGAGACGGGAAAGGACTACATTGAGGTCCCAAACTACTGGGGGTGGTTTGAGAGGAGGGTTAACATGGAAGAGTCCTTTCATAAATCTGGCGACCACCGGATGGGCCAAGAGGGGTTTCCCTTGTAGGGGCTGGTGGAACGCCGCAATAGCGCTCAGGTGGACTCTTATGGATGTAGACTTGAGCCCGGATTGAGATAGGTGTAGGAGATAGTCCAGCACGGAGGATAAGGAAGCTCGCTGAGGTTCCTTTGATTTAGAAACACACCATGAGGAGAATCTAGTCCATTTCTGGGAGTAGCATTGTCGAGTGGCGGGCTTCCTGGAAGCTTCCAAGACCTCCCTCACTTCTTGAGAGAAGTGGTGAGGGGTTACGTTGAGAGGAACCAAGCTGTCAGGTGGAGAGACTGCAGGTTGGGATGAAGCAGTGATCCTTGATGTTGAGTAAGTAGTGAAGGAAACACTGGAAGTGGTACTGGTTCCCTGCTGCTGAGTTGAAGTAGGAGGGAGAACCAAGGTTGTCTGGGCCACCGAGGAACTATTAGGATCATGGTGGCCTGTTCGAGTTTCAGCTTGACCAGAGTCTTCTGGATCAGCGGGAATGGTGGGAACGCATATAGAAATCGTTTCCCCCAGTTCAGTAGAAAAGCATCTGCCTCGAGGCGATGAGGGGTGTAGATCCTGGAGCAAAACTGAGGCAGTTTGGAGTTGTGGGGAGCCGCAAAGAGGTCTATCTGAGGCGTCCCCCACTGTGTGAAGATTTGGTGAAGGGGGCTGGAATGGAGAGTCCATAAGTGCGGTTGTAGTAGACGACTCAGTTTGTCTGCTAAGACGTTGTTCTCCCCCTGAATGTAGACTGCTCTGAGGAAGGCGTTGTGGCGCACCGCCCAGTCCCAGACTCGTAGAGCTTCCTGGCAAAGGAGGGCCGAGCCCGTGCCTCCTTGCTTGTTGATATAATACATGGCGGCCTGATTGTCTGTGCGAATGAGGATTACCATGTCGTGAAGTAGGTGTTGGAAAGCTTGGAGCGCATTGAAGATGGCTCTGAGTTCCAGTAGATTGATTTGGTGTAGTCTTTCCGCAGTGGTCCAGAATCCTTGGGTGCGGAGACCATCCAGGTGGGCCCCCCATGCATAATTTGACGAATCGGTTGTGAGAACTTTCTGATGGGGGGGAGAGTGCATCAGCAAACCTCTGGATAGATTCGAAGAGGTCATCCACCAAAGTAGAGACTGCCGAAGAGCAGGTGTGACTAAGATGTGTTTGGATAGTGGATCGGACGTCTGATTCCACTGTGATGCCAGGGTCCACTGGGGGATCCTGAGATGGAGTCTGGCAAAGGGTGTCACATGTACTGTGGAGGCCATATGGTCCAGGAGCACCATCAGTTGTCTCGCCGGTAGGGTTTGGCGAGTAGACACCGACTGGCAGAGATGAAGAAGAGACTCCATGCGTTGCAGAGGCAGGAATGCTCGGAGTCGGGTGGTGTCCAGGACCGCTCCGATGAAGGGGAGGGACTGGGTGGGTTGTAGATGAGACTTGGAAAAGTTGATCTCGAAGCCCAAATTCTGGAGGAAGTAGGTTGTAGCCAAGGCCGCCGAAGTGACCTCTGGGGCTGACGGGGCCTTGATGAGCCAGTCGTCGAGGTATGGGAACACCTGTAGACCCCTGTCCCGGAGTGCCGCGGCCACTACCACCAGGCACTTTGTGAAGACTCTGGGGGACGAAGATAGGCCGAATGGTAGCACTCGATATTGTAGGTGCAGATTTCCCACCCGAAATCTGAGGAACTTTCGGGAGGCCGGGTGAATGGGGATGTGAGTGTAGGCCTCCTTGAGATCCAGGGAGCATAACCAGTCGTTCTGCTCGAGGAGGGGGTATAGAGAAGCCAAAGTCAACATGCGAAACTTCTCTTTGACCAGAAACTTGTTGAGGGCCCGAAGGTCTAAAATGGGTCGCAGGTCGCCCGTTTTCTTCGGGACGAGGAAGTACCGGGAGTAAAACCCTCGGTTCAATTGGTCTGACGGGACCGGCTCGACAGCCCGAAGCTGAAGTAAGGTTTGGACTTCCTGAAGAAGAAGGGCGGTCTGCGTCGAGCTTGAAGGATACTCTCTTGGAGGATGGTCCGGGGGGACACGATGGAATTGGAGGGAGTATCCTTCTCTTATGATGGTAAGGACCCATAGGTCCGTGGTTATGGCCTCCCATCGATGGTAAAAAAGATGGAGGCGGCCCCCTATGGGAGAGGCTGAGTGCAGAA
The DNA here is from genome assembly GCF_902459505.1 of Geotrypetes seraphini. NCBI lineage: Eukaryota > Metazoa > Chordata > Amphibia > Gymnophiona > Dermophiidae > Geotrypetes > Geotrypetes seraphini. The sequence continues at coordinate 332,145,172 of NC_047085.1, forward strand.
CGGTGTCGGTTATGCTCCCGGGAGGGGAGTCAAAAGGGCTGGGGAGCCTTAGGTGCAGCCGGTGGCTGAGGTTTTTGCTGAGACTTCTGGGGAGGTTGTCTCTTCGCAGGTTGTCTCGCAGCAGGCGTTTGTCTGGGCATGTAACGCCGCTGGTAAATCAGGGGTGGCCTGGAAGGTCGAGACTGTTGAGGTTTGGGTTTGGGCCGCAGGATGGATTGAAAAGATTTTTCATGATCCGACAGCTTCTTGGTAACAGTTTCGATAGACTCATCGAACAGGTCAGCTCCAGCACATGGTACGTTGGCGAGTCTGTCCTGGAGGTTGGGATCCATATCGATTGTACGGAGCCATGCCAGGCGACGCATGGCTACCGCGCTTGCGGCAGCACGTGCCGAGAGTTCGAATGCATCGAAGGAGGATTGCATCAGCTGGAGGCGTAATTGGGAGAGGGAGGCTACCACTTCCTCGAACTCGAATCGAGCTTGGTTGTCTATGAACGGAGTGAACTTGCGGAGCACCGGCAAGAAGAACTCCAGATAGGAAGAGAAAAAGAAATTGTAGTTCAGCACCCGTGACGCCATCATGGAGTTTTGATAGAATTTTCTACCAAATTTGTCCATCGTTCTCCCCTCTCGGCCCGGCGGTACAGAGGCGTAGACCTGGGAGGGATGAGAGCGTTTAAGAGAGGACTCGACCAGTAGGGATTGGTGGGAGAGTTGAGGGCCCTCAAACCCTTTATGGTGCACGATGCGGTATCGAGCATCGAGTTTGCTGGGAATCGCCGGTATGGAGTACAGTGTTTCGAAACACTGCATGAAGGTCTGATCCAGCAATTTATGCAGGGGGAGCCGAAGCGACTCCGTTGGAGGGTTAGGTAAATGCATGGTGTCCAGATACTCTTTGGAGTATCGGGAGCCCGTGTCAAGGGTCACATCCAGATCATCCGCCATTTGTCGGAGGAATGATGAGAAGGACAATTGATCCGCCAGCGTCGGTCTGTGGGACGGGCTGGAGGAGGAGGAGGCCTCCGGGTCCATGGACATCGGGGAGTGGCAAGGAGAATCGGGCACCGGTGTCTCCTCGTACTCCGGGCCCTCCGGAGGGGACACCTCTGATGAGGAGTATCCCCTCCGTTGCAGTTTTTTCTGCGGTGACACCTCCGAATGGCGTGAAGAGTGCCAGGATGAGTGTCTTGATCGGTGCCCGTCTCGGTGGCGGGACGGGGATCGGGATCGTCTGTGCATAGCATGGTCTCCCGAGGCCCCCAAGTGGTGGATAGGGCTGGAAGCGGTGGATCGCAACTGGGGTTGCGATGCGGATTCTTGCGATGCTACCCAAGTCTGGTAAGGAGTACGGAAGAACTCTTCCTGACTATGCCCAGGGCTTTGAGTATCGATCGGAGGTCTGGTCCCATGTTGGCGCGGAGGCGTAATGGGTTCTAATGGCGGCATATCGGTAAGCGAGGCTTGCCGCATGGGCATCGCCGCCCTCCCCCGTTCGTCCTCGTCGGTTTTCGAGGTCGAACGGCGTGGAGGAGGGGGAGGGGGCGGACCGCCCCTTTGGACCGGTACCGGGAGGTCACCCTGTATGGCAGCGATGAGCCCGGGTCCGATGGTCTGCATGAGCTCAACGAATTGAGTTTCCAGCACGGACCGTAGCGAAGCCGATAAGGAGGGATCCGCACCGAAAGGGGGTCCTCCTGCACGGTCATCGCGCTCCTTCGAGGCCGAGTGCTTCTGCTTAGTAGCTTTCGGCACTTTGATGACCACTGGTGGCACTGTGGAAGGAAGAGGTACCTGAACCGAGGAGACCGGGGCAGGCACCGACGTCGAGCTCGTGGATGGTGTCGGGATGAACGATGCCGGTTTCACCACACTCGATGCAGGAGGGGTCGATACCGGTTTCGCCCGAACCGGGGAGGTATCAGATGAAGTGGAGGCTGAGGGATCCTTAGCTGCGTCCATCTTGAACATCGATTCCCACAATAGGCAACGTCGCTTGAATGAGCGTGCCGTAAGGGTAGAGCAAGGCCTGCACGATTTCGGAATGTGGTCAGGGCCCAAACACTGCAAACAGCGCCGGTGAGGGTCCGTGAGTGAAATCGCGCGTTGGCACTTGCTGCACTTTTTAAACCCGGTGATTGGCCGGGACATAGGCCGGAAAATCTCCGCCGCGAGGTCGAAGCCAGTGGGCCTGAGCCACGTGGCCGGCCCGTTCGACCCGCCGGAGGAAATAATCTTCTTTTTTTTTTTTTTTTTTGCTGAAAAAGAAAAGTACTGTTAACTGTAATTAAAAGAAAGCGAAAACGCGGACAAGGAAGGCAAATTTAACTGAATTCAGCTAGCGCATGATGAAGTTGAACTTCTCAGCTCCGCGGAAAGAAAAGAACTGAGGAGACACGCCCGGACCTCCGGGCGGGAAGGCACCGGCGCATGCGCGGTGCGGGCATCTAGAAACTTTTAAGTTTCTACAAGCAACACGTGCTTGTGAGACGTCCGTACCGGGGCTCTGTCTGATGACATCACCCACTAGTGAGAATACCTGCCTGCTTGTCCTGGGATAATGTGCGTTTATGCCTCCTTGAGGTCCAGTGAGCACAGCCAGTCCCCCTCGTCCAAGTGGAGATACAACGTGTAAAGGGTGAGCATTTTGAATCAATCCCGGACCAGAAACTTGTTCAGAGCACGGAGGTCCAGGATCAGACGCAGATCCCCCGTCTTCTTGGGTACCAGATAGTACAGGGAATAAAATCCGGAGTTCCACTGCTCTGGGGGAACCTCCTCAACCGCCCGAAGGCGAAGAAGAGCCTGAGCTTCCTGTAGGATGAGGGGAAGCTGAGACTGAGCAGAAGGAAACTCTCTTGGAGGCAAATCCGGGGGTACGCAACTGAAGTGGAGGGAGTATCCCTCCCGGAAGATAGACAGGACCCAACTGTCGGTGGTAAGACTCTCCCACTGGGTATAAAAATGATGGAGGCGACCCCCAATGGGGAGGGGGAAAGGCTCTAGGAGGAAGGGAGCCCGAAGGCTCGGACTGGAATTGTCAAAAGGACGGCCCAGTCTTCGCCAGGGCCAGCGGCTGAGTCTTAGGTTGACGTTGCTGCTGTAGGGGCCGTTTCGAAGAAGGCCTAGAGAAAGCAGGAGTGGATTTTTGTGGATTTTTATGGATACCTCCGTAGAGGGATTTTATATGGATGAGCCGGAGGGTCCTTAGGTTTAAGTTTCACCAGAGACGCAAAGGATCACTCGTGGTCCAAGAGGCGCTTCGTGGCCACCTCGATGGAATCATCGAAGAGCTCATGACCCACACACGGGAGATTGGCAAGGCAATCCTGTAGATTTGGGTCCATATCCACAATCCGGAGCCAAGCGAGGCGACGCATGGAGATCGCAAAGGCTGTAACTCTCGAGGACAATTCAAAGGCGTCGTAAGAGGCCTGAAACATATACAGGCGGAGTTGGGAGAGGGTCTCCTCGAGGAGACGAAACTCCTGACGCCGAGGCTCTGGCATGACCTCCCAGAACGAGCGGAGGGCATTTATACAGAACCGGAGGTAGGACATGAAGATGAAATTGTAGTTAAGGACACGGTTCGCCATCATCGAATTCTGATAAAAGCGGCAACCAAATTTGTCCATCGTACGGTCCTCCCTGCCCGGAGGGACGGCAGCTTAAACCTTCGAGGGGTTAGACTTCTTCAAGGAAGACTCAAACACCAAGGATTGATGGGAAAGCTGAGCACTTTCAAACCCTTTAACCGGGATAGTCCGGTAATGGGACTCCAACATGGAGGGAATAGCTGTGACAGCATATGGTGTCTCCAGGTTCCAGAGAAACGTCTGCTGGAGAACCTGATGCAACAGAAGGCGAAGTGCCTCGCGAGGTGTATTGTCAACTCCCATTTCCGCCAGGTATTCCTGGGTAAAGCGGGAATCAGCCTGAAGATCCAAGTTCAAAGTTCTGCCCATGTCAGAGATGAACCGAGAAAAGGAGGAGGTCCGAGAGGAAGATTCATCCTCCGGGGAGACTCCGACCGAGACCGGGGTGCAGCTGAGAAAGAGGGAGAAACTTCCCTGGAATAGTAAGCCGGAGCCTCAGAGTCCCGTGAACGGGAGACCGAAGAGGTTCGACTAAGCGTGTAGGGGGCGTCGAGGCACGGCCCCATGCCAGATGGTCCGAGGAAGACCCCGGGGTCCGAGGAAATCATTGAGGAAGCCTCAGAGAAGACGGGGTATAGGAAAAATCCCCAACTGGCTTCAAAGCAGTCTCTTTATAAGTCAGCAAGCGCCTCGATGGGGAACAAACACTAGAGTCCAATTCGAGGACAAGTGTGTGTCTGGACGGTTTTGAGGTCGAAGACCTGCCCCGATAGGGCGGGGAAGACCGGGGCTGTTTAGAAGTTGTGAGCCTCGCTGCAGTAGTGGGGGAAAAAGTGGCCCCCAGTTTGGAACCCCAAAAAGTCACCAGTGACTCAGGAGAGGAAGACTCGCTCGAGGGAATCCAACGAGTCTTACGGTTGAGGCCCCGAGAGACGAGGGGACACTCAGGCTGGTCAGACTGCGACTGGGTCGAGACCGAGGTCAAAGGTGTCGAAGTCGGGACTAGTTGGCTAACCACCGAGGAAAACTGTGTGGTAATAATAGCCTTAAGCATGTCTTCGAACATAGGCACCGAGACCAAAGGTAGGTGGGTCGGAGGTGCAGCAGTGCACTCCTTCGGGGGCGACCTCGAGGAAGAGTATTCCCTACATGAGGAGGCACGCTTAGACTGATGCCTTGAAGACGCCGACGAGGCGGCGCTAACATGAGACTCCGAGGCAGGCTTCTTCGCTTGTATACCTGAGAAGGGAAGAGGAGACTTACCTGAAGCCGGAGTAGCAGGAGGGGCAAAGGCCGGAGCCTTCGAGGCCGACGGGGACTCTACATATTCTCTACATGTGGGTGACGTCACCGACGGAGCCCCCTAGCAGATGTTTTCGCAAGCAGACTTGCTCAAAGACCTTCAGGCTTGTGATTAGCCCGTGCATGCACGCGTGCCCCTCCCATCCTGCCTAGGGCATGCATCTCCTCAGCGTGTCCTCAGTTCTCTGTTTTCCGCAGAGCCAGAAGCACTACTCCCTTGCTTTGCGCAATCTCGTCCCTCTTGCACCGTGGCTTATTTGATTAGTTTCTTTTGAGTCGCTGTGCTCGCATCTTTCATTTTCTTTATTTTCATTTTTTTTTTCAGTTCGTATATTTTTGACCGGGTTCCCGGTCTTCCTTTGGCCGCCTGGCCTCGCGGGGCCATGACTCTCTTTTTCTTATGTCCCGGCCTCGTTCTGGATTTAAACACTGCACTAAGTGCAACCAAGTTATCTCCATCACCGATCCTCATCGCTGTTGTGTGGAGTGCCTGGGTGCAGAGCACTGCGCTGAGTCGTGTCCCCATTGTGCGACTTTACAACCGCGGGCTCTTCGTAGACATGTGGCCAAGATTCTCCTACTCTTTGGCCCCATGGATCCTGCGGGATTGGCCTCGAGCTCGGCCTCGATGTCCTCATTGGGCACTCGGCCTCGAAGTCCCCGTCGGCCTCGAAGGCTCCGGCCTTTGCCCCTCCTGCTACTCCGGCTTCAGGTAAGTCTCCTCTTCCCTTCTCAGGTATACAAGCGAAGAAGCCTGCCTCGGAGTCTCATGTTAGCGCCGCCTCGTCGGCGTCTTCAAGGCATCAGTCTAAGCGTGCCTCCTCATGTAGGGAATACTCTTCCTCGAGGTCGCCCCCGAAGGAGTGCACTGCTGCACCTCCGACCCACCTACCTTTGGTCTCGGTGCCTATGTTCGAAGACATGTTTAAGGCTATTATTACCACACAGTTTTCCTCGGTGGTTAGCCAACTAGTCCCGACTTCGACACCTTTGACCTCGGTCTCGACCCAGTCGCAGTCTGACCAGCCTAAGTGTCCCCTCGTCTCTCGGGGCCTCAACCGTAAAACTCGTTGGATTCCCTCGAGCGAGTCTTCCTCTCCTGAGTCACTGGTGACTTTTTGGGGTTCCAAACTGCTTGTCCTGGGATGATGAGGCTTTCCTGATGGATGACAAAGTCTTCCATTCAGAGAACCAAGAATTATTGGCTATACATCAGGGAGAAGATCCCTCCATTAGCCAACTTTTTAGTTCCTTGGCCCTAATGGAGATCATTGCCGAGTCCCACTAAGAACTGAAAATAGATCCTCTTGCAAACCCCGTCTTCAGTGTTCTCTTCTGAGCGGGATCCATTTCAGTCCACATCCTTCCCATGGCGCCCGAACATGAGGGTCTTAATCACAGAGCCTTGGGAGATCCCTGAAGACTCCCTGAGTAGCAAAAACCATGGCTAAACTGTATCCCATGGATCAGGAATTTCAGCAAATGTTTGCTATGCCAAAAGTGGACTCTCTGGTAGCCTAGGTGGCCAAATGTACTTCCCTGCCCTGCACAATCCTCCCATGTTTATAAGTGGATTGTCTGATTTATCTTCTATACCAGGCTTGTTCAACCTTTTTTTTTTTTAATCAGGGACTACATTTAACATTTCATAACATTTGAAGGGCCAAGACACATGAATGAACACACTCACAAGCTCTCTCTCCCATGCCACCCTCCTGTTTTCCCTTAGGTAGTATTGCCTGTCTCTCTCCCCCTTGCCATCCAATATCTCCTCTGACTCTCCTACGAATATCCCCTAAACCATCCAGCATTGCCTGCCTCTCTCTCTACCCCCCATTGCACCATTCAGCATTTCCCCTGCCTCTCTTCCCCCATCCAGCACTGCCTCTGCCTTCTCTCTTCCCCCATCCAGCATTGCCTATCTTTCTCTCTCTCTCCTCCTAAACAGTATATCCCCCTCTCTGCTGTCTCTCCAGGTCATTCAGCATTGCCTGTCTCTCTCCCCCACCTCCTTATTCACTATTGCCCTCTCTCTTTCTCCTAATCTAGCATTGCCCTGTTCTGTTTTTCTCTTTCTCCCCTCCCATCCAGTCTTGCCCTTGTTCCCTTTCCACTCATCCAGTATTGCTCCATTTCTATCTTCCTTCCATCCATCCAGTCTTGCCCTGTTTTGTCTCCCATCCCATTCACCTCTATGCTGTACAATTTTCCTCCCTTCTATTGCACCTCTATTGCAGGTCTATGCTAAGGAACAGCCAAGGAAATAGCACAGAACCTTGTCCTGTAATAATTCCATCTCCTCTGACATAAATAGGAACAGCATAGGCTACAGAGAGTGGTGGTCTCTGCTCCTTCCTTGGTTGCTTATTAGCATTGACCTAATGGAGAAAAGGCACAAGTCTGTGAGTTGGAAAGGTTGCAGTTGGAATTAGGGAGGCTTAATCTCCCCCCAAGCCTTTTATACAGGGCACCTGTTGGTTCCCCACTAGATGCATAGCCAGTCCTCTGATTTTGGAGATCCCAGAGGTAGACTTTGGGGGCGGGGGAACAACATATTCCCTCCACCCTCCTGTGCATTAGAATTATGGTAGTACCTTTTCTGGCAAGGATGCTAAATCCTACCAGCCAAAGAAATTTCCTGCTGAGCCATTCTCCTCCTCCTGGTGCTCCTGCAGTAATCCAGGACTCCTAGCATCACAGCTGGACGTATTCTGCTGACTTTGGGGTTACTGCAGCAGCACCAGGAAGAGGGAAGCAGCTCAGAAGAGACGTTCCTTGCCTGGCAGGGCTTTGTCATCCCATTTAATGGGTTCACTTCAGATTTGGAGGGGATCTGAGCCCAAAGCCCCTTTGGCTATGCCGCTATAACAGTAACGTCAATGGCAATTTCCATATGAAACTCCATGCTTTCTTTTGATCCTCACCAGCTTTTTTTTTTTGCCTGCACTTCGTCTCCCCATTTACCTTTTCCCAGTGTCTACTGATTTTCAAATTCTCCCTTTTTTTTTTTTTTTTAATTTCTCCCTCCCCCAACCTTCACCAGTTCTCTCTCTATGTATCTAGGGTTACCATATTTTTTCTGAAAAAAAAAAAAAGAAAAGAGGATGTATGGCACTGCCCCATTCCACCCCGCCTGCGCTGCCCCACACAAACCTTGTTTCTTCAGGGTCACGTCTGGAGGGCATCTGCACACGCTCGGATGCAATGCGTGTGACATCATCATATTGCATAAAAGTGCGCACAGATCCCCAGACACAGCCCTGAGCTCAGCGGTTTTTAAAAACTGGACAATCATAAATACAAGAAGAGCACCGCGGGCAACATAAAACAGCCAGAGATTTTCTCTATAACAGCCCCACAAATTTGGAATCGTCTTCCGTCTTTTTTAAGAGAAGAAAAACAATTAGATAAATTTTAAAGTATTCTTAAAAGTTTTCTATTTTATTTTATTTTTTTGTAAATCTTCATTCATTTTCAGAACTTATTCAAAGCGCCAACAAAATATACAGTCAAATAATGCAAATAACAGCACTTATTGAACAAATAAGAAACACAGTACTTTACTCCCTCCCCCCACCCTCCCTGGATGTGTGTAGAAATCATCAAGGTTATTTAATGATGCCTTTCAGAATTAGGTTCTGAATGGTTGAAATCTTAAATTGATATTATCTATTAACAGTGATAGACTCTCCAAAATATCAGAAACTAGCCTTCTTACCCTGAATGTTTCTTTGCTTTTAAAAATTGTAGTTTTCTCCCTTTTTCCCTGAGTTTCTTGTAAGTTAGAATTAACATAAGTATTGTCTATATGTCTTCTTTTTATGTATCATTTTTTTAAAATGTAAATCGCTTAGAAATTATATAAACATTTTATAAAATTTTTAATAAAACTTGGAACCTGTTCGGATGCCTGGGCAGTCCAGGTAAATCCAGACATCTGGTAACCCTATATGCATACCTCCCTTGCCCCCCCCCCCCCCCCAGTCTTGTTCCTTGCCGAGTTCCTTGCCTCCCTACCTGATGCTTCAATAGTATCCTCCTTCCCTGCCACTATTAGCCTGAGAAAACTCTGTAAAGTTTGATGAGATTTCTGTGTCTCTGCCGTGACTGGTTTCCACCATGAAGTTGAGCTGTACCGGAAGTTAAAGTTGGTATCGTGGTATTAAGTCTCATGAGACTTGATACCACAGGACCTGCCTCAACTTCCAGCATCACAAGGCTCAAGCTCCCGGTTAAACTAATCGTGGCATAACAGGACTTCACAGGGCTTTCTTGGACTCTTGCAAGCAGGGAAGGAGGATCATCGAGGATTTCACAGAGCTTCTGCAGGCCAAGAAGCTATGGCTGGCAGGTCAAGTTCTGGCCCATGGGCTGGACACGCCTGCTCGACACCATCTATTTTTGAAAGTGTGCCTCTTGAAAAGTTGTCACTGTTTTTCCTTTCTCTAGTGTTGCTTTGTATGCCAAGTCTGGCTTCTTAGGAGTTAAGCTTAATTTCAGACATTCTTAAAACCATAATAATATATTTTTAAGAAAATGGGTTTAAATATTTTATATTTGACTGTACATCAGAGGCATGCCTAGTTATATTGCTATAATCAGACTTGACCCAAAACATGTGCCAATGCTGGCAGCTCAGACAGCTGCTGAAGAACTGCCAAGGTGGCAAGCACTGTTTTTAGTGCTATTGGAGGGGAGGAGGCCTTCAGCTGGTGGGGCTTAGAAGCCTTACCAACTTAGAAATTTTTTTTCCTTAAATTGGAACAGGAAAACAGAAGGAGTAAGGGGGGGGGAAGAACCCAAAATCTGCTGGGTTTTGTTTCTACCTCCCCCAGTCCACAAAGACTTTCTTGGCCAATTTGCTGATCCACACTTGTGAAATGGATGGGAAACTGCTCATCTAACACATTTTTCAACCTTATTGCTTCCAGTGTTGGACTTACTCCTGAATCTCTTTTCCCTTTTGTATTAACATAATTGAATTTTTTCTGAACACAAAATTGCTTAAGTATTTTCAAAATATATGCAAGATTAGGGGCTTTGCATCTTATGGTGCAGTTCCCTACTAACCCCAGATATCAGCAAATTTCAAAGTCATCCAGCTACTCTAAGTGCTAAATTTGTTTATCTTGCATGCAGATATTTCTGGTTTGAGTACTTCCCTTTCCTCTAAAGCAGGGGTGTCAAAGTCCCTCCTCAAGGGCCGCAATCCAGTCAGGTTTTCCCCAATGAATATGAATGAGATCTATTTGCATGCACTGCTTTCATTGTATGCTAATAGATCTCATGCATATTCATTGGGGAAATCCTGAAAACCTGACAGGATTGCAGCCCTCGAGGAAGGACTTTGACACCCCTGCTCTAAAGGATCAAAGTCAATTTTTCAGTCTCAGACCATTAGGTCTGCACAGTAGTGCTGCCCGATTCATGATTCGAATCAATTCACTGATTCAAATCAGGTGAATCAATTCGAATCGATTCAATTTTTTTAAAAAAATTGGCCTCCCTTTCAATGGCCGACCCTTCCCCCGTGCCTTCCTAAAGCAGGAGCTGCAGCGCTGCCTGTTGCTGGCCATCCGCTGCTGCTCCTGCTTGAGGGGGGAGGGTCGGTCAGAAAGGCCTCCCCCAGCTTGCCCGCTCTTGCCTCCCCCAGCTTCCCCACTCTTACCTCCTTTATGCTAATAGGGCAGCTTGCAGGCTCGCTGGTGTTATAGCAATCCCTGCAGCTGCACGTGGTCCTCAGTGGCACGTTCTTTCTGCCGCGATCCTGCCCTTGCTCTGACGTCAGGGGCAGGATCGCCGCAGAGAGAACTTGCCGCTGAGGACCACGGGCAGCTGCAGGGATCGCTATATCACAGGGCGGAGCGTTATAGCGGGAGAGCATCCTCTCTGCTGGGTCCGAGCCCTGGAAAGCTACCCCCACTGAAAGAAGACCCGGGAGGCAGGTTCAGGCCCAGAGGATGAGCTGCTGCTCGTCTCCCAGTACTGCCAACTCTCTGGCCGGGAGCCGGAGGCTGCAGGAGCCAGCACTGGAGAGCGCCGCGGACATGCAGGTGAAGGGTGGAAGCTCCTCCGGGAGCCCGCCGCCGCCACGGACCGAGGAGGAGGCGCTACAGCGCAGGCGGGGAGCTGTCAGCCCCAAAGACGAGCTGAGACTGCAGAAAGTCACCACCGATCAGTACTGGGCTCTATAGCTGTGCCGCTGCCTTATTACAGGAGCCTGGGCCTTAGGATGGGGTTAGCTAGCTTCCTTGGGCCTTATAGGTACGTTATTGCCTTACTGTCTCCAGTTTCCTGGAAGAGGTGGTGGAGACAGAGACTGTCTGAATTCAAAAGGGCCTGGGATAGGCACGTGGGATCTCTCGAAGAGAGAAAGAGATAATAGTTACTGTGGATGGGCAGACTAGATGGGCAATTTGACCATTATCTGACATCATGTTTCTATGTTTCTAAGACTTCTGAGGAAATAAAAAAAAAGTTATGGGATAGGAGGTAATGTTCTATTATGGATTAAGATCTGTTTAAAAGATACGTAGCAAACAGAAAGTAGGGTTAAATGGTCAGTTAGGGCGCTGGGCTTTGACCGGAGGGCCACCACGTGAGCGGCTGCTGGGCATGATGGACCACTGGTCTGACCCAGCAACGGCAATTCTTATCATCTTACCAGCGAGCCTGCAGACTGCCCTATTAGCGTTAAGGAGGTAAGTGCGGGGAAGGTGCAGGCTGTGTGGGGAGCAGGCATTCGTTCGCGGCAGGGGAAGAGCAGGCCTTCGCAGCAGGGAGGAGGAGAAAATGTGCCTTCGCGGCAGGGGGGAGTAGGCCTTCGTTGAGGGAGCAGGCTGTGCAGGGAGGAAGAAAGAAAGTGCCTTCGTGGGGGGAGCAGGCCTTCAGGGGGAACAGGTCTTCGTGGTGGGGAGCAGGCCTTCAGGGCATGGAGGAGGAGGAAGGAGTAAGAGAGGGGAGGGGAAATGCCAGACCTGGGGTGAAGTGAAGGGAAGAGAGAGACCAAACCAAAAAGAGGGGGAGGAAAGCAGAGGAGAGGTGCTGGACTAATGCAAACACAGAAGGTGGTCCTCCTCTTCGCTATCTTCATACAAGCACAGCAACCTCACACCGACACCACAAATCACCCTGAGCAACAGATTTCAACTCCTACAAGAAGGACCCAACGGAACTCAGGAAGATATTCAGGAGGACATCCAGGAGTCGATACCAACTCAAGAAGCAAAGAATCAGCCCCCCCCCCCCCCAAGAAGCGCAGAGTGGTTGTCATTGGGGACTCTCTTCTACGGGGAACCGAAGGACCGGTATGCAGACCAGATCTACAATCAAGAGAGGTCTGCTGTCTACCAGGAGCCAGGATCCGGGATGTGACCACCTGCGTAGGAAAAATTATCAAGCCCCAAGTCCACTATCCGATGCTCTTCATCCATGTTGGGACAAACGATACAGACAGGAACTCACCAGAGAAGATACCGGAAGACTTTAGAGCCCTAGGAAAGAAGCTGAAACAGATGGAAGTACAAGTGGTTTTCTCCTCCATCCTACCAGTAAGAGACAAGGGAAGAGCTAGAGAAGAACGGATCAAGAGGGCGAACGAGTGGCTGCGGGAATGGTGCAAAGAAATGAACTTTGGCTTCTTGGACCACGGAGAGACACTGCAGGGACTGCAGGGACCAGATGGGCTACACCTAACCAGAAGAGGGAAGAACGTCCTGGGAAGACGTCTAGCTCACCTGCTCCAAAAAGCTTTAAACTAGGCGATCCTGGACCTGCTGCTCACCAACAAGGACAGTGTCACAGAGGGAGAAGCTTTGGTCTCCAGTGACCACAACACGGTGTGGTTCCATCTAAAGAAAGGAACCACTAGGTCAAATACCTCGACTAAAGTCCTAAATTTTAAAGGAACTGACTTTCAGTGCATGGGGGACTATGTCTACAAAGCGCTGCAAAACCAGAGCACGACGGACAGTGTGGAGGTACTATGGTTGGCTCTGAAATCCACCCTACAAAAAGCAACCAACATTTACATAAAAACCGCAAGCAAAAGGCACAGAAAAAATAGACCACAGTGGTTCTCTACGGAGATTTCAGAACTAGTAAAGCAAAAGAAGAAAGCATTCATAACCTACAAACAATCACAAAGGCCGGAAGCTAAAGAAACTTATCTGGCAAAATCTAGAAATGTTAAGACAGCAGTCAGGGAGGCCAAACTCCAGATGGAGGAAAATATAGCAAGACAGGTTAAAAAAGGGGATAAATCCTTTTTTAAGTATGTTAGCGACAGGAAGAAGAACTCAAGCGGTATTGTGCGCCTAAAAAAACCTGACAGTAACTTAGTGGACTTGGACGTAGACAAAGCAGAACTACTCAATAACTACTTCTGCTCAGTCTTCACCCACGAAGCGCCAGGATTCGGACCTCAGCTACAGACAAAGGGGTGCTCGGAGGACCCATTCCGGGACTTTGCATTTACCACGGGTAATGTCTACCATGAGCTATCCAAGCTAAAAGTGAACAAAGCTATGGGCCCAGATAATCTACACCCCAGAGTACTTCAGGAATTGAGAGATGTCCTAGCAGAACCGTTAGCCGAGCTTTTTAATCTTTCCCTATGAGAGGGAAAAGTTCCCTTGGACTGGAAAACTGCCAACGTTATTCCACTCCATAAAAAGGGATGCAGGTCAGAGGCCGAAAATTACAGACCAGTGAGTCTCACATCAATAGTATGTAAACTTATGGAAACGTTGATCAAAAACAGATTGGACACATTTCTGGATGACGAAAGACTAAGGGAACCCCACCAACATGGATTTACTAAGGGAAGGTCTTGTCAATCCAATCTGATAAACTTCTTTGACTGGGTGACAAAAAAACTGGATAAGGGAGAGTCCTTGGACATCGTGTACTTAGACTTCAGTAAGGCTTTTGATAGTGTCTCACAATGGAGGTTATTGAACAAGATGAACGCGATGGGCCTTGGAGAAACACTAACAGCATGGGTAGAAGACTGGCTTAGCGGCAGACTTCAAAGGGTGATGGTGAACGGTACTCCCTCAAACATGTCGGAAGTGACCAGTGGAGTACCGCAGGGCTCAGTCTTAGGCCCAGTACTATTCAATATCTTTGTAAGGGATCTGCCTCAGGGACTTCGAGGCAAAATTACATTATTTGCTGATGACGCTAAACTATGCAACGTTGTGGGCAGCGCAGCAGCACCTAACGACGCAACCATGCCCGACACCATGGAACGGGACCTAATTTTACTAAAACAACGGTCCAGTACTTGGCAACTGAATTTTAATGCCAAAAAATGTAAGGTAATGCACCTTGGTAAAGATAATCCATGCAGAACGTACACCCTGAATGGTGAAAACCTAACAAGAACTGCAGCAGAACAGGACTTGGGAGTAATCATCCAGGATGATATGAAAGTTGCCAATCAGGTGGAGAAAGCGTCAGCAAAGGTTAGACAAATGCTACGATGCATTAGAAGAAGTTTTATCAGCCGAAAGCCTGAAGTTATACTGCCATTATACAGATCCATGGTGAGACCTCACCTGGAATACTGTGTTCAGTTTTGGAGGCAACATTATCAAAAGGATGTGAAGAGAATGGAGACGATTCAGCGAATGGCCACTAGGATGGTTTCAGGACTCAAGGATCTCCCATATGAAGAACATCTGAACAGGCTGCGCTTATATTCTCTAGAAGAGTGCAGAGAAAGGGGGGGACATGATAGAAACATTCAAAATACGTCACGGGCCGCATTGAAGTGGAGGAAGAAATTTTTTATCCTATGGGTCCCACGGCGACAAGAGGGCACCCGCTAAAACTCAGGGGGAGAAGATTTCATGGGGACACCAGAAAATACAGTGGTACCTTGGATTACGAGCATAATCCGTTCCAGGAGCATGCTCGTAATCCAAAATGCTCGTTTATCAAAGCGAGTTTCCCCATAGGAAATAATGGAAACTCGCTTTGATACGTTCCCACCCTCCCACCCCACCCCCCGAGGCCAGGGCGCTGCTCCCCCCCCGCTTGCAAAGTCCCCCCCCCCCACGTGAACCGGCACCCCCCGTGAGAACAGGCACCCCCCGCCCGACCAACTTTAACTCACCCCTCCCCCATCTGGCACCGGCACGAGAACCGCTCCCCCCCGCTCGAATCGGCACCCCCCCCCCCCCCGCGAGAACAGGAACGCCCGTGCCTGACCAACTTTAACTCAGCCCCCCTTTGGCACCGGCACGCAGCCCACAAGTGCCGGTGCCGGTGCCGCTTGAAGATCTTCTTCTTCCCAGTCTCTGCCGGCTTTGAGCATGCATCTGCGCATGCTCAAGCCCTTCTAATTCTCCCGAGATTCTCGGCGAGAGGGAGAATTAGAAGGGCTTGAGCATGCGCAGATGCATGCTCAAAGCCAGCAGAGACTGGGAAGAAGATTTTCAAGCGGCACCGGCACTTGTGGGCTGTGTGCCGGTGCCACAGGGGGGGTGAGTTAAAGTTGGTCGGGTGGGGGGGTTCCTTTTCTCGCGGGGGGGGGTGCCGATTCAAGCGGGAGGGGGCCCTTTGCGAGAGGGGGGGGGAGCGATGCCGGTTATCGGGGGGTGCTCGCAAATCAAGTCAACACTCGGTTTGCGAGACACATTTTGCGAGAATGTTTTGCTCGTCTTGCAAAACACTCGCAAACCGGGTTACTCGCAAACCGAGGTTTGATTGTACTTCTTCACCGAAAGGGTAATTGATCGATGGAATGGTCTTCCACGTCAGGTAGTTGAGGCCAGTACCACGCTCGACTTCAAGGGACGATGGGACCGTCTGGTGGGGTCGCTCCAGAGGAATGCTTTAAAAATGGATTCTCGAGGAGGGAGGGTACTTGAGTGGGCAGACTTGTTGGGCCACTGGCCCTTTTTTTGCCGTCACACTCTATGTAATGGGGAGAGAAGGAGAGAGAAATGCAAGACCACAAGGGGAAGGGTACAAGAGGGACAGATACTGCTCCAAAGTAGGTGGGCAGGGTGCAGGATGGCAGGAGTGATAGTAGGAGAAAGCCTGTACCTGGGGAAGGGGATACAAGAGGTAAGGAAGAGAGAAAGAAACTGGATATGGGGATAAATAAGATGCTGGGCATGGAGGGAGCATAGGAACGGGGACAGTACTGGAGAGGAGAATAGGGACAGGGACACAGAAGAGAAATGCTGGATGAAAGGGTAGTTGAGAAAAGGAGAGATGGTGGATCTGTGGATGGTGGGGGTCCATCGCTGCAGCTGCGGGGGGATAGAGATGAAAAAAAGGAAAGATGCCAAACCTCTGGGGGAGGAAAGGGAAACAAAAGGGGAGGACAGAGATGGAAGATGGATGGTTTGCACGGAGAAAGAAGAACGAAGGAGAGCCTGATCAGAAGACTACCAGACCAACATGGGATCAACATGATTTGAAAAATGACTTGACTAGACAACAAAAGGTAGGAAAAATAATTTTATTTTCTGTTTTGTGATTACAATATGTCAGATTTAAAATGTGTATCCTTCCAGAGCTGGTGTTGGACCGCAAATGTGAGCTAGGATTTAATAGAGAGAGGGAAAAGTATTTGTTGTTTGTTTATTTTGTTTACACCACAGTGCCAGCGTGGTTAGGAGAAGGAAAAGGGGGTGAAGAGGCTATAAAATAAACCCACCAGGATGCTTAAAAAAACCCACCCAATTGGGTAGGAAAATCGATTCAATAGGCTGAATCGAATCAAAATTTTTTTTTCCTGAATCGGGCAGCACTACTGCACAGCATCCCCAGACAAGGCTAACCTCTAGAACAGAATCCAGGCTCAAGAACTGAAGCCATATCCATTGGATAGATCAATCTACCTGCTTTTAAATATCAGCAGCAGTGGGAGAACAACTGCTTTTACACCTAAGCAGCATTGGGACCAACCGCAACTACCAAGAGCCCATAGACCAGATCATGACAGGAGTGTGAGCTCCACACCTCCTGCAGTCCGCTAGGAAAATCAACTGCTTTAACACCTAAGTAGCAGCAAGACCAGCTGCCTATAATAGGAGCCCTTGCCCCGATCCAGCCAGGCATGTGAGCTCCTCCCCCTATATCCCGTTTAAGAGATCAATCTACCTGCTTTAAATATCAGCAGCAGTAGAAAAACAACTGCTTTTACATACAAGCAGCAGCGAGACCTACCGCAACCACCAAGAGCCCACAGACCCGATCCTGCCAGGAGTGTGAACTCCTCCCCCTGCAGTCCATTGGAGAGATCAATCTGCCTGCTTTTAAATATCAGCAGCAGTGGAGATCAACTGCTTTTACACCTAAGCAGCAACGAGACCAGCCACAACCACCGAGAGCACACAGACCCGATCCTACCAAGAGTGTGAACTCTTCCCCCCATGCAATCCGCTAAGAAGATCGACTGTCGGCTCCGGGCGGCTTTCCCGCAGAGGAGAGAATCCTGCATTCACCGTGGGCCTCATCTGAGGCAGCCTCCTTGGAGCGGCTGGGGCACGGGCAGTGTGTCTGGGAGGGAATGCATGGATGGGAGAACATCGCAGGGGAGGAGACATAGGCATCCTGGGACTGTCGGCCAAGTCTCTTCCTTGAAGAAGCCCTTTCTGGAAACGTCAATCGCTCCTCCTAAACTTACTTGCTCCACTTCATCACTGACGCTGAAACCGTGGATTGAAGACAAAGTTTTATTTTATTTTTCTTTCCAGCTTATGATTTATCTTTAATCTTATCTATTGTTTTGCCTTTTGTCTTTGTTTTGTTCTATTTCTATCATTTAAATTTCTCCAGAATTCTACTGTTCAACGGCTCCCCCTTCTGCTTCGATTCCTTTCTCTCCTCTCTTCTACCTTCCAAAGTATTTAGATCAATGCTGTCTTGTTAAAATGTTTATTTTATTTTTATTTTTCCTCTAACTCTACTTTTCATTTCTCTATTACCCTCCAGGTACTTTAGTTAGATTGTGAGCCTTCGGGACAGTAAGGGAATTTTTCAAGTACCTTTCTTATTTCTAATCTTAATGTATATTTTCTGTAAACCGCTTAGAACCTAACGGATGTAGCGGTATATAAGAAATAAATTACATTACATTACATATCTCTCTGGCACATAGTTTGCATTGCCACTGAGCTAACACTTATATAATTATCTTATGTGGTGAGCTTCTAATAAATAATGATACCCACAGAAATCATAGCATTCTCCTCTGATGCAAGAAACTTGGATTCGAATTGTGGTAAGCATCTTAATATCACATGCTGATTTTCTCATCTGAGTGCCTCTCCATTAGGTCAGCTTTTCCTCTACCTAATTTGGCGGCGCCTACATAAGACGCCTAATGAAGCCTAACTCAACCATGCCTATTCTCTGCCTCCTAACCACACCTACTTTTTCAAATGGGCATTGTTAGGTGTCCTTAGGCATGGGAAGGCACCTTCACTTAGTCCTCACTAGGCTTCCTAAGAGTTCAGTGCAGAACTCTTAAATGATTTAATTTTATTTTTTTTAATTGACTGGACCGGAAACGAGGCTAGGCATCTACTAGTGCTGCCCGAATTCCAATTCAAATCGATTCACCGATTCACTTTGGCTGAATCGATTCGAATTAATGTGTATTTTTTAAAAAATTGCCAACTTAGATTCAGGGCCCAACCTATGTTCCCTCTAAGCCAGTGGTCTCAAACTCAAACCTTTGCAGGGCCACATTTTGGATTTGTTGGTACTTGGAGGGCCACAGAAAAAATAATTAATGTCTTATTACAGAAATGACAACTCTTTAAAGTTTATAAATCTTTCCTTTTGGCCAAGTCTTAATAATAATATAATGTATAGCTAAAGAGACATATGATCAAGAAACTGTTTTATTTTACTTTTGTGATTATGAAAAACATACTGAGGGCCTCAAAATAGTATCTGGCGGGCTGCATGTGGCCCCCGGGCCACGAGTTTGAGACCACTGCTCTAAGCTGAGCACATGAGCTCATTCATTCTAGGAGCGTTGCTCACAGATTTTACAGGGTCGCTTACAAAAATACTTGCAAATCTGGAAAATTGTTAGTTTTTAGAACTTGTCACTCACATGAGAAAAAAATTTGCACTCACCCAGCCAATCCTTAGAGGGAGCACTGGGCCCAACCCTCCTCCTCGCGCCGCTAACCTAAAGCTGCCGCTCCGGCTCTTGGACAGTTTCCATCTCTGAAGCAGGAGACTGCAGTGTTCTCCCTAGCGCATTTTAGCTGGGTGCGAATTCTGCTGCCCGCCACTCAAACATTTTTTAAAACCCATCTCACCAGTTTGGGGATTCCCCGGCCTGACTCAGCGATTTCAAACCCTCCCCGTATCACTAGCCTGGACTAGCAGCAGCACCGCTCTCTCCTTATTGTAATTTGCCTGACTGCTACCGTAGCTTTAGCGAGTCAATCCCCTCCAGCAGCCTCAGGGCCTCTGCTAGGCCGTCCCGCCTCCAAGGAAGAATTAAGTTGCATCATCGGAGATGGGGCGGCCTAGCAAAATCCCTGAAGCTGCAGAAGGGAATTGACTCGCTAAAGCTACAGGAAGCTGTCAGGCAAATTACAATAAGGAGAGAGCGGTGCTGCTGCTAGTCCATGGCAAGTTTTCACAGTTCATTCTGGGGCCTTCAAAGAGAACTAAGATTGTTGTACAGCCTGAGAGCAGCTGAAACCCACTAAACAAAAATGAGAAGAAAGATCGGCCAGGCAGCTTGCCCCCTCACTGCGATTCCTGCTCACTTACTGAAGACCACTTTGCATCCTGAGTTTGTTCTAAACCACTGCGGAGAAGGGAGAGAAAGAGAGTACAGAAGATACTGTTTAGAAAAGAGAAAGCTGTGAAGAAAGAAAGGAAAGAAGATAAAATGAGGAGAAGAGGGAGCGTGGAAAGGAGTGAGAAGGGAGAGAGAGAGAGAGAAGAGCAGAAAGGGGGGAGAATAAAGATGAAAAGACAGAAGGGAGAATGGAGAGAAGAAGGTGAAGAAAGGGGAGAGTGGAGAGTGAGTACAGGGAGGGAAAAGTCCTTCAGGGGGGACAGGCAGGCCTTTAGGGGGAGGTTCAGGCCTTCAGGGGAACAGACCAGGGGAGGGGGGCCCTGGTGTAGAAGTACATGGAGAGAGGGAGGGAAGGGGGGTTCAAAGATACGTGCATATATCGGATTTTGGGGGGGAATAAATAATGGGTCTGAAAATAGAGGAGAGGAAGAGGGATGATGGACAATAGGATTTAGGGAGGGAAGGAACAGAAAGGGAGAGAAGTTGGACACAAGGAATGGTGTAGAGGGGGGATAGAGATAGTGGATAGGAGGGTAGTTGGGAAAAGAAAGGGAGAGATGATGGACCCTGGGGTGGTGGGAAGGAGGGAGAGATGCTGGATGAAAGGATAGTTAAGAAAAGGTGGATCTATGGATGGAGATGAAAAAAAGGAAAGATGCCAGACATCTGGGGGAAGGAAGTGAAATGGAAGGGGAGGACAGAGATGGCAGATGGATGGTTAGCACGGAGAAAGAAGGAGACCCTGGCAAGCAAGTTATCAGAAGACAACCAGAGCCTGGGAACAACAAGATTTGACTAATGACCAGACAACAAAAGGTAGAAAAACTAATTTTATTTTCCATTTTGTGATTACAATATGTCAGATTTGAAACGTGCATCCTGCCAGAGCTGGTGTTAGACCGCAAACATGAGTTAGGATTTAACAGAGAGAGGAAAAGTCTTTTTTTGTTTGTTTATTTTGTTTACACCATAGCACCAGTGTGGTTAGGAGAAGGCAAAGGGGGTGAAGAGGCTATAAAATAAACCCACCAGGATGTTTGAAAAAACACCCAATTGGGCAAGAAAATCGAATCAAATAGAAAAACCAATTCAATAGGCTGAATCAAATCGAATCGAAATCTTTTTTCCTGAATCGGGCAGCACTAGCATCTACTACCAATCCCCAGGGCAGTCTGAAGAAATTGATGGAGAAATGACAGATGAGATTAAATGCAACTGCAAGGGAGGCAACGCAGTTATCATGGGCGACTTCAACTACTTGGGGATAGAATGGAACCTAGGCACCTCTGGCTGTGCTAGAGAGACCAAGTTCCTGGAAACTGTAGGCGATTGCTTCCTGGAACAATTTGTCAAGGAAAACATGAGAGGAAATGCAATTCTGGACTTAATTCTAAATGGGCTGCGAGGACTGGCACAGGATGTAGAAGCAGAAGGGACGCTGGGAAACAGTGATCACAATATGATCCGCTTCAACCTGGAAATAGGAGTGAAACGGCAGTCCAGAACGATGGCCATGGTGCTAAACTTCCGAAAAGGGAATTATGAAGGGATGAGACGCATGGTGGGGAAGAAGATTAAGAAGAGGATAAACACTGTAAAAACGCTGGAGCAAGCTTGGTCTGTTTTTAAGAATACGGTCACTGAGGTGCAAAATCTATATATACCACGTATCAATAAGGGATCAAAGAGGAAAAAATATAAAGAACCGTTGTGGCTCACTGTAGAGGTTAAGGAAGCGATCAGAGACAAAAAAAACCTTGTTTAATGAAAAAGATCAAAAATGGACGAAAACTGGAATAAGCACAAATAAAAATCAACGTAGGTGCCATAAGGCGGTAAAAGGGGCCAAAAGAGACTACGAGGAAAAAATAGCCAAGGAGGCAAAAAGCTTCAAGCCGTTCTTTCGATATATTAAAGGAAAACGACCCACGTTGGATGACCAAGGAATAAAAGTAGCGCAAAAGGAGGACAAAGCAATCGCTGATAGACTGAACACATTTTTGGCATCTGTATTTACCGAAGAGGATATACACAGCATACCTGAACCCATCAGGCTATATGCTGGAAATTAAAACAGGAACCTGATAGGGTTAACAGTCAGTCTAGAAGAAGCATGCAGGCAAATTGATAGGCTTAATCCTCGGGACCAGATGGCATCCATCCGAGGGTCATCAAGGAACTGAAAGGGACCATAGCTAAACTGCTTCAACTAATAGCCAATCTGTCGATCAAAATGGGAAAGATTCCAGAGGACTGGAAGGTGGCGAATGTTACGCTGATCTTCAAAAAAGGTTCGAGGGGAGACCCGGGAAACTATAGACCGATGAGTTTGACCTCGGTACCGGGAAAGATGGTAGAGTCACTGATAAAGGACAGCATCATTGATCACCTTGATGAACATGGTCTGATGAAGACCAGCCAGCACGGTTTCAGCAAAGGCAGATCTTGTTTGACAAACTTGCTACACTTCTTCAAGGGAGTAAACAGGCAGATGGACAAGGGCGACCCAGTCAACATTATATATCTGGACTTTCAGAAGGCGTTCGACAAGGTTCCACATGAACGACTACTTCGGAAAATTTCGAGCAATGGAATCGAAGGTGAAATACTCACATGGATTAAAAACTGGCTGGAGCATAGGAAACAGAGAGTGGGGATGAATGGACAATACTTGGACTGGAAGAGCGTCACCAGTGGGGTGCCGCAGGGCTCGGTGCTTGGACCCGTGCTCTTCAACATCTTTATAAACGATCTGGTTATAGGTACGATGAGCAAGGTGATTAAATTTCTAGACAATACGAAGTTATTCAGAGTAGTGAAGACGCAGGGGGATTGCGAAGATCTGCAACGTGACATAATTGGGCTCGAGGAATGGGCATTGACATGACAGATGAGGTTCAAGGTGGATAAGTGTAAAGTGATGCATGATGGTAAGAAAAATCTCATGCACAAATACAGGATGTCCGGGGTGGTACTTGGAGAGACCTCCTAGGAAAGGGACTTGGGAGTTCTGATCGACAAGTCGATGAAGCCGTCCACGCAATGTGTGGCGGCGGCGAAAAGGGCAAACAGAATGTTAAGTATGATAAAGAAGGGGATCACGAACAGATCGGAGAAGGATATCATGCTGCTGTACAAGGCCATAGTGCGCCCTCACCTGGAGTACTGCGTACAGCACTGGTCGCCGTACATGAAGAAGGACACGGTACTACTCGAAAGGGTCCAGAGAAGAGCGACTAAGATGGTTAAGAGGCTGGAGGAGTTGCCGTACAGCGAAAGATTAGAGAAACTGGGCCTCTTCTCCCTCGAACAGAGGAGATTGAGAGGGGACATGATCGAAACATTCAAGGTACTAAAGGGAATAGACTTAATAGATAAGGGTAGGGAGAACGAGAGGGTACCCTCTAAAATTGAAAGAGGATAGATTCCATATGAACATAAGGAAGTTCTTCTTCACCCAGAGAATGGTGGAAAACTGGAACGCTCTCCCGGAGTCTGTCATAGGGGAAAACACCCTCCAGGGATTCAAAACAAAGTTAGACAAGTTCCTGCTGAACAAGAACATACGCTGGTAGGGCTAGTCACAGTTAGGGCGCTGGTCTTTGACCAAGGGCTGCAGCGTGAGCGGACTGCTGAGTATGATGGACCACTGGTCTGACCCAGCAGCGGCATTTCTCATGTTCTTATGAAAATCGGCACGTCAATTACCATGCCAATTAAGCTAATTTAAAAAAAAAAAAATTAGGAGCGGATGCCCAACTTAGCCTTTATAGAATATGCCCCTTCTGTCCCTGGGCAGTCACTTAAACCTCCATTGCCCCAGGTACAAACCTAGATTATGAGCCCACTAAGGAAAGAGAAGTTACCTGCATATAATGTCTATTGAGCTGCATACATCTAGTAGCGCTATAGAAATTATTCACAGTAGTAAAAATAAGAGCAAAGTAATAAAATTGTACAACTTACAAGATACAGAAGAGGCACTATGGATCAATCTGGAAAGTGGTAATAGAAAATGTATCTACATTAGTGTGATTCACAGGCAGGAAAGAACAGAGATTTAATTAAAGACATCCAAAAGGGGTACTACCATTATCGGTGATTTTAATATGCCAGATGTTGATTGGGGTATCCCTTTTGTGGGGCTATCCGGAAGTAGGATAACAATTAATAATAGAACTCATGTAGGAAGGGGCCATATTAGACTTGGTGCTTGAGTGTTTCTGTTATTGTGGGTAATCATCTGGCATTCAGTAATCACCAGATGACTTTGTTCAATATTAAGAAAGGTATGGAGAAGAATCATTCAAAAGTGAGAGCTCTAGACTTTACAAAAAAACAAAAACAAACAACCAAGCAAAAAACCTCAACTTTGTTGAGATGGGGGATTACCTTGAGCAGTTGTTAACTGAATGGGAATATCTGAAAGTAGTAGGAAAACAGTGGGCAAAACTAAAAGGAGCAATTTTAAGAACAGGAAATCTGTTTGCAATGAAAGTGAATAAAAAATAAGAAAAGGTGGCCTCTGTGGTTTTCAAAAGTAACAGCTGAAAAGGTAAGGAAAAGAGGTGAGCCTTCATAAAATACAAGAGATCACAGAAAGCGGAAGATGGGTGACAATATCTGGGAAAGCTAAGAGAAGCTAGTAAAGTAGTCGGGAAAGCAAAGATCCAAATGGAGAAAAAAAATAGCTAATGTGGTAAAATGGGGGTGGGGGGAGCAAGACATTTTAAGTTATGTTAGTATTGAGAGAAAGAGCAAAAATGGCTAATTTTAAAAAAAAAATTGTGAGACTCAAAGATGAGGAGAAGGAATATGTAGCAGCTGATAAGGATAAGACAATTGCTTAACAAATATTTCTGTTCTCAGATGAAGGGTTGGGAGTAGGACCCCAGAAAAATACAAATAGGCAAGGAAGTGTGGTAGACCCTGAACAATTTTCAGATGGCTCAGATCACCTGGAGATAGCTAAAGATGGCTAAAGTGATGGTGCCAGATTGCATACATCCAAGAGTACTGAAATGATTTTATAGAAGTTCTGGCAGCTCCGCTCTCTGACCTTTTCAATGCTTCTCTAGAGTCAGAAGTGGTTCCAAAGGATGGGACAACGGCAGCTGTAGTCCCTCTCCATAAAAGCAGAAGTATGGAGAAGGTTGTCTGACCTCTATGGTAAATAAATTAATGGAAATGCTTCTAAAACAGAGAAAAGTAAGGTTTTTGGAATCCAATGGATCGCAGGACCTGAAGCAACATGGTTCCACTAGAGCAGGGGTGTCAAACTCAATCACATAAGGGGCCAAAATCTAAAACACAGGTTAAGTGGAGGGCTGAATTTTTTATTAAGATACTTAGAGCTCCTTTTACGAAGGTGCGCTAGGGTTTTTAGCGCACGCACAAAATTACTGCGCACTATAGTGGTGCGGTAGCTGAAAATCTACCACCTCCGTGGCTAGCGCGCTTGGGAATTTAATGCACGCTATTGCACGCATTAAGGCCCTAGCACACCTTTGTAAAAGGAGCCCTTAGTCTTAGTAGAAGTATAGATCCTTCCTCACCCTGAGACACCATATCACATGCCATCCTTGTGCATTAATCATGTTCTGAAAATAACAAGCACAAAACAAACTGTAAGCCAAAACATGGGGCTGCACGGTCAGGCACTTGAACATGAGAGGTCCCTAGTAAACACCAAGACCTTAGGCATTTAGCCAAACTGTCTTATGGCACTGTTTATCAATCTATGCAATCATTCCACACCCTAGGAGCAGAATAATACACCAATGGAGACTCCCCTTAGGCAGTTTTGAAACAATCCTGACCCACAGTTTGGGTAGCTCTGCCTTAGGGCCACATATGGTAAAGTTTCAAGTTTAATTAAAATATTTGATATAATTGCAAAATCCAAATCCAGTGCGATTTACATTAATTAGAATTTAAGTTAAAAATTAAAAAATCCAACAAATGACAGTAAAAACTAATTTGATAAGGGAGGCAGGAAAAAAAATGGCTTAAATACAATTCCAAAAAAATGAAAAAACAAAGGGATGGGTAAATGAAACAAAAGGTTGGGGAACGTTACCCGCTTAATTTGTACTTGACAGTGTTCCTTGTCCAATATAAAGGTGTAAAATTTTGAGTGCATCGGTTGAATGCGTCCTTGAATAGCCAACTTTTTAGGAGACTTTTACTTATTGAGTAATTTTTCTTCTCTTATATTGAATGGAAGCACGTTCCAAATTTGTGGGGCTGTAACAGAAAAGATCATATCCCTCCTTGAATAAATTAATTTTAACGAAGAGATTACTAAAAGATTTTTCTTCCGATCTTAAGGATTTCGAAGGATATATGATATTAAAAATCTTTCTAAGAATGCAGGCGCTTTGTTTACTAATATTTTATGTGTATGTAATGCAATTTTATATATGATTCTATGATTTATTGGCAACCAATGATTTTTCCTACGAAGTGGAGTTACATGATCAAATTTTTGAAAAAGCATAGTCTCTGTTTTGGATGTGTCAAGCGCCATCTTATTGTCGTGTAACCATTTAGATATTTTAGAAAGTTTCTCATTAATTACTGCAATTTCTCCATCTGAGCTAGTGTCTATAGGATATAAAAGTTGTACATCATCTGCATAAGCAAATGGTGTAAACCCAATTGATTGACTAAGGGTTAACAGCGGTGCCAAAAATACGTTAAACAGTAGCGGAGATAAAATTGAACCTTGCGGGATCCCAAAGCTTGTCGAAGTTATACTTGCAGAGGAGTTATTGAATGTTACCTTAGCTGATCATTCATGAAAATAAGACTGGAACTACCGAAATTCCCAAAGATCTTAGTCTACTCAGGAGAAGATGATGATTGATTGTGTCAAAAGCTGATGATAGGTCTAAGGATATAAGGAGAACTGAATGATGCTTATCCCAAAAAGCATCTCTGTAGAAGTCTTAAGAAAGAAAATGGTTCCCACCCCTTCTCCTGGTCTCATTATTATTATTACAATATTTCAATCATTAAAAAGCAGAAGATCTCTTGAATCTTTAGTTAAAGGGCTTGCAGTTTTGAATGCCAGGCCTGAACTGGAAGAGTAAAGCTGAGAGACTGGTGCTTCCAGTGGGAAACCTGCACTCTCAAACACATGCACTGGAGACTTTCAAACCAGGACATGTTTATGGCACCTCTCCACTGGTGACTGCGACTCAACATGCGCATGTTTCAGCCCAAATGGCCTGCCTCAGGAGTCTTATGAGTCTTCAAATGTATAAAAAAGTACACAAACTCACAAAATGCTGTTTTGGTCAGTGGTCTTTATAATTTATTATATAAGGACAGATTTAAAAATCTCAATATGTATACTTTGGAAGAAAGATGGGAAAGGGAGATATGATAGAAATATTAACATCATTCTGGTTCACATGCAGGTGTGTGCTGGTTGTTGTTCTTTGTGACATATATACAGTGAAAGAGAGAGAGTGAAAGAGAGAGAGAGAGAGAGAGAAAGAAAGAGAAAGAGAGAAAGAGAAAGACAGAGAGAGACAGAGAGAGAGCGAGAGAAAGAGAGAGCGAGAGAAAGAGAGAGCGAGAGAAAGAGAGAGCGAGAGAAAGAGAGAGAGAGAGAGAGACTTAAGTTTGTACCTGAGGCAACAGAGGGTTAAGAGATTTTTCCAAGAACATAGGGGTTACTAGATTCATTTATTTAAAAATATTCTACACTATTTAAGAACTAAATGGTTCACATTAGTTAAAACAAACATAATAAATATGAGAAACTAAAATCTTAAAGTTGTTGAAGGAAAAATGAGGACATGTGGCCCAGCCCCACTCCCACCTCATTTTACCCCCAGCCACATCCTCACACCTCATCTCTTCTTCCCTGAGCTCGGGGTTGCGTCTAGAGGACCTCCAAACATGCACAGATGCAATGCAATGATGTCGTACGCATGAGAACAAGGTCATTGCATCACATCTTCTCATGCTTGGAGGCCCTCCAGACCCAGACCCAAAGTCTTATCCAAGCCGGGGCCTTCCAAAACCCAGACAAACTGCTAGGTTTTTTAAAATCCATCCAGACAGTCCTCTAAAAAGAGGACATGTTTGGGTAAATCCCACACATCTGGTAACCCTACAAGAACACAATGAGCTGCAGCAGGATTTGAGCTAAGATTCCCTGGTTTCAGCCCAGTGCTCTAACCACTAGACTACTCTTCCACTTAATTAAAGGAAACAGCACTGAACAATATTGCAGAACTAGCAATAACTTTTGTTAAAATGAATAAATATGCTTTCAATACACTGTTCGTCAATCACTTAAGGCATAACTGCTATACTTAAAAAAAAAAAAAAAAAAGTTACATTTTAATACTGCCATTAAGTTGGTTTTGGCACTGCATAAAAATCAACAGAGAGCTCTTTTCTATTAACTTAACAGCCAGGAGAGTGGGATGTTAGCAAATTGTTACAAGCACTGCTACTCTGAAGCAATTACTCTGAGATAATAGATTTGGACAGTTCAAACAAAAAAAAAAAAAAAGGGGAAATGATTTAGTTTCATTTGACAACAGTTTCTTAAAACTCCCCTCCGACAGCTACTTGCATCAGTGCAATCTAATTAGAGACGGGATTTTATAAGGCTCAGCACAGGAGAGCAGCCTGGGAAGAAAGAGTTACAGCCAGAACAAAAAGATACACACTTAATTTAAGGCATGTGTAAAAATGTAAAAGAAAAGAGATGAATTAAAGAAGGAATAGAAAGTATATAAAAACAGGATCAAATGGAACCAATACAGAAATTATATTTACTTTTATGTATGTTTTTATGTAAACCATATAGGTTTCAGGCAGTATCCTTCCCAAAAAATATATATATATTAAATAAATAAATAAAAATATTTTGATGGCCCTAGCCATCACTGCTCCTTTCAAGCAAGAACTGTCACTTTAAGAGGGTAATTTGAAAATCTCCTTCCCATCAGATAACTAATTTCAAAACTCTTAGAAGACCATTTTAGAATAATAAATCCATCATCTCTCATTCGTCTAAGTTAAAATGTTGCCTAAAAAGCAGACTTTCCAATTGCTTTCTGAACCAAAGTGCTTTCTGAGCCACCACTTACTCTCCTCAAACTCCAAGGCAGCAAGTTCCAGGACTAGGGCCCCATATAAGAGAAAGTAGCATGAAAACCATATGACAGGTGCATAGCAGAAGCAGCTCATGGAGACGTGAGGAGATGAAAGAATAATTTTACGAAACATGATTCATTCAGAAGTTGATAGCCTCCTAGGATCTGAACAAGATAAGCTGCTACTCTTATTATTAAAATTTGGATTTGTTAATCTGGTCCATATTATACACAAGTTTTGCAATATATTTAAGAAAAAGATGGACTTATGAAAGTACAGGTTGGTGTCAAATATCACTAGTCAAATACTCTAGTAATTAAACACTATTATGGTCCAAAATGTTGTTTTGTTTTATTTACTAAACAGTGGCATAGCCATGGGGAGGGGCCCCCTTGGGACATGCCGTCCCCCCCCCCCCACAAGGGGCTCAGGTCCCCTTCAAATTGTGGCGCCAGATACATGGCTGGTGGGGATGCCCAAGCCCTGTCAGCCAAACAGATCCTTTGCTGGAGTCACACATGTGCTGCTGAAGCAAGAGGAGCGATGAGAAACCCAGCAGGGTGCTCCTGTTGACAATTCTGGCACTTTAAAGCATGCTGAGTTTACGCATTGAACTGAGCATATGCGTAAGTGCCCATGTCAGAAGCTGGAGCACCCTGCTAGTTTCCATGCTGTTTTGGCACACAGGCGCTGTTCCGGCAGAGAATCTCATCCCTGCCAGCAAAGGGAGAGAAGAAAAACTAACAAGAAATACTTATCTCTCTCAGTGCACCCCTGCACACCCCCAAAAATTGAGTCATGGCTATGCCTGTTACTAAGGTATGATTCTTGTGCCTACTGTTGAATATCCTCTCCTAGATTATATTTTTTAGAATCAATTGCTTATGACATACTTAATAAAATTTCATGCATAACAATTGATGTGTGCCACTGCCGTATTTTGTTAGCTCTCTCTCTTACACCATCAGGCAAATTCACTTTCATGGGGAGACAACCACCACATGTGCTGCTTTGCTCTTAGCCCTTCTATCAGCCTGTCTGAAGTCAACAGTCCAAATTCGGGCTACTCCAATAATCAAATCCCCATTCCAAGCACTGTTACTCTTTTACTGCTCATCCTTGGACATGGAAAATTCAGCCAGCGGGCTGTGCTGTGAACTCTTTCTGTAGATGACTCTCATCAAACCTGAGATTAACATGTAAAGTTAAAGATCGCTAATTTAGGCACATGTCAAAAGCATGTCTACAAATAGGGTTACCATATGGCTCCAGAAAAAGGAAGACCGACTTGCTTTCAATGGAAGTAAAACCCGGACGTCGCAATCCATCCTCCTTTTTCTGGAGCCATATGGTAACCCTATCTAAAAAGCATTAGTCACAAACTTTATTGGGATCAATAAACAGCTACTATGCACTAATGTTGTTATCGCACATTATCTTCCATTAATAAATAATCCCAATGTATGGAAAGAAATAAGCTAGGAAAGAAGAAAGCAGTTACCTGTGGCAGAGATGTTCCAGTGCCAAGATCTGTAGAAGGGCTACCTTATGCTCTTTTACAGCCACATCTGTGTTACAGAGATGCACTCATCCACTACCAATCTGGAATAAAATAATACCAGATGAAAACAGAATAAAAAATGAACTACTGTAAATGCAAGTATTTATTTAAAAATTTTTTATACCACCTGGAGTCTCAGCGGTTTCCAAAATAACATACATAACATTATACAATAATTCAAATCAACTCAAGAAGTTGAACCTAAAACTCATTGATATCATCCTTCACTATCATTACAGTTCACTATCATTACAGTTAGATGAGGAACAAAATCCTAGGGAGCAATTCACAGATATGGAATGACAAAAAGCTTAGTTTTAAGAAATCTTCTTAGGACACAATACAAAATTCTGGTGAGGAATTCACAGATATGCATCAACAAAAAGCTTTGTTCTAAGCAATCTCTTAAAGCTGAGATGGTCCGAACATAGCCTTAATTGACCCCGTAATTTATTCCATAGAGAAACACCCATGTACGAAAACATTTTTAGTTGTATGTCCACATATCTTATTTTCATAGCCACATAAAGGTACACAGATTGGTGCACTAAAGACAAAATCTTAAAATGAATATGTTGTTCTATTGGTAGCCAGTGAAGTCGCTTAAGTACAGGAGTTATGTGTGCTGTCCTTGAAACCCCACTAATCAGCCTAGCCGCTGAGTTCAATACTTGCAGTGCTTTCGACTTTGATTTTGTCAAACCCAGAAATAGCAAATTGCAGTAATCTAACCTGCTCAAAAGTAAAGTTCCATGACACAGCACATGCTCAAGAGGAAGAGTCTGCTGCAGTGCTCTATAACTAAAGAGAAGAGGATTCCCAACAGAAGTGCTGGTATCACAGATACTGATACAATTGCACAAATAGTACTGAGAGTATGAGGACTGAGCGTGGTCACTATGAGAATTCCAGGCATTATTGTTAACAGAGAAAGCAAAGTATACTAGAAAACAAGAGAAAACTTAATAGTGAAAATGGTTTTTCTTTCATCTCTTAAATTAAAATATGGTTGCTATTAACACTAGAAAATGCCTGGCTTGAACTATATTTCTATTGTTATAAAAATTGAATTTTCTATGCCTAGAATTTTAGATAGAGCGGCAAGTAAAAACGGTATTCAAAAGGTGCATTTAGTTTGCTTCCAAAGCCCAGTAAACCCAACAAGGAGTATTATCCACACACTATCTGTTTGAAAGAGAACTGTGAAATCTTGTAACCAAGTGTCAAAAATATGGCCACTTGAGTCTCTGTTATGTAATCCCTAGTGATTACCTCGACCAGGCTAGGAAGCAAAAGTGAAGAGAAAGAGAAAAAGTCAAAAATGGCTCCAAGATTATGAGTTGAGGTCACAGGGAGGATGACAGTATTATCCACGGAAATAAGAAAATAGAGGAAGAGGAAAGGTGGGTTTATGAAAAAGATAAGCAGCTCAGTTTTATCCAAGTTCAGTTTCAGATGATGGTGGGAAATCCAGACAGCAAATTCAGTCAATTCAGGTTGAGACTTGGGCTTAGATTCCTGGCAAATGTCTGGTATGAAGAGGTAATTATGGGAGTCATTAGCATAAATATAATACTGAATACCACAGCAGGAGATCAAAGCACCAAATGAGTAAGTATAGATAAAGGAGAGAAAAGTACGCAAGAGAGCTTTGAGGTACACTGACTGATAGTAGAATAGCAATGCAGGAGGATCCACCAAAGCATTCGGTAAAGGTGCAACAAGAGAGATAAGAAGCAGTGGCGTGCCAAGGGAGGGTGGGGGAGCGGTGCGCCCCGGGTGCCAGCCCTGAGGGGGTGCTCCCGGCCTTACCGTTCAGTCCCCCCCACCCCCGAAGGACCGCTCGCCCCACTGACCTTCCTGCACCACCTGTGAAGCAGGATCGCGACGTCAGCGATCCCTGCGCTGCTTGGGCGCTGCTTCCTGCGCCGCTGTCCCGCCCCTCCTCTGATGTCAGAGGAGGAACGGGACCGCAGCGCAGGAAGCAGCACCTAAGCAGCGCAGAGATCGCTGATGTCGCGATCCTGCTGTGGCTGCTTCATAGGTGGTGCGGGGAGGCCAGGGGGGCGAGCGGTCCTTCGGGGTGGGTCGGGGCATCAGGCCTTCAGGGTGGGGCGGGCGGGCAGGCAGGCAGGCTTTCAAGGGTGAGGGGGGACAGGCAGGCAGGCAGGCCTTCAAGGGGGGACAGGCCTTCAAGGGGGGGACAGGCCTTCGGGGGGGTGTGCAGACCTTCAAGGGGTGCAGGCCTTCAAGGGGGAGGGACAGGCCTTCAAGGGGGGACAGGCCTACAAGGGGTGGGACAGGCCTTCAAGGGGGGGACAGGTCTTCTGGGGGGGTGCAGGCCTTCGGGGGTGTAGGCCTTTGGGGGGGTGCAGGCCTTTGGGGGGGTGCAGGCCTTTGGGGGGGTGCAGACCTTCAAGGGGGTGCAGGCCTTCAAGGGGGGGGGGACAGGCCTTCAAGGGGGGGAAAGGCAGGCAGGCCTACAAGGGGTGGGACAGGCCTTCAAGGGGGGTGCAGGCCTTCGGGGGGGTGCAGGCCTTCGGGGGGGTGCAGGCCTTCGGGGGGGTGCAGACCTTCAAGGGGGTGCAGACCTTTAAGGGGGTGCAGGCCTTCAAGGGGGGGGGACAGGCCTTCAAGGGGGGGAAAGGCAGGCCTACAAGGGGGGACAGGCCTTCAAGGGGGTGGGACAGGCCTTCAAGGGGGGGACAGGCCTTCGGGGGGGTGCAGGCCTTCGGGGAGGGGGGGTGCAGACCTTCAAGGGGGTGCAGGCCTTCGGGGTGCAGACCTTCAAGGGGGTGCAGGCCTTCAAGGGAGGACAGGCCTTCAAGGGGGGACAGGCAGGCAGGCCTTCAAGGGGGGACAGGCCTACAAGGGGGAGGACAAGCTACAAGTGGGTGGGACAGGCCTTCAAGGGGGGGACAGGCCTTCGGGGGGGGTGCAGGCCTTTGGGGGGTGCAGACCTTCAAGGGGGGACAGGCCTTTGGGGAGGTGCAGACCTTCGGGGGGGTGCAGACCTTCAAGGGAGGGACAGGCCTTCAAGGGGGGACAGGCCTACAAGGGGGGGACAAGCTACAAGGGGGTGGGACAGGCCTTCAAGGGGGGGACAGGCCTTCGGGGGGGTGCAGACCTTCAAGGGGGGACAGGCAGACCTTTAAGGGGGGACAGGCCTTTGGGGGGGACCCTGGTTTAGAAGTACACGGAGGGAAGGGGGTGTTCAAAGAGACGTGCATATGCCAAACTTTGGGGGGGGGAAGAAATAATGGGTCTGAAAATAGAGGAGAGGGAGAGAGATGATGGACCATGGGATTTAGGGAGGGAAGGAACAGAAAGGGAGAGAAATTGTACACAAGGGATGGTGTGGAGGAGGGATAGAGATACTGGATAGGAGGGTAATTAGGAAAAGAAAGGGAGAGATGGTGATCTCTGGGGTGGTGGGGAAGGAGGGAAAGATGCCGGATGAAAGGGTAGTTAAGAAAAGGTGGATCTTTGGAGGGAGATGAAAAAAAGGAAAGAAACCAGACTTCCTGGGAAGGGAAGGGAAATGGAAAGGGAGGACAGAGTTGGCAGATGGATGGTTAGCATGCAGAAAGAAGGAGACCCTGGCAAGCAAGTTATCAGAAGAAAATCAGAGCCTTGGACCAACAAGATTTGAAATATAACCAGACAACAAAAGGTAGAAAAATTAATTTTATTTTCTGTTTTGTGATTATAATATGTCAGATTTGAAATGTGTATCCTGCCAGAGCTGGTGTTGGACTGCAAACGTGAGCTAGGATTTAACAGAGAGAGGAAAAGTCCTTTTTGTTTCTTTATTTTATTTACACCACAGCGCCAGTGTGGTTAGGAGAAGCCAAAGGGTGTGAAAAAGCTCTAAAACCCACCAGGAGTTTTGAAAAAAATCACCCAACTGGGCAGGAAAATCGAATTGAAAAACCAATTCAATAGGCTGAATCGAATCGAAATTTTTTTTCCTGAATCTGGCAGCATTAGTTTGCGCTACTGTCTTACACTTTAGGACCTGGGATTGTTGAGAGATGGCATCCTCAGTACTTTATAATGCAAGTGAAACGAGGATTTGGTCAGACTTTTGAAGGGTCTGCAGAAAAAAAATATTGTATAGGCCGGGGACATGAGACAGCAGGAAATGGGAACTTTTCTTCCTTCTATTTTTGTGAATGGAAAGGCTGAGGATGTCAGAGAGTTCAGTTAAAATATGTGCTTTATAAGAAAATATAATAATGTGTTTTATAAAGTTTATAGCATAGCTGGCCTACCCAGTGAGGTGTTCCTAGTGGTGATGGTGGCAGCGTGTCAATGTGTTGAGAGGAAGAGGTGGTCTGGGAAATTCTGCTGAGCAAACTCAGGGCCCATTTCCACCCCCCAGTTAGTCCACTCCACTCAACTGGTTCACACACTGAGTGGGTCTTTGGGTGTTGTTTTGGGGTCTCTTCCAGTGGTTTATCAATATCTCCTTCTGGTCCAAGGAAGAAAACTTTGTTATCCTTAGCATTGACCTACAGAATATGTTTGTAACAGCGCTGCTTGTGTGGCATTAGGCTATGTAGTGATCGAAAGAAAAAAAACAGACCTTTGCACATTTTTGCACTATATGGTGGGTGTATGAGGAGATTCACATTTCCTGCACAGCTAAGTCCATGTGAAGTTACCTTGTGCTGTATTTGACATCTAGCAAGGTCTCTGTTTGAAAGGAAAGATCTAAACTTAAAAATGAAGTGGCCAGAAGTTATGGTAAAAGCAGATAGTGTAGCTGGTTTTAAGAAAGATTTGGACAAATTCCTGGAGGAAAAGTCCATAATCTGTTGTTAAGACATGGGGGAAGAGTCTGCTTGCCCTGGATCGGTAGCATGGAATGTTGCTACTCTTTGGGTTTTGACCAGGTATTAGTGTCCTGGATTGGCTACCATGAGAATGGGCTATTGGGCATGATGGACCATTGGTCTGACCCAGTTAGGCTATTCTTATGTTATGTTCTCATCTGTAGGGGCCTTTGTTTTCACTTCTTATTTTAATGTATTTTTTTTCTGGGAACTTATCAGTGTTTTTTATAATGGGAACAAAAATGGAAGAGAATTAATGTGTGTGGGATGAGGGGGTAACTAATTTCTTCAGCTAAATAATTCAATCCACTTCAAACAGACATAGGAGAACTCACGCACCATTCACACACCCTCCAACCAAAAACGTCAAAAGAAAAAAACTGTTCGACAACCTCCTAGCCATTCGAGCTGCAACACTCGACCCCCAACTCTACAACCAATTGACATCGACCACAGACTGCAAAACCTTCAAAAAGAAATAAAAACCCTTCTATTCAAAAAACACATAAAACCAAACTAACACAATCAGAACTGTCCCAAGCATCACCTGCAACTACTCCATATGTACTTCTGATGTCATGACAATTCAGACATAATTTATGTTATGTTATGTTTGGAATATAAGAAAATTTTCACTGCCTGTTTCTATTCTGACCATTTATTCCGTTTCATGGTCATTACAAAAAATATTTTTTTACATGGGTGGGTGTCAAAAAATGATGGGCCCCGGGTGCCACATACACTAGGTACGCCACTGATAAGAAGAAAACCAAGACAGAACAGAGTATGAAGGAGTAGTGTCAAAAGCTGCAGACAGTTATGAGGATTGCGTAAAAGCCCTTGGATCTGGCCAATAACAGGTCACTGGAGACTTTGGTAAAGTTTGTTTCTGTGTAGAACAGAGAGTGAGAGCAAAAGCCAAAACCAGATTGTAGTAAATCAGGAATAGCTTGAGATACACGAAAGGCAGTAGCAGTGAACAGCACATTCAGCTTGGTAAAAAAAAGGGATATGTGATGTAAGTTGTAAGGGTAAGTAGCTTCCAATGAAGATTTTTGAGTGATGGTACAAACATAGCATTTTTGAAGAAGCATGTACAGTTTAAGTGATAAGTGATAAATTCAGGATATGACAAGCAGAAGGAATGACAGTAGAGGAGATGGAGCCGAGTAGATGGGTTTGGGTGAGATCAGAGTAATATGTGCTGAGCTTCATTTGGCAAAGATATGGCAAATGATGGAGGCAAGACAGTTTGTCAAATAGTTATAGTATTCTTGTTTGGCAAGTACAAGAACAGACTGGAAGAAGGTCAGCAAGAATTTTGAAATTTATGAAGTCAGCATGGCCCAGGGATTTTATCCAAAAGCGCTTGCACAGGAACATAGGCAGCAGATGAGAGAGGAAGGGATGGTAGATAGTATGGATAGGCAGACTAGACAGATACATGAAGGCAGACAAAAACATATGGCCTATGTTTTCTATATTTCTATTCATGAATAAGTTGGTAAAAATTGGACTAGACTGAGGAGGGGGTAATTTTAGTATAAAAATTAGTAAATTTAAAATCGATTCATTCAGCAGGTTTTGCTTTTCTGTATGTTCAATGTTGGAATTCTCTTCCAGTAAAATTAAAATTGATTCCATGTTATCTGAAATTCCACAAATTATTAAAAGCATATCTATTTCAAGAATATTTGATATAACTAAGTTCATCTGTTACTGGC
Organism: Geotrypetes seraphini; assembly: GCF_902459505.1. NCBI lineage: Eukaryota > Metazoa > Chordata > Amphibia > Gymnophiona > Dermophiidae > Geotrypetes > Geotrypetes seraphini. The sequence continues at coordinate 332,182,109 of NC_047085.1, forward strand.
ATCCTTTTGCAATTTTATGTATTTTGCCAGAATTGGCTAGAATTTGATATTGTAACCTGATCCAAATTATAGTAAGTAGCAGAATATAAATTCAGTTGTAATTATAAAAAAATTAACAGATGATGGTCAAAGGAGGGAGGAACTGAGATGGAAAGATTTAAGAGTGAGCACTTGGAGAACACAAGTTTGAGGCAGTAGCCATGCTGGCGAGTATTGTAGTGGAGCACAGCTGGAGACTTGAGTAAGGATGTTAAAGCAAGAAACTTTTAGAGGCACAAGAGACAGAGGGATCATTAGCATGAATATTAAAGTCACCAAGGATAAGAAAAGGGGAGGAAGGTTCAAGAAAGAAGGAAAGCCTGGAGTCAAATGCCATGAGAAAGACAGAAGGGACTTATCAGGGGTAGAAAAATGACAGCTACCTGGAGGGATAGTGGAACGAATAGGCAGATGGGGTAGACTTCAATTGAAGAAAGGCAGCAAGACCAAGATGGAAGAGGTTTGAAACCTATAAGAAGGTTTTTAATTAATTTTTAATATTGTAAAGTTGTAAACCGCTTTGGTATGTAAAAACGGTATATCAAGTCAGAATAAACTTGAAACTTAATATCACCACTGCAGCCAATGGGATGAGGTGTATGTGAGAAAAGGTAACAAAGGGCAGCAAATGAAGCAAAGTCTACAGAGCAAAGTCAAACCTCAGAGAAAAAAAAGACAGAGCATAAGAGATAAAGAATTTGTAAATGTAGGCAAGAGTGTGCTGGAGGCAGACTAGATGTTCCACAGAGCTCATGAACAAGAAGAGAAGAGGTAGGATAGACAGGAATATCTCAACCACTGATACCATCTTTCAACGAGTCTCCACACATTTTCTTGCAGGGATGCAGGAGTTCAGTATTTTGAATGTTTCGATCATGTCCCTTCTCAGTCTCCTCTTTTCAAGGGAGAAGAGGCCCAGTTTCTCCAGTCTCTCACTGTACAGCAACTCCTCCAGCCCTTTAACCATTTTAGTCATCCTTTTCTGGACCCTTTCGAGTAGTACCATGTCCTTCTTCATGTACGGCAACCAGTGCTGGACGCAGTATTCCAGGTGAGGGCGCACCATGGACCGGTACAGCGGCACGATAACCTTCTCCGATCTGTTTGTGATCCCCTTCTTAATCATTCCTAGCATTCTGTTCACCCTTTTTGCTGCCGCCGCGCATTGCGTGGACGGCTTCATCGACTTGTCTATCAGAACTCCCAAGTCTCTTTCTCCAAGTACCGCCCAGGACATCCTGTATTCATGCATGAGATTTTTGTTACTGACATGCATCACTTAACACTTATCCATGTTGAACCTCATTTGCCATGTCGATGCTCATTTCTCGAGCTTGATTATGTTACGTTGCAGATCTTCGCAATCCCCCTGTGTCTTCACTATTTGCCCAGTATTTAATGTTCTTCGTGTTTATATATATGCATGAACTAAATGCATTTTGGTTTTCACATAACCCATATCATGCTGTATCCTAGGAAAAGGCAGAGTATTACATTACATTACATTACATTAGTGATTTTTATTCCGCTTGTACCTTGCGGTTCAAAGCGGTATCAAATATAAATGTAAAAAATGTGGTTTGGAGTCTCTTTTCAGCAGAAACAAGCAGCAGCAATCTGACACCATTTCAGCTCTTAAGATTGCCTCACTTATTAAATACAATATTATCTATAAAGCTAGGAACCACACATTTTCAAAGGAGATAATTTGTCTGTGTCATAAAGTCCAAGATATCAAGGCTTTAAAAGTCAATTTTGTTCAATCCAACACCACCAATTTCTTGCTTCTAGGGCTAATAAAACATCAGAGCATCTTCAAGAGAATTTTGACAGGCAGATAGAGTCCAGTGTGTGCCAAAACCAACTAAGTGTTGCCAGAAAGGAAAGACACAGTTCCACTGTGCACTTAAAACTCTTTTCCTCACTCAGAAATCCCCTGGAACTTCGTAAGGAAATTAAGCCCATAACTAGCCTCTTATCAAATTCTGTATGTAGATTTTTAAATGGGCACGATTCTCACCATAAACAAAAATCTAGTAGCCCCTTCTGGATTCTGTAGAGGTAAAAAAAAAAAACCCAAAAATCACTGCTTTCACTTATCTCTTCTGTAAGATGAAATATGGGACCTGATTTATAGTTTTTGATGTGAAGCGCTGGTAGCCTCTTTGTAATTTTAGGAGGCTTTACATTATTATTATTATTATTATATTACTAGTGTTTAAGCCCGTTACATTAACGGGTGCTAGAATACATGTTTGTCTGTCTTTCTGTCTCTCTCCCTTCTGCTGTCTATCTTTCTTTCTTTCTCTCTCTGCCTCCCACTGTCTGTCTGTCTGCCTGGCCCCCTTTGTCTGTGTGTCTTTCTTTCTGTCTGTCTCACTCCCTGGCCCCCTGTCTGTCTATCTTTCTTGCTTTCTGTCTCTCCATGGCTCCCGTCTTTTGTTCTCGTGCACTGCCTGTCTGTCTTTCTGTCTCCCCCCTAAAGCAAACCAAGATTGCTCCCTGCCCCCCAACACCCCCCCCCAAAGCAAAGCAAGTTCGCTCCCTGGACCCCTTTCCCCCCCCCCCGGTCCCTATTCCCTGTGCAGCATCATCATTCCCTCCCCCTCCACTTCCCTGTGTAGCTGTAGCAGCAGCATTCCCCCTCCCCTCCCTTCCCTGTGCAGCAACATCGTTTGTTTCTGGCCGGCTCCCTTGCAGTCCCTTGCTGAAGTTATTTTTGATTTTAAAACTGTGGCGGTCACGGCCCCCCAAGTACTGTTCTGCGGCCCATGGTCTGGCCGGCTCCCTTACAGTCCCTTGCTGAAGTTATTTTTAAGTTCAAAACTATTGTGGCGGCTCCTTCTCTCTGACGTGATTTCAGAGAGGCTTCCGATGCAGGTGCGGCTCTTGAGAGGAGCCGCCACAGTGGTTTTGAACTTAAAAATAACTTCGGCAAGGGACTGTAAGGGAGCCGGCCAGACCGTGGGCCGCAGAACAGTACTTGGGGGGCCGTGAGTTTGAGACCGCTGTGTTAAAAGGAGTGAGGGCGGGAGGGGGGAGTCGCCTCCATGGTCACCGCCTCCGTGCATCCCTGCATAAGGTGCCTTCGCGTGTGCAGAAAAAACCACCAATGACTCCTTCCCTTGTGCATGCGAAGCCATGGAGTTACGACCACAAACGCAGGGATCATAGAGTGTGAAGTGCGCATGCGTGCTTAGGGTTTTATTATGACAGATATTGATTTTTAATTTGATATATTGTATGCGATTCTGTTTGTGTATGTACTTTACTGTGACCCGCCTTGGTAAAAGCAGGGCATAAATAAAGAAATACAAATGACAACCAGTTATCTGGGGGCAATCCCTAGCAAGCACAGTGTTTGGGGGGAGGGGTTTAATTGTGGTTATAGCATTTATAATGCCACAAATATTCAGCACTGTTATCCATAAAGACAGCAACACTGAATATGCATAAAGACTAATGACTAGCACCAGTTCTATGAATAACAGTAATATTCAGCTGCTACCAGTATAGAAACGTGAATTACTATAGATAATTATTGCTATAAATAGCTATATAACTTCTGTATGTAGCTAACCAGACAGGTGACAATTCTATTAGTGGGCACAGTCTTTAGGTGCCCAAATGTTCCACAGGGAGCCAATTCTAACACGGCTCCTGAACACCCAGATTCTGATATAAAATACTAGCTTAAACCTACACTGGCATGCCTAACATTTCCCACATCCGCGATTACACCAGCCATAGACCTGGCATAATTGTGACTGCATAAATGCAGAAGGGCACACATAATTAATAGAATTCTGTACACTGTACCTTCTGGAAAAAAAAAAAAATCACATACGGTGGTCACATAGGGGAGGCAGACCTGTCTATGCTCCTCCTCCTGTCTATGCCCCTCTTATGTGAACGCCCCCTTGTATTTATGCGCTATGCCACTTTATATGCACCCTCACTATGGTCCAGCACTAATAGTGTGGTCTGTAAGAATTTTCTTCAGCAGTATTCACCCAATGCTGCTGAAAATTCATGTAGGGAAGGTTTACACATTTACTGGTCATCACTAAACATAAAAGGGAAAGGATTTCATATACCAAATTTCTGTGTTTACAATTGAAGCAGTTTACAAGTTAAAAATGCTGCACAAGTGACTCTGTACAGCGCTGCATGCGTCTGGTAGTGCTACAGAAATAATTAATAGTAGTATATACAAGTACTTATTTTGTACCTGGGTTAAGTGACTTGCCCAGAGTCACAAGCAATGGCAATGGGTTCTTAGGCCACTACACTAACCATTAAGCAGCTCCTCCACACCATTAAAAAAAACCTGTTTGAATATGCAGCCCATCATTTCTACAGTTCTATGAGACATACACAGAGTTGTATACATAAGACCGAACTTGATCCATAGATATGGCAATCTATTCAAGACAAACAGGGCAAATAAAACATCAGTGAATTTCATTTATTATGGGAAATGATTAAAACAATATGAATATAAAAAGGAGAATAAGGGGATTAAGATTTAAAAGCAGCCTCAAAAAGATGTTTTTAACCTGGACATCAGTAAGATCACACAGGAAGCATGACACCCTTTCTCAAGAAGCCTATTCCATGCATATGGTGGCAGTGGAGAAGAAGGGGACAGATAAGAGTGGCTTACCTGATGACCAATGTTCATGAGGAGGAGTGTGAGGAGAAATAGCATAGTTACTCATTTGTAGCAGGTGTTATCCGAGGACAGCAGGCTGATATTCTCACATGTGGGTGGCATCATTCACAGAGCCTGGTATGAACAGTATTAAAGTGTACTGTCACTTTAAAAAATGTTCAAAGTCGCAAAATTGTCCGCAGTGCACATGAACTATGCCTTCCCACCCAATATTGGCTCTTGGGACCATCAGTTCCGTAAAAAAGTTAAGAAGTCAACTAGGGGAGGTGGGAGTATTGTAAGAATATATATATATGCTGTCCTAAGATAATGACAATGACGACATTAATAACGACAATGTCTATGCTAATGACATCACAGAAGCTGACTTCCACTGTCTGTCTGGAATTCTGATGAGAAATCCTGTTTTGAAGGATTTTAAATGTGTTAAAACTTGGGGATGGAGGTTAGGGAACAGGAGGATTATGTGGGAGGGATTGTTTATCTAAACCAGTGTCTCAAACTTTTTCAAGCCGGGGCACACTAAAGGTAGTGGCCACGGCTTGAAGCACCCAGAAGTGCACGAATGTCGCTATGATGACATCACGCATATGCGTGACATCATCACATCGACGTCCACACATGTGCAGAGGCCCTCCAGATGGGCCCTGAGACGCCAGTTGGGGGTGCCAGCAGGGAAGAGGGCCGAAGAGAAGGAGAGGCACTGGCTCCAGCTGATTGCCTACAACAGTGTTTCTCAACTACTTCAAGCTAAGTACCCCCTAAGTCTAACAAATATCAACTGAGTACCCCAATCACAGACTTCCCTAGGCCCACCCAAACCTTTGACCCAGATCCCATTCCCTTTACTAATTGCAATGCAATTTTTTCTATTCATTTTCATATACACACAATATACACAGCAGATATAAATTCTCAAAACTGACACTCAATCGCTATATTGAAAATAAAATAATTTTACATTACATTACATTAGGGACTTCTATTCCGCCTATACCTTGCAGTTCAAGGCGGATTACAAAAGAGCTAACTGGACATTTCCAGTGAAGTTACAACAGTTTTGGGGTTTTTTTGTTACAAGGGAGGAAAGGTAGCTGGATTAATTCCGGAAGAACTTGCAAATTGGATATTAAATTGACTGTACATTACTGTGTGATATAACAAATAGATTACAGTTAGAGTACAAATAAGATTACGTTACATTTCAGGGATCTGAATACTTGGTTGGTGTTTTGGGGAGGAAGAGATTATTTAAGTGGAGGTTTTGGGGGAGAATTTATCTAGGAGGAGGGGGAAGGGTTGGGTTAAGATATCTGGATACATTTTTTGAAAAGTAGGGTTTTGATTTCTTTTCGAAAAGTTTTGAAGTCGCCCGTTGCCGTCAACAGGTTGGAGATGGAGTGGTTAAGTTTTGCTGCTTGCGTCGCCAGAAGGTTATCAAACATCTTTTTGCGCTGAGTGCCCTTGAGTGGAGGGAAGGCAAAAGGGTTTGGAGTTCTTCTTTGTCTTGAGGTGAGGAACTGGTTTAGGCGGTTGTTTAGATAGGGGGATGGAGCTGTTTAATGCTTTGAATAATAGACAGTAGAATTTGAATTGAATTCGTGCTTGCATAGGTAGCCAGTGAGAGTCTAGGAAGGCAGTTGTAATACCTACTGAAGATCCTCTGCAGGCTGCTGTAATTAGCTTTAAAGGTGAGACTGGAGTCCAGGGGGAAAGCCAGAGGACGCTAGAGAGAAGGGGGGATAACATGCAGGCCTTCGGTGAATTAGGCAATGCTGGCACTATACCGCGTAGGAAAGTCAGCTGGCAGGAGCCTCTCTTCCTCCTCAGTGTGCCGCAGCACACTTGGAATCTCAGGAGGCACACTAGTGTGCCTTGGCACACAGTTTGAGATAAACTGATCTAAACAGATATTGTTTAGACTGCTGTTATTATAAGCGTTGTGTAGTTTTACACTAATAAAAATATTTAATGTAAAAAAAAATTGTGCTAAAACTTATGGCAAGGACGTCTAGTTCTTTGTATACTGGCTCACCAGGATAACCCAAGTTTCTAATCTTGGTTTATATTTGAGTCAACCTTTTTTTTCTCCTTTTTGGGGAGAAAGAGGTCAGCTCAGTTTATATTCAGATTGGTTTATATTTGATTATATACAGTACTTGTAAACATGCTATTAGCTGACATCCAAGGTCAGCCATCTGTAGTGGGCCCTGATCTAGCTTCTCAGAAATTGTGTAGGAGCGAGCTTCACAGGAATATTGGAATGAAGTCCGTCTCACTTGCTACTTTCTTGGTGAGACATTCTGTACCATCTAGAAGCCCATCTGCCCTCATGTGTGACTACTAATAACCTGATGGCCCATGTTTGTCATCTCAGTATGAACTCAGTTTGTCGCCAGGCTGAACTCAGTTTGGGTATGGTTTGTGGAGAAGGAAGAAAAGAAAGAAGATTCTTGGTTGGTTTATGCATCTCTGTGAAGAGATTGTTTTTATGTGCTAAGACCAAAATAAGAAAGAATTCTGCAGTTGCTGATTACTTGCTTTTGTCAGACTAAATCCTACTGCTAGGCCAGTGCAAGGAGTTGAACCTTTCTTGTACCAGAACTAAGGGGCTCGCTGTAAGGTTTGTACTCCTCAAGAGGAATAATTTCATCACCATTGGACGCTGACACAACTGAACGTAAGGTGAGAATGGGGTACCTTGTAGAGTTCTAGGGGCTAGATTAGTCACATGTCCTTTATTTGCTAAGGGTCAGTAATTCTGGGACACTTGGTAATTAGCCTAATATAGTTGTTGCTTTTTAATATTTTCTCAGGAAATTTATTCAGTTTAACAATATATATTTTGTAGGGTTACTTTACATATATTTTCAGTATTACCATTTATATATCTACATATATTTTGTGTAATCATTAGTATATTTTTGTAACTATTGTTGTAACCTGATTACCATAACTTCTAAGTATTTTTATCTAATAAATAATATATAATCTCACATTGGCATTATTTCTTCTTTTAAGGCAGCAATCCTAGAATCATAAGGATATCTTAGGTGCTATCATATTCCTAGCAGACGAGTCCAGAATAATTACCGAGTGATTTTATGTTTTCTAATTGTACCTACATTCCTCATGACAGACTCATCAGAAAATTAGAGTGTTATAGGATAGGAGACAATGTTCTGATGTGGATTAGGAATTGGTTATTGGACAAAAAACAGAGTTAAATGACTATTTTTCTCAATGGAGGGTGAATAATGGGAGTGCCAGTTCTCGCGGGATTCACAGCTCTCGTGGCAACCTATCAAGGAGCGGTGTAGGGCCAGCTAGGAGCATGAAAAGCTCACTCCTGTGTGTTGGCCCGGGTGCATCGCTGGCTACTTGCAATCATAAGGAGGGATACACTGCTGGACCACCAGGGTACGCGAGGGAGGGTGGTAATTATTAGTGTCGGCCGGGGCAGGAGATGGGAGGGATCCCTCCTGTCCCAGCCTACCACTAGGTGGTTTCAGTTAAGGGGAAGAGTTAATCTGCTGGCTGGGTTGGAGTGCAGAGGGGAGTATGGGACAATCAAGCCACTGTGACATCACAGATGAGGTTGGCTCTTTTTAATGGGACGAGGGTACAGGGAAGGAAGGTGGGACAGGGTATAGAGCCTAGTAGGGAGGGGGGACAGTGTTCAGAGCCTGGCAGGGAAGGGGGCTTGGTTCAGAGCCTGGTAGAGAATGGAACTGAGTGCAGAGCCTTGCAGGGCAGGGAGGGAAGGGGGCTGGGTACAGAACTTGGCAAGGGGGGGGCTGAGTGCAGAACCTGGCAGGCGAGGGTGTGAGGGAGGGGACACTGGGTGCAGATCTTGGCAGGGCATGGCACTTGAATATTAAGCCCCCGTCTTATATTCGAGTCAACCATTTTTCCTCCTTTTTGTGGGGGAAATGGGGATCTCAACTTATATTCAGATCGACTTATATTCAAGTATATACGGTAAATTGAATTATTCCTAGTATAAGCAGCATAAAATCTGTTTTACCACTTGGGATCTAGCTAGTTACTTGGGACATGGATTGGCCACTGTTGGAAACAGGATACTGGATTGATGGACCTTCAGTCTGTCACAGTATGCCAATTCTTATGTTCTTATTATTGACACAGACATGGGGGAAGCCACTGTTTGTCATGGAATTGGTAGCATGGAATGTTGCTACTATTTGGATTTCTACCAGGTACAGGATTGGCCAATGTGGAAAAGGGATACTGGGCTGGATGGATCATTGGTCTGACCCAGTATGGTTATTCCTATGTTCTTATGGTCATATGACCTCATTTTGTGCAGAACACTAACTCAATCTATCTATAAAGGAACAGTATTTTGTCATGACACTGTCACGCCCCCTCCCCTTTGGACAAAAATGCAGACACCTGGGAACAGAAGTGCATGTCCCTGAATGAGCTACTTTCAGATTCACCTGAACAAGCAACAGCTACCAAGCAGTTTCATTTTTATTTTCTGGGATACTAGTTTAATTCCACTGTCCCTGGCACATTCCATGAGTGTGAACTCAGTGATTCCGGCCATCTTACAATATGCTAACATGCAAATACAGGAACTGCAGTCTCACGCCATTCCACAAGCAGCTGGATGCCTAAACCTTTGTGTTTTCAAAAACACTTTGGGTTTGTAATTGGATAAAAAGGGTAAATGTAAATTTCCATTCCCTTCAAACTTTGTACAATATATCATCAGGTTATAATTATTGTATTTATATTTTAGCAGGAGAATGCATTTAAGTGAAGCAGAAAAATACCAAATTCAACTAAGACCCCTAGGGATAAAGTGGATGAATGGTGTTTACAAACACACTGTCCATACTATTTCTGCAAACAGATGTAAATAAAAATGAACAGAGCCAAGGCAAAATAATAAAACACTGGTTTCCTGCAATATTACGCTGCAGTTGTACCTTAGCAACCATAATTGCTAGAAATCTTTATAGCAACATTTTATTACTACAAAATTATGTTCCCACGAAGACATAGATCAAAGAAAAAGCAAGTGGGAAATGAGAGATAAAACACCGAAGTACAGCGTTAATCAGCATCCCCCAACGATCCCCCTCCCCCCAACTACCACTGATCCAGTAGATGTAACCCAATACCAGCAAACCCCACCAAAACAATAAGGTTCAGGAATCTGTGTTATGATAATACCCGAGCCCCTACCCCCACAAAACAGGACTAAGTTACATGCCCCATCAAACAGTAGTAACCCTCCCCCCACCCCAACTCAAAATAATCACAAAAATCTGAAATAGATCTCATCCCAGACGAACACCTAGCCCATTAGCAAAGCTTTTGATAGCGTCCCACACCGCAGGCTGTTGAACAAACTAAAATCGATGGGATTAGGGGACACATTCACTGCATGGGTAAAGGATTGGTTAGATGGTAGGCTTCAAAGGGTAATGGTAAACGGTACCCCTTCCAAAACATCAGCAGTAACGAGTGGAGTACCTCAGGGCTCCGTCTTAGGGCCGATTCTATTCAATTTATTCATAGGAGATTTGACCCAAGGGCTTAGAGGAAAAATATCACTGTTTGCCGACGACGCCAAACTATGCAACATAGTAGGCAAAGGCAGTGTTCCTGACCTTATGATGCAAGACCTACAGAAATTGGAACAGTGGTCATCAACTTGGCAGCTAGGCTTCAATGCTAAAAAATGTAAAGTAATGCACCTAGGCAAAAAAAAATCCACACAGAACTTACTCACTAAATGGTGAAACCTTGTCCAGGACCACGGTGGAACGTGATTTAGGAGTGATCATTAGCGATGATATGAAGGCTGCCAATCAGGTGGAGAAGGCTTCGTCCAGGGCAAGACAAATGATGGGCTGCATCCGGAGGGGTTTTGTCAGCAGAAAACCTGAAGTCATAATGCCACTGTACAGATCCATGGTGAGACCCCATCTCGAGTATTGTGTTCAATTCTGGAGACCGCACTACCGGAAAGATGTGTTGAGAGTTGAGTCGGTTCAGCGTATGGCTACCAGGATGGTCTTGGGGCTCAGGGATCTCACGTATGAGGAAAGGTTAAAAAAATTGCGGATGTACTCACTGGAGGAGCGAAGAGAGAGGGGGGGACATGATTGAGACCTTTAAGTATATCACAGGGCATATAGAGGTGAAAGATGATATCTTCAGTCTTACAGGGCCCTCGGTAACCAGAGGGCACTCGCTGAAAATCAGGGGAGGGAAGTTTCAAGGTGATGCTAGGAAGTATTTCTTCACCGAAAGGGTGGTCGATCATTGGAACGAGCTGCCTCAGCAGGTGATTGAGGCCAGTAGCGTGTTGGATTTCAAGAGGAAATGGGATATTCACGTGGGATCTATAGGGGAGTAGAAGTCAGGGAGTGGGTCATTGGTATGGGCAGACTCGATGGGCTGTGGCCCTTTTCTGCCGTCAATTTCTATGTTTCTATGTTTCTATGTTTCTATTAGGAAATCCTTCCACTCTAATATTTACTCCACCCAACCATCCGCGCTCCTACCCAATGTCCTCCACCCAATTCTAAAACTCATCCCTTTTCCCATCCTCCCCCATTCACACACCACAACACTCACAGGGCATTCAGAAGACTATGGCTCTTAGGATGTAACTGCCGTAAATATGGATCCCAAGTTTGCAGAAATCGCTGACCCTCTTTCCTAGAACCCCTCGCATCCCTCGCGTTCCAGCAGGTCAATTGATGCACATCAGCCCGCCAAAGCCAAAACTCGGGGGGGAGGGCTCACTAGAAGTCCAATGTTTCATAATGCATTTGCGAGCCACCAAACCAAGCTTAAGACATGATAATCTGCGTGCCCCTCCCATAGCCCCAAACACCTCAGGTAAGTCCAATACTAATTGTTCCGGGGTACCTAACAAGGCAAGATGAAGATCATGACGCATAAAATGTAAAATGTCCCTCCAATACGACTGAATGGAACTACACCCCCAAAACAAGTGACCAAACGTCCCTTCCTCTGTCCCACATTTAGAACACGATGGAGTAGCAGCTCCCCCACAATAAAATTATTGTTTAGGGGTTACACAAACTTTTATTAAAGGCAGACAGAAACCCAGGCATTCATAAAAGTGAGGAGAAGAGTGGCCTAGTGATTAGAGCTAATGCCTCAGCACCCTGTTTGTGAGTTTGATCCCAGCCTACTTCCTTTGACCCTGTGTAAGTCACTTAATCCTGCATTGTTCCAGGTAGCACAGTTAGATTGTGAGCTTGCTGGAACAGGTAGGTAAAATATTTAATAGTACCTGATTACTATTCAATGCATTCTAAACCGCTATAGGTAAATTTCTTCATGAAAAAGCAGTTAATAAATCCCAATAATTAAATTAAATTATAAAAGTGCATCCAGACTCAATCAAAATGTATAAAGCAATTTGGTTAGTGTCTTAGTGATAGAGGTGTGGTAAACCCTGATTGATTTTCAGAGGAATGTGTTCACGAGGAGCTAGCTTAACTGAAGGTGGACAACACAATGGTTTTATTGAATACATTGGAATTACGGTGGATGGGAGGGGGTGAAAATGGTTTCTCATATATTTATTGATGGATGTAAGTGCTGTTTTTCAAATTACTTATATGTATTCCCTTATGCACTGTTTTTAGACTGAAAAATTAATAAAGATATATATTAAAAAAACAACTTATATTTGGATAGTCTTATATTCAAGTATAGTTTGGAGGCTGTTTTTTTACATCAGTGGTCCCCAACCCTGGCCTGGAGGACCACTAGCCAGTCTGGTTTTCAGGATAGCCCTAATGAATATGCATTCCTATCATCTTCATTACATGCAAATCTCTTTCATGCATATTCATTAGGGCAATCCTGAAAACCTGACTGGCTAGTGGTACTCCAGGACAGGGTTGGGGGCCACTGTTTTACAAAGTCTATATTGTACGTCAATAAAGGATAACAATTTAAACATGAATAAAAACTTCATGAGGTCAGACACCTAACCAACCCTCTCCGAACTTCAGCCAGGACAGAGGAGTTGCATGCTATTATATCTGTGTGGATTGCAGCTGGCCTTAATCTTTGGTTGGAGTTTGCAGGTTAAAAATATACATTTTGTTTAGTTTCTAGTTCCAGTGAGATTTTGTGTCTTTTTTATTTTATTTTTATTATTATTATTTCTGGGGCAAAGTCAATTTTGCTCAGTTATTTACAATACAGGGGAAAAAAATTAACCCCCTTTTTACTAAGGTGCGCTAAGCGTTTTAGCATGTGCTAACCGCTAACACGTCCATATACTAACATGCACACATTAGCGTTTAGTGCGTGGTTAGTGCACGCTAAAAAGCATAGCGCACCTTAGTAAAAGGAGCCCTATGTTTTTTCCTGTTATTTCACATTAATAAAATGGGAAAATGGTGTTGAGATTTCCCATATCATTTCAAATGAATATATATCCCTACATCTCTACCTAGTGAAGAGTGTTAACTAATCAAAAGTCAGTCAAAACAAAACTAAATTTAGTCCCATAAGAAAGGTAAAACTCGCAAGTTGTTTATTGACATTAAAAAAATACAAGTATAATAAACATTTCAGTTGACTTCCTTCTTCATGCAGCAGAGAAAGCAATGTTACTTACCGTAACAGTTGTTATCCAGGGACAGCAGGCAGCTATTCTCACTCAATCACTCTAAAATTGTCCGTACCGGGGCTCCGTCGGTGCCATCACCCATCAGTCAAGAATATGCTGCCTGCTTGTCCTGGGATAATGTTTGATGCAAACACTGGGTGACAAATGCCCATCATACTCCACAGTGAAGAAATGGTGTATAAACTTTCAGCGTGGAGATTGATACCAAAGATGCAGCAAAGTCTGACAAGCCTCAAACAGTGTCAACTCCTGAAATAATAATAATAATAATAACTTTATTTTTCTATACCGCCATAGTCAGATGACTTCTAGCGGTTTACATCGAAAGAAGGCTGGACATTCAGAGAATTACAAATGCATGAGGGGAATGTTACAGAAGAAAAGGGTTGTAGTGGAGGGGAATGTAAGAGGGGTTGAAAGGGGGAGGGAAAGTGAGAGGGGTAGGAATTGCCTGAAGATTGCTTTGGGTTTGTAGGGGGAAAAAGCGTAGTCTGTTTAGGAAATTGCTGACCATGTGCATGACCTGAATTTGGCAGATCGGCGAATATTGGCTAAAACAATTGCTGAAATATAAGATATCTGGGGAATGTGTTGGGTGTATAATCCACGAGCAGTTGGGTATACAGAACCTCTCAGCCAAGCAGGTGCCCAAATTTTGAATGCTGATGAGAAAAGACGTTGAGTGGATACTTACAAGTTGATTTTGCAGCATTTTCAGTGAAATGGTGCCAACATTTTGGAACGACTAGTTACTATTGATGAAACATGGTAATACCACTATGATCCTGAGATAAAACAATAGTCCATGCAATGGTAATACTCAGGTGCTCCAATGCCAAGGAAATTCAAGACCCAGAGGTCAACAGGAAAAGTCATGGACACACTGTTTTGGGATCAGGAAGGTGTTGTAATGACTATCTTCCAAGGGGTCAAACAGTTAATGGCGAATTCTATTGTAACTTGCTGTGCCGATTAAAGAAGGCATTGAAAGAAAAAAGGAGAGGGAAGCTGCAGAAAGGAGTTCTCTTTTTGCAAGACAATACACATGCTCACAAGGCTGGCAAAAAGCACAGTTACTTACCGTAACAGGTGTTATCCAGGGACAGCAGGCAGATATTCTTGACTGATGGGTGACGGCACCGACGGAGCCCCGGTACGGACAATTCTAGAGTGATTGCACTCTAAGAACTTTAGAAAGTTCTAGCTCGGCCGCACCGCGCACGCGCGAGTGCCTTCCCGCCCGACAGAGGCGCGCGGTCCCTCAGTTAGTGTAAGCCAGCTAAGAAGCCAACCCGGGGAGGTGGGTGGGACGCAAGAATATCTGCCTGCTGTCCCTGGATAACACCTGTTACGGTAAGTAACTGTGCTTTATCCCAGGACAAGCAGGCAGCATATTCTTGACTGATGGGTGACCTCCAAGCTAACAAAAAGAGGGATGGAGGGAAGGTTGGCCATTATGAAAACAAATTTTGCAAAACAGATTGGCCGAAGTGTCCATCCCGTCTGGAGAATGCATCCAGACAATAATGAGATGTAAAAGTGTGAACTGAGGACCAAGTAGCAGCTTTGCAGATTTCCTCAATAGGAGTGGAACGGAGGAAAGCTACAGATGCTGCCATAGCTCTGACTCTATGGGCCGTGACAGAACCTTCCAGTGTCAGTCCGGTCTGAGCATAACAGAATGAAATGCACGCTGCCAGCCAATTAGACAACGTACGTTTAGAAACAGGACGTCCCAATTTATTCGGATCAAAGGACAGAAAAAGTTGAGGAACTGATCTGTGGGGTTTCGTACGCTCTAGATAGTAAGCTAGAGCCCGTTTACAATCCAAAGTATGCAGAGCTTGTTCCCCAGAATGAGAATGAGGTTTTGGAAAGAAAACCGGTAGAACAATGGATTGGTTGAGATGGAATTCAGAGACAACCTTAGGGAGAAACTTTGGATGTGTACGCAAAACCACCTTGTCATGGTGAAAAACCGTAAAAGGTGGATCTGCGACAAGTGCATGAAGCTCACTGACCCTCCTGGCAGAGGTAAGAGCAATAAGGAAAAGCACTTTCCAAGTGAGAAATTTGAAAGGAGATGTAGCCAATGGTTCAAATGGAGGCTTCATCAAGGCGGAAAGAACCACATTGAGATCCCAGAGAACAGGAGGGGCTTTAAGAGGTGGTTTCACATTGAAAAGTCCACGCATGAACCTGGATACCAGGGGATGAGCTGAAAGAAGTTTTCCATGGACTGGCTCATGAAAAGCTGCAATGGCACTGAGGTGGACTCTGATGGAAGAGGACTTAAGGCCAGAGTCAGACAAAGAAAGCAAATAATCCAACAACGTCTCCACTGCCAGGGAAGTGGGATCAAGATGATGAAGAAGACACCAGGAAGAAAATCTCGTCCACTTTTGATGGTAACATTGCAGAGTGGCTGGTTTCCTGGAGGCATCCAGAATGGAACGAACGGGCTGCGACAAAAGAGTATCAGTCGAAGTCAGCCCGAGAGATACCAAGCTGTCAGGTGCAGAGACTGGAGGTTGGGATGTAGAAGGGTTTCCTGCTGTTGCGTAAGCAGAGATGGAAACAGAGGAAGAAGAAAAGGTTCCCTGGAACTGAGTTGAAGTAGAAGGGAGAACCAATGTTGCCTGGGCCACCTCGGAGCAATTAGAATCATGGTGGCTCTTTCCCTCTTGAGCTTGAACAAGGTTCTCAACATGAGAGGCAGAGGAGGGAAGGCGTACAGGAACAGATTCGACCAGTCGAGGAGAAAAGCATCTGCTGCTAGACGGTGCGGAGAGTAAAGTCTGGAGCAGAATAGGGGCAGCTGATGATTGTGAGGAGCTGCAAAGAGGTCTATCTGAGGAGTGCCCCATTGAGTGAAGATAGACTGTAGAGTTACAGGATCGAGTGTCCACTCGTGAGGTTGGAGAATTCTGCTGAGTTTGTCCGCTAAAGAATTCTGTGCCCCCTGAATGTATATAGCTTTCAGGAAGAGATGGTGATCTATGGCCCAAGTCCAGATCTTCTGGGCTTCCTGGCATAAAAGGCGAGAGCCTGTCCCACCCTGTTTGTTGATGTAGTACATCGCAACCTGATTGTCTGTGCACAACAGAAGGACCTGAGGAAAGAGAAGATGTTGGAAGGCCTTGAGGGCATAAAACATCGCTCTGAGTTCCAGGAAATTGATTTGATGCTTCTTTTCCTGGGCTGTCCAAAAACCTTGAGTCTGGAACTCGTTCAAGTGAGCTCCCCATGCATACAGAGAGGCGTCGGTGGTGATGACTAGTTGATGAGGAGGCTGATGGAACAGAAGACCTCTGGATAGATTTGAGGATACCAACCACCATTGAAGAGACTGACGCAGAGATAATGTCACAGATATGTGTCGTGAGCAAGGATCCGACGCTTGGGACCACTGAGTAGCAAGGGTCCATTGAGGAGTGCGCAGGTGAAGACGTGCGTGAGGTGTGACATGAACTGTGGATGCCATGTGCCCCAAGAGTACCATCATCTGTCTGGCTGAGATGGAAGGTAGTGAAAGCACCTGCTGACATAGAGACTGAAGGGTCTGAAGACGATTGGATGGTAGGAAAGCTCTCATTTGGAGTGTATCTAGGATCGCTCCAATGAATTGAAGTCTTTGAGTGGGGATGATATGAGATTTGGGTAGATTGATCTCGAACCCCAGAATTTGTAGAAACTGGATGGTTTGGTTGGTGGCCAGGAGAACTGCTTGAGCGGATGTGGCTTTGATCAACCAGTCGTCCAGGTAAGGGAATACATGAAGGTAGTGAGAGCGTAGAAATGCCGCTACCACAATGAGACATTTGGTGAATACCCTTGGAGATGAGGCTAGACCGAAGGGCAGTACCTTGTATTGGTAATGACAATGATTGATCATGAATCGGAGATATGGTCTTGAGGTTACATTGATGGGTATGTGAGTGTAAGCCTCTTTGAGATCGAGGGAGCATAGCCAGTCGTTTTGATTTAGAAGGGGATAAAGGATGGCTAAAGAAAGCATCTTGAATTTTTCTTTTACCAGATGTTTGTTGAGATCGCGAAGATCTAGGATGGGTCTGAGATCTCCAGTTTTTTTGGGGACTAGAAAATAACGGGAGTAGAATCCCTGCCCCTTTTGATCTAGAGGAACTTCTTCTATAGCGTTCAGAAGGAGGAGGGATTGGACCTCCTGAATAAGGAGGGCCGATTGAGGACTGTTCAAAGCAGACTCTTTTGGCAGGCTTTGAGGTGGAAGAGTCTGAAAGTTGAGAGAGTAGCCGTGGCGGATGATGTTGAGGACCCATTGGTCCGACGTGATTACTTCCCACCGGCTGAGGAACAGAGAAAGTCGACCTCCTATAGGCTGAGGCAGGAGAGCAGGAATAGGGATACTGGCTATACTGTGGAGAATGAAGTCAAAAGGGCTGTGACTTCTGCTGAGGAGGTTGTTTCACAGATTGTTGTTGCTGCTGCTGTCTGGGAGGCTGACGTTGTTGTTGCCTCTGACGCCTGGGTTGCTGAGCAGTGGTAGTTAATGGACGAGCTGTGAAGCGGCGTTGATAGGCCGACTGCTGTCTATATGGTTTTGGTGGAGGAGGCTTCTTTTTATTTTTAAGCAGAGTATCCCAGCGCGTCTCATGAGCCGAGAGCTTTTGTGTGGTTGAGTCCATGGAATCCCCAAAGAGCTCATCCCCTAGGCACGGGGCGTTGGCTAACCGATCTTGATGGTTAACATCAAGCTCGGATACCCGAAGCCAGGCCAAATGGCGCATAGCCACCGACATTGCTGTCGCTCTGGATGTAAGTTCAAAGGTGTCATATATGGATCTAACCATAAACTTACGCAATTGGAAAAGAGACGACAAGCAGGTGTGAAAAGAGGAATGCTTTCGTGAAGGAAGATATTTTTCGAAAGAAGCCATGGTGGTAAGGAGATGCTTTAAATAAAAAGAGAAATGAAAAGCATAATTACTAGCCCTATTTGCTAACATAGCATTTTGGTAGAGCCTCTTACCAAATTTATCCATGGCCCTTCCTTCTCTGCCAGGAGGGACAGATGCATATACACTGGCTCCTGAAGTCTTTTTAAGGGTGGATTCGACAAATAATGACTCGTGTGGAAGTTGAGGTTTGTCGAACCCAGGAATGGGAATTACTTTATATAGAGAATCCAGTTTACGTGGGGCCCCTGGGACAGTTAAAGGAGTCTCTAAATTTTTATAGAAAGTTTCCCTCAAGATGTCATGAAGGGGAAGTTTCAAAAATTCCTTTGGAGGCTGATCAAAATCAAGGGCATCCAAAAAAGCTTTAGACTTTTTGGATTCAGCCTCCAAAGGAATGGACAAGGATTCACACATCTCTTTCAAAAAACAGGAGAAAGAGGAAGTGACCTGTTTGGAGGATGGGTCAGGGACAGCCGAATCCTCCTCCTCTGAGGAACATTCGCCTTCAGAAAGAAAGGGTTCCTCTGAGTCCCCCCACAGATCAGGATCCCTGACATGGGAAGCATGGTCCTGAGACTCCGGTGTCGACGTTTGAATGTGTCGGGTTTTGCGCACCGACTTACCCGACCTCATCGATACCGAGTCAGGAGATGTTATCGGTCGCACCGGTGCCGAAGTCTGTACCGATTGATGGTGAGCTCTCGGCTCCGGTGCAAGAACTGGCATCGATACCGATGAGGTTAGGTGAAGCGGTACCGAAACAGTGGAAGCGGGTAATACGGGTTCCACAATCGGTATCGATACGGGTTGTTCCACAACTGGTACCGATAGCTGGGTGCGGGCCGGCACCGGAAGGTTCGGTGTCATGATAGCAGGAAGGAGTCTTTCTAATTGCTCCTTAAGCTGCACCTGAAGGATGGCCGTAATGCGGTCATCGAGGGATGGCACAAGTACCGCTTTTTTCTTCTGCGGTACCTGCGGTGCCGCTCGACGCCCCGGAGATGAGGAGCCCGATGTCGAGGGACTCACCTCTATAGGGGCGGAGCGCTTCCGCTGGCGTCTTACAGGCGGCAGGATTGGACTCACTGCACTCGAGGCCGGAAGACGTTCCAGCGGGGAAGGCTTCTTAGCCGGCTTACCTGACTGTTGAGATGCCGGTGTGGAATCACGCGGCGTCGAAGACGAGGGTGCCGACTGAATCGGTGCCGAAGCCGGAGTCGAAGGAACGGGGTCGGACATCTCGGTACCGAACAGTAATCGCTGCTGTATCTGGCGATTTTTTAATGTCCGTTTTTTTAGAGTAGCACAGCGGGTGCAAGTAGAGGCCTGATGCTCAGGACCCAAACACTGTAAACACCAGTTGTGTGGGTCCGTGAGAGATATAGGCCTAGCACACCGCTGGCACTTTTTAAAACCCGGTTGAGGGGCCATGAAAGGAAAAACGGCTTCCGCCAAATCGAAGGCCGAGGCTTCGATGGTGGCAGAAGGCCCCGCCGGGGAAAATCAAATTAAGAAAAGGAAAAAATATTTATTTTTTTTTTTTTTTTTTTTTTACAAAAGAAAAAAAGAAACGAAATAAGGCCAAAGCCAAAAAGTTTACGCGAGCGGGAAGGCAATAGAAAAAAAGTTTCAACAGCCGTTGAAAAAAACGCGTCTTCTTAGCTCCGCGGAAACTAAGAAACTGAGGGACCGCGCGCCTCTGTCGGGCGGGAAGGCACTCGCGCGTGCGCGGTGCGGCCGAGCTAGAACTTTCTAAAGTTCTTAGAGTGCAATCACTCTAGAATTGTCCGTACCGGGGCTCCATCGGTGCCGTCACCCATCAGTCAAGAATATGCTGCCTGCTTGTCCTGGGATAATGATGGATATCTTGATGCAATTGGGATTTCAGTGCATAGACCACCCACCTTACTCACTAGATCTTGTTCCATCTGACTATTTTCCGTTTCTAAACCTTAAAATGATTTTGAAAGGGCAACAATTTTTGGGTAATTTGGAGGTGCTTGCAGCTGCAGAACAGTATTTCTGTGACCAGACAACAGAGTATTTTTTGGAAGGGTTACAGAAACTTCAGACATGATGTGCCAAGTGTGTTAAACTTATGTGGATTAACTTGTAGGTTTCATGGCTCCATATCATTCCGTTCTTGATTAGGCTCAGAACTTTTCAGCACCCCCTCATAATGGAACCCCATGAGCTATAAAGCTTTTATTCTCATTGCTAATGAATGAGGAGTGGTTGAAGCCAAAGTCTAGCCACAAAGAGGCAGATTTAATAAATAATTTTTTGTTAGGAAATAAAAGGTATAAAAGAAAAAACTAAGATAAAGAAAATAATGAAAAATAAAACAGGAAAGCAAACTTGACTGAAGTCTAGAAACGTCATCTTCACTCCGTGGAAAACGAAAAACTACCTCGCAAGCTGGCATCGGGCAAGAATGCACTTGTGCATGCATGGTTCGGCCAGTCTCAAAGCTTAAAGTGACAGTACACTTTAACACTGTCTGTACTGGGCTCCTTGGATGACGTCACCCATCTCTGTGAGAATATGCTGCATGCTTGTCCTGGGATAATATCTTATACGGTCAAGTACCTTAATGCCTAGTGGAATTGATATTATTACTAGTAGGTAGACCAGGTCATGATGTACAAGGAAAATTCTATCTTCAATTTCCCTTGCCAAAAGCAATTAAATCATCAGTTCAATGGAATTCATCTTTCTTTTATCAGGCCCCTTTGTTTTGGAAAGACCTTCCTATTTCAATTAGATCGGTAGGTCATTATACAGTTTTTAGAAAATTCAAAAACATTTCTGTTTAACAATTTTTTATCTTAAACTTTGCTATTTTTCCTTGTTAATATTCATTATTAAATTATCTGTCATTCCATTAAGTTTAACAGGGATTGTTTCCAATAACTGAAATATATTGTTATCCACCATGAACTTGTAAGGCGTGGTCTCAAACTCAAACCCTTTGCAGGACCACATTTTGGATTTGGTACTTGGAGGGCCTCAGAAAAAAATAGTTAATGTCTTATTAAAGAAATGACAATTTTGCATGAAGTAAAACTCTTTGCAGGGGTGTCCAACCTGCGGCCTGAGGGCAGCATGCGGCCCCGTGAAGTATTTTGTGTGGCCCCAGTCGAGGGCAATGCAGTGTTTTCTTCTGCTGCCCCTGTGTGTTTACCGTCTTGCCGGCTCCCTCCTCTGTCTTGCTGCTGCATTTGTGTGTTTGTGCAGCACCAGAAATTTTTTTTTCGGCCAATGCGGCCCAGGGAAGCCAAAAGGTTGGACACTCCTGCTTTATAGTTTATAAATCTTTCCTTTTGGCTAATTCTTAATAATAATATTGTAATTTAAATCTAAAGAGACATATGATCAAGAAACTGTTTTATTTCTCAAAATAGTACCTGGTGGGCCGCATGTGGCCTCTGGGCCACGAGTTTGAGACCACTGTCGTAAGGGCTTTGTCGGAATACAAGTTAGAAGGCAATGTAATATAATGATTACTTTTGAATAAAACTAGTATTACAGCAAAATTATATATTATGCAGTGCTGGTTGGGAGATAATCCACCTCCACATTGGCAATGGAGGAATATGTTATATACACTAATCAACTTGGAAGCTATAAATGCTAATCTCACCTTTAAGAAAAAAACTGTTTTTGTCTGTTTGGGAGGTATATACCTCATTGTATTTTCAGTCTTTGCCCCTAGAGCAGTGGTCTTCACCAAATTTTAAGTCAGGGCCATAGTGGATCCAATGAGCTGAAAGAGCCACCAAATATCTTTCCATTCAAGGTTACAACACTCCTGACTAGTGTGTATCATTAACATCCATCCCACTCTTAAAACAGTTTATTGGATGTTTCCTCAAGGAAGTGGGCATTTTCAAATGAACTGAAAAAACACAATGAACACCTTCTTTCACATCAAGCAGCATTGTGGGGTAAAGACCAAGATCAACTGCTTTCGCCCACTACTTATGAGGAATTCAGAAAACGTCTAAAAACTCAACTGTTCCTAAAGTATCTAGACAACTGACCCACTCATCTTCTGTCCTATTAATCTCTTTCTCCTCAACAACGCATTTCCAGTCCTATTAACTCTCCTCTTCCCCCCTCTTAAATTCAGTCAATTTGTACCTCGCTTAATCTATTGTAAACCGCATAGAACTTAACGGTATTGCGGTATATAAACTGTTATTATTATTATTATTCACCTATGAAAAATGATGCGTCCTTCAAGCACATGGTTCTTCCTCTCATCCATTTCTCCTTTTCTGTCATGAACTTGGTTAGAGAGGCAGAGAATAGCAGGGAAAAAAACCCAGAATGATAATGAGGGCCACCCCAGAACCCTCCAAGGGCCACCACTGGCCTCCGGGCCTTCCATTGAAGAACAATGCCTAGAGCAAGAAACAAGCTCTTAAATGACTTTATATACTTAAAAGATATGATTTTTCTGTTGTCCCTTGAATGGCACATTTGTTGGCAGGGGGGAATTTTGTATAAAACCAATAAAAGTGAGTAATGGGAGGAGCGGGGAGTAAATATTATATAACATGTTCTAAATTCAAAACAAATTGTATATTTGGTTATTTGATAAACTTTTACTTATGATGATATTTATTTGTTCAATAAAGAGAATTTGTATAAAAGTGCCTTACTAGCATTTCTAACTAATTATCCCATCTTTAGATTTCAAATCCATCACCTCAAAAATATCAATAAATCTGCAAAACCTGCCAGATCTTTAATGTCTTCCAAAAGGTGAATTCCTCTCAATATCCTTGGCAATGCAGTCCATTTACACTAGGTTTAGTCTTTCAAGGTCTGCTGTCTAGTGGCTGATAATTTGCTAATGCTTAATGGACAGTATGGTTAATGACATTTAGTCCTCATCTCTCAAAGGTATTGCTGGCTTAAAAATAGAAGCCACACTGCAAATATACTCCGATTCTAATACCCAAAAACATATGCACTATAATAAGCAATTTAAATTTAATCTCATCCAACAGGGATGCAGTTCTATTCCATTTTTTTAGCTCTTTTTACATCAGCAGATGTATTCTTGACCAACCGTGAACTGGCACAATTCCGCTTAGAAAAGCCAAAAATGATAGATAGTCCAGCTGAGAGATTATAACAACCTGAAGCCATCTGCTTCACATGTTCCTCCTGTAGGTAAAGTCTAATCAATCATAAATTTACAATCATAAATTTACAAATGACATTTTAAACCACCATATTTACCCGATTTTTGATAGACAAATCATTCTCTAACAGCTCTAAGACTTTGAGCGCAAGCATCTAAAATGGGCCAAATTTCTTGGAATGGACCCTTGTCCTTGCCATTTGTTACCCACATCAATTTTGCTTTCTCTAGATTAAGAGCCAAAAAATAAAATTGTCTACCATCCTACCAAATATCACCATTAGCCATACAGAATAGCATTTCAGACACACACATGCACAGGCCCCGATTCTATAAAGTCTGCCTAAAGTTAGAGGCCAATATCAGCACCAATTCTATAAAACTTAGGCGCCCATTATAGTCACACTCAGCATCACCAAAGCGGCACCACTCAGCATCCTAACATTTAGGCATCCCGAATTTACTTCAAGGTTTTCAATGCCTAAAGTTAGGTGCCAAAATATAAGCTATGGGGCTCATAATCGAAAGAGAAAAACGTCCATAAACTGGCCTAAGTCAGCACTTGGACGAACATTTCTCAAAAACGTCCAAGCGCCGATAATAAAACCAGGTTTTGCATGTATTTCTAAACGACCTAGGCCTTCATAGTGCTGATCAACTGTCCAAAGCTAAATGGGGCGTTTCGGGAGGAGTGTCAAAGGGAGTTCGGCCGGCTTAGACTTAGTCGTACAGCATGTATAACCGAAAGTTTAACAACAGAGCCTAGACAGAACTTGGATGTTGTGACTTAGACCATGTAAAACCATGTAAAACATGGTCTAAGTCTCAAAAACCCACCTAAACTCACCAGATAAGCACTGCAAACACATAACACAGACCCCCACACACTACCTCAGTGATCACCAACCCCCCCCCTAAATATTTTATTCATAACTTTAAATTTCAGCCTCCAGACCATCATCACCTGGCTGCCTGGCATAGGAAAGCCTAGTCAATCCAGCACAGAGGCAGCTTAAGTCGTCTTGGGGGTGGGTTAGGGACCCATAGAGGAGGACCCATGCCCATAAGCCCCTGTAATCACTGCATTGATACTTATACATGTGCACTTCCCTATACACCCCCAAAACCCTTTTTTACTGGCATATAAGTGGCTCCTGCAGCCATAAGGGCTATTGGGGTGGTAAATAAGTGGGTCTAGGGGATTCTGGAGGTGGTTTGGGGGGGCTCACCGTCACCTATAAGGGAGCTGTAGTGAGGAGAAGCCATGGCACCCTTTTTGTGAAGTTCACAGCAGTGCCCTGTAAGGTACCCCACTATTTAGGGTGGCATGTCTGTGTGTGCAGTCTATCACTTTGCAGACTCATAGAAACATAGAAAAATGACGGCAGAAAAGGGCCACAGCCCATCAAGTCTGCCCACCCTAATGACCACCCCCCTGACTTTACCCCCCTAGAGATCCTACATGCGTATCCCATTTACTTTTAAAATCTGGCACGCTACTGGCCTCAAATCACCTGCAGTGGAAGTTCATTCCAATGATCAACCACATCCAACAGGGCTTGTTCTAGGCATTTTGGACGTGGACGGAAAGGTGGACGGAAATGTGGTATAAAGATAGATGATTTAGTGGCTTGGATGATCAGATCAGCAGGACGTATAATTAGACAATTTTCAAAAGTAAAAAAAAGTTGGTTGTATCTTTCAAAAATGAAACCTTTTTAACTTTGGAAGACTTGTGAGATGGACGTAAACGGACTTAGACGTCCCTTTCGATTATGCCGACAAAAACGAAACTGTTTACGATTGTTGGGATGTTTTTGTGGAATAACTTATAAGGTCAAATAAGATTATGTGTGAAACATTCTATTTTTTTAAAAACTGCTTAAAACTAAGCTATTTGTCGATGCTTACTTATGATACGGTATGACAATTATTCCTCTGAAATTGTGCTGTTTTCCCTTTACTGTCATTGATGAGTACTTGCTGGTAGTATTTTTAAGGGTACTTTTCTTATGTCATTAGCTATATGACGATTTTTGGTGGTATAAAAAATTTTTTAAATAAATAAAAATCAGAGCCCCTGACACCTGATTCACAAAAAGGTGCCTAACTTGAAAACATGCCCATGATCCGCCCCTTAACCATGCCCACTTTTAGTGTAGGTGCTTTGGGCTAGGCACCTACTTTTTATAGAATTGCGTTTTGCAAGTTCAATTAAGTCTGACTATGAGGTGTTGAGTGCCAATATCAGCACTGATTAAGACCATTGCTCAATTAAAGTGGGTGCCGATATCAGCGCCTAACTTTAGGCAGACTTTATAGAATCAGGTTCATAATGCATGTGCATGCAAAGCCAAGTCCTGATAAAATTTTTTGAGTACACCAAATATTGATTGTGCTGCTAGCAAACACCCATGTGTGCGTACTTTTATGGAACCAGTGCTTGCTCACTCTCATATTTACGCATATTTTGAGTGCAATTTAAATACAATTTGGTTATAGCAACCAGTACCCTTTTTTTTTTTTTTTTAATGTGTGGACACAGTTTATTATTTTGGCCACAAATTGTCACTGTTGTGGAATAAAATGGGTCCAGTGGGAGATAACATGCAGTAACCTTTAGTAAAAGACCCCCTAAGTGAATAGAAGCTGACGTGGAGGGGCATTTTCAATAGGACATCTAAGTCTAACATTTTTTTAAAATGTCCAGAAATTCAGCAGAGAAAATGTCCATTTGCAAAACAACCAGACGTCTATCTTTCATTTTTGAAAATGACCTATGTAGATGTTTTAGTCTTTAGTACATCTATCTTTTTTGGCCATTTTCAAAAATAAAAATGTCCACATGAAAAACTCACAAAACCAAGTCTTGCAGCTACCTTGTCTGATCGTGGCAGGGGAATCCCCATCAGCTCAGCCGGTTTCGGTGCAGTCCTGCCAGCTCAACTGATGGTGGATTCCCCTGCCAGGATCAGAAGGGAGAAAAAAATTTGTCTTTCCCTCCCTCCCACCCACCAATCCCCTACACCAAGGGTGTCAAAGTCCCTCCTCGAGGGCCGCTATCCAGTAGGGTTTTCAGGATTTCCCCAATGAATATGCATGAGATCTATTTGCATGCACTGCTTTCATTGGGGAAATCCTGAAAACCCGACTGGATTGAAGCCCTCGAGGAGGGACTTTGACACCCCTGCCCTACACACTTCCCCCCGACATCCCCCAACAACCCCCATACTTTTGGATGACAAACGGGCAGGAGGGAAGCCCACTCCCTCCTACCTATCTTATGGCCACTTGCTCAGATTGACAGGCCTTCCCCCTCTCAATGCATCTTGGGATGCAGTGAGAGGGGCCTAAGGCTCTGACTCAGGTGCCTAAGGCCCTTCCCATAGGATGGGCCTTTAGCAACCTAGGTCAATCAGAGCCTTGGGCCCCTCCCTGGTGCATCCTAGGATATACCGGAGAGGGGAAGGCCCACCATTTTAAAGAGGCAGGTTCTTCTGGCCAGAGGGATTAGGAATCCCTCCGGCCTACCATCATGAACAATGTAGGTGGGGGCAGGGGGGTCGTCGGAAGAACAATGGTGGTGCAGGGAGTGGGCATCTCTCTTGCTGCTGGGGGGATGTTGAGGGGGAGGTCTGCTTAATGGCAGCGGTGGGAGAAAGTGTGCATCCCTCTTGCTGCTGGGGGGAGAGGTGTTGGTGGTGAAGTTTGCTCAATGGCAGCAGTGGGAAGGAGTGGGCATCTATCCTGCTGCCAAGGGGGATGTCGGGGGGGGGGGGGGAGTTTCCTCAGTGGCAGCAGTGGGAGGCAGTGGACATCTCTCCCACTGCCAGGGTGTGTGTGGAGGGGTTGCTTGACAGCAAGGGGGAGGGGGAAAACTTTTCTGGCAGATCTGACCTGTCAAGCCTTGCTTTCCTATTAATGCCTGAGCTAATCAGCACTCAGGCACTGACCAGAAAGTAAGGCTGACAACTCAAACATGCTAGAAAATTTTGCCTACTAATGTAGGACAGCGAGGTTAGGGAATCACCTGGCTATAATGGAGAATCACCCTAGGAGTGCTCATTTAAATATTAGCGATGTCATTGCAATACATTTGCATGGCAGAGTCAGAGTCTGCCAGGAATCTTGGAAAATTGAGAATTGGCCGGTAGAATACTTCCATGTTAAACCGGCTGGATTAAAGGCACAGTGGGTTTTGAGAATCTTCCCCTCAGACATGAAACTGATTATCTTCCACCTGTCATTAAAATCATCCTTAGTTTCTAAAGATTGAAGGGTTGCCAATATAATGTGAAAATGGGTTCCAGGACGATCTGAGAAATTAGAGACCTGTAAGCCTGACTTCAGTGCTGGGCAAAATAGTGGAAACTATTAAAAATAATGAAATTACTGAACAAATAGACAAACATGGTTTAATGGGACAGAGTCTGCATGGGTTCAGTCAATAGAAACCTTGCCTCAACAATTTGCTTCATTTCTTTGAAGGTATGAATTAACATGTGGATAAAGATGAGCTGGTTGTGTAGAGTATCTAAATTTTCAGAAAGTTTTTAACAAATTCCCTCATGAGAGACTCCTGAGAACATTTAAAAAGCTATTGAATAGGACGCAATATTCTGTTGAGGATTAGGAAATAGTTTACTGATAGCAAACAGAGGACAGGGTTAAATGATCGTTTTTCTCACTGGAAGAGAGTGAATAATGGAATGCTTCAGGGATCTGAACTAGAACCAGTGCTATTTAACATATTTATAAATGATGTGGAAATCAGAATGACAAGTGAGGTGATTAAGTTTGCAGATGACAAAAAAACTATTCAAAGTTGTCAAAACACATGCAAACTGTGAAAAATTGCAATAAGACCCTAGGAAGATTGAAAGACCAGGAATCCAAATGTAGACAAATACAAAGTGATTGGGACATTGGGAAGAATAATCCAAATCAGTTATTTGATGCTATGGTCCAGCTTAGGAATCACAACCCAAGAAAAAGATCTAGATGTCAGACAATACGCTGGAATCTTCTGCCCAGTATGTGGTGGTGACAGCTAATAAAACAAATAGTATGCTAGGAATTATTGGGACAGGATTATATTTTTTTGTCTTATTTTCCATACTTCTGTAGCGCTCCATGGTGGGACCACAACTTGAGTATTGCATGCAATTTTGGTCACTGTGGCCCAGATGCTGAAAAGTTTTCCTTGCAAGTAAGAGTGGTTAAAACTAGTCTTACTTGCAAGGAAGAAGTAGTAGCCACTGTGAACCCTGTGCAAAAGCATTACAAGGAGCTCATTAGTATTTAAATGAACACTCTTTGTAATGCTCAAAAAGAGAAGAGGACATCACCTCTTACTGGAGCTGCGTCAACTGTTGTATGAGTGTGTGTCCTGTGCCTAACAGGAGCGGGACACACACTCACATAACACATGCACAACAGCAGCTTTTTGGGGGGTTTTTTTTAACGCAGCTGGGCCAGCAGCCCTGCTCTCTTTTGCCCTGCCGGCTCATCTGATCGGGGCTCTGGAGCAACAATCAGCTGAGCTGGAATGGGAAGCCATGAACAGCTTTGCTGGCAGGACTCACCGAAGCCACCGATCAAAACCATTTGCGATACAGATAGATCTGTTACATCTTTTTCAGTAAAGACCAAAACAAAGAATTCATTCAGTCTCTCACTTGTGGCTGGGTTGCCTGGAGCTTTGTGCATCCAGCCCTGTATGTCAAAAAAGATATAGTGCTATTAGAAAAAGTTCAAAGAAAAGAGACCAAAATGATAAATGGGATTGAACTCTTCTTGTATGAGGAAAAGCTAAAGAGGATAGGGTTCTTCAGCTTGGAAGAGAGACAGCTGAGGGGGGATACGATAGAAGTTTACAAAATTCTGAGTGGTGTTTGAACACGTAAAACAATCAATTTTTTTTATTATTCTTCTTAAAAAATAAAGGTACAAAGACTATTAGACACTCAATGAAGTTACATGGTAATACTTTAAATGAAAAGGAAGAATTTTTTTTTTCACTTAATGAAAAAGTTATACTCTGAAACTCATCACCAGAGGTTATGGTAACAGCAATTAGTGTATCTGGGTTCATGAACAGTTTGTACCAATTCTTGGAGAAAAAGCTTCATAGTCTGCTATTGAGCCAGACATTGGGGAAGCCCCTGCTTGCTCTAGAATTGGAAGCATGGAATATTGCTACTACTTTAGAGAATGACATGGGAACAAATTTGTCCCCGTCCCTGTGGGATCTATCTCAATTCCCATCCCATCCTCGGGAGTTCTGACCGTGTCCCATCCACATCTGAAAAAGCCTCGAATATAGAGCTTGTTGGGATGGGACAGGGACAGAACTCGCGAGGACAGGACAGGAATGGGGACAAATCTGACCTCAAGTCATTACTCTATAATGTACTGGGGGGGGGGGGCGGTTTCTAGCCAGCTTCCAACTGAGGACAAATTTACTTTAAGTTTTTGTTTTAATAATAATAGATGTAGATATAAATAAATACATACACATATCTTCTATGTGGATTCTCAAGAACTAATTATTCACTTTTTCTGATCTGAACTCAAGGCAACCTATAATTCAGGACACTTCAAAAAGTATTAATTCAATGACCAGGATATACAGTCCTAAATTGCACTGAATCTCTTATAGATGGGTCATTCCATGTCAAGTAGTCCAATATTGAAAATCATCCCCACTCAACCTCCTCCAATTTGAATAAAATTGTGTGTGAATGTTCCCTATAGCCTCAAATTAAACCATGTAAAATTTTTCAACTGGATCTCTATTGGTTTGAGACATAGAGGCGGGTGGGAGGGAAGGAAAGAAATTTTTTTCTCCCTCCTGATGTTGACAGGGGAATCCAACATCAGCGGCAAGAAAATCCCCCTGCTATCATCAGCTGAGCAGCTGTGGCAGGGGACCCCCCCCCACACACACACACACACAAATCCCGCCAAAATCGGCAGGAGGAATGACCACTCCCTCCTAACCCCAAACCAGCCGGGCAGGAGGGATGCCCACTTCCCTCCTGCCACCAAACCCTTGAACCCCTCTCAAAGCAGAGAGGCAGGAGGGATGCCTACTCCCTCCTGCTGCCACCCCTCCCCTCCCCCAGAACTTTCCAACCCCAAAGCAAAGCTGGGTCAAATATAAAACAATGGCTTTGTAGCAAAAAAGATGCTCTTTCAAGTAATGCATATAAAAAAATTAAAAAAATTGGACAATTTATAGTTGAGATATTTGCACCCCAAAAATGCCCAAAATGTGTTTAAAGCACTAATATTATTTCTTTGTGTGATTATACGTTTGGCCAGAAGTTAGGTCTCAAATGCATACATTATTCACACTCATATATACAGAGGTAAATAAGAACATTTTTGGCATCCTATTATGTAATATGCAAATGAGCTCGAGGTGTGAAATTGCATGGTGCATCTAAGCTTGTTGGGCTTGCCTAGTTAACTCAGGTTATGACATCCACTGCTTACACATACTCTTGTAAATGGCCCATCAAAATGGACACTAAAGCTCATAATCCTCCTTCATTTATTCAATTTGTCAACCTCCAGTCCAGCCAATATGTTGCTTGCATGTATGACAATTATTGGTGGATTGGAAATATCTCTGAAATGTCCTCAGAATACAGTGATGCCTTAATTAGCTTTACTGCCCCATAAACCTTTATGCACACTGCACTTTTTTTCTACGAGATAAATCTTTATTAAGATACACTTCTCCCTCCGTATTCATGGTTTCTGCACTCGCGGTTTCACTTATTCGCGATTTTTCACATGCTGACTCCGCCCCCCCAAAAAAATTACATCATGATTAAAGTTCCTTTTACTGTACTGAAAGAAAGTTTAACGTTTAGCAACAACACTCGCTGCTTCCATGTTTTCTCCCATCAAATCGATGCTTCAAATTAGAGAATGACACGGTGACAAAATTCATCAGCGTTCCTGTCCCCGCAGATAACCGCGGGAAATAATCCCATGTCATTTTCTAGTGTCTATTTCAACCTCAGTCCTTCTACACCAGCATTCTTCAAAGCAAAGCTTGCAGGTCAGTGGTTGTGCCCAATTATACTCTGATTCTTCCCTCTCTCCTTAAAGAATGACATGAAGATGGTTTCCCGCGGTTATCCGCGGGGACGGGAACAGTGATGAATTTTGTCACCGTGTCATTCTCTACTTCAAATCTTTCACCCTGAAAATCACTGCTTCCCAAAGTGCACAAAGAAAAGCACTGCTTCCCATCATCCTTAGAGAGAAACGCAGCTTCCCACCGTGCATGGAGAAAATCGCTATTACCCAGAAAATCATTGCGAATCACTGCTTGCCTGCTAACAGCTTATGGCCTCTTTTACAAAGCCGTGCTAGCGGCTGCGCTGTGCTAATGGCCCCGAAGCCCATAGAGATTTAAAGTGAACCGCTGCTTGCCTGCTAAAAGCCCTGAAACCTGTACATCTATATTGTTGTTCAAAAATATTGTTATTCCACCAAAATTGCAAATTTCAATATTAATAATAGTGGCCGTTTCCAAAAACCGCAAACAACAGTTGAAAAGTTATTTGCGGTTTTAATAACAAAACTGCTGGCTGTTACAAAAAAAAATAAAAAAAAAACCACGAACATATAAAAAGTTATTCACGGTTTTTTCCGAATTCACGGCTATGTTCTGCCCGCATCCACCACGAATACAGAGGGAGAAATGTAACTGAAAAACTGTTATGCAAATTTTTACCTATATTTAACATCATATATCACAACTATACATCCTCCAAATCTCTTTCTTGCACCATTTGAAAGAGCAATTTTTTGGCTACAAAACTAACCAAGCCACATTTTTTGACCTGCTATTCCCAGTAGCTTAAAATAAGCCTGAAAGTACATCAAGTTTTCAACCCGCGTTTAATATGTTGGAGATGTAGACGGGGCACTGAAATAATGAGAGAAAATTTTAATTGGAAATTTGTGGCTTTCTAATAACTGTAAATTTTTATTAGGGCGAAAAATGAAAGTCCTCTTTTACTAAGCAGAGAGCTAAATACTCAAGACGCTCACAGAATTCCTATGAGCAACGTCGGAGCATTTAGCACCCCGGGGGCCATACCTTAGTAAAAGAGGGCCTAAGTGATCAAAGAACAGTATGGTGAGGAAAGAGTAGCAATCACTTCAAATGCTGCTCATCGTGCAGCTAGCCCGAGTACAATGCCTTGAATTTGTTGTCAATATTGGGACAGCACAGTTTGTGAATTGCCTTCATGTTGAGGTTGTCATTGGAGCTTCAAGAACCATAGAAATATGTTCCTCTGAAACCCATACAGTATCTTTTCTAATGGGGGTAATGAAAGGATTGAGCAGGGCCTTGTGGATGCAAAACTGGCTGTTATCTATTCCAGTTCCTAAAATCCGAGCCCTATTATGCTTTCTATTCAGGAGCTATGTTGTGTCAAATATTTACCTGTGCATTCCACAACTTTATGGTCCCCTAGTGATACAAGTGGTATATTTGGATTCAGCACAAGTTGTACTAGAAATATGACTTTTAGCTTGGTTGAACTATTCTTTCCACAACCTGAACCAAAAAGTTGACGTTTTTTCACTATCTTCCATGGAACAAAAAAAGTGGAATCAATAGCAACACCCCTAACTTTGGAAGAAATGAAGATCCTGCTCTAGACTTTGCACATATTCACTGCATTTCCTATTTATCCAGTAAAAATTTCATCAACTTCAGAGATGGTCAAGTGGGGAGGCCTAGACCACTTGACATGAATGGCCTAAATGTGATTATCTTTGACCATGCTGTCATTCTGTAAGCACAGAAGTTCCAACAGTCAGAATAAGAGCAGCCTGCTTTCTGAGATCAGAGAGTGCATTCACACATCCACAGTACATGCATATGTGTTAAATATGGAAACCAAACTGCCCAGTCCTCAGGTCCACCTTAACATGTCCTGAAAATTTGGTATGAACAGGACAAATACAAAGGTTTGGAGGGGGAAGCTACACAGAGTGAAGTTATAGCCTTTTAAACGTCCGTTGTTTTTTTTTCTGGCGTTTGGTCTGAAAAACCAAATCCAACTCTGAGCACTGTTTTTGAATAAGTATGTAAATACATGAAAGAGTTGATGTGAAGTTTAATTAGCCACTTCCTTTTCCATAAGTTCTCTGTTGAGTCTTTGAAGTTGGCAGTTTAATTCTGTTTCCCCTTTATCGTGTGGATTGTCCAAAATGTTGGACAGACAAAATTTATCCAGTCAGCAGTATGGAGGGAGTTTTTCAAAAGCAAAGATTTGTCCAGGTACCTACTGAAGTAACCCAAATATTTTGAATCAAGGCACACAGAAATGGTATGACTATATATGGAAAGATGACCAATACCAGTCAACCCAACAAATTTAAAATCAAGACTTCCTAAATTATCCAACTAATTATCACACAAAATTCTATTTTAGACCACATGAATAACTATATGCAAGCCAATAAGTTGAAATGCAGATGTCACAAATAATTTGATGAAGTGCATTTATTAGCCAAGAAGTAAAAATTGAGCAATGTCAGACAGGAGTGATGAAGTCATGACTGTGCACACAATGAGAATTCAGCCTCAGTGTTTTATAAAATCCCCGCTACTATACATGTTGGGTCAATCAAGCAGCTGCTAAGTAGTTTTCACAGTACATGAAGCAGCTGCACACAATCCAAGATAAACTCATGCACAGAAAATTGAGTATGGGATTAAAAAAAAAAAAAAAAAAAAAAGCAAGCTTCTAAAAATATTAAATTCTTCAGAATAAAAAAATTATAATGGACTTCAATGAGATGCAGAAGTGACATCACCAGTTATGAAGCTACAGGGCAAACACACACACAAGCACAGCAGGGATGTACAACAATTTGGCTCTGAATTAATAGCTGGCTATAATTCCAATACTAAGCTGGCTGCTTGCAGGTTTGTGTAGTACAGTGGGGCTCTTGGTAGAAACATGTTCAGCTGTTCTGGGAGAAGCAGTAAGCACAGTAGGCTTGAAGCTCAGCTGGCTTGTCATCTGAAGCACAAAGGCACTGAACACAAAGCTCTGTGTGTGGTTCTGAGTTCTACTGCGCATGTACTGTACACAAGTTATATTTCTGTCCACTCATACTTAATTTCTGGAAGTCAATTTGGGGACAAATAAATCTCATTCTTGGGTCATCTATCCCCTTATCCTATGAGGCTGTAATTTGTGGTACGTTACTTCATGTTAAACCTACTTTAGACAAGTATAAAAGTCGCCTTTTCCCGATCATGACAGGAAAAGGTGTTCAACTGATCACACATAATTGGAAGAACCATGACAGGATTAATTATACTTTTTGGTGGGTAACTGTGTGTACCACATATAAGTATGAAAGAATGAGGGCGGAACGTTTGGGGACTAGTAAGTCCTTTAATGATGTATGGAGTACATTGACTACTTTTGTTGCATTACAGTAAGGGTCATGTTTCTTCCCATTTCATTAGATTTCTTTACACATCCAGGGAGGGTGGGTGGGGGAAGGGAAATGTACGTTTAGGAGTTAAATTATTTAATTATAATATTGAAATCACATCATATGTATTATTGTATTAATAATTAAGATGAGGATGGGAGTAAATGATTGTTTAATGTAATAATTGTATAGTTATTAGTGCGTTTTATGCAGTATTTATGATTTACCAATTGTATTGCACTATCAAAGTTTGAAAATCAATAAAGATTTAAACATGTACACAGGCATGGATTAATAGGACAAAACCAACAGATTTGGTGAGGCAAGATTTCCCTTGGCTAATCTATTACTTTTTTTACTTTTTTTTTTTTTTTTAAAGCAGTGAATGAACATGTGGATAAAGGTGAGCCAGTTGATATTGTGTATCTGGATATTCCGAAAGCATTTAACACAGTGCTCCTTGAACAACACTTGAGGAAATTAAAAAGTCATGGGGATAGGGAGCAATGATCTTTTGTAGATTACAAATTGCTTGAAAGAGAACAGAAGAGTAGGGTTAAATGATCAATATTCGCAATGGAGAAGGGTAAATAGTGGAGTTCCTCAGAGAGCTGTGCAATGCTGCTTTCTAATATAAATAACCTGGTAACAGGAAAAATGAGTGAGGTGATCAAATTTGCTGATGACAAAGTTATTCAAAGCTGTTAAATCACAACCAGATCCTTTTACTAAGCTGGATGATGTGCACTAGATGTGGTGTATTTATATTTTAGCAAAACCTTTGACAGTGTTCCACACAGACGTCTAATAAATAAACTAAGTGCCCTCGGGATGGGACCCAAAGTGACGGGCTGGGTCAAGAACTAGTTGAGTGGAAGGCAACAGAGTGTAGTGATCAATGGACATCGCTCTGAGGAAAGGGATGTTACCAGTGGTGTGCCTCAAGGTTCTGTTCTAGGACCTGTTGTTTTTTTTTAACATTTTTATAAGCGATATTGCTGAAGGGTTGTCAGTTAAAATTTGCCTCTTTGTGGATAATACCAAAATCTGCAATAGAGTAGACACGCCAGATGGTGTGAATAACATGAAGACAGACCTGGCGAAGCTTGAAGAATGGTCTGAAACTTGGCAGCTAAAAGTTAATGCTAAGAAATGCAAGGTCATGCATTTGGGCTGCAAAAACCCAAGGGAATGGTACAGTTTAGGAGGTGATGAACTTATGTGCACGACAGAAGAGAGGGACTTGCGTGTGATTGTATGTGATGATCTTAAGTTGGCCAAACAGGTTGAAAAGGTGACGGCGAAAGCTAGAAGGATGCTAGGTTGCATAGGGAGAGGTATGGCCAGTAGGAAAAAGGAGGTATTGATGCCCCCTGTATAAGACTTTAGTGAGACCTCATTTAGAATATTGTGTACAATTCTGGAGGCCATACCTTCAAAAAGATATAAAAAGGATGGGCGGTCCAGAGGAAGGCTACTATAACCAGAGTTACATCAACACAATGATCGCTTTGCAGGAGTCAATCAAGGAGAGAAGACGAGATAAACTCACAGCAGGCATGCTGATTCTTCACGATAATGCGCCACAGCACATATCACGACAATCACAAGCTGCCGAGAATGTGGGTTTCAGCAGCTGAAACATCCACCTTACAGTCCTGACCTGGCTCCCTCAGATTATTTCCTGTTCTGAGTTTTGAAGTAATCTCTCCGTGGACAGTGGTTTTCAAGCGATTAAGACCTCAAGGAAGCTGTGATGTACTGGTTTGAAGGTGACAGAAGAATTCTTTTCAAAGGAGTTAGTCATTGCAGGAAAAGTGGATAAAGTGTATGGAGCTATCAGGGGACTATATTGAATTTTTATTTTTTTAACTCTTTTCTTTCCTACTGAGGTAGATAAAATTATTTAATGCCCATCTTCCATTCCTACTAATTAGCAGGCTGGGAAGCGTTGCTCTCCCTTGGTTGCTCTGGACAAGAAATCCAAATTTTAAAACATATATCAATATACTGTGGTATCAATCAATCAGTTAATTCCATGCAGTAGTTTCTTTTGGGGTTTCCTTCCCCCACTCACAAGAAATTGAGAAGTTCATCTCGGTTTTTGGCAGTGGTATCAGCTAATTAACAGAGATAAAATAACATAGAATTTCTCTTGACGCGCCTATATCACTGACAGAATTGCGAGCAGCGCTGAAGTCCCTTGCAGTTGGATCTGCTCCAGGTGGTGATGGGTTCACTGTAGAGTTTTACAAATCATTTCAAATTACCCTATTACCTCATTTACTAAAATTATATCAGGATCAACTGACTAATGGTTGCATTACAGGTACTAAGGCGGAATCCTTAACTGTAGTTTTACCGAAGCCAAATAAAGATCCCACGTTGATTTCGAATTACAGGCCTATTTCTTTGATTAATGTACCGTATTTTCACTCATATACCGCGCACCCGTGTAAAACGCGCACACGAGTATAGCGAGCGGAGAACAGAAATTTATGTAATAAAATTTTAATATAGCACACACACGCGTATACCGCACATGCTAAAACCTCCTCCCGCCTACTCCGAACCGGCATCCTCCCCCCCCCCGCTCGCGTCACCCCCCCCCCCCCGCGATCCTACATCCCCCCCAGTACCGCAAAGACAACTCTTACCCGATTGGGCACCGGCACCAATGCACAGGATGTGCCAGTGCCAGTGCCCGAAGATCCTCCCTCTTTGGGCTGGGCTCCGACATTCCCCCTGCGAACCGGCATCCTCCCCTCCCGCTCGCGTCACCCCCCCCCCCCGCGATCCTACATCCCCCCCAGCACCGCAAAGACAACTCTTACCCGATTGGGCACCGGCACCGGCACCAATGCACAGGATGTGCCAGTGCCAATGCCCGAAGATCCTCCCTCGTTGGGTTGGGTTGGGCTGGGCTGGGCTGGGCAGTGCGAGAGAGATCCTCCTTCTTCCTGTGCCGGGCTGGAATAGGCTTTGAGCATTTGCGCATGCTCAAAGCCTTCTGGTCTCGCTCTCTCCGAGATTATCTCAGAGAGAGTGAGACCAGAAAGCTTTGAGCATGCGCAAATGCTCAAAGCCTATTCCAGCCCGGCACAGGAAGAAGGAGGATCTCTCTCGCACCGCCCAACCCAGCCCAGCCCAACCCAACCCAACGAGGATCTTTGGGCACTGGCACTGGCACATCCTGTGCATTGGTGCTGGTGCTGGTGCCGGTGCCGGTGCCCAATCGGGTAAGAGTTGTCATTGCGGTGCTGGGGGGGATGTAGGATCGCGGGGGGGGGGTGACGCGAGCGGGGGGGAGGATGCCGGTTCGCAGCGGGAATGCTGGATCAGAATGAAAAAAAAAATTGTACAACGCGCTCACACGTATAACGCGCATGGTTATGCACGGTTTGTAAAATCGTTTATAACGCGCACGTTATATGCGTGAAAATACGGTAGATGGAAAGCTTTTGGCTAAGTTATTGGCATTACGTTTAGCCAAGGCTCTCCCTTATATTATTGGTATGCACCAAACAGGGTTCGTTGCTCAAAGACATTCTTCAAAAACACTAGATTAGCTTTTCATATGTTAAATTTAACAAAAGCTATGGAAGATCCAGCCTTCTCTGTATTTTTGGATGCAAAGAAGGCCTTTGATCTTGTGGAGTGGACCATCATGTATCAAGCAATTGGTTTCGGATTTATACAAATGATTCAAACCTTGTATAGTTCCCCTTCTGCCAGATTATATATTAATAATACTTTTTCAGAATGTTTTTGTCTGGAGAGTGGAGTTTGACAAGGGTGTTCGTTATCTCCTTTGCTTTTTGACATTGTACTGGAACCCTTGCTATTTGCTATTCAACAGGCAAGGGAGATACAGGGTATTCCTTATGCAGTTCGGGAATATAAAGTCTCTGCGTATGCAGATGATATTTTGCTTCATTTGAGGACTCCTGAAACTATCATTTCACATTTACTAGATTTGATTGATAGATTTTTAGAAATTTTCAGGGTATAAAATAAAATTGGAGTAAATCAGAGGTTCTTCCACTAAATGTACGTTGTCTAAAAGGATTATTTGATTCATTTCCCTTTCTTTGGAAGGAAGAGGGTATAAAATATTTAGGTATTTGAATTTATAAAACACTGGAAGAGACAATGAAAGTAAATGAAAGAACTTTATTGCTGAAGGTCACAAAAATGTGTGAGCAATGGAACCCCTTACATCTATCTTGGTGGGGGAGAGTTCAAACAGTTAGGATGATGATTTTGCCTGTGGTTTGCTACCAAATGGGTATGTTGCCAGTTTATTGTCAGGGGGCCCTTTTACAAGAAATTAAATAGTATTCTTACTAAATTTATTTGGCTGGAGAAAACTGCGAGAGTTGCTTTAGTATCTTTACAAAAACCAACTGCGGCGGGGGGGGGGGAGGTAAATTTTCCCAATTTTTATAGGTACCTTCAATCCTATATTATGCATCAGGGTATGTATTAGATCCTCCCCGAGCTCATGCAAAATCTTCCCAACTGGTTATGGTTGGAATGGCAACGTCTCCTTTGAGATTGTGTCATGTTTTGAGTATCAAGATACCTAGGTTGTATAAGTACAATAGAATTTTATTAGACACCTGGCAAACACTAAAATTTATTAATAATTTAACACCTA
Source organism: Geotrypetes seraphini (assembly GCF_902459505.1). Classification (NCBI taxonomy): domain Eukaryota; kingdom Metazoa; phylum Chordata; class Amphibia; order Gymnophiona; family Dermophiidae; genus Geotrypetes; species Geotrypetes seraphini. Next base: position 332,221,730 of record NC_047085.1, read on the forward strand.
TTCCGATTCATAAATCCACCTGTCAGTCCCTTTGGCTGAACTCCAAGATTCAATTTTCAAGCATACATTCATTGCAACTTTTTTGTCCCTTTCACACTGATATGTTTATCTAAAGCTAATAATCAAATTTAGCAAAACTAAACTGAACAGAAAACAATTAGCCTATACTGTATGACTCAACCAAGGGGGGAGGGAAGGGGGAGGCCAATGCAATAAAATGTGTAAGGTTTTCCATATCAGGTAGCTTGAAAAGCATTTTGCACATGAGCTAGCCCTGTGCAAAGCCTCATCCAGAATGCTGCAAACTGGGAGAGGCAGACCTGGGGGTGGGGAAGGGACAGGGAGGATTGTTCCTAGTTTCTAATTCACCTTTTTCTAAGCATGCAAAACCACAGTGCTGGAAATAAGAGATCACACAAAGTAGAATTCTAAGTCTGATCCTGTTTACAAGGAAAACATTTGGCATGCTTTTTACATGCGTAGGAGATCAAAAGTTGGAGCCATAACATGCACAAAGTTTTGGATTAGCTCACGGTAGCTTACTCAAAATAAAATATATAAACTGCACTCAGTAACATACAAGCATGTCATGATACACACAGCAAAGTCTAATAGCAAGAGTTTGTACTGACACAGACTGAAGAGAGAATGAATAAATGTTAATGGGCTGGCACTTGAAGTAGAATAACGACTTACATTAAGCCAGAAGATTCATTATGAGGCAAGACCATTACAAATAGGGGATTAAAATGTTGTTTTTGTTTCTTTTTCTAACCTCTTCCATCTGAGCAAGCAAAAAAAGACTGTATGCTCCACCCATGGGTTCTATTTTCCCTCTCTTAATCATTACACACTGCATCTAATCACCACAAACAAAACTGCTGAGGTGAGCCAAAGAGCTCTGACATAATTATGGTAACTAGACAGACTGCTACTAGATTCCTACGCTAAATACGAGTCATTTTAAATAGTTATGCTTTTTTTTTTTTTCTTTAATCATGAACAGAAAGAAGATTATTAGCAAAATCCTGAGTGGAGTAGAATGGGTACAAGTGGATCAATTTTTCACTCCATCAAAAATTACAAATACTAGGGGACACTCAAAGTTACAGGGAAATATTTTTAAAACCAATGGGAGGATTTTTTTTTTTTCATTCAGAGAATAGTTAAGCTCTGGAACGTGTTGCCAGAGGATGTGGTAAGAGCGGATAATGTAGCTGGTTTTAAGAAAGGTTTGGACAAGTTCCTGGAGGAAAAGTCCATAGTCTGTTATTGAGAAAGACACAGGGGAAGTCACTGCTTGCCCTGTATCGGTAGCACGGACTATTTCTATACCTTGGGTTTTGGCCAGGTACTAGTGACCTGGATTGGCCACCATGAGAACGGGCTACTAGGTTTGATGGACCATTGGTCTGGCCCAATAAGGCTATTCTTATGTTCTTAATTCTCCAAGCAGCAACTACTGTATGTCCCTCATAATAAAGGGTTTGTACTTATTTCTGTGTTATGCACAGGGGGAATGTACAACTTCTGTACTTAGATAACTGAAAGAATGAGTGACGATGTATGGATTGCTGATGTAGTTTTGTTATTGTTATAGTAACATAGTAGATGAGGCAGATAAAGATCCGAATGGTCCATCCAGACTGCCCAACCTGATTCTATCTAAAAAAAAATTTTTTTCTTCTTCTTAGCTATTTCTGGGCAAGAATCCAAAGCTCTGCCCGGTACTGTACTTAAGTTCCACATTTGCTTTTTCCTCATCACACTCCACATATCGATTCCTAGAACCTTGTTCATGCGCCATATTTTATGTTTGTTTTATTGTAATCCGCTTAGGCCTTAAGCGGAATAGAAATTTTTAAAAATATACTAGCTGATGCCCCGGCGTTGCACGGGTATTTAATTATAGCAATAACACTGTAAATGGAATCAAATAAAGATACTTTATAGTGGTGAATGAAATTATTTTTTAACAGCATTATAAAAAGTACAATATTCAAATTATAATGTGAAATATTTGACAAAATGAATACAATACAACTAACACAAAACTTGATTATAAACAACATTTTTAGTTTCACCTCCATGAGCAAGAACATATAAATTCTTGGGTGAACCCACCCTTGAGCAAGCAACATAGAGTTGTCCATGGGAAAAACAGGGGGATCTTAAATGCACTCCACAGTATGTAATAGTCTGTCCCTGTGATTTGTTGATTGTGATAGAGAATGCAAGTCTCACTGGAATTTGCAATCTCATAAACTGAAAAGGAAGATCTGTTGGAATAAGTGGCATCCAAAAGTTCCAGTATTGATTAAAACAACTCAATATGTGGAAACTCAGGTTGAAAAGAAACTCCATGCAGTTGTTTCCCGGTTCAGAATGGAACCTGTGTTCCTAGTTCAGCATATGTGAGTACTCATGTAATGTAATAACATTATGAACTGGGGTGCATGAAGGAAACAGTTACAAACACAGTTAGAACATACAAACTCTATATGTATGGTGTCCGTGGTAGAATAGAAATGATAAAAATATATGGGGGGGGGGACAGGACAAACAGGGGTTGTTAAAAAACAATGGACAAGCATACTTGACACAAAGAGGGAAATACGAATTCCAGATACATCATAAAATAGAAGGAGAGGGTAAAGGAACAAACCAGAAGGGTGGGTGGACAAGAGAAAAAAATGAAAAGAAGAAAGGGAGAGAAAAAAAAAGCAGGACAAAAAGCCAAGAAAGGTAAAGAAAAGGAGAGAAAAGATTATTTATATATATTTTTTTTTTTTACAAGAAGGGTTCTGATGGCGTCGCAATTTAGTTACCAAAGGCATCTTTGAAAAGGAAAGTTTTGAGTCCAGATTTAAAAACTTTGGAAGACAACTTTCTTGTCCGAGGTTGGTGGGAAGAGAATTCCACAACATTGGTGCAACGATGGAAAAAAATCATTTTTCTAGTGGAATCATACACTTTTTGGTGCATGGCGGAGGTGGGGTGGCAAGAAGATATTGTTGGGTGGATCGAAGCACTCTAGGCGTGATATATGGGACCCCGAGACCTAGTGTCGAAGGGCGAAATATAACACTGGGCTGGTGAGCCTCCGCGTTGCTCGTCGGCGGGGCGGTCGGGCCGGCGGCGTGCATGTGAGGCGAGGGGTTAAAAGGGGGAGGGCTGGGAAGGACTCAACCATTCGGGTCTTCCAGGGCGTTTTTTCAACTTTTCGGCGTGTCTGTTGTTGCGGCGGCATGGCGGCGAGGTCGGCGGTTGCTGGAGATCAGATCTCAGATGAAGCGGAGATCTCGTTTCGGGCGGGCGATTCACTAGTGGAGGACCCGGATGAGCAGGTGGGTTCGGCTGGTGGGGCTGTGCCGGGCAGACCGATTCGCAGGTCGAAGCGGGAGGCGCTTTCGGCCATTGTAATCGCTGGCTCCGCGGGCCGCGTGGGTGGGCGGTCTCCCGAAGCGGGTGTCGACTCAACTGGGGTTGCCATGCGACATGGAGCCGGGAAGAGTAAAACTGGTGGGAGGGGTAAATCGGGCAAGTCGAGCGGACGGCAGTCTGTTCGGCCGGAGAGTCGCAGCTCTGAGGCTCCTGATTTAGGGGTTCAGGTTTCCCCACAGGCTTCTGGTGCTGTGTCTGAGCATGTAGTTTCTCATCAGACACCCTCCGGGGTCGGTTCTGTTGAGGTTCGTGCAGCTCCGGTTTCGGGGGTGGACGGGTCGGTTCCATTGGAAGGGAGGCCTGTTCAACCGTCGCCTCTGCCTTCCATGAGTTGGGGGGCTGGTGCATGGGGTTCTAGTTCTGCGGGACATTTGGGGGTACCTTATAGTTTCTTCCCGTGGGGTCCTGGGCAGCAGGGTTGGAGTCCTGGCTTGTTTCCCCCATTCTGGGCCGGGGGTGTTGCTCCCGGGTGGTCCGGTGGTATGTTACCAAGTGGGGCTGGGGGTGCTGGTTGGGGGGTGCCTGGGGGCGGTTTTCCGGGCTCTGTTCCTGGTTTTGGTTTCTTTTCACAGGGTCCGCTGGTTATGCCGGAGCCCCATTGGAGCGCAGTCGGAGGTGCTCCAGGACACTCGACCGGCAGCCTTGGTTCGGTTTCGGAGCGGCAACACAGTGAGAGAGCATCGGTGACTTCTGCGTTGGAGTCGGTGGCTGCTGGCGGAGGCGCTGCTGGTCCCTCGTCTGATGTGGTGGTTGCTGGCCGTGGCGTCACTGTCGTGGAGCGACCATCGGGGGCATCGACGGAGGTTGTTTCCGGTGGCATCTCTGTTGCAGTGGAGGGTCCTTCCTCTTCGGGTAAGGTGGCGCCTGCTGTGGTTGCTGGGGGGAGTAAATGTAGGAAGAGGGGTAAGGGGAAGCAACGGCGCAGGCGGGATTCCTCTTTGTCGAGCCAGTCTTTGTCTTCGTCCTCCTCTTCGTCGTCGGCCTCCTCTTCTCCGGCTTCTGTGCCGGTGGGGGAGGCGGGTCTTGCAGGGAGTAGTAGTGTGGCTCAGCAGAGTGAGGGTCGAGGTGTGCCAGCTTTGGTGGCCCTGACGGAACTTTGGGAGCGGGTGCCGCGTGCTTTACAGCGTAAGATTAGGCGACGTTCTTGTATAGATATTTTTTGTCTTATGGAGGGCAGGGTGCATCGGCGGAGTCGTAAGAAGTCGAAGCGGGAGGCGGGTGCTTCCAAGATTTTTCCAGTCGCATGGTCCATTATCAATTGGATCCGTTCTTTCATGCGGCTGGCTAGTGGATCCCCGCGACCCTAGCTGACGACCCTAGGGGGCATCCCCACGACCCTAGGGGGCATCCTCATGAGATCCCCGTGACCTGAAGGGGGAACCCGCGGGATCCCTGTGGGTCCCGCGGGATTCCCCTCGTCCCCGTTCAGCTCTCTAGTTCAAAGACCATCTACCCTCCCTGCCTGATTATATCTCCAATCTGCTTGTTCCACACTCACCTTCATTCTCATTCCACTCCTCACGTATAAGACTACACTACCTTCGTCTTCTTTCTGTCCTTCAGTTACTTACAACTTGTAATACTGCTTTCAGTTATACAGGTCCACATCTTTGTAACTCACTTCAACCTGAAATTATACTTTGTCATCTTTCTCTAAATTGACAAAATCTGTCAAAACCTGGCTATTTGTGCAAAATTTTAGGTCCTCCCTTTAGAGTGTGTGTACATGTTTCTCTCTTTTTTAAATCTTTATTTAACATTTTATTGCCCTGTGAGTCTTGTTGGGGTTTGGGAAGCTCTGGACTTGCCAAAAGGAGCATGACAGCAGAATATGTGGCTGGTTGTTACAACCAGGGCTTCAAAAGAGCAGGAGAGGCACATTGTCTGACATCTTCTGTTTAACTCAAGTACATTATTTGTTATTTATGGGCAAGAAAAGGAAGGGAAAAAACCTGGCACCTCTATTTCTAAATTTATACCTGAAGACCAAACGGATAAGCACATTGTTATTGCTTCAGCTACTGCCTCTTACTATTTTACAGAATACTTCTGTTTCTTTCATAAGATTCTTTGGTTTTTCACCATAGATTGTTAGATTGTTATTACTATTTCCTTCCAGAAATACTCTTGAGGAAACACTAAGGAGATTCTTTGTTTAGTTAATGGTAAACAACTGTCTTTGCTAAAATGTTTTTTTGTGCCTTCAGTGAAGGTTCAATCAAGCTTGAGGAACTGACCCCATCTGCTAGTACAGAGTTAACCGGTTTTTGTTTTTTTTTTGGGGGGGGGGATTCATTGGACAATAAAGTACTCCTTTAAGGGCGAGTCTTGTGATCTTCACAGATGAGAAGAATAAAGTTTCAGCTCAGAAGGCATATTTTAAAGGGCAAAAGAGGTACTGTTTTGTGGTAAGACTAGTCAAGTCTTTCCAGATGTTAAAACTTTTTAAATACATACATTCTACTGATAACCTGCATTCATTAAGCCCATCTGTCCCCCTGGAAGCTCAGCTACCTTCACCTGGAAAGCAGCTCAAAATTATTTTCTAACTTAGCCTCTGTCTGGGACATATACTTCTAAAAAATATATACTGACCTCTGGGTCAACTTTAGAGATCATTTCCACAACTACATTGTGCTCACAAACCTGAGGCCTATGCCTGCCCACCCTGGCTCTCATCCCACCCATCCCTAGGCTCACATTACACTTATACACCCATAACACCACTCCAATTAATGTTCAAAACTACAAATCAACACTAATTAAAGCTTCCATTACAAACCCTTACGTAATTACCTTCTTGTCTATCACCCCACCCACTACCCACACCTAGAAAATAACTAAACTAACAACAAAGAAAGGGCTAGATTCACAAAGCAAACCGATCGTGTACCGATCGGTTTGTGACCCCTTTACTATCAAATTTCCATCCGGCCCAATTCACTTACCTCTCCTGCGATCCGTATCGAATCCATGCATGCAAATGAGGTGAAACGCATGCAAATTGGACAGCGACCCGATTCACTACACAAAATTTCCGATCCAACTGGGCTGGCCGATCACCTGAAGAAGCGACTGCTGGGGACCAGTCAAAAACGTCTTTCCGACAGGAAGCCCTGCCTTCTGCCCTGCAATCTCTCCTGCCTGCTCATCCCGAATGCTGCCCTGCTCTGCCTCGATCTTCCCCGACTCTCTCCTGCAACATCGCCGTTCTCCCGTCCTTCCCCGAAGCTCTCCTGCCCTTCCCTGCCCAGCGAGTCCCTGGTTTTAACCCATGGGTTAAAACCATGGGCTCCCTGGCCTATGTAAAAAAGTTAAAATTTATATAAAAAAGAAAAATTGCGGTTTGCATTGCCCCCCCCCCTCGTGCTGATGCTCACCACACTGCCGATGCCCCCTGCGCACTGATGCCTATTCCCTCCTACGCCGATGCCCCGACGACTCCCTCCTGCCATCTTAAATGCCACCGGGTCAGGTCGGGCCGGGCCCACCTCCCTCCCTGCCGCTCAACCTGGGCTGGGCCGGGCACACCAGCTCCCTCCCTGCCGCTCAACCTGGGCTGGGCTGGGCCGGGCCCACCCGTTCCCCCCACCTTTAAGAATCGGCTCCCCCCACCTTTAAGAATCATTGGGAGTAGAAGGAGTGCTCATTCCCTCTTGCTCCACGCCTCCTCCGCTGAAGAGTGCAGCCTGAGGCCACGCCCCGATGCATCATCTGATGCGCAGGGAGGGGCCTAAGGCACTGATTGGCTGAGGTGTCTCAGGCACCTCCCTTTGGAGGGGCTGGGGCACCTCAGCCAATCAGGGACTTCCTTAGAGAGGAATCTAGGGAAGTTCCTGATTGGCCAAAACAATGGACAATCAGGGACTTCCTTAGACTTCTCCCTAAGAAAGTCCCTGATCAGCTGAGGTGCCCAGGCCCCTCCAAAGGGAGAAGCCTGAAGCCTCAGCCAATCAGTGCCTTAGGCCTCTCCCCGTGCATCAGATGATGCACTGGGGCAGGGCCTAAGGCCACTATTGGGCGGCGGGCAGCAGCAGAGTAGGAACCCGAGGAATATCGAGGGAGTACTGTATATACAGATACTTATTTTGTACCTGGGTCAATGGAGGGTTAAGTCACAAGGAGCTGTAGAGGGAATTGAACCCGGTTCCCCTGGTTCTCAATTCTCTGCACTAACTATTAGGATACTCTTCTACTTGAAATTTTAAAAAAAAGTAGAAAACAGATAAATCAAAAACATCAGTCACACTCAAAAACCAGGCCAGAATCCAAGGCCAATGAGTCATTTCAAGAAAGGTCAAAGTGAGGAAAGGCACAAATCACACAAAAGCAAGCAAGAGTCAAGAGTCAGAAGATAAGAAAAGCTGCAACAAGCACAGTGAAGTTGTCTCACTGGCAAACTAATCCACTTGGAGAAATTACCCTTACAACCAGGGCCAGATCAGCCAATCTTTTTCAAAACAGGCTTCAAAAGAAAAGAAGCATCTTCTCCAGTCCCTAGACAAGAAAATAATACTGGTGGGAATAATCAGAAGATAGAGGAAGAGAGCTATTCAGAATCCTACAAAACATGAACAAGTGCAAACACACCAAGAATCAACCGATTCTGTTCATAGTTGATGACTGTACCTATTTTCTTGATGACTGGGTAACTCAGAGTAATTTTGCTCCTTATTGCTCCATGAACATCATACGTAAATGGGCTCCATGTGAAGCTACAAATTAAATGCTAGCAACAGTGCTTGTGCCAAAGGAGCACATCCGAGTAGTTGTGCTCCTTAAGAGCAAGATCTGGGGAAGTACTATGGATCTGGCTGATTTATGTATTTTATGGATTTATTTGGATGTGTGTTTTTTTTAGTTTTTATGATATATACTTTTTCTCTGCAAAAAGGTAATAAGTCTGCGAAGTTTATAGGCACAGAGAGGCCAGGATCTAGATTTTTATGTACTTTTGTCGTGATACCATAAGTTTTAAGGGATTATTAAAAGCCCATTTTTTCTTTCAGGCTGAGCGGCAGCGCCAAAGCACACTCCTGCTCGGTGCCACTCAGTGGCTTAAGAAACCAGAACTTGCGGCAGCCACCGACCAACCTGATTAGCAGTGGGGCAGAAGCGTTGAAAGCTCTGGACCACCAGGGATCAGCAGAGGAGGTACAACGGGCAGGGCAGGGAGGGGGGCAGGGGGCTGGGTTCAGAGCCTGATGAGCGAGGGAGGAGGGCTGGGTGTAGAGTCTGAGGAGGGAGGGAGAGAAGGAAGGAAGGAAAGAAGGGGGCTGGATACAGTGCCTGACAGGGGAGGGAGGGAAGGGGGCTGGATACAGTGCCTGACAGGGGAGGGAGGGAAGGGGGCTGGGTGCAGTGCCTGGCAGGGGACAGAAGGAATGGGGCTGGGTGCAGATCCTGGCAGGGCGAGGCACTTGAATATTAAGCCGCCCGACATATTCGAGTCAACCATTTTTCCTCCTTTTTGGGGGGGAAAATGGTGGTCTCGACTTATGTTCAAGTATATACGGTACTTATCTAGTCATTCATCCAGTAACTGATATATCACCATTTCAACCTATAAAATAATCAAGGAGGTTTACAGGCTAGGGAAAATATGCTGCTAATGACCCATGCAACCCTGCTACTATTTCACCGACAAAAGCTACCTATTCATACTTGAATTTATTTCAAAGTTCTCGGCTTTGCCCACAATGCCTACAGAACCCCTTCTTATCCATCATCATACAAAAACCCCCAATCCATTCATTTTATTCCATGCTCCCCCTCAACTTGAAATCAACTAGATCAGGGCTGCCCAAGTCCGGTCCTTGAGATCTACTGGCAGGCCAAGTCTTAAGGATATCCACTATGAACATGCCTGAGAGAGATTTGCTTACCAAGAAGGCAGTGCAGGCAAATCTCTCTCATGCATATTCACTGTGGATATCCTGAAAATCTGGCCAGCCAGAAGATCTCGGACTTGGGCAGCCCTGAATTAGATACTCAGTTTTCTTCTTCCTTGCAACACACCTATGGAACTTTTTCCAGATTTAATGCTATGCTTAAAAATCACATTTTTTAATTCTATTTTTAAGCATATGCTCTGAGGTACCACTGCACCCAGTGCACTTCTAGATTGTCTATCCTTCCTCCCTCTCTATTGCCCTTCTCTGTTATGCTACCCTAGGTGTGAATATGTGTCTTTCCTATAACAAAATGATATTCTTGTCTCATTTAACAAAAAGACAGATAATTGTGGTATATCAAACTCTGCTTAAAAAAAAAACCAAAAACAAACAAGGAATCGTACAAGGTGGGACAAGAATAGCACAACACAGCAAAACTGATAAGAGTCAGACAGATGAGGAAAATGCAGGCTTTGCACTGGCTTTCTGTGAAATTTAGGGCACAATATAAATTATTGATGCCGATTTTTAAGACTCTGACAGGCATGACTCCTGAATACTGTACTTTAAATAAATCTTGAGTCTCTATCATCTGTCTCACTCCTTGAGATCAGTGAGAACTCGACAATTGTTGCAGCCTTCTTTTGCAAGGTTGTGTTATTCCAATACCTGTGGCACTGCATTGTTCCTAATTGGCCCACTGCTATGGAATAAGCTGCCTGAGAGCATTCACCTTTTGTCACATATCAGAATTTAAGAAAAAGCTAAAAAGGCATTTGTTTGTGTAGGCTTAGGCTCGATGTGTTAAGTTGATTGAGACTTAGGATCCCTTTTACAAAGCCACGGTAGCAATGCTACCACTGTAAATGCACCGAAGCCTATAGGAATTGAATGGGCTTTGGTGCATTTACAGTGGCAGTATTGCTACCACAGCTTTGTAAAAAGGGGCCCCTTAGTCTTTGAGCTGTTGCATGTGTTTTATAGGGGGGTGGGGAGTTACACTATGCATGTTCCATTGTTACTCACATAGTTAATATGCAGGTTATAAGTCTAATAAAATAAAAACAAAAAGCAATTACTCCTACCCCCCCAAGAAATATCAATGACCAGAAAAAGTTAGGCCCAATATCCTTGAATTAGAATCCAAAATGTATTCACCAGAAAAGCAATGTTCAAATACCCATATTTTGACTTTTGACAAATTTATGATATACAGTAAACTCTTCATTTTCAGAGACATAGGCAAAGAATTCCAGAGGGAAAGAGTCAAGCTAGAGAAGCAGGCCAATCATGTAGCACAAGGAATGTTGAGGCCAACATGGTATCAACATAGAATTCAAGTAGTCCAGGAGCCCTGAGAAGACTGAGCAGAACATCAGAATCAATCATTTAAATCTGATTCTACCTACTAAGGGCAGAACAAGTGCTGTTCCATCAGAAGATGGGTAACAATCTATAGCACAAAATGGGTAGATCATCCTTCTATCGGCGAAGGAATAATCTAGATTCCTCTAAAACAGAACTATAAAAATACATTAAAAAACTGAATACAGCCAATTTGGGTAGCCAGCTCCTGAAAGCAGTTACTTACCGTAACAGGTGTTATCCAGGGACAGCAGGCAGTTATTCTCACATATGGGTGACGTCACCGATGGAGCCCGGATACGGACGCCTTGCAAGCAGACTTGCTTGAAGAAACTCAAAGTTTTGAGTCGCCCGCACCGCGCATGCCTTCCCGCCCAGTGCAGGGCATGTCTCCTCAGTTCAGATAGCTAGCAGAGAAGCCAACCAGGGGAGGTGGGTGGATTGTGAGAATAGCTGCCTGCTGTCCCTGGATAATACCTGTTACGGTAAGTAACTGTGCTTTATCCCAGGACAAGCAGGCAGGTATTCTCACATATGGGTGACCTCCAAGCTAATAAGAAGGGGATGGTGGGAGTGTTGGCAATTTAGAAGAATAAATTTTGTAATACTGTTTGGCCAAACTGTCCATCCCGTCTGGAGAAAGTATCCAGACAATAGTGAGAAGTGAAGGTATGAACCGAGGACCAAGTAGCAGCCTTGCAAATTTCCTCAACAGGTGTAGATCTGAGGAAAGCTACTGAAGCTGCCATTGCTCTGACTTTATGGGCTGTGACTTTACTGTGAAGAGGTAATCCAGCCTGGGCATAGCAGAAAGAGATACAAGCCGCCATCCAGTTGGAGATGGTATGTTTAGAAATAGGATGGCCCAACTTATTTGGATTGAAGGAAACAAAAAGTTGAGGAGCAGTTCTGTGTGGTTTGGTGCGTTCCAAGTAGAAGGCCAAAGCACGTTTACAGTCCAGAGTATGAAGAGGCTTTGGAAAAAATACTGAAAGTACAAAGTACGATGGATTGGTAGATATGAAATTCCGAGACCACTTTAGGTAGGAATTTAGGATGAGTACGAAGAACCACCTTGTCATGATGGAACACAGTGAATGGTTGGTCAGTAACTAAAGCTTGCAGTTCACTGATTCTTCGAGCGGAAGTGAATGCTATGAGAAACACCACTTTACAAGTGAAATACTACAGATGAGCCTTATCAATTGGTTCAAATGGAGGCTTCATGAGTTGAGTAAGGACAATATTGAGGTCCCAAACCACAGGAGGCGGTTTGAGAGGAGGTTTAACATTGAAGAGTCATTTCATGAATTTGGAAACCACAGGATGAACAGAGAGGGGTTTCCCTTCAATAGGCTGATGGAAAGCCGCAATTGCACTGAGATGGACTCAGATCGATGTAGACTTGAGGCCAGAATTGGATAAGTGCAACAGGTAGTCCAAAACAGAAGATAAGGAGGAATGCTGAAGCTCCTTATGATGAGAAAAACACCACATAGAAAATCTAGTCCACTTTTGGTGATAGCTTTGTCTAGTGGTAGGCTTCCTAGAAACTTCTAAGACATCTCTTACAGATTGAGAAAACTGAAGAGGAGTTACGTTGAAAGGAACCAAGCTGTCAGCTGTAGAGACTGCAGGTTGGGATGAAGTAGAGATCCTTGACTCTGTGTATGCAGAGAAGGAAAAACTGGTAGAAGGTATGGCTCCCTGGTGCTGAGTTGAAGTAGAAGGGAGTACCAAGGTTGTCTTGGCCACCGAGGAGCGATGAGAATCATGGTGGCATGATTGTTCTTCAACTTGACCAGAGTCTTGAGAATGAGAGGGAATAGAGGGAATGCGTAGAGGAAGAGATTCTTCCATTCCAGAAGAAAAGCATCTGCCTCGAGGTGGTGAGAAGAGTATATCCTGGAGCAGAACTGAGGCAGTTTGAAGTTGTAGGGAGCCGCAAAGAGGTCTATTTGATGGGTTTCCCATTGTGAAAAAATGTGATGAAGAGGCGAGGAATGGAGAGTCCATTCGTGAGGTTGCAGAAGACGACTCAAGTTGTCTGCCAAGCAATTCTTCGTTCCTTGAATATAGATAGCTTTGAGGAAGGTGTTGTGGCGGATTGCTGAGTCCCAAACCTTCAGAGCTTCTTGACAAAGGGAGGCACAGCCCGTCCCTCCTTGTTTGTTGACATAATACATGACAACTTGGTTGTCTGTCCGGATGAGGACTACCTGGTCACGAAGATGTTGAAAAGCATTGAGAGCCTTGAAAATCGCTCTGAGTTCCAACAGATTTATGTGACATTGACGATCCGTACTGGTCCAGTGGCCTTGAGTACGGAGACCATCGAGATTAGCGCCCCAAGCGTAGGTCAAAGAGTCTGTCGTGAGGACCTTTTGATGAGGGGGGCATTTGAAAAAGCAAGCCTCTGAAAAGATTGGAAGAGAGCATCCACCAACGGAGAAACTTCTTCAAGGAAGGAGTGACTGAAATGTGTTGAGAAGGAGGGTCTCAAACTTGCGTCCATTGAGATGCCAGGGTCCTTTTGCCAGAGGTGAAGTCTGGCAAAAGGAGTCACATGTACTGTGGAGGCTATGTGACCCAGAAGTACCATCATGTGTCTCGCTGAGATGGAAGAGCGGGAAGACACTGTGTGACAGAGTTGTAGAAGAGCCTCCAGACGTTGTTGTGGAAGGAATGCTCCGAGTTGGACAGTGTCCAGAACAGCTCCAATTAATTGTAGATTCTGTGAGGGCTGAAGTTGAGATTTGGGAAAGTTGATTTCGAATCCCAAACTTTGTAGGAACCAGGTAGTCCATTGGGTCGCTACAATAACCCCTTGGGATGTGGAATCTTTGATGAGCCAGTCATCGAGGTAGGGAAATACCTGAAGACCATGGTTCCGGAGAGCTGCCGCTACCACTACCAGGCACTTGGTGAACACTCTGGGAGACAAGGCCAGGCCGAAGGGTAGTACCCTGTATTGAAAATGCAGATTCCCCACCCGAAATCTGAGGTATTGACGGGAGGCCAGATATGAGTGTAGGCCTCCTTGAGATCCAGACAGCATAACCAGTCGTTCTGCTCGAGAAGGGGATAAAGAGATGCCAGGGACAAATTTTCGAAACTTTTCTTTGACTAAAAATTTGTTGAGAGTCCTGAGATCCAGAATGGGTCGCAGATCGCCCGTCTTCTTCAGAACAAGGAAGTAACGGGAGTAAAACCCCCTGTTCTGCTGTTCCAAGGAACTGGTTCGGAGGCATTAAGAGAAAGCAGAGCTTGAGCTTCCTGAAGAAGAAGGGCGGTCTGGGATGGAATGGAAAGATACTCTCTTGGAGGAAGCTCTGGTGGAACCTGAGTGAAATGAAGAGAGTATCCTTCTCTGATGATGGTAAGCACCCAGAGGTCGGATGTAATTATCGTCTATCGGTTGTAAAAATGATGGAGACGACCTCCTATAAGGGGAAAAGGGGACAGAGACAGAATGGTGGAGGTTATACTCTGTTATAAACAGTCAAAAAGGCTGAGAAGCTTAGGTGCAGCAGAAGGTTGGGGTTTCTGTTGCTTCTGAGGTTGCTGTTTTTTCAGAGGAGGGCGAGTATAAGGAGCCGGCTTTGGAGCAAAGCGCCTTTGATAGATAAGAGCAGGGCGTACAGGCTTGGCAGGAGCTGGCTTTGGCTTAGGTCTGACTACAGAAGCAAATGATTTTTCATGGTCAGATAATTTATTGGTGGCTGCCTCGATGGCTTCATCAAAGAGGTCGTTGCCCTCACAAGGAATGTTAGCCAAGCGGTCTTGAAGGTTAGAGTCCATGTCAATGGTACGAAGCCAGGCAAGACGACGCATAGCTACAGAGCAAGCAGCCGCTCAGGCAGATAACTCGAAGGCATCATAAGATGATTGGAAGAGATGCAGACGTAATTGAGAGAAAGAAGCAATGACTTCCTGAAACTCAAAATGCATTTGGGTATCCAAATAATCCCAAAATCTTTGGTAGAAGAGAAAGAAGAAATTCAAAGTATGTGATGAAATAAAAATTATAATTGAGGACTTTAGAGGACATCATAGCATTCTGGTAGATGCGACGTCCGAATTTGTCCATAGTTTTCCCTTCCAAGAAGGACGGTGGCATAAACCTTGGAAAGATGGGACCTTTTCAAGGAGGACTCGACCAGCAGGGATTGATGAGAATTTTCAAACCCTCTGCGATGCACAGTCCTATGTCTAGAGTCCAATTTTCCTGGAACAGCCGGTATGGAAAAAGGTGTTTCCATGCAACGACCAAAAGTCTGATTCAAAAGCTTATGAAGTGCAAGCTTAAGAGACTCTGCCGGAGGTTGAGGAAGATGCATGACTTCGAGATACTCCTTAGAATATTTGGAGCCAGTATCCAATTGAACATCCAAGTCCACAGCCATCTGTCACAGAAAAGATGAGAAAGATAGCTGATCTGCCAATGCTTTGCCTCGAGAAGGACTCGAGGACGTCGAGGCAGCCTGTGTCGAAGAAGAAGCTTCGGCAGGGAAAAAGGCATCAAAGGAACCTGGTGACTTGGACAAAGCAATCGAGACCGGAACATCCTCGAGGTCCAACATCAGAGACCTCGAACGAGGAGTCGGTGGTCTGGTCGAGGTTGGACCAGATCGAGGCTTCGAGGAAGAAGGTCTGTCGTGAGACAAAGAACTATGCCTGGAAGGATGCCTCGATGAAGGCCTCGAATGTCAGTGAGAACTGTATCTGAAACCAGATCTCGAGGATCGAAGAGACTTCGCCTCGGAGACGTGGGCAGCCGAAGCCGATGTACAAATAGTACTAGAGGCTGTAGATCGAAGCTCCAGAGGCATGGTGGAGGAACCTTGATGCACTCTCAAGGACTCTGCTCCTTGTATAGAGTGTGAGGATTCTCGTCGAGGCACTTGCAAAGAATCTGCTCCTTGCTTTACGTGCTTGGATGCCAGACCAGACACTCGCAGAGACTCTGCTCTCTGCAAAGAGTGTGTGTAAGTTCAGACTGGGGCAAAGGAAGCGGCTCGACCTCGCAGGAGTCTGCTGAATGCCCAAGCTGGATAAGAGGAAGTAGTTATATTGGATTCTAAATGCAACTGGCAACCAGTGCAGCTGTCGGAGATATGGTGCGATATGCTCATATCTTGGCGCTCCTGTTAATCAGAAAAGTTATATATACTAAGATACGAGTTAAGTATGCCCCAAATTGCAAAGTTTTCTATGCCATTATAACTAAAAATAAATAGATTTCCTTCTTAAGGGTATTTACTGCCTTTTATAACAGATTTCTGGCACAAAACACAGTTAGATGCATTTGTCTCGTTTGAAATGTAGACCCTAAGCTACCAATTTAACATCATCTGGTTCAGATTTAAGTTTTGGACCAATGCCCCCTGCCCCCCACCTCAACCCCACCCCTTTGAAAAGCCTGCTCAATTTGCTTTCATGGGTCCGAAGCAATACATCTTTAGATGAAGAATTTAAATTTCCTGCCACTTCTAGAGGGAAACACATAAGTACGACTTCTGATTTTAGATTTTTTAACCAGTAAGCAATGATGAAACAGACTGATGCAAAAGAATTTAAATTGGAGTTTACTAGATAAACACCACAAACATATAATTTTCCTAGTACTGTACACTCTTATCCCCCTCTTGGGATGCAGCACAAAAACAAACACCAATTTCTAGCCCTCAAAAAAACCCTAATTAGCTAGAAAATGTCCTGAAAGCCCTTAATTTTAACCCTGATTATGAAAAAGGAATTGGGTACCTAGGTCTGTCTAAGCACAATTATCAGAAAATTTTACAAAAGGTTCACATATACGGACAAGCAAAAGACCAATCTCTCCTGCCGGGACCCACAAACCCCGCCTCCCCCCCCCCCCCCCGAATGATCGTGTCAGGAGGGATGCCCAGTCCCTCCTGCCAATACTCCCCCCAAAAAAAGTTCACGCCCACCCAGACCCACCCCACAAAGGACTCCCCATCTGAACCCCCCTAACCCCAACCGGACCCCCCTAACCAAATTTAGTTGGCTGGCCAGATGGCTCCTGTCTGCATTCAGCCATTCGCTGGAATGGTGGCCCTGCCCCTTCCCAGGGCATCTTGGGATGCACCGGGGAGGGGCCTAAGGGTCTGACTTGCTCAGGTGTTTAAGGCCTCTCTCCCAGTGCATCCCATAGGAGGGGCCTAGGGGATCTGGCCAATCGGAATTCTAGGCCACTCCAGTGCATCTCAGAATGCACTGGGATATTGGCTTAGAATTCCAGTTGGACCAGGTACCTAAGGTCCAATCAGGCTCTTAGGCCCCTCCCTAGTGCATCCCAAGAAGCACCGGGAAGGGGCAGGCCCACCATTCCATCGAAGGCGGGCCAGCCAACTAAACCAGGTTGGGGGGGTTAAGTGGGGTTAGGGGGTGTCAACAGGAGGGACTGGGCATCCCTCCTGCTGCGATTGTTAAGGGGGGGGTGGTTCACAGTGTCAGCAGGAGAGATTCGGC
The DNA here is from genome assembly GCF_902459505.1 of Geotrypetes seraphini. NCBI lineage: Eukaryota > Metazoa > Chordata > Amphibia > Gymnophiona > Dermophiidae > Geotrypetes > Geotrypetes seraphini. The sequence goes on from NC_047085.1 coordinate 332,238,928, forward strand.
ATCTCTCCTGCTGGTGAAGATTGCAGGGGGGAGTGGGTTGCAGGTTTGGCCAGGAGGGACTGGGCATCTCTCCTGCTGTGATTGTTGCGGGAGGACAGGTTGCCTGGGCTGCTGAGCTAATCGCACAGCAGCTGCAATCAGCTCAGTGGCCTGATCTGGAACTTATACCTGTTTTGAATTGATCTAAGTCAAAACATATAAGTTCTGTCCACACAACCTGTGAAACTTTTCAATTATGGCTGCCGGACGACTAAGTCTAGGTTGGCCCACATCCTGCCTTATCCACTCCTCCAAAAACGCCCCTTTTCACTCTGGGCACCCAGAGGCAGGGAAAAGGCCTAAGCTGGTTTCAAATATGTCTTAAACCCTGTTCGATTATTGGTACTTGGATGATCTGTCTTTTTGATTGTCCAAGTGCTGATTTAGACAGGTTTTTAGACTTTTTTTTATTATTATTATGATGTACCTCTATGTATAGAGATTTCTATGTTAACATCAATTTTCCAAGTAACATCAATCCATCTTATGACAAAACCATACAGGGAAAGATGGCTACCTAAAGGACATGCAGGTCACTATTACCACTAACATGGATATTCATGCTAAAAACAGATTACCAATTTCCATCTTCAGAGTAAAACTATATCATAATAAATAAACAAATCCACGTTATATCCTATTATATACTCTGTAGTACATTCTATTGATATTATTTATTTATTTGTCCTACAAATACCAAAATTCCTTGACTCTTTTCCAGATACACTCTCCTGTGACCAGGATGTGACATCAGAAGGGAGAAGAGACGGCGTGACCAGCAGGTGGAAGATGCTGCTCGCACTGACAAACATTCCAAGAGGTTTGAGGGGGCAGAGAGGTGTTGGTGCCCCCGAAAAGATGGTACCCGGAGCGATCCACCTCCCCTCCTACTATGCCACAGCCTCTATCATCTGGGTTTCTCCAACTGATCTGTACCAAATTTTATACTGCCTTGACTATGCCCTCCTTGTTCTGCTCCTGCTGAGTCATCTCTTCCTTGCTTTGTAGCCCACTTTTCAAGGTGGCTCTATGATTGTGAGGAAGTGCTGTTAAGGGGGAACGGTAATTTCCTACAAAGTTAATTTTAGCTGTATAAATTGCTCTGAGTGTGTCTATGAAGCCAACTTGGCTCCATCTTCAGAAAGGGCATCCCTTCTAGGCCAGCTGCACCACTGCAGAAGGGCCTTCCTTTTTACCCAAGGCACTGACAACAGCTCCCCACACTGACGTTTTTGCCAAAGTGGCCCATGCTTGAAAAATAGTGAAGATCGCTGGTCTAAAATAATGTAAAGGAATTAAAGACTAAACGGGCCTTATGTTGTTTACCTGATATCATATTCTCAGATCATTGCATATAAATCTGATGAATATCCTGGAAGTCAGACCTGTTTATGGTTCTCAAGGACTAAACACTGAAGTTTGCAACATAGTTTAAGGCCATCACTGGCTGCTCTACTCAAAAAGTTTCATGGAGGAGAGTGTAGTGCAGTGGTTAGAGCTACAGCCTCAGCACTCTTGAGGTTGTGGGTTCAAACCCTGCACTGCTCCTTGTGACCCCGGGCAAGTCACTTAATCCTCCACTGGCCAAGGTACATTAGAGAGACTGTGAGTCCACCTGGACAGATAGGGAAAATGCTTGAAGTACCTGTATGTAAACCACTTTGAGTGTGGTTGTATAATTACAAAAAGGCGATATACAAGTCCCAAAATTCTAATTCATTTATTGTCAAATCTGGCCCACATCCTTTTCAAAGTGGCTCAAGATTAGCTACATTCAGTTATTTCCTTGTCCCTAGGAGGATTACATCTAAGTTTGTACCTGATGCAGTGGACAATTAAGCAACTTGCCCAAGGTCAGAAGCATTTACTATTTATGTGAAACTGATGTATTAAAAAAAACAAAACAACAAACTTTAACCATCTTTCCTATTTAACTGTCTATATTAGGATCTTGGCAATTTTTGTACATTTGAATCTTGGATAGCTAAGGTATTCTTCTTTTTCCTGCATCACAGAGCTATGTAAGATAAGGAACATTCGCCTAAGAGAGGCGAATTCTGTTTTTATTATTGAATTTCTTACATCTCAAATACAAATCAAGAGGAAAAAAAAATCATTGCTACAAGAAAACCAACCTATGACAAAATTTGAAAACCTCCGTGCAAATCATTTGCATGCAAATTTGATAGTGAATCAATCGCTGTTTAAAAATCAGCCAGAGAATCAGCCAACAGCGATTGAGTCATTATCTTTAGTGAATCTGGGCCTTAATCCTCTGTAGCCTCAAGTGCAAATTTAGGACCTCTTTTACAAAGCCATAGTAACAAGTCCCATACAGCAAATGCAATGCAGCCCATTCGATTCCTATGGGCTGCGCCAGTACTTGCTCACGCAGCCCTTATATTGTAAACCCTCTGTGCACAGGGACATACCTAGTGCACTTGAATATAATTCAGCTTGGGCTCCTAATGTAAAAGTGTGAAGTAAATAAATAGTGCCTGTGTACTGGTATATTTTATAAAATATGCATATACATCGCAGTTTAATCTGTTGACCTTGTTGCTTCTATCCTATTATTTTGATGGAATTTCTTTCTGTTTCTTCTTGCACACCACTTTGATCTTCCTGGCTATAAAGTCGTAAATTAAGTGACAAACTTGAAATCAAAATATAAATTCAGAAGTTAGGGCTATCTCAAAGGGATCCTCCAAAAAGTGGGTCATTATCACCTCCTTGAAATGTAGGACAGTAAAAGGCTAAACCACCCCAGTACATCTGCAGAACAGAAACCAGACAGAAAAACTGGAATCAACATATTGGATACATTCCCTCTTGCTTGAAGCAGAGCAGAGGAAAGGTGAAGATTTAAAGGTAGTGTCTAACATCAGAACAAAGGAGGAGGGTGAAAACAAGAATCCTTCCATGCTGAAATATTGTTCTGATATTCATCAGTTCCACTTATTGTGCATCCGATTTTGATGTCACTTCAGGAAAAAATTCTATTAACTATCTTCATTTGTAAGAGGACATCAGAGTGATGTTGCAGAGTAAAACAAGAGGATCTAAACTACAGGAGTTCAGAAACAGTTAAATCAGTGGTTTCAAACTTGCGGCCCACCAGGTACTATTTTGAGGCCCTCGGTATGTTTATCATAATCACAAAAGTAAAATAACAGTTTCTTAATCATGTCTCTTTAGCTATAAATTACAATAGTATTATTAAGACTTAGCCAAAAGGAAAGATTTATAACCTATAAAAAGAGTTTTCCCTCATGCAAAATTGTCATTTCTTTAATAAGACATTAACTATTTTTTTCTGAGGCCCTCCAAGTACCTACAAATCCAAAATGTGGCCCTGCAAAGGGTTTGAATTTGAGACCACTGAGTTAAACTGTTCACATTTGGAAATCTAAATTGCATCAATATTATAGCACTATCAAATACTAGATAAGGGAAAAAAAAAAAAAAAGTTATGAAGATTTTGCCCTGCTTAAGAACATAAGAATAGCCTTACTGGCTCATACCAATGGTCCATCAAGCCCAGTAGCCCATTCTCACGGTGGCCAATCCAGGTCCCTAGTACCAGGAGAAAACCCAAAGAGTAGCAACATTCCAGGCTTTCCCCATGTCTTAATAAGAGACTATAGACTTTTCCTCCAGGAATTTGTCCAAACCTTTCTTAAAACCAGCTAAGCTATCCGCTTTTACCACAACCTCTGGCAACCCCTTCCAGAGCTTAACTATTCTCTGAGTGAAAAAATATTTCCTTCTATTGGTTTTAAAAGTATTTCCCTATAATTTCATCTAGTGTCCCCCTAGACTTTATAATTTTTGACGGAGTGAAAAATCTACTCCACTCAGGATTTTGTAGATTTCAATCATATCTCCCCTCAGCCTTCTCTTTTCAAAGCTGAAGAGCCCCCAACCTTTTTAATCTTTTCTCATACGAGAGAAGTTCCATCCCCTTTTATCACTTTGAACCTTTTCTAGTGCCAGTTCTATCTTTCTTGAGATAAGGAGACTAGAACTGAACGCAATACTCCAGGTGAGGTCGCCCCTTGGAGCAATCCAGAGGCAATGCATCAAAATTCACCTCTGGCATCATGCTTCCCCAACCCAACTCTCTCTTTCACCTCCACTTGATTTTGGCTTTGCTCCGGCAGCTCAAAAAGCTTTACCTAGCTCAGCTCTCTCCCGGAACAGACGAACAGCGTTCAAGGGCTTGCAATCCTTACATTAAAGAAGAATGCGGCGCCTCCACCAGCATCCTGTCTTCCTTTGATGGCGTTTGTCACATTTTACATGGCTTTCACCCCCCGGGGAGTAGTTTCCTGGCCGGGGCAATCGGGCCCCATTTGTTGGTCTTGATGACTTGGACGAGAAGCGCAACACTTGCAGGCAGCCCCGGAGCAACCTGTTGAATTCATCTCGCTCGGGGCTCCTCTGGCAGATGTGGCCCAGCAGCGACTTTTCACGTGGCCCTGCCGCTGACAGATGAGCCCCCCCCCCCCCCCCCCCCCCCCCAACCTTAGCCATCCTGTGACACACATCTCAGCACAAACAAAACAAAACAAAAAAAAGAAGACAAACACACACATACAGAGAGAGTGCAAGACTGAACGAGCACTTTCCTAACCCAGCGCTGAATTAAATAACGGGTTTGGAAAGAGAGACGGGCGTAGAGAAAAGTGGCGACAGCGGGGCAGCTGCAGCAGGATAGTCCTGTCAGGCACCCCTATCGCCGCTGCGAGGCCTACGGCGGACAGAGAACAGCATCATCTCCCATCCCCTCCTCCCGGCTCGGGACCCAGCGCGACTCTCCCCCCCCTCTCCCTCCCCAAAGGCGCCGGCGAGAAGGAGAAAGCAACTGCACAGTCCAGTCGGAGCACTCATTGCACCCAACATCGTCCCCCTCCAAAAAACAAAAAATAAAAAAAACAATTCAGGCACACATTGCTACCTACCTGAAAAAGGACTGGCCGGCGCGAAGCACCACCACTGCTCCCGAAAAGCGCTGAGTGAGTGAGCGAAGAGCCTGAGAAGCCCCGGAGGCGGGAGGAGGAGGAGGAGGAGGAGCGCGAGAGCAGCCGGTCAGGGAGGAGCCAGCAGCACGCGCCCAACCCTCACACCGAAGACACAATAAGTACCACACAGACCCTCGCGCCGACGACCCTCACATACTGAAGGCAGACTAGAGCGCGACAAACCCGCACGCGCATCCCCCCGAGAGTCCCACAGCGAAAACGCGGCACCGCGCGCTCATACTCCTGCACTGGAGGCACTATAGACCACACCCCCCCCCCCTCAGAGTTCCACAACATTACACACACCCAGAACGAGGATACAAGCACCGCATACCCCGCACGCTACCCCTAAGGACACTCGCTCACACAGCACTAGAGCAGGAGTTTCAAAGTCCCTCCTGGAGGGCCGCAATCCAGTCGGGTTTTCAGGATTTCCCCAATGAATTTGCATGAGATCTATTAGCATACAATGAAAGCTGTGCATGCAAATGGATCGCATGCATATTCATTGAGGAAATCCTGAAAACCCGACTGGATTGCGCCCCTCCAGGAGGGACTTTGACACCCCTGCACTAGAGGCAGATTACTACTACAGATCCTCACAGCACACTGCAAACACACCACCACATACTCACTCTTGGTCCCATACTAAAGACACAATACCACAACCCCTCCCTTCAGTGTCCCATACCAAGAGCACAAAGTGGCACATATTTCCATACCAAGGACACAGAGCTACACACACACATAGCATCATATGCCCTCACACTCCCAATCCAACAGAGTAGAGCACCATACACACATCACAGTTCTTTACAGTGGACGGCACAAAACACCCTCCCACACACAACAAGGCAACAGCACCACATATTCCCAGTCCCACATCAAGGACACAGCTGCACCACACACTCTCTTTACACTTAATATATGAAGACACAACCTGAGAAAAGAGCACCACATATACTTTTACATTCACAGTCCAATTCCAAGGACACAGCAACACACACATGCTCACATTCACAGTCTCACACTGAGGACACACTCTCACATACCCTCACCAAGTAAGGAACCAATATCGCACACACACCCTTACAAGCACACTCCCATATTGAGGCCATAGCACCACATGCATCTTCACACTCACCAGACTCAACACCACACACTCTCACACTCAGAGTTTCATACTTAGGACAGTATCACACACTTCCTCATGTCTCAGATTCAGATCAAAAACAAAGCACCACACATGCTCACACTCACAAGCAAGGTCACAGAACCATACACTCACTCACTGTCCCATCCCAAGGATACTGCACCATCCACACCCTCACACTGTCTCCAAGTGAGTACTCAGAACCACTTATACCCTTATAGTTTCTCTAACCCCTTACCGTACTGCGAGAGGTTAGAGAAATTAGGCCTCTTCTCCCTTAAAAAGAGGAGACTGAGAGATGTTTTTTAAAGTTTTATGAGGAAATTTATTGTCTTGAGGTTGTTACATTTGCTGTTTGTTGTCTGAGTTTCTTTTGCATGTTTATTCAGTATAATTTGTTTATGTATTCTATTGATCAAATACATAATATGATATTTTTACTTTTTGTTATATGTTTATACATGTACTTACATGTCCTGAGGCAAGCCAGTCGGCCGAAACATGTACATGTCGAGTCATTGAGTCGGATGAACTTTTGTGCTATTGGATGAATAAAGGTTTTTACACTATCAGATGAGTTGGCGGACACTTTCATTAGTGCACATCATTCTGGTTTGGACAATTCTATTCTATCTTTTGCATATTTGTATTTGTGGTTTTGTTTACCCTGTTTGGTTCCTTTATATGTTGTTATTACATATTTTTAGTTTATCAGGTACTTTAGCTAGATTGTGAGCCTTCGGGACAGATAGGGTAGTTTTTCTCAAGTACCTAATTTCATTTTAGTTTGATACATTGTAAACCGCTTAGGTCAGTAAAATGCAGGAGCGGTATATCAAATCTTAATTAAACATAAACATAGATCAAAGTATTTAAGTAAAAGTAAAAAAGTATAATGAAGATATGATCCAAGATGGCGATCTGAGAGCAGGACGCGCTGAGCTGCGTGTCCCAGGATCGTATTCGTTTGAATTTCTCCTAGCGGTTTTTACTTACCGCGATGCCGAAGAGACGGGGCCGGAGTGCCGCTTCTGCCTCGCGGCGTCCTGGAGCCCCGGGTCTCGGAAATATACAGGATCTCCTGAGGCGCATGCAAGAGGCCACAGCGACGTCGGATGGCGGCCCGCAGAGGACACAGGGAGGCGAACCCGTTGTGGATACTCCTGGGCCCGATACCACGCTGAGCCCTGACGTTAGGGCACCGCCCCCGCAGCCCCAGACGACCAGCTCTCCCAGGGGCGGGGAAACCCCGGATTCAATGGTTTTCTCCTCTCCAGAGGCAAGGAAGGACTTACTGGAGAGCTTGGAGGTTGGGGCCCATTTTTCCAGGGCCCCCATGGAGATGTCTGGGGGAACACCATCTCAATCTGAGGGGGAAGGACAGAAGACTCCCCTCGAAGGATTTCAGGACGGTGAGCAATTTACACTTACACAAACTCCAATTGTACTGATTAAACCTGCAGTAGTGACTTTAGACTCTATTTGGGACTTAATGGCTGGTTTTGTTAAAAATATAACTCCTACATTTCAACAAATTGAAGAGAAAATTAAGGAACATGATAAGGAACTGAAGAACTTAAGAGAAGAAACAAATACTTTTAATTCATCAACTCAAAAAATAGAAAAAGAAATTGAATCATCGAAACAAATTCAAGAGATCTTAGTTAAAGACAATATTAACCTAAGGAAGAAGATTGAAATGCTTGAGAATAACTCACGTAGCAATAATTTAAGGTTAATTAATTTTCCAAAACTCGAGTTAGTAACTCCTAGAGATATGCTTAAGAGATATCTAATGGAAAATTTAGAGATATCCGAGGATTCATTACCACCATTTTCAAGGGTTTATTACTTGCCTGATAAAGAACAAAATCAACAACCAAAAGTAAAATCTTCAGATCAAGAACCTTTAAATATTTCACAGGTTTTAGAAACATCTGAGAAGGATTTAGCATCACCAGCCACTATGATTATCACCTTAGCTTTGCCAATTGACAAAACATGGTTGTTAAAACTTTACTTTAAAAATAGACAAAAAAGCTTTCTTGGTTATAAAATATTAATGTTCCCAGATCTGGCACGGGAGACGCAAAGGCGCCGCCGTGAATTTCTTCTTTTGAAACCTGGGGTTTTATCTTTGGGGGCAACTTTTTATTTGAGACATCCGTGTAAGTGTATTGTATATTATCGTACGTTTAAATATGTGTTTTTTGAACCATCACAACTGACTAACTTCGTGGCTATGTCTCGTCTGAATGTTAACAATCTTTGAGCCCTATAATTTAGATATTGTGACCCCTACCTCAATGCTATAGCTCTCAGTTTTCTGTTATTATTACTGTTCTTTTTTTTTTTCTTCGCCAAGTTTCTTTAATTCTTGGATCTTAATTTGTGGACTTGAGCATAAATAGTATAATTGTTAACTTAGGAATTATATTACTATTGTATTTGATATCCATTCTATTCTTGCTTTCTGTACAAGTGTAATACTTGAAATTTAAGTTGAAAATAATAAAAATATAATAAAAAAAAAAAAAAAGTATAATGAAAACAAATTAAAAATTTACTCAAGTAAAAGTATAAAAGACCCAAATTCTCTAAACGGTGTCATAAGTTAGGTGGCGGTTGGTGCCCTTCTGCCACCTAATTCAATTGGCACAGTAATTGGCCATGTCATTTAAAACTAATTAAAATGTAATTTCAAAGGTCATGTGGTGCCATAAGATGGGGAGGATGCTAAACGGCGGAGCTTCGTACTTCCCCCAGCTATTTTGTACGACTAACCAGTCCCACCTCAATCCTCACTCTGTCAGGGACCCTTGACGACTTTCATCACGTTTGGAGCCTTGATTGGAGAGCTTTTTTGCTTCACACAGAGTTCCATGTCCTTGATAATCCCCCCCAAAAGACCGTGAAAATTGAAGGGACCTGAGCCCAATATGGCGGGCCCGCCTTTCTCGCCACCCTCCTCTGTTTGCGTGGCATGGACAGCGGAGATAGCTGCGGAGGTCACTGCAGCAGTGGAGGTGACGCTCGACAAAAAGCTGCAATTTATTGTCTACAGAGCGGATGCTGCGCACGAGTGACAGGATAGCATATGCCTCAAGATCGACAAGATCCAGCACCGGGTGGGAGAACTGGAAGACAAATCGGCAGCGGTGGCAGGCCCTAATGCAACTCTTCAGAAACAGCTGTTTGAGTTGGAAAATAAGCTAGACGACCTAGAAAATAAGTCGCAAAGAAACAACTTGAGATTAATTGGAATCACAGAACCACCAAGAGAATGAGGACTTGCTCGTCTGTTGGAAATCTGGTTTAAAGATTCTGTCCCTTCTGACATGCAATTGGGACCCTTGCGGTTAGAGCGCGCACACAGAGTGTGGGCTTACTGCGCCAACCTGGATCCACTAGCGGTTATTATGAGATTATTACATTTTGCTCACAAGCAAGCTATTGTAAGGGCTGAAAGTGCAGGTCTTGACCTGTGTTATGAAGGCCATAAGGTTTTATGTTTCCAGGACTATTCTGCCCGGGTAGCAACCGCCCAGAAAGCATTTGTACCACTTTGTGCTGCTCTGACCATGACCATGTATGCTTTTTCCTGCAAAGCTTCAAACCCACCATGCAGGCAACGAACAGATATTTGAAGACCTTGGCACAGCGCAGGACTTTGTTGAACACCTTAACTACTGATTTTTGTCCTTGATAGGCTTATTGTGGAGAGGATTGTCTTTTCCTTTATTTCATTCTCAGCCAAGCACTTGGACAATTCTTTAACTTGCATAACTGGTATCTATCTTGAGGGTTCCAGGCCCTAATAGGGGAACCCTGGTGTTTGTCATTTTCTCATGTGACTCTCCTCAGGTGACAGGGCTCCTTTCACGAAGCCGCATTAGCAGTTTTAGCGCACGCAGTTTATTAGCATGCACTGAACCCGCGCTACGCAGCTAGAACTAACACCAGCTCAATGCTGGCATTAGCATCTAGCGTGACCGGCAGTTTAGCGCGCGCTATTACACGCGTTAAACTGCTAACGTGGTTTTGTAAAAGGAGCCCTTAGTGACTTGGTGAGCTCCTGCTTACATTACACATAGAGTCAGGGGTCCCCTATTTGAATAGATTGGTTCATTTTTTTTTCAGTACCCATACCCACATTGTTTGCTTGTTTATTATTTGTGTGGGTACCTTCTTTTCTTTCTTTTTCTGGTTGGGTGTAACTTTTCCTATGGGAAAAGCTGGCATCTTGAAGACTCCGGAGAGCCTTACTAGGCTCCTTGATGCGTTGGGTGGGATCGGTGAAATAGAAGCCCAGGTTGCTTCTTTGAGGGTAGGGAGGGGAATGGGTGGGAGGGAGAGGGGGGTTGGGAGGGTTTTGAGGACAATGAGTGATAGGTTTCCTAGATACTTTTCTAGCTGCACTCTTCCTAGGGTGCGTTGGATCCGATTTTCTTTGGGGGGTGAGGGTACAGGCTGGGATGCCTGAGCCCCTTATGCTGTGGGTTTTTACTCTTACTGCTGACCCCTAGATTTATTACGCCCTGAATTGTAAAATTACCATATCTCATGGAATGTTGGGGGTATACACACCCCATTAAAGCGCAGTAAGATTCTACGGGTGCTCAATAGACAGGGGGCACATATTGCTTTACTCTAAGCTTCGTCGTTGGTGGGTGGGTGAAGTTCTGGATAGTTCAGCTCAGAACAAAAAAGCGGGGGTAGTCATCCTGTTTCGGAAAGGGTTGGAAGTAGTGAAACACTCAGTTTACCATGACACTTTAAGTCATGTTCTTATAGCCCATGCAACAGTAAATCGCCAGGAACTGCTATTGGTAAATGTATATGCTCCCAACATTTATGACAAGGGCTTTTACCGCAACCTTCTGAGACACCTTACTCTACCCACAACTATGCCCATCATTATTTTTATTTTTTTTGGGGGGGGGGGGGAATTTCAACACAGTTTATGATCTTATAGTGGATAAATCATCTTGCCCAGGTGTTACCCCCATTGACTATTCTAAGGGACTGCCTTTCCTCTGTGAAACCCTGGGCCTTCTTGATTCCTGGAAATTTTTGCACCCAGGGGACAGAGACTATACTCATATATCCTGGTCACATGGGACCCAATCAAGAATTGATTTACTCCTTCTGCTTTGTCCACTGGTCTGTAACAGGCTAGCATAGAACCATTGTGTGTCTCTGACCATGCTTTTGTTTGGTTAGAGTTGCAGGATGTAGAGGAGGCCCCCGGGCCATGGAAATGGCGGTTCCCCAGGCATTGATATTACGACTAAGTTTCATGATTTTCTCCACAATTGATGGTCTAATTACACACAAGATAATGCTGCCCATGTTTCCAATCCCATTCTCTTCTGGGAGGCAGCAAAAGCTGTTCTCTGGGGTGATATCTTCTCTTATTGTGTCCTTAAGAGACAGGTGGGTGAGGCAGATATTAAAAGATGGAAGACTAAGGTTTGACAGAACAGACAGCGGTATGGGGTTACACACTAAACTACATAGGGAGAAATGGTTGACTTCTCAGGCAGCCCTTAACCATTTGCTTCATGAGAGGGCTCAGAAATCGGCTCAATATTATACATTCCAATTATTTCAACACACCAGTTGATAGCACAGGCACGGGTTCCCATAGGGTATCTACTTTAAAAGACCCTAGGGGAGTTCTTCGAACAGATCAGGAGATTGCCTCGGATTTTCAGGACTTTTACTCCAAATGATATGCCTCTCCTGTACAGCCAAGTCTGGATGGTAATCTATACTTATCTAATGTTCCACATCCTATTCTCACAGACTCTCGCATCCGATTAGGGAGGAAGAGGTATATTCTGCTATTGGACTCAGTGTGTTAGGCAAATTGCCGGGGACAGATGGATTTACTGCAGAATTTTTTAAGATCCTTCAGTCTGATCTTTCTGGATGCCTGGTGACAGTATTTACTTCCTTTATTGAAGAAGAACAGTTGCCTGACTCCTTAAGGGAGGCTCTTATTATACTTCTTCCAAAGCCGGGTAAAGATTCTCAGCTAGCAGACTCATACCGCCTGATTTCTCTCATTCCATATGAAGCAAAACTATTTGCAAAAATACTGGCCAAAAGAATGGCCCGGGTTCTTCCAGAATTGGTGGGTTCTCCTCAAGTGGGTTTTGTTCAAGGTTGTACTATCACCAAGAATATTAGGAAAATCCTATTATCCTCAGATAAGGTTAAAATAGAAGCCGCGCCATTATTACTAATTAGCCTTGATGACGAAAAGGCTTTCGACAGAGTTGTGTGGCCTTTTCCATTTGAGACGTTCCAGGCTTACGGTTTTTCAGGACTCTTTTGGTCCAGGGTTCGCGCTTTATATCAAGCGCCCATAGCTAAGATTGGGGTGAATGGATGGGAGTCGGAGTCTTTTCAAGTGTCTCAAGGGACGAGACAGGGGTGCCCTCTGTCCCCTCTTTTGTTTGTCTTAGTTCTAGACCCTCTTATCCGGGATATCTTGGAAAACTGGGCTGTCACAGGAGTCCCTCTTGGACGTGATCAATTTAAAATCTCTGCTTTTGTGAATGACTTTCTATTACATATTACTTCACCGGAGATATCTTTGCCCGCATTACTGGAAACCTTTGCAGAATTTGGAGATTACTGAGGCTTTAAACTCAATCTGGCTAAATCAGAATATTTAGAAACACTCCTGGGATGGACCCCAAGAAGTCAGTTTCTGTGTCCCCTGAGGAGGACACACCACTCCTTTAAATATCTAGGCATCTATTTGGGTGCTGACCCCTCTTCTCTTTACGAGCTAAATATTTCCCATTTGCTGTTTCTTTTGGTTTACTGAGGAATTGTCATTTACATCTCCCTTCCACTTTTACTTTTAACTGCAAGCATCAAATGTAACTAAGTAAAAATTGGCAAAATTATTACTTTAGTAAAAATAAAAGTAACAAATGTTATCCTGTACTTTACAAGTAAAAGTAAAGGAGGGGGTTATTTAGCTACTATAAAAACTGATATTCATTCTCACACACACTGTGTCCCAGAGCAAGGACACATCACCACATACACTGTCATCACCCTCAGTCTCATTCTTACATTCCCTGCACAAAGACACAACACCACATACACCCAACATTCGCTCTCCTGGTCCCCAAACAAAGACCTAGTACTTCACATCCTCACACTCCCATTAACCAAGCAAGCAAACGACAGCACACACGTTCACACACACACACTGTCCCCAAGCAAGGACACAAAAGTATGTGCAAACACACTCTCTCGCTGTGCTCAAGCCAAAACAGAGCCCCACAGAGTCACATTTGCTGCTCCTAAGCAAGGACAAGCACTACATACACCTCTGAGCCAAGGACACAGCAGCACACACAACCTCACATTCACACTCATCAGCAAGATGTAGCACTAGGGCTGAGGAGATGGAGTTAGTAAAAATGTACCAAGTCCAACTCCAGAATGAAAAATTTAAAGCCCAACATCAGTTGGAGTCAAAGGTTTAGTATACTGGCTCCACAGCACCACTCATACTCCGGCACTTCCTAGGGTTACCATATGGCTCCAGAAAAAGGAGGATGGATTGAGACATCCGGGTTTTACTTCCATTGCTTTCAGCAGAAGCAAAACCCGGATGTCTCAATCCGTCCTCCTTTTTCTGGAGCCATATGGTAACCCTAGCACAGGGATCTCAAAGTCCCTCCTTGAGGGCTGCAATCCAGTCGGGTTTTCAGGATTTCCCCAATGAATATGCATTGAAAGCAGTGCATGCACATAGATCTCATGCATATTCATTGGGGGAAATCCTGAAAACCCGACTGGATTGCGGCCCTCATGGAGGGACTTTGAGACCCCTGCCCTAGCACTTCCACTTCCCCTCAGACTCTCCAAACAAAGATGCAGCATAAAAGACACCCTTGCACTTATTCTCCTTGAGCAGGGACACACCACAACTCCCACTCACAGTTCCCAAGCAAGAACACACTCACTGCCTGAAATCATGTGTGGCTAAATACAGAGTTGCGGCTGTGGGATTTCACTGCTCATCAGGACAGCAGCAAGCCCTGACTGAAGCATGACAGCAATTACACTGCCCTGAAGCTGAAGGTAGTCATTCACTTTGCCCACTTCTCAATTTGGGCCTGGTGTATGACTCATGACCTCCAACAGATCTTTGAAGGAACATAAGGATGAGATTCTTTTGTAAACATTGTAGGATGGAGTATAAAATTACAAGATCTTCTGCATGTACCAAGAGTTTAATCTGTGAGTCATTTGTTTTCGTTCTTCAATCCATGGAGGTCTCCAGTAATATGGCAATCATTCATGATAGAGAATGAGGATCCCTTTCCTCCAGCCTCCTTAAATCTGTTTATATGTATGTTCATTATCTTTTATATTGTAGCTGATAAATGGAAATGGATGACTAAAAGAATTTAATGAAATTGGAGTCAGTACTGGTTTAAGTTAATTGATTTTATGCTAACCATGTAAATAGAGTACTGAATATATGGACATTGTTGTCAATATACCATTAAATGAAGAATTTTGTACTTCACCTTCACCTCAAATCCAGCCTTTTCCAATAGTTATAGTGTTGAACCATCCAGCCCATTACTACCATATAAGATTTAAAAATATAAATATAGTAAACTTATACACCTACTGGGCACATTATAACTTGTTTTGAATATTGGCCCAATTATGGGCTCTTTCACCCACCCAGAACCCTTCCCCATTTCTAGTTTACAGCTATTTGAAATTGAAATTGAAACCATGTGTCAAATAGAGTTAAAAGTTGATTCATACATCATCAAAACAAACACATATGGTACCTAAATGGGGTGCTTTATGATTAGTGTCAGTAAGGCAAAGATTGTGGCCAGTGATTTGGTTGGGGAGGTATCTAACACCCTACCAAGAGATGGGCTACTGATACAGCTGCACAGAGCATATATATATGTAAGGACACAAAAATTGTGCCCCCCCCCCCTGGTTTCTAGCTTCTCTCTTTGGCAGTGTCAATGCAGGTAGGGTAGAAGAGGGGGAGGGGGTTGAGAGAGAGAGAGCACTAGTGCACAAGTTGCACAGGGGCACAATTATGGCTGGATTCTGGTCCTGGAGAAATCCAATCTAACTGCTATGCGGGCTTTTGCTGTTATGAATGTATTGTGGTCCTCTAATGCTGGGGAAATTAAAAAACAATGTGTATTACTTTTTTTTTTAAGTATATATTTTATTACATTTTCAAGAATAAACAAAAGACTCAAGTATACATGGTGGTCCACAAAATACGTGGATATCAAAGTACATCCCAATTTCACCATAAACCTGAATCTCCCCCCCCCCCATCCCACTCCCAACCCCACTGCCGAAACAAGAAACAAAGAACAAAGTCCATTCCAGTGCAGTCCCAACCAAAGTCCTATGCATTCAACAGATGACTACGAGCTCTAGGTGTTAAAGTGTCCCAAAATGGTGTCCAACAGAGACAAAATAACTGGCCCAGAGCAGAGTCCAACAAGGAAAAACAATGCCTCTCCATGGAAGCTTGGTGTATCATCAAGGTGCGCCAACGGGAGAGCGTCAGGGAATCAGAGGAGCAATGTGTATTACTTTTAACCAGGGCAGGATTAATTCATCGAGGGCCCCTAGGCACAAAAGTACACTGGGCCTCCTGCCCCACCCCACCCCACCCCACCATGCGCCCAGGCGGAAACAGGAAGCTGCGTCAGAGAGAAGCTTTGGGCCAGCAGCACCGCTTGCACAATTACAGTTCCCGTTGCCTTTCTTACCCGCGTTGCTTGCTTGTCTTACTTTCCGTCGATGGGGAAGGGCCCGTTGCCGATCGGGGAGGGGGGCCCGTGTTGCCGATTGATGCTGGAGGGGCCCATCGTCGTTTGGAAAAAACAGTGTTGATGCCCTCTTTCATCGGGCCCCACTGACCATTTCGGGCCCTAGGCACGTGTCTACTTAGCCTATTGGTTAATCCTGCCCTGCTTTTAATCCAGACCCCTCTATAACTATTTGGATTAGTGGTATCTCCAGATCTGTATATTTGTGTAACAAAAAGCATTCTGACTGTACCTCAAAGAAATGACTATACAATGAAGTAAGGTTAATAATTTTAATTGTGCCTCGAGTATTCTGCTGTTTCTGAGCAACTCATGTACAGTGTACATACGTGGCCTTGTAGTTCACTTGCTTTTGTAGTCTTAGAAGTCAGAAGATATTCCTCAGTTTCCTGTATTGTCAGAAGGACTTGCTAATTTTCAGTTACACTTTACAGCAGGTTTAGTTTCTCTTGAGTGTGTTTTTGATCTTATGTGAGGTCATGAGATTTGTTGTGGGCTGTTATTTTTTTTTTCTATAGCAATGCTGTAAATGCATTATCCAGATCTTGCTGTGCTAGATTCCTAAGTCCCTTCCCTAGCTGCAGAAGGAATTTTCTTTGGCTCCTCAATTTCAGACCATTTTTGTTCAACTATGCTGCCTTATTTTTCATTTCTGGATTGTTTTATAATCCTGCAGCATATGTTGGTAAGTTCTGCATAAATCTTTCTTGAGGTTATTCCTTTTCTTGAGGTTATTCCCTTTCAAAGCAGCTGGAAGTAGAGAAAGAAACATCTCTTCGTGTTCTATTGAAATTTATTGAATTGGATGATTTTATTAGCATAAAGACAGAATTAAATGGGTTGTTGTTTTGCACAAAAATGTGGGAATAGCCTTCTAAATGGCCTATTTTAAGCAAACAATTCCTTCATTTTATTGGGAAGGGTAACATTTAATGTACAGTATGTAATTTCAGTTCCTCAACATAGTCACATAAAATTAAAAATAGAAAATAAATGGTGTTGGGGTGGGGGAGTTATGCAATGATATCTATCTGAGCAGCAGGCTTGGGCTTCAGCTTCATCTCCACTCCCAGACCTCACAAAATGCTTATTATTGCTGAAGGCTGCTCTCTATTTTGCTCTATAATAATGTACAAGCATAAGGAACATTTCACTCCAGTAACCAATTTCTCTTACATGTTCCTTCTTTGAGGCATATTTTCTACGATACCACTCAGAAACAAATAATCTCTGTTACCACCCCTACCCTTGGAACTCACTTCCACTATATTTACGGGAAAAAACAAATCTTGACAAATTTAAAACAAACTTAAAAACCTTCTTATTTAAGGACGCTTACGACCTTTGACATCCTTACTCCTCCGATTCCATCAAAGGAAGAGCATAGCTACCCCTTCCTAATGTACCATATATTTCTGTTCTTCTGTCCTATTTCAATTGTAGTTCAGCCCTCCCCCTCTATTTGTTCCAGTATGTCATGTTACATCTTATGTCCTTGTTTTGTCCCTTAAAATTTTTTAGTGTAAATCATGTTTTTATTGTTGAACAATACAGAACAACAAACAACACCCCAGCATGAGCAGCAGCCAAGAACAGTTTAACAATAGTAACAGTTTTCTGTTTCACCCCCCACCCACCCATCTTACCAATTCCATATAGCCCCTACCCCAGCCCCACCCCAATGCAAAACAAGAGTTCCGAAGCAGACGTCAGAAAGCTGTACTCTTATGTCTTACGACTCTCCAGGAACCGGGCCCCCCAGCCCTCCCCCTTCCTAGAAACCCCCCCAAAAAACAAAAAAAAAAAAAAATCAGTCACTTCACCAGTCACCCCATTCTCCCTCTCCCACAAGACCCCGGGGTACTAGGACAAAAGGCAAGAACAAAAAAAAATCAAGGCTTGTTAGGTGTTCAACACTAAGCTCCGAGCCCGAGGGGATAATGATTGAATGTAGGCGCCCCCAAGTCAACAGGAAGACCTTCTTCCGTTTGAAAGAGAGGCGAGCATGACGCTGCTCCAGAAGCATTAAACCATGGCGACGGTTCCGCCAAGCCCAGAAAGCAGGTTTGGTCGGTTGCATCCAAACACTCAGAATAGTTTTCTTTCCTTAAACTTTTTAAACTTTTTATATTGTAACTTTGTACACCGCTTAGACAGCTATTCTAAGCAGTATATCAAATTTTAATAAACTTGGAAACTTGGTACAGTAAGTAAGCAGCTGAAGACCTCTGGAATCCTCCAGTGGTGAAGAGGGGGCAGTTCTGAGTGCACATTGAGTGGCATGCCAATCAGGATCCCATGATCAGCTAAAGAGATAAGCAAACCTGAGCCTGCTACAATGGTGAGCAACACAGTACATTTCTCCCTCAGCATTCGCGGTTTCGATTATTCACGGTTTGTAGCTTGCTGGCTCCTTCCCCCAAATTACATCAGCTTGCATAGAGAAATCACTGATTCCAAGCGTTTACAGAGAAAATCGCTGATTCCCAGCACTTTCTTCATCATGTTTTGCCTCTCCTTCAGGAACGGCCAGGTCTCCCACCATGTTGTTCGCGGTTTCACCATATTCACAATGGTCTTTAATAGAAAACAGCAAATAACATGTGAAAAAGTTATTTGCGGCTTTTCTGTATTTGCGGTTCTGTTAATCCCCTATCACAGTGAATACAGAGGGAGATGTGTAGTAACAGTTTTCATGCTGCAGGAGGAAGCAATAAGCGAGTAGACCTGCCATCTGTCAGTTGTGCTTGATGATAAACTGGCTAAAATTGAAGCCTCCATATATGAAATAAAAGAGAACCTGTAGGGTCATGGGACCAAGCTGCTCCAGGTGGAGACAGCACAGCAGGAGGACAGGACACGATCCCTGGAGACCCAATTTTGAAGGCTAGAGGAGTGTTGTCAATTTCTCATGGATATACTAGAAGACCATGAAAATTGGGAGAGGAGGAACAACTTGATTGTGGCCTTTTCTGAAAACACCCAGACAAAAGAGCTGTAGGATTTCTATGAATGCTGGGTCCCTACCAAAGTGGGTGCATCAGATGAGCCTGTGAAAGGAAGATGATGGCTATCCATGACCAGTGTTGGTCTGTATTTTGAACTTAGAAGGAAAGATCATGGCAGCATATCGTAAGAAGAGGCAGCTGGAGTATAAAGATGCCTGTATTATGCTCTTTAATGATTATTCACTAGAGTTGTGGCAAGCAGAAGGGCTCTGGCCCCTATTGTTCTGAACTATACAGCAGGGCCTCAAGCTTGTATAGGTTACCCAAGGTTACAATTAAAATTTATGCCACAGTAGAGGAACTTAAGACTTTTATGGCTAGTTTATCCTGCCTGTTTAGATTAAAGCAACAGGAAAATAGGGCTTCCATCTGTTTCACCACTTGGCAGTACAATAATGTGCTGGTGTCTGCTGACTGGTTTGCTAAGAATTATAATTACCAAGAACATGCGCTCAACTTGCTCATTCTGTTCTGTTTTTGATTGAGTGATCAGAGACTGTCTCAGATAAGTCTATGCACAAGTGATAAAGGACTCTAGAGTACTTGGATCTTTGGAGGGAGATTAGAACCAGCAAATTTACTTACTGCCTTGTGTGAGTCTTTTCGTAAAGGCAGTTTATAAATCCCAATAAATAAATAATGCTTGCTTGGTACCCAGATGCTCGGGCTCCTTGGGGAGATGCTATCCCTGGGTCTTTGTATCATAGTTACAAATCTCTTTGGCCTCCTTTTGGGGTTTTTTTTCTTGAATATTTAGTTGTTTTTCCACTGTTGTTAATTTTAGACACTGATGTAACATTTTTGAGGGTGTTGAGAGAAAGGTCTCCAGGCTGTATAATGTCTTAAATGTGGAGTTGGGGGGTAGAGGGAGGGCCTAAATGACATGTTCTGGTTAGTCTGTTGTTAGATTTTCTATGGGGGAGGATGTATGTGAATGGAATAAGGCATGAGTATCTGCAGAAAGGAGTAACTGTGATGTGTGTGTGCAGGAGATGGGTTATAGGGAGTTGGGCATCTACTTATTGAGGGTTTCAGTAGGGAGAAACCATGTGACGAAGGAGGGTTTGTTTTAGAGGTGAGAGGGAGGTACTCTTCGGTCTACTCCTCAATATATTCCCTGGGGTTTAGATAGGAGACCCCCACTGGAAGCCCTTAATATATCCCATCTCACAACCACCATCTATTCAACCACTACCTCCCTCCCGCCCTGACAGACATACAAGAACATAGATAGAAAAGGAATTTTTTAAAAAGCATTTTAAGCCTTATCTTAAGAAGAGTTCAGGTCCTCCATCAGTCCTTCCTCTTGGTGTCCATACAATCGTAATATTTTTTTCCATAAGAGGATAGCAGGGGACTTTACCAGTCATTACTGCCAGTGTTCCCGCTAAGCTGCGTTGGCCTGCGCTCACGCACAAAATATTACATCGCAGCGCACAAGTTTCTCTTCACAGCGCACACACGCGTCGCAAAGGTAAGGGGAGGTAAGGTAAGGGGACGCATTGGGGGGATTGCACTTCCCCACAATTGCCATGCTTCGGTTCCTCTTCTTCCTTCCTTCCTCCCCCCCCGCGGGACCCTGCGGCACCATCAACTCTTACTCCCTCTAATGTCGGCCCTGCAGCTCCAGACTTCCTCGCACCTTCTCCCCTCCCCCTTTGGATCGCTATTATTTTAAATGTTATAGCCGCGGAGCTGTATCCATCAGTGGAGATGTCTAACCTCGGCCTGCCCCGGAACTCTTACTGCAGCAGCCGCCCGTCTAGGCAGGAACAGGAAGTCACTGTTGCAGTAAGAGTTCCGGGGCAGGCCGAGGTTAGACATCTCCACTGATGGATACAGCTCCGCGGCTATAACATTTAAAATAATAGCGATCCAAAGGGGGAGGGGAGAAGGTGCGAGGAAGTCTGGAGCTGCAGGGCCGACATTAGAGGGAGTAAGAGTTGATGGTGCCGCAGGGTCCCGCGGGGGGGGGAGGAAGGAAGGAAGAAGAGGAACCGAAGCATGGCAATTGTGGGGAAGTGCAGAGCTGCAGGGAAGAGTGTTGCGGTACCCAGCTGGAGGGAGAAGGAAGATGAGGGAGGGAATTAAAGGAGATGCCAGGGCTTGGAGCGTAGGAGGAAGGTATGCCAGTCTAAGGGAAAAGGAAGGGGGAGATGTGAGAGCATGGAGGGGGAGCGAAAGATGGAAGAAAAGGAAAGGAGAGAGATGCCAGAGAATCAGGGAAGGGGAGATACCAGACTATGAGGAGAGGTGTGGGAGAGGGAAGGCGAGGAGAGAGATGCCAGACCAATGGGGTGAAAGGAGAGATGGAAGGGGGAGGCATACAGTTTCTGGAAGGGGCATAGAAGGAGAGAAGATGCCATATAGGGGAAGAGAGACGGCAGACAGTGGATGGAAGGAAGAGAGTTACAAGAAGATGAGGAAAGGAGAAACCACAGAAGACAAAGGTAGAAAAAAATTTCTATTTATTTATTGCTTTAGGAGACATGTGTCACTGTTTCTGTGAAGCATTGTATGCAGAGTCCAGCTTCTTGCTGGTTCAATTTAACCTTTGTCTATGTATTTTTATTTTATCCCCCCTTTTACAAAACTGTGAAGCGTTTTTAGCACCAGCCTTGGTGGTAGCAGCTCTGATGCTCAGAATTTTATGAGCATCAGAGCTGTTACCTCCGTAGCTAAAATCCACACTACAGTTTTGTAAAAGAGGGAGGGGTTAGTTTGTGATTACATATTCCTTACTAGGCGAAGGTGTTTTCTGTGTTCTGTGTGTTTTCTGTTAGGATTGACGGTGTAGGATTGATCTGTGCTGGTCTGGCTTGTTTAGTTTTACAATGGGTGTATTGATGTACTGCTCACTGCAATATGTAAGATGCTGCCTTTTCCTAGGTACTCATGTGTGACGTGTGGTTTGTTACTAAAAATCATGTTTTTCTTACAGATGGGGGGGGTGCCAAAAAATGATGGGCCCCGGATGTTACATATGCTAGGTACGCCACTGTATGTAAAGATACCAGAAAGCTGGCGTAGCAAAAACTTCTAAGTTTTGAGTATTTAACCCTCCCACAATCTCACGGGCACTCGTTTCAAGTTTATTGAGATTTTGATTTAAACGCAATATCAAATATTTTCAATGCGTATAACAAAAATAAATTTGGGGAAATAAATAAAACCATTTGAACCAGTGTTCCCGCTAAGCTGCGCTGGCGCACAAAATATTACATCGCAGCGCACACGTTTCTCGTCACAGCGCACAATCGGAAGAGGCGTACGGCAGATGGCAGGGCGGCGAGAGGAGAATCGGGCGAGTTGGCTCATAACTTGCTGGCGCCCGATATTTTTGGCTCACGGTGAAAAAAGTTTGCTCACAACACCCGCCCGCTTAGAGGGAACACTGCTGGTGACCCCATGTTGGATTGCAAGTCCCTGAGATCAGGGAAGAATAGGTTTTAACTGATGGGAGGGAGTAAATTTCTTACTAACAGAACTAGACCTGCTAGATGTCTGGTAGGTCCTTCACCCCTCATGTTCTGTTCCAATGTCCATTACTCCTTTTCTAGGATTGATTATATTCTGTTGCTGGAGGCTTTGTTTGGCAGGTTGCAGGATGACAAGATTCAGGAGGCTCCCTTCTCAGATCATGCAACAGTTAAGGTCACAATGGAACTGATGAAAGGTTAGGCAAATAAATTATGGAAAATGAACCCCACCCTAAATTTGAACAATGTCTTCCAGGATTATTTACTAAAGACAACCAGGATTATGTACATGATAATGCTGACTTAGGAGTCAGAGATATGATGTACTAGGAAGCAGCGAAAACAGCATTGTGAAGTATAATAATAGCCTATACTCAAGAGAAAAGGAAAACCAGACTCAATCTCTGTTAAGACTCACAAAGAAATTACAATCCTGTAGGTAATAAGGCAGGCAAACTGTTGACTAACTTAGGAGAGGATTCTCTAACACTCATGCTAGGATCTGACGGGCCGCTGTCACAGCTGTAAATATAACGATTTGAAAAAACAAGTCATTCTCTAAAACCCGCACATGCAAATTAGGTTTGTGGAGAGTCACAGAGGGTCAGTAAATTTGCATGGGACAAGTCGCTGGTGATAGCAATCAGCACATGTGCAAAATATACCCACAAAAAGAAAAAGAGACCCCCAAATCGAAGATCAGCAGGAAGAATGCCTACACTGAGAGATAATACAAAGCCTAAAAAAATTATTTCTGTAGCAAATATGTAGCTAATCCTGTAATTTAAATATGAAAAAACCTAGCTATGCACAGGCAACACTACAAATATTACACTGGACCATAGAACACCAAAATATGTACTACTGATAAAACAAGTCCACTACAGATCTCTGCACAGAAACTACATGAATTCATGTTTGAATCTTCTTGTTTCTTCATTTCTTACTTACTATCAATATGGAAAAGATCTTAAAACCCACTCATTTAAACAATATAATATACATTATTGATTTTTATATTATCATGTAGATATAATGTACTTTTAATCTATACTTATTTTAGTTTATATTGTGTTTTCCTAATTCATTAGTTTTATGTATGATGTTATTATTATATTGTATGCTGAGTACATATTGTGTAAACTGCTATGAATTGCTGGTTAGGCAGTATATAAAAATAAAATTATTATATTATATGCAAATGGAATACTGCACCTTAGTAACATGCAAAACACAGAAGGATCCTCCTCAAAAACAGAACAAGGCATCACAAATTAAAACTAGAAATATGAAGACAAAAACGGAAATGAGACCCCCAAGATGTCCATTCAGCATGTACTGCAACACTGGAGAAAAAAACCAGAAATGCACTTCCTCTTGTACTTAACATAATGCAACGACATCCGCAATGCACATTTCCCAAAGCTAACATATTCCAGGTAATATATTCAGGTTAAAACACTTTTTTCTGCCTTTGTTGTCTGAACATTCTTTTTTTTTCATCTTTCCGGTGCTAATTTCTCTTTTCTCTTTTCCTATCAACTTTCCATCTCCTTCTCTCACACTCGAACAGTTTTCTTCTAACACTATGATGGATATTTCTAGACATTTGGCTCTAATATCTTATTTTGTAATCTGCCTAGAACTGATGAAGTATTGGCGGAATATAATGGAATGAAATGGAAAAATTTCATACACATAAGAGTACTGTATATACTCAAATATAAGTTGATCCGAATATAAGTTGAGACTCCCCCAAAAGGAGAAAAAATAGTTGACTCGAATATACAGGTGGTTTAATATTCAAGTGTCCTGCCCTGCCAGGATATGCACCCAGCACCCCCTTCCTCCCCTGCCCTGCCCTCCCCTGCCCTGCCAGGATATGTACTTAGCCCCCTCCCTGCCAGGCACTGCACCCAGCCCCCTTCCCTCCCTGCCCTGCCAGGCTCTGCACCCTGTCCCTACTCCCTCCCAGGCTCTGCATCCTGTCCCCCTCCTTACTCTGTCCATTGTACCTACTCTATGTCGATATCTTGCATGCCGCAGTGCCTTCCGTATGACCCGCGTACCTGGAATCCCTGGTGGTACAGAGGTATAGCAGGCAGGAGCGAGCTTTCTGCATCCTGCCCCACTGCTACAAGTTCTGGCAGTTCAACTGTACCGAGCAGGAGTGGACTTCCCATACTGCTGCTCAGTGCTGAGTTGCTTCCTGAATGGCTCCCGCAAATTCTTACAAGATTTGCCTAAGCCATTCAGAAAGCCGCTCAGTGCCGAGCAGAAGTGTGGGAAGCGTGCTCCTGCTCGGTACAGCTGAACAGCCAGAACTCACAGCAGCGGGGCAGGAGCCTTACTGGGTCAGACCTATGTTCCATCAAGCCCAATAGCACAGAGGATCTCTAGTAGAAAAGAAATGAATGGGAAGTCAGGAATTAACTAGGTTCCTCCTACACTTACTTGCTCCACTTCATCACTGACGCTGAAACCGTGGATTGAAGACAACGTTTTATTTTATTTTTCTTTCCAGCTTATGATTTATCTTTAATCTTATCTATTGTTTTGCCTTTTGTCTTTGTTTTGTTCTATTTCTATCATTTAAATTTCTCCAGAATTCTACTGTTCAACGGCTCCCCCTTCTGCTTCTATTCCTTTCTCTCCTCTCTTCTACCTTCCAAAGTATTTAGATCAATGCTGTCTTGTTAAAATGTTTATTTTATTTTTATTTTTCCTCTAACTCTACTTTTCACTTCACTATTACCCTCCAGGTACTTTAGTTAGATTGTGAGCCTTCGGGACAGTAAGGGAATTTTTCAAGTACCTTTCTTATTTCTAATCTTAATGTATATTTTCTGTAAACCGCTTAGAACCTAACGGATGTAGCGGTATATAAGAAATAAATTACATTACATTACATCATGAGTAAAACTGGGCAGACTAGATAGATTTTACAGTCCTTAACTACCATCACTTTTTGTGTGTGGTGTATGAAAAGCAGACTACCTTTATGAATTCCAGTGTTTATAAGATTTATTTATTTATTTCATAAAATTTAATATACTGCCTTCCAACCAAAGTCATTGTGCTAATTATTATACATTTACTAGATTGTTCATCATTAAAACCGTTCTTTAGCTAGTAAGAATGACCATATTAGAAGAGATTATGAAAAGAGCTCTAGTGCATCTCATAGCGTCATAGTTTATTTAAGTTTTGATTAAACGCTTATCCAAAGGTACAAAGCGTTGTACATAGTAATTTAAAATAGCTGGGAAACAAACATTTTAAATAATTAGACATACACCAACTAATCAAACATGCTTATGGCCAGAGAACATTGGGAAAAAAGGGAAGAACTACAATTTCTTAGAAAAAAATGCATAAAAGGAAAATACAATAGGAAAGGGGGAAAAGTTGAGTAGTACGGAAGTATGTACTTGTGTAAAAAAATTCAGTTATAGGCGTCTTTAAAGAGAAAGCATTTTAGGCTGCTTTTAAATTTCTGCAAATTTTGTTCAGCTGTAAGGTGTAGAGCAGGGGTGTTAAAGTCCCTCCTCGAGGGCCACAATCCAGTCGGGTTTTCAGGATTTCCCCAATGAATATGCATGAGATTTATTTGCATGCACTGCCTTCATTGTATGCTAATAGATCTCATGCATATTCATTGGGGAAAACCTGAAATCCCAACTGGATTGCGGCCCTCGAGGAGGGACTTTGACACCCCTGGTGTAGAGGGAAAGAGTTCCAAATTAAAGGGGCAGTGACTGAGAAAATGAGAGTATGACGAGTACCGATTATTTTTAGGGATGGGACGTTAAGGGAATGCTGTGAGGCTGATCGTAAAGTTCTGTGAGGGTCATAAGGGATCAGCAGTCTATCTATGAACGCTGGAGTATTAGTTTGCATTAAAAGTCAAGAGTGCAATTTTATAGGTAATCCTATAGTAGCTGAATAAGAGAGCCAATACTGTTGTTTCAATACTACCCTCCACAGTTAGCAGTAATATACATTATGGTAGAAACATGATAGCAGATAGAGGCCAAATGGCCCATCTAGTCTGCCCATCCACAGTAACCATTTTGTTTGACTCCAGCTATAATTGTCATATATCCACTTTTTCAGTTTTGTTATAGGGTGATGTTTTTTTCTCACAATTGTCATGTAAATGCCTCTTTTATATAAATGTATTTTGTCTTTGCTGCAGAGATGTGATTTACAGATGCAAGATTTTACCTTTCTGTTGCTCTGTTCTAAGTTTTCTGTACATGTTAGAGGGCATGATTTCTAGCACTGGCTCATGCCCCTACATGTCAGTTTTTCATTGGTCACAAATAACACTATATTCATTTATGTATTTGTTATCTGACCTGTTATTTCTTTTACTGTTTATATGATTTTATGAAAAATTCAATAAAAAAGTTTTAAAAATGAAGTAACCATTATCTCTTTCTCTCTCTGAGAGATCCTACATGCCTATCTCAGGCCCTTTTGAATTCAGGTACAGTCTCTGTCTCCACCACCTCTTCCGGGAGACTGTTCCATGCATCTGCCACCCTTTCTGGTGTTTTACAATGCTACATTAAAAAAGATACAGCACCATTTAAATGTATGCCTATTCTATAGTCACTTCCCGTGGTCTACATAGATAATTTTATAATAGATTGTCAAGGCACATAAATACACATGGAGGGGCATAATCAACAACAATGTCTAAATCCTCTTTTGGCCTAAAGCCCTAGGCGTACAAAATATGTAGCAGGAAAATGTCCATTCTCAAAAAAAACCATCCAAAATATGTTGGGTTTTTTTTCCAAGAATGGCCTACCTGTACGTTCAGCAGTTTAATTACCCAGACTGCCATTACGTGTATGCTTACAACACATTCCCGACCAAAAAATGGCCCAAGTCCCAAAAGCCCAATACAAGACATTTTAGACGAAGGAGGTGCTAGTCCTTCACCTAAAAGCATGATTCTCTAAACGATGTCTATCATAAACAATATTATTTATCCCATTTAGGACCTCAGCGGTGCAAGCTGTGAGGAAGTTTCATTCACAGACTTGTTAGCACAAAAGTCTTCATCGGTCTCAATTTTTTATGTATTTTTTCTATATATAAATTTTTATACTTCATTTCAAATGAAGTATAAAAATTTTTAAATGAAGTATAAAAATTTATATATAGAAAAAATACATAAAAAATTGAGACCGATGAAGACTTTTGTGCTAACAAGTCTGTGAATGAAACTTCCTCACAGCTTGCACCGCTGAGGTCCTAAATGGGATAAATAATATCTTTATCTAAGGTTGTATATGTTTGACTTTGGAATTTAACCTTAGAAAAACAAGTCTCTATTGCCTTATAGATTTGTATATCATAAACAATGCCAGTTAGAGAATCATGGAGCTGTCCCTACCCCTGCAACGATCGCGGCAGGAGAGAAACCCAATTTCTCCTGCCGCCACCCCCCGATCCCCCCATGCGATTGCGCTCTTCACCGGCAGGAGGAATGCCCAATCTCTGCTGCTGGACACTCCCCCCCCGAACTTCCCGCGCGATCACTTATGAAACAACTCTATATGTTAACAGGAGCAAAGCAGAATGAATTTAGTTGAAGTCATGTAGATTGCTGGGTTTGTCATACCCCTGTATCTCTTAATAATATACCATAGTAAGTTCTCAAAATTACCTACCAGTTTTCATTCCATATACCGAATTTACTGTCTCCAGTCTGAGCTACTACCATTACACTCATACAATCCTTTGCTTGCAGTTCATCTGGCACAGCTCATACTTCAGTGGAGATCTACTATCAAACATAAACCAGTTCTGAAGTGCTGAGCAGTGTATCACTGATTATATATATCAGTTTGACACTAGAAAGAGCTCCGGGGGAGTTCTGAATTGAAAGGACAAGACCTCACTTTAAAGGCAGGTAACATATTTCTAGTCAGACAGAAGAGCCCAGGAGAGGAAGAACTGCAAAGCTATAAAGTCATAAAATGATTTCAGGAAGGAGAATTCACTGTTAGTACAGTGAATGCTGCTCTAAAACTATGCTATGTCATGTAATATCTTCTATGAATGCTGCAAATTCTTCTAAGCTATGTCTGCCAAATATGTCTTTCACTTAATTTTGTCCTATCTATACTATGAATGTACCTTTGTAACCTGTTCTGGGCTCCTTTGGGAGGGAGGGCTAAATAAATAAATTAATTAATTCAGATGTGTAATACTAGCTTAAGTGGTCAGGCCTTGAAATGAAGTTGGAACCTGAATAATAATAATAATAACAGTTTATATACCGCAGGACCGTGAAGTTCTATGTGGTTTACAGTGATTAGGAATGTTACAGATTAGGAATGTTACAGATTAAATGGAATAAACAAAGTACAGACTTAGTTATTGATAGTTCTAACGATCATTTGTTGAGGACTGAGATTGTATAGGTTGGTTTCCTAAGTATTTCAGGAACAGATGTGTTTTTAGGCGTTTCCTGAATTCCCCATAGGTAGTGGGCACGAGCAATTGTTCAAGGTCTTTACCCCATAATGCTGCTTGATGTGTGAGAAGATGTTGGTGATGACTCTTAAATTTATAACCTCTGAATGTTGGGTTAATGATTTAAGGAGTTGTCAGGGTTTGGGGCGGTGACAGAGGAGTGATGCGTTTTGTTATGTGAAGACTTCTGATTAGAAGCCAAATGGAAACATTCACCTAATATTGCCAAATATCCAGGTTTAATAGGGATTTACTATGCCACCTATCAATAAAAGGCCTGATTCTATAAATGGCACAGAGTGGTCAGCCCCAAAAGATATCAAAAGTATCCACAAGCTTTTAGGATTTGCCAACTTTTATTGATAAGCACATAAGCATTGCCTCTGCCGAGTCAGACCATAGGTCCATCATGCCCAGCAGTCCACTCCCGCGGCAGCCCCCCAGGTCAATGACCTGTAGTGGTCTATTACTCTAAAGCATTTTGTACTGTATAGCAACCCTCTAATTGTACCCCTGGATCCCCTTTTCCTTCAGGAACTCATCCAGTCCCTTTTTGAAACCTAAAGTCGCACTCTGCTCTACCACCTCCTCTGTTTTATTTAAGGATTCTCCTGGGTAATTTCTCCACTAATGAACTTGCTGAAGAAAGGGACTCATTCAAGCAGGGTTGAGAGCAATGGCAAGTAGCTCCATGCGGTTGTCAATTAACTGCATGGCACTGTTTATACGAGAGTCCTTCAAAATGTTTCTGCACTTTCAAAGTTTCGTGCTCAACCAAAAACATTATTTTCTGATGGCATTCAGAAGTTAGTAGGACGATGGAAAAAATGTATCACAAAATAAGGTGATTATGTGGAAAAGTGATGTAATTTGCTTATGAAATATTGAATAAATAGTGTTTAAAAAAATAAAAGTGTGGAAACTTTTTGAAGCTCCCATGTATAATCATGTAGTGGCACCTAATTGGACTTAGATGTCGCTAGGCATTTTAGAGGTAGGTGCCTGCATATTAGGTCAGGTTTTACATGGCCTAATTTACCAGCAACTACGTCAGTTGCCTAGCGATGCCTAAGTCTATTACTGACTGTAATTGTTGGACACAATGTAGAATTAGGATTGTCAGATTTCTTCTTTGAAAAATGAGGATGCCTGGCCTCACCCCATTCTGCCCCCAGCCCTGCCCTGTTCCACCTCCATCTCTGCCTTTGAAGAACAGTGCCACGTCATTGCATGCCCCCTAGTCCTAGTATTTTGGGGAAAGAGTAAAAAAGTGATTCACATCTATCCAGTTCCATTCCTACTCTGTTTTATGTATTTTAGTCGGTTTGCATTCCACAAAAGAGCACTGACTCTTATCCCATAACTCTTTCATTTCCTAAGAATTCTTCCAATG
This sequence comes from Geotrypetes seraphini, assembly GCF_902459505.1. NCBI lineage: Eukaryota > Metazoa > Chordata > Amphibia > Gymnophiona > Dermophiidae > Geotrypetes > Geotrypetes seraphini. The sequence continues at coordinate 332,269,382 of NC_047085.1, forward strand.
TGGATTTTGTCAAATGCCTTTTGAAAATTCAAATACACAATATCAATTGGCTCGCCATTATCTACAAGCACCTGTTTATTTACACCTTTAAAAAAAAAAAATCTAATGTTGGTAAAGCAAGATTGGCCTTTGCTGAATCCTGCTGATTGATTCTCATTAAGCCATGTCTATCTATATGGTCAGTAATTATGTTTTTCAGTACCACTTTGACTAGTTTGCCTGGCAGCAACAACATGCTCACTAGTTTAGATTCCCAGATCATCCTGGGAATTCCAGGATTTTATTGTCCATCCTCAGTCTAATCCTTAGGTATCTTCAATTTATAAGTTTCTAGTACCGTTAACAGGTTAGCAATGTCATGATTGAGCTCTGTCAGGACAGTGGGGTGAATTCCAGTCTGTCATGGGGATTTGTTGCTCGAGTTTGTCAATTTGTTCTATTACATCTTCTAGACATGGTGATACTAGTATTTTAGCCCGTTACATTAACGGGTGCTAGAATATATGTCTGTCTGTCTGTCTTTATTTGCGTCTCTCTCTCTCTCTGTCCTGCTGTCTTTCTTTCTGTCTGTCTCTGTCCCTGGCCCCCTTTGTCTGTCTGTCTTTCTGTGTCTCTCCCTGTCCCTGTGTCTTTCTTCTTTTCTTTCTGTCTCCCTTCCTCCCCCTGGTGGTAGAATATATGTCTGTCTTTCTTTCTGTTTCTCTCCCTCCCTGGCCCCTTTTGTCTGTCTGTCTTTCTGTCTCTCTCCCTGCCCCTGTCCCTTCTTTCTTCCTATCTCTTTCCCTACTTCCCTGTCCAGCAGCCGCAGCATTCCCTCTCCCTCTATTTACCGCGAGAGGAGCCTGCACGGACCTAACAGCCCGAGCCCCCAGCAGTATAACTTCCCGACGGCTCCTCTCACGATCGCCGCCTTCTCCGACACAGGAGCGGCTCGTGAGAGGAGCCGCTGCAGCGTCTTTGAGAAGTTGAAAAAAACTTCGGCCCGTCTCTGTGCTCGGCCGCGGCGGGCTACAGCTGCCGCGGCCTATAGCCGCCGGCAGCCACCGCGGCCAACATCCGCCTTGCAGTATTTTTTTTTTTAGTTGAAAGACGCGGCGGTGGCTCCTCTCATGATCCCCACCTGCGTTGAAAGTCCGACGCAGGCGGGGATTGTGAGAGTAGCCACCGCTGCGTCTTTCAAAGAACCGTAAGCCGCGCATGCGCACTTCCTATGGGTCGCTACAGCTCATGGAAAACGGACCCACGCGATGGGAGTGCGCATGCGCGGCCTAGCGTTTTATTATATTAGATGCTTCAGTTCTTCTGAATCATTAGTATTTATTTATTCAATTTTCTATACAGGGGAGCTCAGAACAGTTTAAATGAATTTATTCAGGTACTCAAGCATAAATCCCTCTCTGTCCCAGTGGGCTCACAATCTATCTAATGTACCTGGAGCAATGGGGGAGCAGGTGATCTGCCCAGGGTCACAAGGAGAAATAGCCATGTTGAGCAGTGAGCTCAGCACGTACACAGATGAAAGCCTTGCTTGCTGATTGGTCCGGCGGCCCCGCCCCACCGTGCCGCCGGACCAATCAGCAAGCAAGGCTTTCATCTGTGTACGTGCTGAGCTCACTGCTCAGCATGGCTATTTCCCGACGCGGGCATTAGGCTGTTTTTTGTCATTTCGGGTGGGGGGTGGCAGCGGCAGCAGCAGCCTGAAAAAGAAATCATCCTGGCCGGGTTCGGTGTCATGCTCCGGAGCTTCTACAGCCTTCCTATCTCCCTCTCCCTTCTACCTGCGGCTCTCTTCGGCATCTCAGCAGCAGTGATCGACACAAGCTTCTGGCGTCGGGGCCTACCCTCTGCGAGTCCCGCTTGTTTCAACTTCCTTTTTCCACAAAGGCGGGACTCGTAGAGGGAAGGCCTCGATGTCGGCAGCTTGTCTTGATCACCGCTGCTGACGAGTTGCTTAAGAGAGCCGCGGAGCAGGGGGGTGTTGCCAGGTGCAGGTAGAAGGGAGAGGGCCAGATGCAGGACTCGTGGGTGAGGGAGGAGAAGAGAGAGAGAAAGAGAGAGGGGAGGGAAACAAAAGGAAATATTTCATACTGGGCTGGGCTGGAGTGGAGGGAAGGTGGAAAGATTCTGGCTACCGGGTGCAGTAACAAAGGAAAAGGGGGGAAAGCTGAAAATGAAGATAGTGACACAAAGAAGAGAAAGAGTAAGCAGGACCTACTGAATAAGGATAGAGATACAGAGGGGACATGAAGAGGAGGTGAAATAGAGACATATAAGTAATGCTGAAAAAGTGTGGGTGGGGGGAGATAAAGACATTGAAAGGGCAAATGGTGAACATGGGGTAAAGACAAGGACAGAGACAAATGAAGATTCTGAAAAAGTGGTGAGATAGGGATATAGGTGAGATGGACACAAAGAAGGGTGATGCTGGAAAATAGGTGGAATGGTAATTCTGACAGACACAGAAGGGAAATGCTGGATCAAGGAGAGATGGGGCTCAGGCTGGATGGAATGAGGAGAAATGCCTTGTTGGCCCGGAACTTCCTCTCCTACGTCAGAATTGACGTCAGGGAGCGGAATGCTGGTCAGCGCGACGCTTCTGCAGGGAAAGCTTGGGACAGCGGTGGCTTGGGGACTATTCCCCGATGGCGGTGGCAGCAAACCGAGTGGCTTGGGGGAGGGCACGGAGAAAGAAAGAAAGGGGGGCAGACAGAGAGACAGAAAGAAGGGGGGAACAGGGAGACAGAAAGAAAAAGTTGGGGGAGAGAATGAGGTCTGGAGGAGAGGAAACATACAGGAGGCTGAAAGAAAGGAAGAAAGATTGGATGCACAGTCAGAAGAAGAAAGTGCAACCAGAGACTCATGAAATCACCAAACAGCAAAGATAGGAAAAATGATTTTATTTTCAATTTAGTGATCAAAATGTGTCTGTTTTGAGAATTTATATCTGCTGTCTATATTTTGCACTATGGCTCCCTTTTACTAAACCGCAATATTGTTTTTTAGCGCAGGGAGCCTATGAGCATTGAGAGCAGCGCGAGGCATTCAGCGTAACTCCCTGTGCTAAAACCTACTATTGTGGTTTAGTAAAAAGGGAGGGGGTGTATTTGTCTATTTTTGTATTTTGTTACCGAGGTGACATTGCATAGAGTCATCTGCCTTGGGAAATGTATATGGCAGATATCTTTGTTTTGTGTTCAAAAGAAAAGGAAATGCATTTCTGGTTTTATTTCTACAGTGTTGAAGTACTTGTTGGCCCTTGCTGTGACTGGTGGGGATCCCCAAGCACCGCCAGCAGAGGACCTCCTCTAGAGATGGTCAGAACTCCCCTCCACCAAGCGCAGCAGTCGCTGGCAGCATCCATGAGCCACTGAGGTGCCAGCATCTGTGACTCAGGGACGCTACTGCTGCCTGCCAAGCTTGGCCAGTGTGGGCCTGCACCCATAACCTCAAGATGCCTAGGCAGCAGTTTCAACCACGGTGCTGCATTCTCAGACATAGTATGGTAAAAGATAGCATGGTGAACAGAGACAAAGATGGCAAAGAAAATTTGTGGTTTTGATATGACCTGAGCATCTTCCTCAATAAAGGCTGAGGCAAATAATTCATTTAGCTTTTCTGCTATTAACTTTACCCTTTAGCACTCATTTTACCTCATAGTCATCCAGTGGTCCAACTGACTTGCTCATGAGTTGTTGTTTTTTTTGCTTCAGATGCACTTGAAAAGTGTTTGATATTAGTTCTGACTTTTATAGCAAGCTTCTTTTCAAAGTCTCTCTTGGACTGCCTTATTTTATTTTATTTTTTACATCTAGCTTGCCAGTGTTTGTGATCATCACTGTTTTCTTCATTAGGGTCTGCTTTCCATTTTCTTAAAAGAAGCTCTTAGCTTTCATCATCTCTTCTACCTCACCATGAAACCTTGCTGACCATTCTTTATCCTTCTTTTAATCTTTTTTGATGGGTGGAATATATTATATCTGAGCTAACAAAATGGGCTTTTTAAATAACATCCATGCCTTATGCATATTTTTGATCCTGGAAATAATTTCTTTCATTTACTGTTTTGAAAAAGTGCGTGTTATCCCCTTCTATTAGCAAATTTTGGTAGAAATGTCTTTTTCCAGTGAACTCACGGATACAGAAAATAAATTATTTTTTCTACCTTTTGTTATCTGGTCATTTTATTATTCAAATCATGTTTGTCCCAGGCTGTAGTTTCTGTTTATCCTCTGTTAACTCACTCGCCAGGATCTCCTGCCCATTTAACGTTTTCTTCTTTCTCCATATTCACTATCCATCTTCCATCTCTGTACCTTCCCTTTCACTGCCATATCCAACATTTCTGTTTCTTTCCCACTGTCTACAATCTCTATCTCTCTCTCTCCTTGCCTTGTGCCCTGGGTCAAACCTCTCTATTCCCCTCCAAGCAGCATCTCTCCCTTCCTCCCCTCCATTGTCATGTGCAACATTTCTTTCTTTCTTCCCATGTACCATCTCTCCCGGCCCTTCACCCTATATCCAACATTTCTCCCTCTCTCTTCTCCATGCATGTCTCTCTCCCCTCTACCATATGCAGGATTTATCCCTCTCACTCCTTTCTACCTCTTTGTTGCGTCTCTCCCTTCCTCTACTCCACCGCATGTCCAACAATTCTTCCTCTCTCCTCTCTCCCCCCCCATGTGCAGCAGCATTCCATCCTTCCCTCCAATCCCCCTATGCAGCACCTCCTGACCAACTCCCCTATTGTGAGATCTGACATACCTTTGGGCCTCCCAGAGCAGCAGAAGCGGTGGAGGTGGCCAGCAGGCAGAGGCAGCGCTTTGAACAGGCTGCTTGCAACCTTCCCCACTAAGGCTTCCCTCTCCTGTGACATCAGTGATGCAGAAGAGGGAAGACCCCAGCAGGACAGGCCCAAGCAGTCTGTTTAAAATGCTGCCTCTTCTGGTCAGCCACTGCCACAACTACTGCTACTGCTTTAGGAGGCCCGGAGGCATGTCAGATGTCACCAGGGGGGAGGGGGTGTTGATCACTAAATCGATTCTGATTTTGGGGGGGAACAAATCGATTCAAACTGATTCACTAAAGTGAATCGATGAATCAGACAGCACTAGCCAACAGAGCAGTGGGGCACCTTAGAGAGCACTGCTGTGAACTTCACTAAAAGGGTGCTACATATATTGTACATCTCACCATAACCTCCTTATAAATTTATGGTGAACCCTCCAGAATTCCCACAAAACCTACTATACCCATCCGTCTAACACCCCAATAGCCCTTATGGCTGCAGGTGGCACCTTTATGGCAGTAAAGTAGGATTTTAGTGGTTTCACACTTTCCACCATCAATGTAGTGGTTAGAGTGGGATATGGGTCCCTCTCTCTATGGTTCACTACACAGCCCGCCAGGTTACTCCAGACACCTGTTTGCTACTCTACTAGGCTTTCCCACATCAGGCGCTGCTGTTCTAGAGATAGGTATGTACTATTTCATTCAGATATTTGGGTGGTGAGAGGGGATCAGCGACCACTGGGGGAGTGTGTGTGTGGGGGGGTCATGACTAATCCCTCTAGTGGTCATTTGGTCAGTTTGGGTACCTTTTTGCTCCTTAGATGCTTTTAAAACAGGTCTAGCTCCGAACATCTACATTGCGTCCTGGACGCCTTGGTAAATGTTTGATTATTGTTGCAAGTCTTCCAAGCACTAAGCACACCCTAATCCGACCTATAACATGCCTCCAACACACCCCTTGAACTTTGGACGCACTACAGACAAAAAGCCTAGAAAAAGGTCTAGCAAGTCAGTTTTGAAAATCAACACTTGGACGTTTTGGCGATTAAAATGCCCAAGTGCCAGTTTATGCTGTCATTTGGACATCTTTTTTTTTTAAATGAGCTCCATAGGATAATAGGATCCCATCAATTCTGAATGCCACCCAGGTTTCAGGAGTACTACAATACATGCATGATTATGAGAAGGTGAATGTGTATGCTGTGCCGTAACATCCCCACATATAGGTTAATTTAGGGGCCCATTCTGCTATTTCAATCTTTTATAAAACTCTGGCCCAAGATCATCAGATTCAGGTGTTTTATTCAATTTCATACTTTTAATGGTATGGATGTTGGTGCGTTAAGGATTCTAAGCTGTTCTGCAGACCCTTTTGGTAACCTTAGTCCTGCAAAAACACTTAGTCCTGCAAAAATTTGCGGCTGTACTCACTTGAGGAAAGAAGAGAACGGGGAGATATGATTGAAACATATAAGTACATCACGGGACGCATCGAGTCAGAAGATGATATCTTCTGGCTCATGGGACCCTCGACCACCAGAGGGCATCCGCTGAAAATCAGGGGAGGGAAGTTTCATGGCAACTCCAGGAAGTACTTCTTCACCGAAAGAGTAGTGGATCATTGGAACAGACTCCCACTCCAGGTGATAAAGTCAAGCAGTGTGACGGATTTTAAGAGAAAATGGGATACTCACGTGGGATCTTTAAGGGAGTAAATTCAGGGGAGGGGATACTTTGAATGGGCAGACTTGGTGGGCTATAGCCCTTTTCTGCTGCTTTTTTCTATGTTTCTATCCCATTAAGCTGTATCATAGGGTCCTTTTAGAGTAGAGGTCTTTAAAGAACTGCACAACTTGACCTTGAAGATCTTTTTCTTTAATGAGTAACAACCTTCCCAGTCTCCTGGATGAATGAACTAATAAGGGGAAGATTCTCAAAACCTACTGTGCCTTTAACAATGATCACTAAACCAGTTCCAGCCAATTATCAAAAGGGTTCGCTGTCGCCGTGGTCTTTTCTGAGCTTCCTGGCAGACTCCGATTCTGCCATACAAATGTATTACGAGGTCAGATCATTAATATTTAAACGAGCCCACCCGACGATTCTCTATCATCACCAGGTGATTCCCTAACCTCGTTGTCTTACATTTGCGGGCAAAATTTTCCAGCAGGGTCTGAGCTGTTGTAGCCTTACTTTCCGGTCAGTGCCTGAGTGCTGATTGGCTCATGCATTGACAGGAAAGCAAAGCTTGAAAGCTCAGAACCCTCCCCCCAACAAATTTTTTTAAAAAAGAAACCCCAAATTGAAGGATGGCAGGAGGAATGCTAACTTCCTCCCACCTCCAGGATTCCCATCTCCCCAAAATCCCTGGCAGGAGGGATGCCCACTCCCTCCCACCACCAGCAATTCCCAATCCTCCAACAACCCTCCCTCCCTCCCCGACAGAGCCTTCCCCTAAGGTGCTGAGGGGTCTTAAGCATCTGAGTCAATAAGTGCCTTAGGCCCCTCCCAAGTGCATTCCAGGATGCACTGGGAAGGGGAAGGCACACCATTTTGAAGAAGTGAGCCTGCCAGCCAGAGGGAGTAGGCATCCCTTTGGCCAGCCATTGACTGAAAGATATGGAGGTGTAGGGAGGGTGGACATCACTGGTGGCAGGAAGGAGTGGGCATCCCTCTTGTTGGGGGAGGGGGCTGTTGGGGTGGGATTCACGGGTGGCAGGAGGACATGGGCATCCCTTCTGGAGGTGTCAGGCATCCCTCCTGCTGTGGGGGGGATTTGTAATGGGTAAGAATCACCAGTTACAGGAGGGAGTGGGCATCCTTCCTTCCAGGGGTGTCAGGGAGACAGAAACCCCAGCAGCGGGAGAGAGTGTCTGATAGTGTTGTTGCTATTGCTTCTTAGATGACATAAGCCACGCCCATTCCTGTTGCCTTTGGGAATGAAGAAAATGAAGCACATAGGCAAGGCATACCTGAATGCTGCTGCTCCTTGTGGCATTGGGTAGGCCTACAGTCCATTAGGGTTTGGGTTAGGTGGACTTTGTGTTTCCTGATCTGCCCAGCAATAGACAATTGACTGCCACTGCAGCAGCAATGGAGCTCCAAGGCCTGCCCCATGGCCTACACAGGCACACTAGTAAGGTCTTGGCTCTGGCCTCTTCCATACTCCATCATGTGTTATGATCTACCTGGAGCCAGGATCTGAACCAGGAGCCTGCAGTATTGTTCTGTCTCACACCTCATCGTGAAATAAATCTTGGACCTCATCGGGGGTTGTTTGGGAAAGGCAGGGGAGATGCTGGGTTCCAAGGGGAGGAGTGGATTGGAAAGGCTCACCTATGTTAACTCTGGACCCACCCAAATGGTAGATATGGCCACTCCACTATAAAGGAGATAAGAAATGCATGACACTACAGTGTTTACCTACTGCTGTACAACTCAAGAAATAGAGTCTTCTGAGAACACACTAGTTATACACCATTCCTCAGTAAAATTAGTTGAATCATCCCAGAGCTGTCGGAATATTTGTAGCAAAATGGGGAAATCTATGTCTAGGGATATCCCTTCCCCCTAGAGACAATCTGCTTCCTTGGAAAAGAGCGTGCATGTGCCAAGTGAAGGAGGGGAAAGGATCAGGAGACACATAAATGTTCTGAGGGCACTCAGAGGTAGGAGACACCAGAATGACTGCCCTGAGACCAGGTACCTCTACATATTAAGGGGAAATGCTATATAAAGTGTGAAAAATTAGATGACCAACATCTAGGTGCTATGCTAGTATTCTATAATGACAAATGCATGTGCTTAATCATATTATAGAATACTAGCTTAAATCAGCAATTAGATGTTTAAATTTAGGCAGGACCACTTACACTTGCTTTGTGGTAGGTGTAAATGGACACATCTAAATGCTGCAGTTAGGCATCTAACTGACAATATTCAATAAAGCATGCATTCAAATAGAACACCCATGACCCACCCGTGCCCCTCCCACGTAAAATATCACTTTGCAGTTACACACTAGAACACTTAAGCACCAAGTTATTAAAATGGTGCCTAAGAGGGGCCGTTTTCAAAATGGACGTCTAAGTCAGACTTGGACGTTTTCCGCAAGATGTCCAAAGTCGTGATTGAAGAAATGCCCATTTTTTAAACTGCTGGACATCCAATTTTTTTATTATTTTTTTCAAAAATTGTCTACTCGGAAGTCTTGGTCATCAGGACGTCCAACCTTAGGACACCTAACTTTATGCTCCATTTTCAACCACAGAAACGTCTAAATTGAAAACATCCAAATCTAGACCATTTGAATTTGGGAAGAGCCAGCATTGTAATGGACTTGCCACATGGACATGCCAGTAGAGCACTGGGGCACCTTAGAAGGCATTGCTGTGAACTTCACATAAAGGGTGCCATGTGTATATCTCACCATAACCCTCTTATAATTTATGGTGAGCCATCCAAAACTCCCCCCAAACCTACTATATCTACCTGTCTACCACCCCAATAACCCTTATGGCTACAGGTGGCACTTATATGGCAGTCTAGTAGGATTTTGGTGGGGTATGGTGGACTCACTCTTTCCACCATAAATGCAGTGGTTAGAGGGGCTTATGGGCCTGGGTCCCGGCGATTAGGATGTCCAAGTGCCAACATGATGGTTTTTGGATGTCTTTTTTTTTATTATTATGAGCCCCTAAGTGTACCTAGGCACCTAACTGCTGCTTCACACCCATTTTAGCGCTTAACTCCCTTTTCAGTGCCAAAAGTTAGGCACTCTATATAAAATTAGGGGGATAACCTTGTGGGGTAATTTTTTTTAAGATGCTCTCTACATGAAGGAAAATGTTTACATTACCTTCTTAATGTAAAATCTAGCAATTTTAACCCTGGAAAAATGTAATGAAACCTACAGATATATAAGAAATATTAAAGGGGTCCTTTTACTAAGGTGCGCTAGCCAATTTAGCGCATGCTAAACGCTAACGCATCCATTATAGTCTATGGACGCATGCTATTTAGCGCATGCTAAAACAGCCAGCGCGCCTTAGTACAAGAACCCCAATATTAGGCTCATTTTTCTGAAGTAGGCTGTGAAAACCGTAAGGTTGTTTATAGCTATTTTGCATGCTGTTTTAGATTGTTTAATTTGTAATTTTTCTATTAGCATTTTGTATTTCTTATCTTTTCGTTACCTCTTATTCTTTAATTTTTTATGGTTGCATTTCAATAAGCATTTATAATCATGATTAATCATGCGATTAAAGGTATGTTATTTTTTTCTCCACTGCAGTGACTTGCCCAGAGTCACAAGGAGCTATAGTGGGGGAAAAAATAGCATACCTTTAATTGTGTGATAAATCACAATTAAAATTTTAAACAAAATGTAGCTCTAATTAATATTATGTTTTTTTAAATAGGATAAGGATAATTTAGCTTACAAATATAGGGTCCCTTTTATCAAGCTGTGGTAGAGCATTATAGCACGGGCCAGTGAGGTAAATGTTCCGATACTCATTCAATTCCTATGAGTGTTGGAGCATTTATCTCGCCAGTCGCCAGCCCATGTTAAAACACCCTATCACAGCTTGATAAAAGGGGCCATAGATTGCATAATATAACTTTTAAAAAAATCTTTATAGATCAGTCCTAGAGGAGCAAAGCATCTTTACTGAGGACATACAATTACTGCTTCTTTAGACAGAGAGCAAAAGCACATTGAAATATGTAAATATTTTTTTAATGGTCAAGCATTATTTTAACTTACGCTGGATGAGCATCAGAACATCTACCTCACCAGCCTATGGTAGAAACCTCTACTGCGGCTTTGTAAAGGAGCCCTTAATTTTTCTCGTAGGACAAGCAGGTCAGACTAGTTTGACAGGTTTATTGTGCAGCTGGACTTGGGGGTCTCTTTTACAAAGCCGTGGTTGTGATTCTCCCGCAGCAAATGCACCAAAGCCCACTGGAACTGAATTGACTTTGGTGCATTTGTTGTGGGAAAATCACTACTGTGGCTTTCAAAAAGAGGCCCTTGGTGTTGAACAGAATTTTCTAGAGCTCTCTGGAAAGTCAAGAGCCTTTCAGTTCTCATGTGTGGCAGTTCCAAACCCCCTTTTTGCAGTAGCCTTTAATTTCAATTCATGTTTGTCTGCTAAGACCATTTCTCATTTTTCTGGTGTTACATCCCCACAGAATTTCTGAAGAGATTTCTTCAATATCTTCCTGGCTTTCTGCCAAACTTTTCCAAGTTTGCCCTACTTAGGTTTCATAACATTTTTTTTTTAAATTTCCACAAACCTTTTTTTTTAACAGGTTCAATTGTGATTTTAAACTGCATCTGCAAACAGAGTAAAGATATAAATTAATTACATCCTATTGCATGTAACCACCAATGCCTGTCAAATTTTAACAAACAATCTTTTCCCTTTGATCTGGCCAACTATTCTACTGTAGCCAATTACAACTGTGCAATTCTTATGCTCTGTCTTCTATTTAAAATTGCTCGAGATTTTCCAAGATACTTCTCCAGCTTAATTTAATAGAGGATAGATAAATTCTTTCCATGCTGCCATGAATTTCTCAATGTCTATCTGTCTCCTCTAGAGCTGTTACTAATTCCATTTGCATCAGATCATGCATAGTTGAGTACTGCAGTTTTCCAATCGGCAGTTCTTTCTGTTCATTTCAATAATACCCACTTATTAACTGTTAGCAGTGACAATTATATATTTATTAAAGTTCATTTTACCAGTAACCAAACTCTACTTCACACCATTAATGTCAATTAATTCTCACTGGGGATATTAGTGCTTATAACGTTACTCATTCATTTAATACAGCTTTCCAGAACAGATGAACTTTGGGTGAAACAGGGATTGAGTTCAGTCCTGAGGATTTCTTGTGATTTGCACAGTCCAGATGTTATTCTACTGTATAACCAAACTTGGGCATATTAAAAAATAAATAAATTTAAACATGTAGGACTCAGTATTCAAAGCTATTTAAATGTATGGGAGAAGTTTATGCCTGCTGAAAGGGCCACTGAACATTGGCATTAACTAACCATCTGAAATCTGGGCAGAGGCAGAGCCAGGAGTTCTGTGGGTGCCAGCAGCTATACAGGCACTAGTGCCAAATATCAAACAGGTAGGTAGGACTGTATAAAAGGCAGTTCTAAATTTACCCACTTAACTATGTGTGTCCTGGCATTAAATATCAGGTAAGAGCAAGAAAACAAAGAGGGGAATGGGACTATGCATGTAAGTCTTGTAAACAACAAATTTTATTGATTGCAATCACACATAAAAACTAATACATTTATAAATACATAAATAGAATGTCCTTTCTCCTTTTTTGACTTGACACAATCCGTGTTTCAGCCCCCACTGGGAAGTCTTCCTCAGGGGTGAAGGAGTCAATCCAGTAAATGGCACTATGGCACTTAGATCGTCTAAAAGGGAAAACTCCAGACTCATAGTGAGATACTGTCATAGTGTCACCCCTGTGTCGGTAAAGGAAACACTGCAGTGCCCAAGAAATGGGGATGGAGGTACAGACCAGACTGTGAGAACAGCAATACCTGTCCCTAGAGTTAGGTCCAAAGCACTGCAGGACCAGCAGAATCCTTTACATACCAGTTCTAAAACTGGCAAGTTACCTAAAGCCTGTTCTAATTTTCCTATGCAACAAATAACAGGGAAAGGTTTCCAAGTTTTATTTAGAATTTGATAATTGCTTAATCATACTTCAAAGCAATGTACATTATTAAAAACTTTACAATTTTCAGAGGGAACAAACACACAAACAATACTCAACGAGCATGACATACATTAGAAGAGTAAGAAATACAGAGTAAGAGTAAGAAGAAGAGTAAGAAATACAATAATTAATAGAAAATAAACAAATAAGGGGTTAAATATCAGGAGGGGATAAATAAAAATAGCAGAGTATAAAATTCAAAGGAGCAGACCAAATCTAAAAAAAACTAATCAGTCAAAGGCATCTTTAAAAAGAAAGTACTTTAACTAGCTCTTAAATCTATTTATAAGACGTTCTTCTCTTAGATAAATGGGCAAGGAATTCCAAGTTTGTGGTGCTATGATGGAAAAAGTATACACTTTCCCCTCCATATTCACGGAGGTTCGGGGCAGAGCCGGCCCACGAATATGATAAAACTGTGAATAATATTCGGGCTGGTTCTGCCCCTAAACCCACTTCCCCCAGCTATTTTAAGCCCTGAAAGCCCCCCTTTAAGCCTTACCTGGTGGTCTAGCGGGTTTTCAGGCAGGAGTGATCTTCCCATGCTCCTGCCCCATGCAGATTGCTCACAGGAAATGGCTGCCTTGAGCTCCCGTAGTCTCTCGAGCCATTTCCTGTGTGATCTGCACGGGGCAGGAGCGTGGGTAGATTGCTCCTGCCCCAAAAACCGACTAGACCACCAGGTAAGGCTTAAGGGGGGGGGGCTTACAGGGCTTAAAATAGCCTGAAAAATGAAAGTGATTTTTTTGTTTAAAACCACAAATAAGCGAATCTGTAGATATGGAATTCGCAAAAACGGAAGGAGAAGTCTACTGTCGATGTGTACTAATGATTTTAAGAGGGAACTGTCAATAAGTGTTGATCACTAGAATTGAGCATTTTGGCAGAGGCATAGGGAACCAAGTGTCTATCGATAAATGCAGTCCCAGCATGCCCCAGGATAGGAGTAACGCAGACCATGGCTGGAGTGATTAGACCAATCAGCCCAGGTGTAATGAGCAGTAATCAGCTCAGAGCAACCCAGAGAATAGCAGGCTTGAGACAAGGAAGTTCAGTTGGATTGAGTGCTAATCAGCACCAGTAACTGAAAAGGGAGTGGTTAGAAGGAGAGGGAGAAGCGCACACCATCGCCCAACTGCAGATTGACTGAACTGGAATGGAGACTATGCCAGCACAGGGCTGGAAAGCAGCTCCCTCACCTATGGCTCAGGTAAAGACCTCTAATACTGAACTAAATGCTAGTTATGAGGATGCAGCTCTCCCTCCAGATTCGCGGTTTCCCTACTCACGAATTCGGTTATTCACAATTTTTTTTTCATCTTTTTGCAGGCTGCCCGAACCTCCTCGGACCTTACCTGGTGGTCTAGTGGTGACGCGGGGCAGGAGCGATCTTCCTATGCTCCTGCCCCATGCAGAGCCGTCATCAAAATGGCTGATGTGAGTTCCCATTGTAGTCTCGAGACTACAATGGGAATTCATGGCAGCCATTTTAATGATGGCTTTGCACGGGGCAGGAGCATAGGAAGATCGCTCCTGTCCCGCGTCACTGCTAGATCACAAGGTAAGGTCGGGGACGCAGGAGTGGGTGGGTCAGAGCTGGCCCAAAAACTTATTTGTGATTTTTCCCTATTCGCAGGCCAGCTCTGCACCTAACCCCTGCGAATATGGAGGGAGAAGTGTATTGGTATGGAGCCAGAAGCTCTAGTAGAAACAGATACCTGGAGCATGGAAACTGCAGAGTGTGTGTGTGTGGGGGGGGGGGGGGCTGATACTGAAGCCAGGGCAGGATTAACCAATAGGCCAAGTAGGCACGTGCCTAGGGCCTGAAATTGTCAGGGGGGCCCGATGAAGGAGGGCATCAACATTGTTTTTTTCCAAACGGCGATGGGCCCCTCCAGCATTGATCGGCAACGCAGCCCCACCCCCCACCCCCATCGACGGAAAGTAAAACAAGCAAGCAACGCGGGTAAGAAAGGCAATGAGAACTGTAATTGTGCAAGCGGTTCTGCTTGCCCAAAGCTTCCCTCTGACGCAGCTTCCTGTTTCTGCCTGGGCGCATGGTGGGGTGGGGCGGGGCAGGGGGCCCAATGTACTTGTCTGCCTAGGGGCCCTCGACAAATTAATCCTGCCTTGACTGAACTATGGAGCTGAACTAGAATCTGCCATACTTTAATTAAGGCTTACTGATAAAGAAGAATAGTTTTTGTGATTTGAGGATTGTTTCATCTTCTGCTTAAATTGACTGTTAAGACTGATTAAATCCCAGATATTGTTTGGACTGTATTTTTTTTGGGTTGTATGAAACCTATAAGGCAGCCAGTTTATTTTTACTGGTGATTTCAGTGGGTGGGGAGCCTAGCATTCTGGTTCCATTATGGGAGGTGACATCTAAAGCTTGGGGAAGAGTTTTTTCCTTGTTTTCTCCCAAGTACTGGCAATTAAACACTAGGTACAGAAGCTGAACTTCAAGCAACTTATGTTTTATTTTTGAATGTTTATGACTTACCTGGTTTAAATTATATGGCAAAGCCAGAAGCAGCAGAAGGAAAAGATGGAATTAACTGTTTGATGTGTTTTTTCTTGTTTTGCACCATTATTGAATCTTGGGAAGCTATAACAAGTGCTGAACTGTTTATGCAAATATAGCACATTTTCTTTTTCAGCTTAACACCTGTGTGTACTGCATTTTCCTCCACTCCACACACACAAAGCCTTGCCTTACCGCTCAGTCAAAAATCAGAAAAAGGGCAGGTAACTCAACCAATATGCTAATGTTGAGTGACTCAAAGTGAATATATTAAGTATTGTAAAGTAGTCACTCTGTGTTCTTTTACAATGAACTAAAACAAGTATCCTTCAACTGCTATTGAAACTAATGCTCAGAGACATGAAGGCGGATATAACCGCCTCACCACCCAATCATCGCATTGGTCAATACCGCTTTCCTAGCGTAGTAAACTTTAATGGCGAGAATGTGATTTTTGACGCTGCATGAGACTTCATTACCCATATTTGAGGTGGCATAGCAGTGCAATGTCGGTTCCCTGAAGCAGTACCGAAACGTGTCATGTCGAAACCAGCTAACTTGAAACTAAGTTTTACATTTTTAAGCCAGCAATACAAGATATAGAGTGTATAGCCTGTTTGGCAATTGCAAGTTTAACATCTATCATTATTACCATTCTGACACTGTATTGACCAATGTGATGATTGGGTGGTGAGGCGGTTACATCCGCCTTCATGTCTCTGAGCATTAGTTTCAATAGCAGTTGAAGGATACTTGTTTTAGCTCATTGTAAAGGAACACAGAGTGACTACTTTACAATACTTGTTATATTGCCTTACCACTTGGCTAAGGCCTGTGTGCTCCAGGCAAGGCCCTAGTTATGGCCATGCCCGGTCACAATACACAACAGCTTGTAAAATGCTGGTTAACATAAAATACTTAGCAAAACAGCTCCATAGCTGTATAGATACGAATAGCTTTCAATTAATGGCCTGTAGCTGTCCATGTCTCCCCTCCCTCCTGAAACCACCCAACATGTCTGGATCCCTCCTCCCAACAACAGAAAGCCCCCCAACATGTTCTAACCCCTCTCTTGGATCTCTCTGGCCTACTTTAACTTACTGTTGTGGTCCAGTGGATAAGCAGGGCAGGAGAGTGGGGCCCCCATCTATCCTACTCCCCTGCCGAATCTACCTCCTTGCCAGCCCTCCCATGCTGACCTCTCCCCCATGACCCCGGTAGTAAAAGAGGAGGGATATCCATTTCCTCTTGCTGCGTTGAACCTCTCTCCTCCACTTTCCCACTCCCCTTCATTAAAGAAAAAAAATCCGCAGGAAGGATGCCCACTCCCTCCTGCCACCAGATGCCCCTGGCCCCTCCGAACCCCATACTTTGAAATTAGTTGACAGCAGGAGGGATGCCCAGTTCTTCCTGCTCTTCAGGCCCACCACTGCAAAATGGTGGGCCTTTCCCTTCCTGGTGCATCTTGAGATGCACGGGAAGGGGCCTAAGGCCCTGAATAGCTCAGATGCCTTAGGCTCAGGGGCCTTAGGCATCTGAGCCAATCAGGGTCTTAGGCTCCTCCCTCTGTATCCCAAATTATCTAGAATTTCAGTACAATTTAGAATTTTCATTAAATTATACTAGGGAGAACCTGCATGTTTCCAATTTGTTGCCCATTAGGGCAGTAGCGTACTAAGGGGGGGGAGGGTGGTCCGCCCCGGGTGCCAGCCCTGAGGGGGTGCTCCTGGCCTTGCCGTTCAGTACCCCCACCCCCGAAGGACCGCTCGCCCCCCTGGCCTTCCTGCACCACCTATGAAGCAGCCCGCAGCGGGATCGCGATGTCAGCGATCCCTGTGCTGCTTCGGCGCTGCTTCCTGCGCCGCGGTCCCGCCCCTCCTCAGATGTCAGAGGAGGGGCGGGACCGCGGCAGAGGAAGCAGCTCCAAAGCAGCGCAGGGATCGCTGACATCGCGATCCCGCTGCGGGCTGCTTCATAGGTGGTGCAGGAAGGCCAGGGGGGCGAGCGGTCCTTCGGGGGTGGGGGTACTGAACGGCAAGGCCGGGAGCACCCCCTCAGGGCTGGCACCCGGGGCGGACCGCCCTCCCCCCCCTTAGTACGCTACTGCCCTAATGGGCAACAAATTGGAAACATGCAGGTTCTCCCTAGTATAATTTAATGAAAATTCTAAATTGTACTGAAATTCTAGATAATTTGGGTGGTGCAGGGAGCCAGGGGAGTGAGCGGTCCTTCGGAGTGGGGCGGGCAGGCAGGCAGGCCTTCAAGGGGAAGGGGGGGTGACAGACAGGCAGGCAGGCCTTCAAGGGGGGGGGACTGGCAGGCCTTCAAAGGGGAGACAGGCAGGCAGGCCTTCAAAGGGGGACAGGCCTTCAAGGGGGGGGGGACAGGTAGGCAGGTTTTCAAGGGAGGGACAGGCCTTCAAGGGGGGGGGACAGGCAGGCCTTCAAGGGGGGGGGACAGGCCTTTGGGGGGTGCAGGCCTTCAAGGGGGGGGGACAGGCCTTCAAGGGGATCAGGCAGGCAGGCAGGCCTTCAAGGGGGGGACAGGCAGGCAGGCCTTCAATGGGGGGTGCAGGCCTTCAAGGGGGGGTGCAGGCCTTCGGGGTGGGATGCAGACCTTTAAGGGGGGGACAGGCCTTCAGGGAGAGGGGGCCCTGGTGTAGAAATACACGGAGGGAATAGGGGGATTCAAAGAGATGCGCATATGCCGGACTTTGGGTGGGAAGAAATAATGGGTCTGAAAATAGAGAAGAGGGAGAGAGATGATGGACCATGGGTTTTAGAGAGGGAAAGAACAGAAAGAGAGAGAAGTTGGACACAAGGGATGGTGTGGAGGGGGGGATAGAGATACTGGATAGGAGGGTAGTTGGGAAAAGAAAGGGAGAGATGGTGGACCCTGGGGTGGTGGGGAAGGAGGAAGAGATGCTGGATGAAAGGGTAAAGAAAAGATGGATCTGTGGAGGGAGACGAAAAAAGGATAGATGCCAGACCTCCTGGGGAGGGAAGGGAAACAGGGAGGACAGAGATGGCAGATGGATGGTTAGCATGCAGAAAGAAGGAAGAAGGAGACTCTGGCAAGCAAGTTATCAGAAGACAACCAGAGCCTTGGACCAACAAGATTTGAAAAATAACCTGACAACAAAAGGTAGAAAAACTAATTTTATTTTCTGTTTTGTGATTACAATATGTCAGATTTGAAATGTGTATCCTGCCAGAGCTGGTGTTAGACCGCAAACGTGAGCTAGGATTTAACAGAGAGGAAATGTCCTTTTTGTTTCTTTATTTTATTTACACCACAGCGCCAGTGTGGTTAGGAGAAGCCAAAGGGGGGTGAAAAAGCTATAAAATAAACCCACCAGGATGTCGAAAAACCAATTCAATAGGCTGAATCGAATCGAAAATGTTTTTTTTTTCCTTGAATCGGGCAGCACTACGGTAGTTTGCGCTACTGTCTTAGACTTTAGGACCTGGGATTGGAAAGAGATGGCATCCTCAGTATTTTATAATGCAAGTGAAACAAGGATTTGGTCAGACTTTTGAAGGGTCTGCAGAAGAAAAATATTGTATAGGCCGGGGACATGAGACAGCAGGAAACGGGAACTTTTCTTCCTTCTATTTTTGTGAATGGCAAGGCTGAGGATGTCAGAGAGTTCAGTTAAAATATGTCTTTATAAGAAAATATAATAATGTGTTTTATAAAGTTTATAAGCATTGCTGGCCTACCCGGTGAGGTGTTCCTAATGGTGGTGGTGGTGGCGGCAGCGTGTCAATGTGTTGAGAGGAAGAGGTGGTCTGGGAAATTCTGCTGAGCAAACTCCGTGCCCATTTCCACCCCCCAGTTAGTCCACTCCACTCAACTGGTTCACACACTGAGTGGGTCTTTGGGTGTTGTGCCTGGGTAGTTGTTTTGGGATCTCTTCCAGTGGTTTGTCAGTATCTCCTTGTGGTCCAAGGAAGGAAACTTTGTTAACCTTAGCAATGACCTTCAGAATATGTTTGTAACAGCGCTGCTTGTGTGGCATTAGGCTATGTAGTGATCGAAAGAAAAAAACAGACCTTTGCACATTTTTGCATTATATGGTGGGTGTATGAGGAGATTCACATTTCCTGCACAGCTAAGTCTGTGTGAAGTTACCTTGTGCTGTATTTGACATCTAGCAAAGTCTCTGTTTGGAAGGAAAGATCTCAGCTTAAAAATGAAGTGGCCAGAAGTTATGGTAAAAGCAGATAGCGTAGCTGGTTTTAAGAAAGGTTTGGACAAATTCCTGGAGGAAAAGTCCATAGTCTGTTATTAAGACATGGGGGAAGTGTCTGTTTGCCCTGGATCGGTGGCATGGAATGTTGCTACTTTTTGGGTTTTGACCAGGTACTAGTGACCTGGATTGGTTACCATGAGAATGGGCTACTGGGCATGATGGACCATTGGTCTGACCCAGTTAGGCTATTCTTATGTTATGTTCTCATCTGGGGGCCTTTGTTTTCACTTCTTATTTTAATGTATTTTTTTTCTGGGAACTTATCTACTATAACACCTGCTTCATCCCACGGGGACTTTGATTACCTATACAGAGTTTTCTTATAGGTAACTCTTTTGTGGGACGACTGTTATGCCTTCTGTCAACTTAAATATTTTTCCTTCTCTACGTAGATAAAGATGCCATGGGCTTTCCTCTGGGGAATAAATTGTGACAATTTGATCTTATTCTTCTGGGGAAAATATCCATTTCAGGTACTCATAAAGCTTTATATATTTCTGTACCTCCTATTACGCCAAAGATAGGAACAAGATTTGTGAGGTATGGTGTCTACTTGAGATATTTGGGCAAGTATCAAGCGCATTCCCACTGAGGTCCATAATTTTTTCTTGCCTTCTAGCTCTGACCAGCTGTTCAAGCCTTTTGTAAGCGGGCCAGAGCATATATTATGCAGATATTTATTTATTTAATTTGTTTTCTATTCTGTTTTCCCCAAAGAGCTCACAATGGGTTACAGGTTAAACATACAATACATAATATACAGTTAACAGGTTACAATTTGATAGTTACAGTACAAGTTTGCGATACAAGGTTGTGTCGTAATTCTATACATACAAGGGGTCTAATACCAATAAACATAATATAGAGTTTATAGGTTATAATTTGCCATAGGTATTCTTTACAATGCAAGGTTTTTTAAATACAAGTTTTTATCCTAACGTGACACATACTGGGATCTAGTACCAATATACTTTCTTTGTAATCCATCGGTCACGGGCAGGGTAGTTAGGTGAAGAGGTATGTATTTATTGCTTTCCTAAAGTTGAGGAGTCCTTCAAGGGATCTAATCTGCGGGGACAGTTGATTCCAGTGGCTCAGTATGAAGTGGGAGTAGGAACGTCGTTTGGCAGTTTGCAGATGAAGGGCACAACCAGGGGGCATTCTGAGGTGTATTTCGTCCTGGGAGCTGTCACTGTACCAGCACCCCCAGAACAGTCGCTGATTTTTGTCACCAAAAGCCTACGCCACTCTTGGAGAATGGCTCGGTGATTTTTAAGAATCCACTGGAGTGCTCATTTCATTATTGAAGAGCACATTTGCATGGCAGGTTCGGAGACTGCTAGAAAGCTCACTAAGCCATTTTGATAATCAGCCACTAAAATGCATGCAAGCTAAACTATCTGGAAACCAGTTTACCGATCATGTTTAAGTTTTGAGAATCTGGGCTTTAATATGTTGCTTAAGAGCATGCTATCATAACCCTGAGCCACCTGTACCTGCCAAGATCCATTCCATCTCTACCCATTCCCACAATTAATGTCCTCCATCCTAGAGTTTCAGATTTGGTAAGTCAAAAAAGAAGACACCTGACTCTGTCCCCGGCCCCACCCATTGCCCACCCTGGCCCACCCACAGTGCCCTGCCCCACCCTTGTCTCCCTCTAGTTTCACCTCTAAACCGCCCTACCCCCCAACACAGCCTCTCTCTCTCCAGCCCCTCACCTGGGCCACCCTGGAGTCAGGGATGACTCTTGAGACTCCCCTGTCCCCACGTACCTCCTCCAGTGCAGCTATTTCAAATCTTCAGGCAGCCGGCAGCATTAGCGAGTGATCCTGCAGCCATTGTTCTGCCCTGGAAGCCTTCGCTCTCCATCACTTCCTGTTCCTGCATAGGCAGGCACTGCAAAGTGAAGGCTTCCGGAGCAGGCCAGGCAGCAGGATCACTCACTAACACTGCTGGCTGCCCGAAGTTTTGAAATTGCAGCGCTGAATGAGGTACATGGGGACAGGAGAGACTCATGAGAGCCATCTCTGACTCCAAGGTGAGGTATGGACTGAAGAGAGTGAGTTCAAAACCTGGACAAACTCCGTCCAGTCCAGAAAACCATCCAGACACTCGGACAGTCCTCTAAAAAGAGGATATGTCCAGGAATATCTGGACATCTGGTAACCAGTGGCGTACTAAGGGGGGGGGCGGGAGGGGCGGTCCGCCCCGGGTGCCAGCCATGAGGGGGTGTTCCCGACCTTGCCGTTCATTCCCCCCCCACCACCCCGAAGGACCGCTCGCCCCACTGACCTTCCTGCACCACCTGTGAAGCAGCCCACAGCAGGATCGCGACTTCAGCGATACCTGAGCTGCTTGGGCGCTGCTTCCTGCACCGCGGTCCCGCCCCTCCTCTGACATCAGAGCAGGGGCGGGAACGCGGCGCAGGAAGCAGCGCCCAAGCAGCGCAGAGATCGCTGATGTCGGGATCCTGCTGCGGCTGCTTCATAGGTGGTGCAGGAAGGTCAGTTGGGCGAGCGGTCCTTCGGCGGTGGTGGTGGGGGGACTGAACGGCAAGGCCGGGAGCATAGGTAGTGCTGCTTCATAGTGGTGCGGGGAGGCCAGGGGGCGAGCGGTCCTTCGGGGTGGGGCGGGCGGGCAGGCAGGCTTTCAAGGAGGAGGGGGGTGACAGACAGGCAGGAAGGCCTTCAAGGGGGGACAGGCCTTCAAGGGGGGGGGACAGGCCTTTGGGGGTGTGTGCAGACCTTCAAGGGGGAGGGACAGGCCTTCAAGGGGGGGGGCAGGCAGGCCTTCAAGGGGGGACAGGTCTACAAGGGGGTGGGACAGGCCTACAAGGGGGTGGGACAGGCCTTCAAGGGGGGAACAGGCCTTCGGGGGGGGGGATGCAGGCCTTCGGGGGGGTGCAGGCCTTCAAGGGGGGTGCAGGCCTTCAAGGGGGACAGGCCTACAAGGGGGTGGGACAGGCCTTCAAGGGGGGTGCAGGCCTTCAAGGGGGGTGCAGACCTTCGGGGGGGGACAGGCCTTCAAGGGGGGGACAGGAAGGCAGGCCTACAAGGGGGGGAGGACAGGCCTTCGGGGGGGTGCAGGCCTTGGGGGGGGTGCAGACCTTCAAGGGGGGGACAGGCCTTCAAGGGGGGGACAGGCAGGCAGGCCTTCAAGGGGGGGACAGGCCTACAGGGGGGGGACAGGCCTTCAAGGAGGTGGGACAGGCCTTCAAGGGGGGTGCAGGCCTTCAAGGGGGGACAGGCAGACCTTTAAGGGGGGACAGGCCTTTGGGGGAGACCCTGGTTTAGAAGTACACGGAGGGAAGGGGGTGTTCAAAGAGACGTGCATATGCCAAACTTTGGGGGGGAGGAAGAAATAATGGGTCTGAAAATAGAGGAGAGGGAGAGAGATGATGGACCATGGGATTTAGGGAGGGAAGGAACAGAAAGGGAGAGAAATTGGACACAAGGGATGGTGTGGAGGAGGGATAGAGATACTGGATAGGAGGGTAATTGGGAAAAGAAAGGGAGAGATTGTGGACTCGGGTGGTGGGGAAGGAGGGAGAGATGCCGGATGAAAGGGTAGTTAAGAAAAGGTGGATCTGTGGAGGGAGATGAAAAAAAGGAAAGATACCAGACTTCCTGGGGAGGGAAGGGAAATGGAAAGGGAGGACAGAGTTGGCAGATGGATGGTTAGCATGCAGAAAGAAGAAAGAAGGAGACCCCAAGTTATCAGAAGAAAACCAGAGCCTTGGACCAACAAGATTTGAAATATAACCAGACAACAAAAGGTAGAAAAATTAATTTTATTTTCTGTTTTGTGATTATAATATGTCAGATTTGAAATGTGTATCCTGCCAGAGCTGGTGTTGGACTGCAAACGTGAGCTAGGATTTAACAGAGAGAGGAAAAGTCCTTTTTGTTTCTTTATTTTATTTACACCACAGCGCCAGTGTGATTAGGAGAAGCCAAAGGGGGTGAAAAAGATATAAAACCCCAGGAGTTTTGAAAAAAATCACCCAACTGGGCAGGAAAATCGAATTGAAAAACCAATTCAATAGGCTGAATCGAATCAAAATTTTTTTTCCTGAATCTGGCAGCATTAGTTTGCGCTACTGTCTTAGACTTTAGGACCTGGGATTGGGGAGAGATGGC
Organism: Geotrypetes seraphini; assembly: GCF_902459505.1. Classification (NCBI taxonomy): domain Eukaryota; kingdom Metazoa; phylum Chordata; class Amphibia; order Gymnophiona; family Dermophiidae; genus Geotrypetes; species Geotrypetes seraphini. The sequence goes on from NC_047085.1 coordinate 332,292,855, forward strand.
ATCCTCAGTACTTTATAATGCAAGTGAAACGAGGATTTGGTCAGACTTTTGAAGGGTCTGCAGAAAAAAAATATTGTATAGGCCGGGGACATGAGACAGCAGGAAATGGGAACTTTTCTTCCATTTTTGTGAATGGAAAGGCTGAGGATGTCAGAGAGTTCAGTTAAAATATGTGCTTTATAAGAAAATATAATAATGTGTTTTATAAAGTTTATAGCATAGCTGGTCTACCCAGTGAGGTGTTCCTAGTGGTGGTGGTGGCAGCGTGTCAATGTGTTGAGAGGAAGAGGTGGTCTGGGAAATTCTGCTGAGCAAACTCCGGGCCCATTTCCACCCCCCAGTTAGTCCACTCCACTCAACTGGATCACACACTGAGTGGGTCTTTGGGTGTTGTTTTGGGATCTCTTCCAGTGGTTTATCAGTATCTCCTTCTGGTCCAAGGAAGGAAACTTTGTTATCCTTAGCATTGACCTACAGAATATGTTTGAAACAGCGCTGCTTGTGTGGCATTAGGCCATGTAGTGATCGAAAGAAAAAAACAGACCTTTGCACATTTTTGCACTATATGGTGGGTGTATGAGGAGATTCACATTTCCTGCACAGCTAAGTCCATGTGAAGTTACCTTGTGCAGTATTTGACATCTAGCAAGGTCTCTGTTTGAAAGGAAAGATCTAAACTTAAAAATGAAGTGGCCAGAAGTTATGGTAAAAGCAGATAGTGTAGCTGGTTTTAAGAAAGATTTGGACAAATTCCTGGAGGAAAAGTCCATAATCTGTTATTAAGACATGGGGGAAGTGTCTGCTTGCCCTGGATCGGTAGCATGGAATGTTGCTACTCTTTGGGTTTTGACCAGGTATTAGTGTCCTGGATTGGCTACCATGAGAATGGGCTACTGGGCATGATGGACCATTGGTCTGACCCAGTTAGGCTATTCTTATGTTATGTTCTCATCTGTAGGGGCCTTTGTTTTCACTTCTTATTTTAATGTATTTTTTTTCTGGGAACTTATCAGTGTTTTTTATAATGGGAACAAAAATGGAAGAGAATTAATGTGTGTGGGATGAGGGGGTAACTAATTTCTTCAGTTAAATAATTCAATCCACCTCAACCAAACATAGGAGAACTCACGCACCATTCATACACCCTCCAACCAAAAACGTCAAAAGAAAAAAACTGTTCGACAACCTCCTAGCCATTCGAGCTGCAACACTCAACCCCCAACTCTACAACCAATTGACATCAACCACAGACTGCAAAACCTTCAAAAAGAAATAAAAACCCTTCTATTCAAAAAACACATAAAACCGAACTAACACAATCAGAACTGTCCCAAGCATCACCTGCAACTACTCCATATGTACTTCTGATGTCATGACAATTCAGACATAATTTATGTTATGTTATGTTTGGAATATAAGAAAATTTTCACTGCCTGTTTCTATTCTGACCATTTATTCCGTTTCATGGTCATTACAAAAAAATATTTTTTTACATTGGGGGGGGTGTCAAAAAATGATGGGCCCCAGGTGCCACATACCCTAGGTACGCCACTGCTGGTAACCCTACTGTATCCCCACCCATACCTGAAAGAGTAGACACTATTATTTACTTGCTTGCTGCCCCCTGTTTCCTCCCAACCCCTACAACCTCCTGTGTTTTTTTGGATGGTATTCACTATTCAACCAATGAGTGTTCTAAACCTCATTCTGGTGCTCTAGTGCATTCCAAGCCTCATTCTGGAATCATCAACGATTTTGACTACTCTCCCATGGAAATCCCACTGCAACCTCATACATCCCTATGAGAATCCCATGGCAACTTCTTCCATACCCTTGGGAATTCTGTGGGTTGTGAGGGATTTCCACAATCACTATTCTCATGTAGCATTCTAATTTATATTTGAGTTAGAAGCTCAAGGGAACAGAAAGAAACTGCCAGAAAATGAAGAATTTACATTGAAGCATTACACTGTGTATCCTCAAAAAGCTGCAGAGTGGGCTGCCAAAATTTAGGGACATCAAGAATGAAAGGCACTGGCAATTATGTTCAGGGAGTGGGGTTAGAGAGAAGAAGCAGGGTAGGAGGGATTCTTACAGGCATTAGAAGAGCACTGGAGTATTGAGTCAGAGAGAATTTCCTTCCGGTTCTCAGCTAGCAAGGGGAGCTAGTATGTGCAGACCTTGATCCTGTGACCTACTGGATAAAAACTTGGAGAGGAGAGGGGAGGAAAAATGAAATGCTCCTTAAAAGCAAAGGATATTCTGAGAAACTTATTTCTAAAAAGTGCCTAAAAGGCAAAAATACTCAGGAAAAGTGTGATATCAGTAGTGAGAACAGCTTCAATAACTTGTTATTTACAGTAATTGCCAGTGAAAGGGTGGATTGTATGAGGAAGGGGTCTCTTTGCAGGGAGGGGAGTTCCTTAAGGGGAAGTTTAGCTGAGTAAAGTTTAAGACCCTTTCTTTACACTTATAATTTCTCTAAAGAATGTTTTGCTGACCTTGTGCATGCTTCATGAAAAGTAGCATAGAAACATGATGGCAGATAAAGGCCAAATGGCCCATCTGCAGCATCCACTCTCCTCTCCTCTCCTCTCCCTAAGAGTTCCCACGTGTCTGTCACATACTTTCTTGAATTCAGACACACCACAAGGTCTACCTTAAATCTTGTCTTTTGTAATTTTGATAAAATTAACTCTTCTCATGTTTTGATTTGAAAAACTATTTGTTTTCCTTCCAGGTTTTCAACTACCAATTGTAGGAGTGCAATGCTGCCAGCCAGAAGTGGTTTACTTTTTTTTTTTCCTTATCAAAGCAAATGACAAAAGGAGTAAGGAAAGGCATAGCAGGAGTTTAGCACTGTCAAGCTTTTAGCTTGCTACAGCATACCCACCAGTGTGCGGTTTCAAAAATATTTAAATAGCTCCCCACCCTAAAATGCTGCTGGGCACAAGCAGAGAACACGGGATAAAGAGGATGATAAAAGGGTCATGTGGATAGTTAGATTACATCATCTTCACAAACAGAAAAAGTATATGACAGTATGATTCGCACTGAAAAATATTAAAACCAAGGAGAAGTTTGAGTATATCCTGATGCCTAGCTTCTATTGTGGAATTTTTTTTTTGTGATACACAGATTTGCAAATGTTTATAACTAGAAGCCAACCATAGAATAGCTTTACTGAAGGGATTTAAAGTGCATTAGAACTATGCAGAGCTGGAATAAAGATTCAGACTACAGAAAAACTTTAAAAAAAAAAGCCAAAATGTAGTATTTTATTTATTTTTTGTTATATCAGAAGCAAATTTGGATTTAATCATTTTGCATTTATTTTACAGGACCAGTAAGCTACCCTTTATTATGGTGATTTTACTCACATTTTTCTACTACATTTGGAATAAGATTAGTGCAGGAAATAGGAATTAAGGCCTAGATGCACTAAAGATACCGACTCGATTGTTGTTGGCCGTCTAAATTATTTGCATGCAAATGGGACTGATCAATCGCTCAGTGAGCAATTGACACATGGACAGAGCCCTAACAGCAGTGACAGAGGAAGCAGCCTCCTTTCACTGCTGTTAGGGCACTGTGACCCCCCCCCCCCCAAGGAAGTGAAAATGGCAGAAGGGGTGCCTACTCCCTCCTGCCAATGCACCTCCCTCCCCCACCCCCACGGTAACGATACAGCAGAAGGGATGCACATTCCCTCCTGCCACCGAATACCCAATCCTGTGCATGGTGCCACCCCAAACATCCTCTACTCTACCCCTTCCCCCCCCAAAAAGGCAGGACTGAAGTTTAGTCTGTCCTGCTTGTAGGCTCACCGCTGCAGAATGGCGGGGCTTTCCCTTCCTGGTGCAGGAGGGAGTGTGCATCCCTCCTGCCATAATGTTGCCATGGGGGTGGTGGGGTCGCATTGGCAGGAGGGATGTAGCCTTGTTCCCCCACCCCAAAAATCCTAACATCATTAGTTTTGGCTGCTCTCCATTGGAGTTTCAGCTGTTTTTTCAGTGGGAAATCCTGGCAGCAGCCATTTTGGATTTTTCCTGATTTGAATTCTGAGTTCTCAAACTTCCTTAAAAAGCCTAATTTTTGCTTCTAACCACCAGGGATGGAGTCCTCAGGCTCCAATATAATGAATTCATGTGAAGTTTGTTCTGGTTAGGCACCAGAAGAACGCCCTTATGCCTAAGGTGACCATATGTCCCGTTTTGAACGGGACCATCCTGTTTTTAGCTCACATGTCCCATTGTCCGGACGCATAGCTTCAGGACATCAAAATGTCCCGTTTTCAGAAGGAGCGGGACAGGTGAGCTAAAAACGGGCTGCTGCTACCTATTTGTCCAAGCCACCGCTGCACTAACATAATCTTCATGCACCGACTGCACAACCCTCCTCCCCCCCTCACCAATGTCAATTGTGGCATCGGAGAGGAAGTTCCGGGCCATCCAGGCAGTGATTGGCTGGGCCGGAACTTCCTCTCAGATGTCAAGATTGACGTCGGGGGGGGGGGGGGGAGGGAGAGGAGGCTTCTGCAGTCGCTGTACGAAGATGTTTAGTGCGGCGGTGACTTGGACAAATAGGCGGCAGCGGTGGTTTGGGCCGGGCCAGGAGAGAGGATGAAAGACTGGAGGGAGGGGGGGTAGAAAGAAAGACAGAAAGCGCTTGATGAGCTTATGGATGGCGACATTATAATGTTTCAGAAAGATGACCCAGAAAATGATAACAGTGAACTAACAACAGCAAAGGAATATTTCAGAGACCTGTATCATCGTGCTAATGTCATCTTCTGTGATAAAACTATTCCTAATGATTCTGGGTTTGTTGTTACATTGTCAAATAGAATGAATTACTTTCCAGGTAGCAAAGACAGTTGCACAAAGACTTAATACCGATGCAATGTTACTACAGTTTTTTAAGTCCCAAGGTTACAAAGATGGACCAGGTAACCCTCTCAGACATAATTATTAAGGTACACTAAGAGATCTACTACAGTTTTTCAAACCTAGACAACCCAAGAAACTACTACCAACAGCTCAAAATGAAAATTACAGATTTTGAGAAGTTTTAAATGCATATGGCTAAACAGCCAGTTTAGGGAAGAGGACATAACACTATATCCAGACAAACATGGATGTGTACGGGACTTGTTAGAAGAATGTAAAAAGACTGTAGAACTCTCTGAGAAGGGATCAGGGAAGTTAAGGCTGCTAGAAATTGTAAGCTACAAAATAATTGGAATGCATCAAGAAGATGAACTGTTTAGAATGTTTATCCCCTGCAACAAGCCGGACCTTTTGAATAGAGGAAATACTTTTGGATCAGGTAGACATAGATAAAGAAAATGAAATGCTTATTACAGTGGCACATTTCCACAAAGAGGTATTTGGAATTCCTTTCTTGCTTAGGATACACCAGGGTGAACATTTCAGAGAGGTGATGAAGTGGATTCAAGTGATGCAAGACATCCAAGAAAAAGAATTTGAGAAGTTTAAGTTTGCCATTAAAATGATGGGATGACACCAATACATTGATGAAGATGAATATGAAGTGAATTTGAAAGACTGAGTCCCATCCTGGTAATATAGCTCATCCCAGAACTTAGATAGGACTGGACCATTTCAATAAAGCCCCAAAGAGAAGTTGCTGCACTTACCTTGAGAAAGCAATTAAAATCCATAACTGATTTACATAACCAGTTTATTCAAGGCAAGGGACAAATAAGTGCGTGTATGCACCTTTTAACAACAGTAGAACTTTGGTACAAGTGCACTATATCTGAAGTCTTCAGCAAGAGGATTTGCTGCTGATGTTAATTTTATTATGTTGAGGCTGTTCATTTGGCTTCTCTGTATCTATTGACTGCCCTTTTTGATCACTGAAGGTGTTTTTTATAAAGCTTGGATGCCAATGAGAGATTTTATGATAAGCATAATGCGGGGCAACTGTCAGCATAAGGAGGGAAACGTTTAGTAAAACAATGGGCATTGGCACAAAAATATGTAGTGCGTTTGTAGATGACAAAAGATGGCTGGCTGCTCACCCTTGTGTGGTTATCCTCACCATCACTTCAGCTAGTAAGGCTTATGTTTACATTCACAACAGATTTCTTTCCTTCAGTTATACTTTAAATGACCTTTGTGTGCATTTGTAAATGCAAAACTCTTGCAATATCAATAAATAGCAATCTGTAAAAAAAAAAGAGAAAAAGAAAGACAGAAAGAGATGAAAGAATGCACACTCAGAAGGAACTGCAACCAGAGACTCATGAAATCATCAGACAACAAAGGTAGGAAAAATGATTTTATTTAGTGATCAAAATGTGTCAGTTTTGAGAATTTATTTTGCACTATATTTGTCTATTTTTCTATAGTTACTGAGGTGACATTTTAAAGTCATCTGCCTTGACATCTTTGAAAAAAAAACCCAAAACTCGTAAATGATAATTAACATTTTCACTGCGTACAGTGTGCTTTGTATTTTTGTAAATTTTATGGTTGCCATTTGAATTAGTAAGATATTGTATGTACATGAAAGTGAATGGAAGAAATTGGGGGCTGGGCTGGGGTGGGACTAGTGTGGGATTGGGGGTGGGGCTAGGGTGGGATTAGGGGAGGGACTGAATATTAATAGATGTCCCGTTTTGCTGAAAAAAAATAAATGGTCACGTTACTTATGCCGCATGTTTCACTGCACAAGATAGGGAGGCAGGGACCTCCAGGATCAGCCTCTGACCATCTCATTAAGGTTGCTAAGAGATTGTTGGGATGGTTGGGTGATGATTGCAGCCTCTCAGAGTCCCATAGTACAGCACCAGTGCCTAGTAAGGGTGCTGATAGCCCCAAATTGAAAAGAAAGAGCTCTAACCTTCCTCTTGAAGAGGGTTCTCAGTCCCGTGACACCTGATTTTGTGAACTTGCTCTGGCAAGCCTATGTCGGTGGTGCTAGCACACCTTCTGGGCCAGCTGGACAGTGACTGGCTGCGCAGCCTTCTCATGGCCCCACATCTGTTCTGCTAAGAAGACCTGCATCTCCCCTGGACTCTGACAGTTGGTCAGATTGGGTCACTGAGGATGATAACCTGAACGCTTTTCCTCTTTCCCAGAGTGACACCTCAGTCAAGGATGATTCGGTGATGTGTGAAGTAGATCAGAGACTAAGTGCTATTGCAGATCAGGGCAAAGATATCTCTGTTCACAGACTGTTCAAGTCTGCTGCCTTGATGGACCTCCTTACTGAGTCTCTGAAGGAGCTCAAAATTTACATCCTTAGTCTGCTACCCAATGTTCTCTGTTCAGTGGGATCCGCTCTCAGCCTACCGCCTTTCTGTGGCATCCGTAGAAGAAAGTTCTAATTTCTGAGCACTGGAAGAACCCTGAGGACTCCCTTAAGGTGGCAAAAGCAATGTCCAAGTTATATCTTTTGGACCAGGAGTTCCAGCAGATGTTTGCTATAACTAAAGTGGTGGCTCAGGTGACAAAGCACATGTCCCTACCCAGCAAGGGAGGCATGGTGCTCAAGGATCAATAGGATCGCAGGCTGGACATGTTGCTCAAAAGGCAGTTTGAGGTCTTGACTCTGGCAGTTAAGACTGCTGTAGCAGCTGTCTTTGTTGCTCAAGCATGTCTTTCTAAATTGCATGACCTAGGAGGAGCAACTTCAGAGCCACCGTCCCAGCTGTTGCTGGTGGGAGTGGACTATGTGGCTGATGCTCTGTATGACCTGCTTAGGGTAGAGGGCAAGGTTTCTGCTTATTCTGTGTCTGCCTGCCGGATTTTGTGGATCAGATATTGGGGACTCCACATCCAAAGCCACTCTCGGCAGGCAATATGCTAATCGGCCAGGGATTGGATGATTTCATGGCTAGCATCCAGGACTGCCATCTCAAATCACTTCCAGACAACAAGGCTCATGCTGTGAAAGGGCAAACCTGTGGGTCCTTTTGAGGCTCAAACTGTTCATGCCTATTCTCCTCTGGATCCTCATCTCAGAGATCTTTTCAGAGCCCACGACAGAGGTTCACCAGGAATAGAAGTCTCAGGGCTCCACCTCTTCTCTGGGTGGGCAGCCCAAGAAATACCAATGATGCCAGGTTTCTAGCCTCTCTGTGGAAGATCAAAGGCAAGCTGTAAGCTTCCCATGCCTCCAGGAAGACCATCACGACTGACCAATGGGTGCTAATCGGGGACAGCTACAAGTTGGAGTTCGCCTGTCCACTCTCTGCTTGGTTCATGGACTCTCCAGTGGGCTGACTGAAAAGAGCTCCATGTCCAGGTGACCCTAAACAGATTGCTGATTTTCACGCAATTGAACAGATGCCAGATGCAGACTAAGGCTTCAGCAGATACTCCATATACTTTGTAATGCCATGAAAAGCTCTGAGGATTGGAGGCTGATCCTGGACCTCAAATACATCAACGTGGCTCTCAGAGTGCCTCATTTTCTTATTGAGATGCTCCAGTCAGTTATTGCCTCTGTTCAGTAAGGGGAGTTCCTGGCAGCTTTGGACCTGACAGAGAGAGTGGTTGATCATTGGAACAAACTTCCAGTGCAGGTGATCGAGGCAGACAGCGTGCCAGACTTTAAGAATAAATGGGATACCCATATGGGATTCCTACGAGGGTCAAGATAAGGAAATTGGGTCATTAGGGCATAGACAGGGGGTGGATAAGCAGAGTGGGCAAACTTGATGGGCTGTAGCCCTTTTCTGCCATCATCTTCTATGTTTCTATGTTTCTATCCCCATTTTTGAGGTTCACAGGTGCTTCCTTCTTTTTCATGTCTTGGAATAGCATTTTCAGTTTACGGCTCTGCCCTATGGTCTTGCCACAGCCCCACAGAGCTCCACCAAGGTGATGGTAGTGGTGGTGGCTCATCTCCACAAAATGGGTTGGCTTATCCATCGTTACTTGGATGACTGGCTCATTGGAGCCCCCTAAAGGGAGGAAGTGGAGAGAGTGGTTCAGGCTGGCATGGCGACCCTTGAGTCTAAGCTGGATTGTCAACATGAAAAGGAACTGGAGTACCTGGGTATCTGATTTGATACAGAGAGAGGCTGAGCATTTCGTTCAGAGGCATGCAAACAGAAGCTTTGGGGCCAAATTTCAGCTCTCCTGGTACAACAGTCTTTGTTGACCTGGGACTATCTTCAAGTTCTGGTTTCAATGGATGCCACGATAGAAGTGGTGCCTTGGATGACAGTGTTTATGCATCCCCTACAATACTCCCTTCTGTCTCACTGGTCCCTACAGTGGGACTCTCTGCATGTTCTACTGCCCTGGACGACAGCTTCCCCCTACAGCATGGTACGGTGGCTACATCCACAGCCATTGACCTCAGAAATGCCTCTTCAGATCGACTCTTGGACTACGCTGACAATGGATGCCAGCCTTCTGGGTGAGGACCATCCAGTTTAGGGGCGGTAATCTCCATCTCAGTGCCATTGGACAATCAACAGGCTAGAGCTCTGAGCCATCTGAATAGCACTGCAGCAGTTTCAGCCCTGGCTGATGAACAAGGCAATCAGAGTGTAGTCGGACAATGCCATACCAGTAATCTATGTCAACAGCAAGGAGACACCAGGAGTGTCAGGCTCCAGAAGGAGATGACGGTTCTCTTCCATTGGGTGGAAGCTTATCTACTGGCCATTTTAGTGGCAGTCACCGGAGTTCAAAACATGCAGGTAGACTTCCTCAGCAGACAAACTCTGGACCTGGGCGAGTAGTCTCTCTCTCTCCTCAGGCATTTCAGGCTGGGGCAGACCAACGTTCAACCTCATGACGATGATGAAGAACAAGAAAGCAGTATGCTTCAGCCACAGATACAAGCCCAGAAGCTCAGGGATTGATGCCTTGGTACAGCCTTGGCCATCGGTCAAGTTTCTGTACATTTTCCCTCCCTGGTCCATGAGAGTCCTGAGAAGAGTAGCCAGGCACCCGGGACGGGTAATCCTGGTAGTTCCGGACTGGCCCCGGTACCCATGATATATGGATCTGGTGTGTCTTCAGGACGGTCCCCCTCTGAGGCTTCAACCATTCAAGGGACTTCTCTCTCTAGATCTGATTATGCTGCAAGATTCGGAGTGCTTTGGTCTTATGGCATGGCTCTTCAGTGCTCAGCTTTGAGCCAGAAGGGCTACTTGGATTTTTTTTTTTGCATTTCAAAAATAATTACAAGAATCCACTTGTTACAGTAAATCAGAGCATCAAATATCAAATAACATCATATGATTTTAAACAAACAACCAAATAATTAATAAAACTAAAAGTAGTAAATTAGAAAAAAATCATATGAACAATTTTTTTTTTCCATTATTCTAAAACTCCTCCTTAGACTCCAATGACAATGGGAGAGACAAGAAAATGAGATAAGGAGATCTCTTTACATTGAAAATTAAATCATAGAAAAAGGTTTAAAGTGGATCAAACCGGCCTATAATTCTCTACAGCCCGAAAATTTCGAAGCTGTTCTGGTATGAAGAACACATATTTAAGTCCAGCATATTTAATTTGACACTTGCAAGGATAATTTAACAAGAAATTTGCTTCCATTTTAACTGCTTCTTCCCGCATAGCTAAGAATTGTTTTCTGCAGTCTTGGGTCACCTTTGTGACAACAGAGAAAATCCAAATTTTTTGTCCCATAAATAAATTTTGGGGAGATCAAAAATAGGCCTTCATAATTAAATTCAGGTCCTGCTAATTAAATTAGCAAAGTTCTTCGGTATTCAATCTCCTCTTGAGAATTCTCCAGTATATCAGTTAAATTGTTGAAATCAATCTGTTGAGCAATTTCTTGTGGATTATCAGGCAATTTTTCTTTTTTTCTTGGTAAATAGTAAACTATATTTATTGGAGGAGTAGATAAAGCTAATTTTGGAAAATTTATCACATGTAAGGTGAGCTTCCTATTGAAATTCTCCAGCTGTTCAATCTTCAGCTGCAAAAAGACTCTGTCTTTAACTACTGTACCTGAAGTATTTTATAAGGAGGAGAGGTGTGTATGCTTCTGAGGGCCAAGAAGCCTACATACACCAAGGTGTGGGATTCCTTCCATTGTTGGTGTCACAAAGAGAAGCTGGACTCTACCACAGCTTCAGTATTATCAGTGCTGCCTTTCTTCAAAAAGGCTTTAATAGGTGTTTGGTGGTTTCTTCTCTGAAGGTTAAAGTGGCTGGAGTTTCTTGTTTCAAAGCCAAAGGGCCAGGTTTTCCCTTTCTTCACACCCGGATATTATCAGATTTTTAAAGGGAGCTCTGAGGCTTAGGCCTCCAGCTCACCAGCTGTGTCCTTCCTGGAACCTTAACACTGTGCTAGAGGGGCTCTCGCAGCCTCTATTCAAGCCTATACAGGAGGCCTCACTCATGGACCTATGAAGATGATCTTTCTGGTAGCCATTACTTCTGCTAGACATGTCTCAGAATTGCAGACTTTGTCTTACAGGAATTCTTACCTCCTTATCTAACGTGATCATTTATTTTTTTTCCTCAAAACGGGATAGTTCCACCCCCCTGCTGCCTGCTCTGGTCGAGCAGGAGGGCATACGCTCATGCAGCACGATGCCCTCCTGCCCGAAGGTGATTTTGAGGGAGGCTTTTCAGGTTGCTGCATAGTGCAAAATATAGACAGCAGATATAAATTCTCAAAACTGACACATTTTGATCACAGAAAATAAAATCATTTTTCCTACCTTTAGTGTCTGGTGATTTCATGAGTCTCTGATTGCACTTCCTTCTGACTGTGTATCCAATATTTCTTCCCTTCTTTCTGCCTCCTGCATGCTTCCTCTACTCCAGACCTCATTTCCTTCCCCAACTAACATTTCTCTCTGTCCTTCCATGAATCCAACATTTTCTTCCTCTCTCCCTGCCTCCCCTTTTTTTCCTCTCTCCCTGCCCCCCGACGCACCCTGCTTCCCCGATGCAGCAACACCAAGGTGCGTGCAGCAACTGCATTGCACAAGTGCCAGGCCCACAAGCCTACCCCCCGCCCCCCACCGACATCAATTCTGATGTCGGAGATGATGTTCTGGGCCAGCCAGGCAGCGATTGGCTGGCCCAGAACTTCCTCTCCGACGTCAGAATTGACATTGGGGGATGGGGGGGGGAAGGCTTGTGGGCCAGGCGCTTGTGCAGTCGCTGCATGCGCCTTGGTGTTGCTGCGTTGGGGAAGCAGGGATAAATCCAGGGCTCCGAAAACGTCCTGAAGCTCTGCTTCGGGACAACGGGACAAGTTAATTAATAACGGGATGTATGGTGACTTTATCCATATTACAGATGCAGGGTTCTCTTTGTGGACCATCCCTTCTTTCATGCTAAAGGTGATTTTGGCATTCCATATCACCAGGAGGGTAGGCTTCCGACTTTCCAGCTCTCTGGTTCTAGAAAGAACAAAGGTGCTGGAAGTCCAGAGGGCTATCTTGTGACACCTGGAAGTTACGAATCATTTTCATCTCTCGGACCATCTTTTTTGACAAATCTGGAAAAGAAGGGGAGGATGGCTTCCAAGGCTACCATTTCTTTTTTATTTTCTAATTTTACATTAAATTTCACAAGAGTAAATCTTGCACCATTAAACACAGGGAGAAAAATCAATTCAAGGCATCAGAAATCAAACTTACGTTATCAATCAATCATAATAATCCCTTTCTTAGACCACAATTTAAGGTGAGTGGTCAAATTATACGAGAGATGAAAAAAGGAATTTAATTAAATTAAGAAAGACCTAATGTATCTAAACAACTGCTTTACTTCAACACCCTTCTAAAGTCATTCCTTGACGATCTTCTTAACATCTATAAATTCCTTCAGGTGGTCTGGAGAAAAGAAGGTATACTTGACTCCTAGGTATCTAACCAGGCATTTGCAGGGATACGCCAAACGAAACGTAGCACCTAATTTGATTGTTTCTTGGCACAAAGAAACCATGGCTACCATTTCAAGATGGATTAGGTCAGCTCTTTCGTCCTCCTACATTGTCTGTGGAATTCAAGATGGATTAGGTCAGCTCTTTAGTCCTCCTACATTGTCTGTGGAATGCAGCTTCCTTTTGCTCTTTGAGTGCATTCAACTAGAGTAATGTATCTCAAACTGTGTGCCTCCTGAGATTTCAGGTGTGCCGCGGTACACTGGGGAGGAGGAGAGGTGCTGGTGCCAGCTGACTGCCTTCAGGATGTGCCTCTCGTGGTGAGAGGCACGACCTGTAGGCAATCAGTGGGTGCCAGCACCTATCCTTCTCTCTGGCCCTCTTCCCTTCTGGCACTCCCAATTGACATCTCAGGGCCCACCTGGAGGGCTTTTACACACATGCGGACATTGACATGATAATGTCATGCATGTGCATGATGTCATCATGGCGATATCCGCACACTTCCAGGTGCCTCAAGTCACGGCCACTACCTTTAGTGTGCTGCAGCTCGAGAAATTTTGCTGAACACTTGGACAGTCCTCTGTTAACCCTAGTTTATTCACCCCTTCAAGTAGATTGGTGAGGCAAGATTTACCTTAACTAAATACATTTTGACTTTGTTTCATTTATCCTTTATTATGTATGAGCTATGTAAGTTTATAATTATGCTGTAGCAATAGAATCCAATCTGGAATTCCTTGTAATGAAAATATCCAATCAATTCAATCCTGTTTATTAAAGATGTCTCTATTCTTCATACAGAAAGGGTGGTAGATGCATGGAACAGTCTCCTGGAAGAGGTGGTGGAAACAAGAAACTGTCTGAATTCAAGAAAGCCTGGGATAGGCACTTGGGATCTCTTAGAGAGAGGAAGAGATTATGGTTATTGCGGATGGGCAGATTGGATGGGCCGTTTGGCCTTTATCTGCCATTATGTTTCTATGTCTGCTTTAAGCATTTTCTTGCTAGGCGCTTTTGAGACAAGAACAATGTTTTGCCTAGCAATGGTTTCTTCTGACACAGAAATCCAGAATTAGGGATGCTATTGTTTGCATCATTTAGTGAAACCTATATAGTTCTCAGAATCCTAGCATTTGCCTGTAGAGGTATGTGTGTGTGTTGGATGGGGTGGGGGGTTGGAAGCATGATGAATACAGTCAACCTTGCAATTTCCCCTGGTAATATACCTTATCCCAGTCCTCAGGAGGACATATCTAGCCAGGTTTTCAGGATATCCCTAAATACAAGAACTGGATGTCCTGAGGACTAGTTTGAGAACCCCTGATCACATGCTATCTAAACATTTTACCTTGCTGCTTGTCTTATATCCCACCAACTGTCTTCTGAATGGACCAGCAGAAGCCAGCTTTATTGATGGCTGTATTTAAAGTCTAATTCTAGTTTGTTTGTTCCTGGTTTTTTTCTCCTACACTCCTGGTAAGTTCCTGATCCTGATTCCTGGCCGTATACAGTTCTTAAATTAGAATTTCCAGTTTTTGTTCATGGCTGACCTGAATTTATATCTGCCTTTTGCACTTGCTTAAATTTGAGATACTGCTTTCCTCAGCTTAGTAACGAACAGAACACGTACAAAAGTTTTTATAGGGACTTTAGAATACTTTTCTTGCAACTTAACAAATGCTACACCAATAGAACAAGATACTTGGCTGCCACCTAGTGCTCTGCTCTAACAAAGCATGCTAGGCTAAAAGTATAACAGGTGTACCTGTGCTATTTTCCTGTTTCTGACTGGCCTTTATGCAGTAGATGGTATGTTTGAACCATGTGCTAAGCTTCAGTAACACTGTTATAATGCATATGCTACAAATACCTTTTACCCCCAATGCAGTAAACTAATGGCATGTAAATTACAGTGGCATTAGAAAGATCTTCAGCTATTTGCTGTACTGGGAGTAAAATGTTTCCCATTCTGCAGCCCCAACATCTTTCTACTTCTTGCCTGTATAAGGTGCCTTCATTTTTGTCACTATTTGTATGGGAACCATTTTTATGATTGTAAGCTCCTCTATAATGCTAGACTTAGCTGTCACCCTGATGTCTCTGACTTCACTGGATATAGCTACTGTGTACCAGTTATGTAATTGGTTCTGGTTGCCTTCTTTGTTGGCAGACTATTGTCCTTGGTTGCATCTTCCACTGGTATACTTCCAATTGCTTTTGGCTTTCATCAAGAGGTAACCAGCTTCTGTGGTTGCTATGTGCATGGAATAGCCAATTTTCTTCTTCTCTAATCATCTAGTCTCTCTGGTTGCTTCTCAGCGACAATACAAGTCTTCCTTAGACTTTCTCTGGCAAAAATTCTGTCTTGTTTGTTCTTCTATAGTTTTCTTAGTGCAGCTCCCCTTTGTGGCTTAGAGCTATTAACCATCTAGTTTTAGGGCCTTAACCCTTTAGTTTAGGGCCTCCGTTGTTGTTTAGGGGCTAGTGCTCTCTCCACGTTGTCATGTTCCTAGTTGAATACTTGTGGCCCTGTATTTTAGTTTTTCTTCTATATTTCTTCCATATCTTAGTTTTTGGTTATTCATTGCCTTAATCTTACCCTCTTCAGGACACTGCTTTATATCCCAGAGACTGATTTGCTGTTGACGAAAAGGATGGAAAAATTATATCTTTACCTGATAATTTTCTTTCCTTTTGTCCTACTAGACCAGTCCAGAAACCTTCCCTTATTATATTTGTTTCCATTTGATGTTTCTTTCCAAGTTTTTCTGCTTCAGTTTTTCAAAGTTCTCTAATGGACAACTTCTAATGCAGCTCCTAAATCAGTGAAATATCTGCATCTCAAGTAAACGTGTCCTCACAAGTTGTGGTAAAAGCGGAGAGTGTAGGTGGTTTTAAGAAAGGTTTGGACAAATTCCTGGAGGAAAAGTCCATAATCTGTTATTAAGACATGGGGGAAGCCACTGCTTGCCCTGGATTGGTAGCATGGAATGTTGCTACTCTTTGGGTTTTGGCCAGGTACTAGTGACCTGGATTGGCCACCGTGAGAATGGGCTACTCAGCTTGATGGACCATTGGTTTGATTTAGTAAGGCTATTCTTGTTCTTTTTTATTTTTTAAGATCTTTATTGAATTTTCAAACATTGGCAGTGCATTACAGATAATATAACATTAAAAGTTTGAATAAAATGCACTTTAATATACAATTAAAAAAGAAAATAATCATTTTCCGCCCCCCCTTTCTCTTATTATAACATGTTAATTCATATTCATTATTACCAATATTATATTTATATAGTTTAATTCCTCAAAATATCCCACCCTGGATGTTCTTATGAATATGCAAGTTACTGTGACTATATAATAGGATTATGAGCACCACTGCTTATTTATTTATAATAATGAACATTCTATGTCTGCACTATTCCTTTAAGGGACAATTCACTTGGGACTATTTTGTTCTGTCTCCTTCCACTGATGCATGGACATAACTCATTTATTATGGACTGGTCTGGTAGGACTAAAGGAAAACATTATCAGACATATTCTGGGACAAAGCAGACCCCGCAATCACCAATATAGTCCCCAACGAATTCATATCACAATGGCGTACTGTAAGCGAAACCATCCTGAATGAGCTAGCTCCTGAAAAATCAAAATTCAGAATCTGCAGACCGTCAGACAAATGGTTCGACACTGAACTTCTCCAACTAAAAAAACTCTGCAGACAACTAGAAAGAGAATGGAAAAAAAGAGCCTAGAACACACAAAAACAGCATGGAGAACTCAAATCAACCAATACAAGAACAAACTCAAGGAAAAACGGAAAGCCTACTACTCCAAAATGATAGGCACGGAAACCCTAGACACAAAAAAACTATTCAATCTAGTAAAGAATCTCACCGACACCAAACCTCACCTAGCTACACAAGGAAACCACCCACTGACAGCTATCCAACTAGCAGACCATTTCAAAAATAAGATCACCAAGATCAGAACCACATTCAACAATACTCACACCCACCTTGACAAGATAACAACAAACCCTTCAACAGGAGAAGCCATCGCCACAGACAGAAGCTGGACAGTCTTCCCCATATTACATTGGTCGGATATGAATCAACTCTACAAAAAATACAGCCAAGCTTCTTGCGACCTAAATAACTGCACCACCTACCTGTTATCAAACTCCTTCACCACATTCAGAGCCAACCTTATGCTATGGATTCAAACCACATTAACAGAAGGTCAATACCCTCAAGACCTTGGAGAGATCATAATCACCCCAATCATTAAAGACCACAAAGGCCCAATAGATAGCCCCTCCAACTACAGACCAATCGCTTCAATACCAATATACATTAAAATAATAGAAGGTCTAGTTGCACAATACCTCACCAACTACCTGGAAGACCATAACCTACTTCACCCCTCACAATCAGGATTTCGAACCAACCACAGCACAGAAACACTACTTGTAACACTACTAGACATAGCTCGACAGCAAATTAGCAAAGGCAAAAAGATGATGCTAATCCAACTTGACCTCTCCACAGCATTTGACCTGGTCGACCACTCCATACTGCTACAGATACTTGACACAATTGGGATCTCAGGCAAGGTCTACAATTGGTTCCAAGGATTCCTCAAATCAAGAACCTACAGGGTAAAGTCCAATAATATCAAATCAGAACCATGGTCCAACCCATGCGGAGTTCCACAAGGATCACCTCTATCACCTACGCTCTTCAACCTCTTTATTTCCTCCCTTGGAGCCACTTTAGATAACTTAAATGTTACATCCTTCAGCTACGCAGACGACATCACCATACCCCTCCCCTTTGACCCATCAGAGCCCACCACTACAGCAAAACTGGAAATAACTCTAGATGCAATCGAAAAATGGATGGTAGACCACAAACTGAAACTAAACTCAGATAAAACAAAATTCCTTCTGCTCGAAAAGGCCAAAACTCCCACCATTACAGAACTGAAAATTAAAAACACCAAATACCCAATACAGCCCGAACTCAAACTCCTAGGAGTAACGATAGACAGATGCTGCACAATGCAGTCCCAAATCAATAAAACATCCCAGAAAGTTTTTTTAATTATGAGAAATCTACGTAAAATAAGAAAATTCTTCAACCCAGCACAATTCAGGATAATTGTCCAATCCCTAGTCTTAGGTCTACTGGACTATTGCAATTCCCTCTATCTACCTTGTCCTGCCAACATGATAAAACAACTTCAGACTATACAAAACACTGCCCTCAGACTGATCTACTCCCTGAGAAAATATGATCATATTACAACTGCCTTCCTAGACTCTCACTGGCTACCTATGCAAGCACGAATTCAATTCAAATTCTATTGTCTATTATTCAAAGCATTAAAAGGCTCCGCCCCCCCTATCTAAACAACCGCCTAAACCAGATCCTCACCTCAAGACAAAGAAGAACTCCGAACCCTTTTGCCTTCCCTCCACTCAAGAGCACTCAGCGCAAAAAGATGTTTGATAACCTTCTGGCGACGCAAGCAGCAAAACTTAACCACTCCATCTCCAACCTGTTGACGGCAATGGGCGACTTCAAAACTTTTCAAAAAGAAATCAAAACCCTACTTTTCAAAAAATTTATCCAGATATCTTAACCCAACCCTTCCCCCTCCTCCTAGATAAATTCTACCCCAAAACCTCCACTTAAATAATCTCTTCCTCCCCAAAACACCAACCAAGTATTCAGATCCCTGAAATGTAATGTAATCTTATTTGTACTCTAACTGTAATCTATTTGTTATATCACACAGTAACGTACAGTCAATTTAATATCCAATTTGCAAGTTCTTCCGGAATTAATCCAGCTACCTCTCCTCCCTTGTAACAAAAAAAAACCCCACAAAACTGTTGTAACTTCACTGGAAATGTCCAGTTAGCTCTTTTGTAATCCGCCTTGAACTGCAAGGTATAGGCGGAATAGAAGTCTCTAATGTAATGTAATGTGAGACAATTTTTCCTTTTTTTTTCTGCTTCAAACTCTTTATGGCTTTACACAGTTCCAACTTTCTCCACTAAAAATATAGTGAGTAGTATGAATGTTTTCAAATAAAGTTATCCCTTACAGTCTTTGGGGCCAATGCATAAAGCTTGTGGCACATGGATGTCTGAGCATATGGCTTCTACTGCAAGTTTAATATTGCACCATTCAGGAAGTTAAATGTATTCAAATTTTATAAGCAGCAAACTTGCAGTTAATAGGGATGAGGAGAGAGTGTACCAAATGTACGTGTACAAAGGTTTCATGGTAAGCGTGGTTTCCATGTGCGCATGCACAGTACTAGTGCTAGTGGGCAATCTTCCATATAAGGAATGGAAAAGGCCTCCAGTGGTAGGAACACCAGACTACCACTAGGGGTCATTGGTGCCATTTTGGATTCAGGCACTGACCTGGGTGGCAGCAGAGGAAGATTCTGTCACCTGAGACCACTGCCTTATCAATACTGACCCTTAGAAGGTGGATCAGGGAGTGAGGGAGGGTATGGATTTGCGAGGCAGGCCCTCGGTAAGGGGGATCAGGATTCAGTAAAGGAGTGGGGTTGATGAATTTGGGACAGGGCTGTAGGATCAGGAGTTGCTTGGTCTGATTGAGGGGTGCCAGGTCTGATTGGGCCTTATTTGGGGGGGGAAGGTTGTTTGCCAGGTTTCCTGAATGGGATAAGGCTTTTGTGTAGGGGATGAACTGGTTGCATCACCAGAGAGTGGTAGAAAGCTGGAACGCTCTTCCAGAGGCTGTTATAGGGGAAAACACCCTCCAAGGATTCAAGACAAAGTTAGACAAGTTTCTGTTGAACAAGAACGTGCGCTGGTAGGGCTAGTCTCAGTTAGGGTGCTGGTCTTAGACCAGAGGGCCGCCGCGTGAGCGGACTGCTGGGCATGATGGACCACTGGTCAGACCCAATAGCGGCAATTCTTATGTTCTTATGACACTTCCTTGAAATAGTGCTGCCTTAATTTCCTGCCATGATGTGTGAACAATGCATTGTGTGTAATGTAATCTCATGTATGCTGCAGTCACTCATGCTTACCTGTATAAGCTTCACTGCTACTGTTCCTTTCTCTTGTGAAGACCATCCCTTTCTCTCAACTGAGCTTGGATCTTTTGTGTCACTGCTGTACTTCTTGGTCATTTCTACAACCTTTGCCCTGATGGATTAGCAAAGGTATGACCTCTCTCTGCTATCTGTTGCCAAGTGATGTTCCTATTGGTCTCTTCCCTTAACCCCCTTGCTTTATAAGTATTTTATGTGGATCCTTTGTCTCAGGGTCAGTCATGCTTCAGCTTGTCTGGAAGGCAGACATACCTCTTTCTTTCTCCTTTTGGACAGATAATTTATCTTTTCATCTTAACCTACTTAAGCACACATATGAATAATTCAGCATTTCATCTCTGGAACTTGGAATACCTTACTGTCTAACTATTCTCTCTCCTCTGCCACAATGCTTCTGTTCCTCAAATCTTCACCTTCATCTTCATCTTCAATATTCAGAAGTACAATAACTGTGAGTAAATCTACTATATTTATTCAATAAGGTAAACTTCAGAAAATTAGAGATTTCTCATGTATGCTGGTGTGTTAAGGTTTAATTCTCTGGAGAATATAGCATATTTCCTCTTAGAGAGTCCTGAGCTAGGACAGCATGCTCTATGAGAACAGAACACCCCTCAGCAATCTCTCATTGTGTCGCTCCCCTCCCCCCCCCCCCGGCTGTCAGCCCAGGCATGTAATGTGGTCAATGATGTAGCAAGGGTGGAAAGCGCCTGGGGAATGGTGCCCCTGCACCCTTCTTTCCGTCCCCCGCTCCTTTCGCATTAACCCTCCCGTGCCCTCCTCTCCATCCAACCCCTGCTCCTTCCATACCTTCACGGCACACTCACTGTCCATTTCTACCTCTGTACCTCTTAATCTTCACCAGCGTCAGCAGCTTCTCTGCCTGTTGCCCATGCTGGCTTTTTCCTCTGACATCACTTCCTGGCCCCGCAACCTGGAAGTGATTTCAGAGGGAGCCAGGCCTGCTTGAGCAACAGGCTATAGTAGTTGCTCGCGCTGGCAAAGATTTTAAAGAGGTACGGGGGAGGGGAAGGAAGGGCACGAGCGTAGCATGAGGGGTGGATAGGTGCCAGTGCCCCCACCGAGATGGCACCCAGGGTGGTTCCTTCCTTACTATGCCACTGAATGTGGTACCCATGTGCTAATTGTGTACTGTACCCTGTGCAGTAAATGCAGGGCAGAAGCCCCTGCATTTACTTCAGTCTTTGCACTTACTTCATGTAAATTTTTTTCTTTAAATGTGCAGTAAGTGTAGACTAATAAAAGGGCCTCTTTAAGTTGAAGTTAAGTTGAAAACAAGGGTACTATAATTTGGAGCTTAGGATTTGCTCTCAAGAACAGATTTAACACTGATTTCTGGAGAGACACTTAAGATTGAGAGAACTGCTGAAATTCTTGGGGTTATTATTGACTCTAGTCTTACTTTTGAAGACCAGATTGAAACCTTAGGGCTCCTTTTGCTAAGGTGCGCTAGCGATTTTAGCGTGCGTTTAGCACGTGTTACAATGCCGCGTGCACTAGATGCTAACGCCTCCATAGAGCTTGTGTTAGTATTTTTCGTTTAGCGTGGGGTTTGCACGTCCTAAAAACGCTAGCGCACCTTAGTTAAAAGGAGCCCTTAGTTAAGTTTGGTTTGTTTTTTTTTCTAGATAGAGGAATTGAGAATAAGATCGTTTTTCAGTCAGAACAATTTCAGAACTCTTTCTATTGTGGTATTACAGAGAAGGGGTGTAAGATTACAGTTGCTACAGAATACTGTGGCAAGATTGAATTTTTTGATTGAATAGCTGATAGAGTTATACTGTTTGTCGGTGAAAAAGAGTTCAATTTAAGACTGCCTGTCTAGTTCATAAGGTCATAAACGGATTAAACTCTGCTGGTTTAATATTTGCTATGGGTATTCCAAAGTCTTTTAATTGTTCAAGAATTGTACAGGGTTGTACATAAGAACATAAGCAGTGCCTCCGCCGGGTCAGACCATAGGTCCATCCTGCCCAGCAGTCCGCTCTCGCGGCGGCCCAAACAGGTCACGACCTGTCTGAATAACCAGAAGGGGCCCCCTTGCCACCTTGGTTTCCCATTGAAGTCCTATCTTCCCATCGAAGTCCTAATCCTCCGGTCTTGCACATTCACGACTTGGTTGGGTTTCCATACTTATTACCTGATTAGTTTTCTATACAGTGGTGCCTCACACAACGAACTTAATTGGTTCCAGGAGCAAGTTTGTTATGCGAAAAGTTCGTTATGTGAAACGCGTTTTCCCATAACAATTCATGTTAAAAAAAATAATTCGTTCTGTAGCATAAAATATGCTAAGATGACATAAAAAAAGATAAATTTTTTGTTATTATTTTTATTTAGATACATCTAAAAACATACATCTCCCTGTCCTTTTACTTCCACTATCTTCCTATCCCATCTCTATTCCCTTTTGTCCCTCTCCCCATGATCAATCATCTCACCACCTCTCTCTTCCCTCACCCTCAGGGTTCAAGATTGCTTCCACTCTTTTTCCTGTTGTTCTCTCTGCCTGTCACCCTATGATTTAGCATCCCTTCTGCCCTTGTCCAATATTTCCCCTTCTCTCCCTCCCTCTCATCCCCTGCTCCAACATACCGTATTTCGACTGCCCTTCCATCCCCAGGCCTGCCAACTTCCACTCATTTACTGCTTTCTCCCACCTCTGCCAAAGCCCGCCCCCCCCCCCCCCGCAGTGATCGGCAACACCAGGCACCCCCCCTCAATCGGTGAAACAGGGCCCCCCCTCGATCGGCGAAACAGGGCCCCCCCTCGATCGGCGAAACAGGGCCCCCCCTCGATCGGCGAAACAGGGCCGGCGACTGCTTTCTCCCGCTGCTGTTGAAGTCTGTAAACAACTTTAACACAAGCCACGGGGCTCTAACAGTGCGTATGCTGCCAACTGCTTCCTTCCTCCTTCCTCTCCCCTCATGATGTAACTTCCCATTTGGTTGATGGAGGAGGAGGAGGGTAGCCGGTAGCGTCACGCACACTGCGCGGAAGGATGCAGCTCGGGCGACTTCGTTGTGTGAAACGAAGTCCGTTGTACGAATCAAGACAAGAAGTTCGTTGTGCGCAGCGTTCGCTGTGCGAGGCGTCCGTTATGCGAGGCACCACTGTACTTGTATTACATCCCAGCACCTCTCTCAGTATCCCACGATCCCTTTATCCCTCAGGAATCCGTCCAATCCCTGTTTGAATCCCTGTACTGTACTCTGCCTGATCACTTCCTCCAGTAGCGCATTCCAAGTGTCCACGACCCTTTGGGTGAAAAAAAACTTCCTTGCATTTGTTTTGAACCTATCTCCCTTCAGTTTCTCCGAATGCCCCCTCGTACCTGTTGTCCCCTTCAGTCCGAAGAATCTGTCCCTATCCATCCTCTCTATGACCCTCATGATCTTGAAGGTCTCTATCATATCTCCCCTGAGCCTCCTCTTTTCCAGAGAGAAGAGCCCCAGCCTATCCAACCTCTCGGCGTATGGGCAGTGTTCCAGCCCTTTTACCAGTTTCGTTGCTCTCCTTTGGACTCTCTCAAGTACCGCCATGTCCTTCTTGAGGTGTGGCGACCAATACTGAACGCAGTATTCCAGATGTGGACGCACCATCGCTCGATACAATGGCATGATGACTTCCCGCGTCCTGGTTGTTATGCCCCTCTTTATGATGCCCAGCATCCTGTTGGCTTTTTTCGAGGCTGCTGTGCACTGTGCAGATGGCTTCAGTGATGCATCCCCAGCACACCCAAGTCTCTCTCAAGTCTGCTGTCTCCCAACAATGCCCCCCCCAATTTGTAGTTGAACAACGGGTTCTTTTTTCCTATATGCATGACCTTGCATTTTTCCACGTTAAAGCGCATTTGTCATTTGTTTGCCCAGTCTTCCAGCTTGTCCAGGTCCCTTTGCAGGTCCTCACACTCCTCCCTGGACCTAACTCTACCGCACAGTTTGGTATTGTCTGCAAATTTTATAACCTCGCACTTTGCCTCCTTTTCCAGGTCATTGATAAATATGTTGAAGAGTAACGGTCCCAGCACCGATCCCTGTGGCACACCGCTCGTGACTCCCCGCCAGTCAGAATATTGGCCCTTCACTCCGACCCTCTGCAGTCTACCCGACAACCAGTGCTTGATCCATCTGTGCACATCCCCTCCCACCCCGTGGTTCCACAGCTTCCTAAGCAGCCTTTCATGTGGCACCTTGTCGAAAGCCTTTTGAAAATCGAGGTAAATGATGTCTATGGGTTCCCCATTGTCCACCCGACTGCTTATTCCCTCAAAGAAGTACAGAAGGTTCGTTAAGCATGACCTTCCCTTACAGAATCCATGCTGGCTTGTTCTCAGTAGGCCATTTCTCTCGATGTGCTCGCAAATGCCGTCTTTGATCATAGCTTCCACCATCTTCCCTATAATTGAAGTCAGGCTCACCGGCCTGTAGTTCCCGGGGTCACCCCTCGATCCCTTCTTGAAGATAGGTGTGACATTCGCCAATTTCCAGTCCTCTGGTACCTCTCCAGTTTTCAAGGATAGGTTGCAAACATGCTGGATTGTGCCCGCTATTTCTTGTCTTAGTTCCTTTAGAACCCTTGGGTGGATCCCGTCTGGGCCCGGTGATTTGCCGCATTTTAACCTGTCTATCTGTTTGAGGACATCCTCCTTACTTACCTCTATGTGCTCCAATTTTTCGGCCTGTTCCCCACTCATGAGCTCCTCTGAGTCCGGTATATTAGATGTGTCTTCTCTCGTGAAAACCGACGAGAAGAACGTGTTCAACCTCTCAGCTACCTCTTTATCCTCTTTAATCATTCCCTTCCTATCCCCATCGTCCAACGGCCCCACCTCCTCTCTCGCTGGTCGCTTCCCCTTTACGTAACTGAAGAATGCCTTGAAGTTTTTCGCCTCCCTGGCCAGCCCCTCTTCGTATTTCCCTTTTGCTTTTCTAACCTCTCGGTGGCATTCCTTTTGGCATTTCCTGTGCGCCTGGTGATTTTCTTCCGTTGGGTCCTTTTTCCATCTCTGGAAGGATACTTTTTTGTCATTTATTGCCCTCTTTACTTCAGTTGACATCCAAGCCGGGTCCTTTGACTGCTTGTTCTTGCAGCCTTTCCTGAAACTGGGGACGTACATTCTTTGTGCTTTCTGCAGGGTGTCCCTGAATAGGGTCCAGGCGCTTCCTACAGTCTCCATCCTAAAGATGTTTCTGAGCTTCCTCACCACCATTTCCCTCATAGCAACATAGTTTCCTTTCCTGAAGTTGAGCGCAGTTGTTGTGGTCCTCCTTACTATGGGAGTCCCCCTTTCTAATTTGAATCTGATTGCGTTGTGGTCACTGTTGCCTAGTGGTCCTCCCACTTCTACCCCTCTTGCAGGCCCCCCTAATCTGTTTAGGATGAGGTCAAGAGTAGCACCCCCTCGCGTCGGTTCCCTGACTAGTTGCTCCATGAAGCAGTCCCCACGGCTTCTACAAATCCTGTTTCCCTAGTGCAGTTGGAGTGACCCGTACTCCAGTCTATCCCCGGGTAGTTGAAGTCCCCCATCACTGTTACACTTCCAGTCCTGCATTCCTGTCTCAGTTCAGCTTCTAAGTCGTGTCCAACTCCTTCTGGCGTACCAGGTGGGCGATAGTACAGCCCCAGTTTTATGCCTGCACCCTTGTTTCCCGGCAATTTGACCCATAGCGATTCCAGCCCCTCTGACTTCGTTGCCATATCCATCCCGACCGAGTAGATAGAGTCCTTTATATATAGTGCTATGCCTCCTCCCTTCTTGTGGGTCCTGTCCCTCCTGTAGAGCTTGTACCCCGGCAGCGCCACATCCCATTGATTTTCCTCTGTCCACCAGGTTTCTGTAATTCCAATGATATCCAGGTCCTCCCCCTTGGCCACGACTTCTAGTTCACCCATCTTGGCCGTGAGGCTTCTTGCATTTGCGTATAAGCACCGCAGGTCCCGTCGTTTTTCCTCCACCTCTGCATTTACCTGGGCCGCCTCCCCTTGAATTTGAATTTGGGGCAGCTCTCCAGTTCCCTGTGCTTCTGCTTTGCCATCAGCCTTTACCCTCGTAGCTTTCGGCTTCCCCACTTTCCCGACACCCCACTTCCCCGCTTTTCCTCTGGGTTTTCTAGCCCTACCTGCCCCCTCTTGGGCTATCATCCCTTGAGCCTCAGTTTGATCCCCTTCGCCTTGTGGCACCCCTATATTGCCCTCAGCTTTCGCCCTTGTGCCACCCAGTCCCCCTGTGTCTCCATGCCCCTTAGTCTCCTTCCAGCAAGCTCCCTTTACCTGATGTTTCCCTCGCTGTCTGATCATAAGATCCACCGGTTTCTCTACTTCCTCCTTAAGAACATAAGAACATAAGCGTTGCCTCTGCCGGGTCAGACCAGGGGTCCATCGTGCCTGGCAGTCCGCTCCCGCAGCGGCCCCCCAGGTCCATGACCTGAAAGTGTTCCCTACCTAACCTGAAATATCCATACCCTATTCGCTCAATGTCCTGTACGGTAAACCTCTATCTGTACCCTGTTATCCCCTTCGCTTCCAGGAAGTCATCCAGTCCCTTTTTGAACCCCAGAATTGTACTCTGTCTTATTACCTCTCCGGGAAGCGCGTTCCAGGTGTCCACCACCCTCTGAGTGAAGAAGAACCTCCTTGCATTCGTTATGAATCTGTCTCCTCTCAGTTTTTCTGAATGACCTCTTGTTTTAGTTGTCCCTGCTAGTCTAAAGAATCTGTCCCTCTCCACCTTCTCTATGCCTTTCATGATTTTATAAGTTTCTATCATGTCCCCTCTCAGTCTCCGCTTCTCCAGGGTAAAGAGCCCCAGCCTGTCTAACCGTTCGGCATATGAAAGGTTCTCCATACCCTTTATCATCCTCGTTGCCCTCCTCTGGACCCTTTCGAGTATTGCCATGTCCTTCTTGAGGTATGGCGACCAGTATTGGATGCAGTATTCCAGATGTGGGCGCACCATTGCTCGATACAGTGGCAGGATAACTTCTTTTGTTCTGGTAGTGATACCTTTTTTGATAATGCCCAACATTCTGTTCGCTTTTTTTGAGGCTGCTGCACATTGTGCCGCCGGCTTCATTGTGTTATCTACCAATACCCCCAGATCTTTTTCCTGGCTGCCTTTCCCGAGTACCCTCCCTCCCATCGTATAGCTGTACATGGAGTTCCCCTTCCCTATGTGCAAGACCTTACATTTCTCCACATTGAGGCTCATCTGCCATTTTTTTGCCCACTCACTCAGTTTGTTCAGGTCGCTTTGCAATTCTTTGCATTCCTCAACAGTTCTGGCCCTGCTGGAGAGTTTTGTGTCATCCGCGAACTTGATAACTTCGCACTTTGTCCCCGTTTCTAGATCATTAATAAATATATTGAACAGCAATGGTCCCAGCACTGACCCTTGCGGAACACCACTTGT
This sequence comes from Geotrypetes seraphini, assembly GCF_902459505.1. Taxonomy (NCBI): domain Eukaryota; kingdom Metazoa; phylum Chordata; class Amphibia; order Gymnophiona; family Dermophiidae; genus Geotrypetes; species Geotrypetes seraphini. The sequence continues at coordinate 332,320,263 of NC_047085.1, forward strand.
GACCCCTATCCAGTCAGAGTAGTGCCCCTTTACTCCTACCCTCTGTTTCCTGTCCGCCAGCCAATTTTTGATCCATCTGTACACGTCCCCTTCCACCCCGTGACGCCACAGTTTCTTCAGTAAGCGTTCATGGGGCACCTTGTCAAAGGCTTTTTGGAAATCTAGATATATAATGTCTACTGGGTCACCTTGGTCCAATTGCTTACTTATCCCCTCAAAGAAATGCAGTAGATTTGTCTGGCATGATCGGCCTTTACAGAAACCATGCTGGCTCGATCTCATCAGATTATTTTTTTCTATATGCTCATTGATACCTTCCCTGATCATTGATTCGACCATCTTCCCCGGAACGGAGGTTAAGCTCACCGGTCTGTAGTTTCCCGGGTCGCCTCTCGATTCTTTTTTGAAGATCGGTGTAACATTCGCTATCTTCCAGTCCTCCGGGATTACCCCTGTTCTCAAGGACAGGTTGCAAATATGCTGCAGTAACTCTGCTGTTTCATCTCTGAGCTCTTTCAGTATTCTCAGGTGGATCCTGTCTGGGCCCGGAGCTTTGTCTGTTCTTAATCTATCTACCTGCCTAAGAACGTCTTCGAGGCTTACCTCCATGCATGATAATTTACCCTCTTGATCTCCCCTGAAGATTTTTTCCGGTTCTGGCACACTGGATGTGTCCTCTATTGTAAAGACTGACGAGAAGAACTTGTTTAGCCTACCAGCCACCTCTTTTTCCTCTTTCACCACTCCCTTCCGGTCACCCTCATCCAGGGGCCCCACCTCCTCCCTCGCTGGCTGTTTCCCTTTCACATATCGGAAAAATGGTTTGAAATTTCTTGCTTCCTTGGCCAGTCTCTCCTCATACTCTTTCTTGGCTTTCCTGACTACTCGGTGACATTCTTTTTGTTGCTTCCTGTGCTCTCTCCAGTTTCCTTCAGTTTTGTCCTTTTTTCCACTTCCGAAATGATTTTTTCTTGTCTCCTATCACTTTCTTTACTTCACTGGTTATCCATGCAGGGTCCTTTGTCTGATTTTTCTTGGAACCTTTCCTAAATCTTGGTATATATAGGTTTTGCGCCTTGTTTACTGTGTCCTTGAATAGGGACCAGGCTTGCTCCACAGTCCGAGTTTCCTTGGAGCTGTTTCTGAGCTTCTTTCTCACCATTTGTCTCATGGCATCATAGTTCCCTTTCTTGAAGTTAAATGTTATTGCCTTGGTTCTCTTTCCCATAGGTAGTCCTACTTGCACTTTGAACTGAATCATGTTGTGGTCACTGGTTCCTAGTGGTCCTATGATCTCCACATCCTTCGCGGGGCCTTTCAGCCCATTGAGGATCAGATCCAGAGTCGCTGATCCTCTCGTTGGTGCCTCGACTAGTTGTTCCATGAAGCAGTCCTGGATTGCTTCCAGGAACTCCATTTCCTTTGCACATTTTGAATTTCCAAGACACCAGTCTATCCCAGGGTAGTTGAAATCTCCCATAACTATGGTGTTTGGGTTCTTGCATTCCCTTCTCAGCTCGGCTACCATTTCTGTATCTTCAGCTTCAGTTTGCCCAGGTGGACGGTAGAACAATCCCATCTTTATCTCAGATCCGTTGCTTCCTGGTACTTTGATCCACAATGACTCCAGTTGGGCATTTGTCTCTGCTGTGTCCACAGTGGTTGAGTGAATGGTATCCCTTATGTATAGTGCTATTCCTCCCCCCTTCTGGTAAGTCCTGTCTTTTCGGTAGAGTTTGTATCCTGGCAGTACTATGTCCCATTTGTTTTCCTCGTTCCACCATGTTTCCGTGATCCCTATGATGTCTAGTCTCTCATATTTGGCCATGACTTCTAGTTCCTTGCAGTCATCCCTTTCAGCATCTGTTCTGGATACCGTTGTCCGAAGCGTCAACATCAGATCAGCTGTCGGCTTTCCCCCTCTCCTCAGTTTAAAGCCCTCTCGATCTCCTTTCTCACATTGGCTGCCAGTAGTCTAGTTCCCGCTGTGCTCAGGTGCAGGCCGTCCCGCCGGTAGAGTTTACTCTTTCCCCAGAAGGACGTCCAGTTCCTCACAAAGTGGAAGCCCTCCTCCTGGCACCATCTCCTCAACCATGCATTCACAGCCTGGAGGTCTGCTTGTCTCTTTGCATCTGCTCTCGGTACAGGCAGGATCTCTGAGAATGCAATCCTCTGGGTACTCCGCTTCAGTTTTCGTCCCAGGACCCTGAACTGGTCAGTCAGTGTGGCCATGCTGAAGTTCCTCCGGCTCACATCGTTCGTTCCGACGTGGATTATCACCGCAGTCTCCTCTGTCTCTGCTCCTTCCAGGATCCGCTCGATCCTATCAGTGATGTCTCGTGTCTTGGCCCCTGGGAGACAAGTCACTAGCCGGTCCTCCCTTCCTCCAGCTACGTGACTATCCACCTCTCTCAAGATCGAGTCTCCCACCACAATAGCAGACTTCCCTTTCCTCAGCAACCTCCTCTGTCTCAGGTCCGTGTCCTCGGTGTAGTGCGGTGTCTCTCCCTCGGGGTCCCGGTGAGTCACAGTCACTTCCTCTTGCGTGGTTCCTCCGCTAGGTCCTTCCTCGGTGTCGCCTTGTGGATCCTGGGTCTCATCTGCCGACATCCATCTGTGTAGCTGCTGATCCCGTTCCTCCACCTTCCTATAGGCCTCCTCGATGAATCTCTCGAGGTCCCTCACCTGGTCCACAATGGGGCATGCTCCGTCTGTGTCCTTGGTTGACCAGCTCGTCTCCTCTGTGGTGCGCAGTCCCTCCAGTTCCTGGACCCTGACCCTCAGTCTGTCAACCTCCGTCCTCAGGCTTTCCAGTTCCTGACACCGACTGCATATGTACCCCCGCCTTCCCAAGGGGATGTAGTCGTACATATTGCACTCTGTGCAGTATACCGGAAAGTACCTCTGGGGTCCTGGGTCCTCCATCGCTCTCGTGAAGTGCTGGTGTGCTCCTGCTTAGTTAGATTTTTGCTGCTGCTGGGCTGCCTGGGCTCCTTAGCAAGGCTCCTTCGCAAAGGTGCTCTCGCTAAGGCAAGCGCCTTTGCCGCTCGCCTTCGCCGCGCGCCGAACGGCTGCGCGCCGTTGGCTCCTCCCCTTTTATGGGAGGGATCGGCTGATGACGTCGGGGGTAGGCGGCGCTATCTCTCGCCTCTTCCCCTGGGCTCTGCTCTGCCCGTTTCGCCTTAGCCCCTCTCTTCTCCTTGTCCTAGCAGTCTCTGCACTCCTCCGATCTTTCTCTGCACTCCTCCGATCTCTCTCTGCACTCCCCGGTACTCCTCCTCTCCTCTCCGGTCTCTCTCAGCACTCCCCGGTACTCCTCCTCTCCTCTCTGGTCTCTCTCAGCACTCCCCTGTACTCCTCCTCTCTGCTCCGGTCTCTCCCTGCACTCCCCGATATTTCTCCTCTCTGCTCTGGTCTCTCTCTGGTTCCCACGTGCTCGGCTCAGCCCTCCCAGCTACCTGCTGCAAGCCCGAGTGTCGGCTCCAGTGAGATCCCCGCTGTTGGCTCCTCCCCTTTTATGGGAGGGATCGGCTGATGACGTCGGGGGTAGGCGGAGCTATCTCTCGCCTCTTCCCTTGGGCTCTGCTCTGCCCGTTTCGCCTTAGCCCCTCTCTTCTCCTTGTCCTAGCAGTCTCTGCACTCCTCCGATCTTTCTCTGCACTCCTCCGATCTCTCTCTGCACTCCCCGGTACTCCTCCTCTCCGGTCTCTCTCAGCACTCCCCGGTACTCCTCCTCTCCTCTACGGTCTCTCTCAGCACTCCCCTGTACTCCTCCTCTCTGCTCCGGTCTCTCCCTGCACTCCCCGATATTTCTCCTCTCTGCTCTGGTCTCTCTCTGGTTCCCACGTGCTCGGCTCAGCCCTCCCAGCTACCTGCTGCAAGCCCGAGTGTCGGCTCCAGTGAGATCCCCGCCGTTGGCTCCTCCCCTTTTATGGGAGGGATCGGCTGATGACGTCGGGGGTAGGCGGAGCTATCTCTCGCCTCTTCCCCTGGGCTCTGCTCTGCCCGTTTCGCCTTAGCCCCTCTCTTCTCCTTGTCCTAGCAGTCTCTGCACTCCTCCGATCTTTCTCTGCACTCCTCCGATCTCTCTCTGCACTCCCCGGTACTCCTCCTCTCCTCTCCGGTCTCTCTCAGCACTCCCCGGTACTCCTCCTCTCCTCTCCGGTCTCTCTCAGCACTCCCCTGTACTCCTCCTCTCTGCTCCGGTCTCTCCCTGCACTCCCCGATATTTCTCCTCTCTGCTCTGGTCTCTCTCTGGTTTCCACGTGCTCGGCTCAGCCCTCCCAGCTACCTGCTGTAAGTTAAATTTTCCTTCAGTTTCATTTGTTCATCGTAAACATCTATTTGAGTCTACTTTTGTATATCAGTGACCTAAAATCAGTAATAATTTACCTTTCCATTTGAGACCGCTGAAATCTTATTATCACTTTAGGAAAGTGCTAAAGACATGTTTTTTTTTCCTCCTAAAAATGATTGTTAATTGTGTATTAAAGTTTTGATATAATAATAATAATCATCACTTATTTATATACAGCAACAACCATGAATTTCAGAGCAGTTTACAATATAAAAAAAACAATGACTAGTCACCAGGAATACACATGCATTTAAATCATTACTATGCATTGCACGTTTAAGAAATATTTCAAACAAACAGACTTTCATCTGTTGTCTAAAGACCATATAAGAGCTAGAAAATAAAAAAACAGCTTTGTAATTCCTCCCATAATCACACAGCCTTGAAAGAAAATAGTTTTCCTACATGGCAACACAGGATTATATTCCGTACCTTGTTCTTATTTGAATGCTCGCTTTGTTAGGAATAAAGTATTTTTGATTCGAGACTGACTGGTTGGAGGAATTTCAACTAGGTTATGGGAGGAGCCTAGGGTGCCTCAGCCAATCAGTGCCTTAGGCCCCTCCCCGTGCATCAGATGATGCGCCGGGGTGGGGACTAAGGCCTCTATTGTGCAGCCCGGGGAGCAGGAGCAGGAAGACTTTACTCGGCTTAGGAATAGGAGGGTCCAGATGCCCCTCCTGCTCCCGAAGATGGAGCTCCTTGTCGGAAGGAGCAGGAGGGGCATCTGGACCCCTCCTGCTCCCAACTATTTAAAGGTACTGGGGTGGGTGGGCCAAGCCCAACTGCCTGGGCCGAACAGGGGTGGCCGGGGGTGGGAGGCCTAGGAGCAGGAGGGACTGAGCACTCCTCCTGCTCCCAACTTTTTGATGTTGGGAGTGGGTGGGCCGTGCCGGGAGGGGGGCAAGGGAGAGATCGGGGCAGAGCAGGGCAGGCAGAAGAGATCAGGGCCTGGGGGGGTGTCGGGCAGATCTCTCTTGCCTGCTCCTGGACTCTCCTCTCTCTGCCGCCGTTCTCCGCAGTGCAGGCCCGCTTTAAAACCACAGGCTTGCACTGCAGGGAACGGCGATAGAGAGCAGGAGAGTCCTGGAGCAGGCAAGAGAGATCTGGGCAGAATAGGGCAGGCAGGAGAGAATGGGGCCTGCGGGAGGGGAGGGGGGTGTCGTATAGGGCTGATGTGTCAGGCCGGTGCCTGATCTCTCTTCCCTGCTCGCCGGACTCTCCTGCTCTCTGCCATCATTTTCTGCAGTGCAGGCCCACTTTAAAACCACGGGCTTGCACTGCAGGGAACGGCGGCAGAGAGCAGGAGAGTCCGGGAGCAGGCAAGAGAGATCTGAGCTGAGCTCTGACAGCAGTGACAGGAGGCTGCTTCTTCTGTCACTACTGTCAGGGTGTGCGCATGAGCAGGGATTGCTCTGGCCGTGGGTAGGGGGCGTGTTAATGATCGTCCCCATTTGCATGCAGGCCTTTACTGAATTCGTCGGCCGGCATGCAAACGGCAATGGATTGTGCACAGTTTGGAGGTTTAGTGAATCTAGGCCTATGTCTATGCATTTTCCCCACTCAGTAGGTGGTCTTGTAATAAGGTTTTCTGTATTAAAGTATATGGGAAAGCCCTTTCATAATAAAATGAAAGTACTGTACTAGGACATAACCTTAAAGGTTTGAATTATACCAGCCACTAGTTGGGATCTATGGCTTGGTACATAGTACTAATTTTATTTTCTGTAATGTAAGGGGAGGGAGGAATGTGGTAAGTAATAGACGTGCCTAAGTTTTTTTTGCTAGTGGAAGTGAACATTCTTATTTTATGTGTATTATGCAATATTGGTCTTTGGTAAAACAATTATGAAATTGTGTGCAGTGTGGAAACAGCCTCTTATTTAAACAACTTGAAAATGCTTTTATTTCCGTTTTGCAAAATTTGTTGTGAAAACCTGTTAAGCACTGGATTCTTAATGTTGCAGTAACCCTTGCAAATTATCCTGTCATGGGTTGGGTACACAGTGGTCTGTTTAGCTATTAGCTCTATAGGGTCCTTTTACTAAGCCACAATAAAATATGTGGTTGCCAAGGCTTAACACGAGACTTTTCTATGCATAAATTTAGCACAGCAATCATTGGGAGTGTTCCCAGCATTTGCCATTACAGGTGCTCCCATTAGTTTTCAGAAACCACACAGTACTGTGTTTGGAGTTAGTATGCATTAGCTCATGGCACTTGTTCTCAAAATTATGTAAATAAGGGCTAGATCCAAAAGACCTCTAATTATGCTTGATATTAAAAGCATACATTATGCACCTTATTATACAGATTTCTGACCCTCATTGGAGCCACCACACACTCAATATACTCTCATAGTGTGTGGCTTTATGCTCCAAATTGTCACTGGATCAATTTTTTATTTTTAGTTATTTTATTATTTTATACGTTTTCATGTTAACTTATTATTACTTTACTGCTTTAATAAATATGTACTAAAAAGTACTTAGCTGTGTGATCTCGCTTCAAAACAGTGGTAGATCACTGACATGTTTCACCCATTAACTTTAGTAGGTTTTTTTCAAGGCTATCACTCCCTTCGATCAAAAAAGAGAAACACTTAGGGCTCCTTTTATCAAGCCACGCTAGCGGGGTTAGCGCGTTGGACATTTCATCACATGCTAACCCCTGCAGCCGGCTAAAAAACTAACGCCTACTCAATTCAGGCGTTAGCGGCTAGCACGGCAGGCAGTTTAATGCGCGGTATTACGCACGTTAAACCCCTACCGCAGCTTGATAAAAGGACCCCTTAATCTCTTCACCCACCTAGTTAAACAATATATAAATATCTAATAATTTAAGTTACTACTTAAAACTCTCAATAACCCACTGTCTTACCTATTGTGTTTTACGCCATTCCAACAGACCACAGCGTCTCGAAAAGAATGTCATCACTACTTCCTTCCTCTAATTTAAGCCTGCCCTAAACTCATCAGCTGACGCTGTGTCCATACTTCCAGCGACAGCATCTAACGTCTAGGCATGCCTTGTCAGCGTACTACTTTATTTACATATTTATTAAAGCAGTAAAGTAATAATAAGTTAACAAGAAAACGTATAAAATAATCATGAAATCAAAGGGCATGCCATGATGCCATATATTGCTCATTGTTCCTTTGTTTTCTGTATTTTATTTTTTTTTAATTCTAATAAACATTGAACATAAAAAACATAAAATAACTAAAAATAAAAAATGGATCCAGTGACAATTTGGAGCATAAAGCCACACACTATGAGAGTATATTGAGTGTGTGGTGGCTCCACTGAGGGTCAGAAAGACTGCGGATATCATAAATCTGTATAATAAGGTACATAATGTATGCTTTTTACATCATGCATAACTAGAGGTCTTTTGGAGTTAGTATGCAAGCACATAGCACCTCCTGTTTAAGATATAGTAAGTGGTCCTGTGCTAAATGCAAAAGTGCTAATTAGCATGCATCATTTGCAACATGCTAACAACAAAATGCATTCTACGCTCATTCTCTGCCAATAACTGTGGCTTAGTGGTTAGAGTAGTTGCCCCAGCACTCTGAGGTTATGAGTTTAATTCCCACTGCAGCTCCGTCTGACTTTGGGCAAGTCATTTAACATTTCATTGCCCTAGATAGAAAATAAATCTCTGTCTAAAATATGTAAACTGCTTTGATTGTAACCACACAGGAAAAAAGTAGTATATCAAGTCCCATCCCCTTTACCCTCACATAAAAAGCACTTTAGTGAATGGTTTATTTGCATGGTAGCTGCAAAAATATCACAAAGTCCCTAACTGCAGTTATGCGCTAGCAATTATTGTGCAGTGAAGGGCCCCTAAAGTTTAACCCATTACTAGAATGGTAGATGTAAACTGCTGTGATTCCTTTCAGGCCATACAGCTGTATTCTAAGATAAAAATAAAGCACTGGGGCAGTACATCTCAAATTTTTCCATGATATAATTCATTTTAGCAGTTGAAAAGTCACATGACCCCAGATGGTGACCAAAGCCTGTGTAACTGCTCCCCTCCCCATGCTTGTATGTTGTATTAGTTTATTCAACTTTTTGATATACCACCCTTTGCTCCAAAGATCAAAGGGTAGTATATCAGTATATGAAGCATGTGTGTATACTATATGTAAATGAGTGAGGAATATGTGAATGGGAGAAATGAGCGATATGTCCAAGTGAATGGCTTGTGTATTTGTAAGGGGAGGATTCAGATGAGTGACAGTGGAAGAAGATGGAGTTGGGATGAGGTAGGGGTGAGGTTCGGAGTGCTTCATTATCTGCTCCCTTGCAGTTTATATTTTCCTATGTTCTCTGGACATAATATTCAGTCTGCAGGAGTTAGCTGGGCCAGCATTGAATATCCAGTCTATTTTTAGCCACTAAGTTTATAGTTTAGCCAGCTAAGTTTATAGTGGCCAAGGATTGGCCAGCTCTTCAAGCAGCTCGATTAGGCTGCTAAACTTTGACAGACAGCCCTTTAAATTTTGTGGATAGCTGGCAAAGCATCTTTGGCAATGTTCTAGAATCTTCCACTGTACTATCTTTTTCCAGTAAAAGTATAGTGAATTATGTAATCTGCTATGAATTTCTAAAGAATATAAAGCAAACAATAAATACAGTAATAGAATAGAATGTTAGTATTAAGTACATGCTCTTTGTTGCAGAAGACCAATTAACATTTTTCATTGTAAAAATGTTGCTGATTCTGTTCTGCTAGAGTCAAGATTGGTAAAGATTAAGGGGTCATTTTACTAGCTGCGTGAGGTGCTAACACGTGCCTAATGCAGCTTAAAATGGGACACACTCACATGTCTTGAGGTAACTGCTAAATTACCAGAGGCAGAGAGTAGACATTTCTGCACTAAACAGTTAGCATATCCACATCAGCATGTACTAAGTCCCAAATTCTGTAAACAATACACTGCAGTTTGGTGGCGGTAGGTGCCCTACCACCACCTAACTGATCCATCAAGGGACATGTTTTTGTTTTTTTTAAAAATTGAAACCGCTGTTCTAAGGCACCGGTCTCATGCCTATGGAGGTCAATAGAGATGCCTATGGATGTCTAAGGCCGGTGTGGGCATGGTTTGCACCAGAAGTGGCCTTAGGCATATGTAGGCATCCCTATTCATCTTATAGGCGTGAAACCGGTGCCTAAAATGGTGGCCTATATGGGGAGGGGGAGGAGAAGGAAGGGAATAGAGAGATACCGGGCTGTACGGGGCATGACAGAGTAAGAGAAAGATGCTGTACCCACAGGGGCAGGGACAAGGGCAGGAGATGGATAGAATGGAAACAGAGATTTCTGACCACAAGGGTGGAGAGGGGGAGACATGCTGGATGGGAGGGGATAGGACTTAGAGCGAAATTGGATAAGGGAGTAGGAAGAGAAGGGGAGGAATGCTGGAGTCAGGAAGAGGAGGCGGTGGAGGAGAGAGAGATGCTGGGATATATGGTAGGGTGAGTAGAGGGGAAGAAGAGAACAGACACTGAACCCCCAAATGGGGAGAAGGACAAAGAGTTGCTGGACTGCAAGGAGGGGGAGGGCAAAGGAAGACATCCTGGCCTTGGGATGCAGGAAAATGGGAAGATAGGGGGAAAGCTGGGCGAGACAGAGACACAGAGAGGTATGGGGACAAAAAGGGCAGGTGCTGAATATAGAGGAGGGATAAGGACAGGGATACAGAGGGAATGATGGTGGACTTGGAGAAAGAAGAAATGTTGAACAGACTGAAAACTCTGGAAAGAGCAGGAAATAGATGGGACTCATGGGTGGGGAAACAAGTAGACGGTGAATGGGATTGTGTGTGTGTGGGGGGTAGGCGAGTGGAGCAGAGGATGCATGGGACTCGGGGGTAGGGAGGTAGGGGAACAGAATAGAAATGAATGGGAGTAGGGGGTAGGAGAGCAGAGCAGAAGATGGATGGGATTTAGGGGTAGGGACAGGGTAGAGGAGCAGAAGATGAATGGGACTTGGTGATTGAGTGGAAGAATGTTGGCAGGTGGAGAGAGAGCAGGGAATAGTGAGGACCTGACAGTTGGTAGGTACAAGTGTGTGTGTGTGGAGGGGAGTCATGTGATGGCAGTGACCTGAGCAGACGCCATGTTGCTCGGCTCCACTTCAACTTCCCCATTAACCCCCTTTTTATGTTTGACTTTTGCATCGCAGCTGTGCTTTTCTGATAGTACAGGATTGTTTATAGAATGCTCCAACAATTGGCAGTGAATCAAGGCACCTTCATCTAGTCTGAGCTGCATAATGCCTGTTAAAGACAGAGGAGAGACAGAGTGGTGAGCCCTCTGAAAAAATGGTGGCTTTGCAAACAGAAGCAGATCTGGTGGGACTAATCATAGCTGTGACAAACAGGGAAAGGAGCAAGGAAACTTCCTTCTTGTTCCCTCCTTACCTCGCTGATCATCGCACCAAGGATCACCACTGAAGCTCTGCCCAAAGCATCTCTGCAAGTCCTATTTAAGGGCTGACAACCAGGTGGCCTCTCCACTGGTGGGCCATGCCAAAGGGCCCTTTGTGTGGTCCAAGGTGGCCAAGCCCATGCTCAAACTCCACCACTCAACCTTAGCAAAGATGCACCTAGCTACCCCTCCGCCAGTCAAGTCTCATCCTACTTCTACAGCTGACCCTTCCTTCTACTTCCCTAGCCAAACTGTCACTCTCCACTTACCTGATCATTATGCCTCCAGCCACCCATTCCACATCACTCCTAACCAACCCAGCTTGGATCAGTCCCACACAATAGCACCCACTGTACAACTACCTACACACACTGAAGTCCCAGCACTATTTGCTACAATCTACCTCACCATACCAGTCATCACAGGACAAGGCACATACGGTGACCTAAGCTCCCAGTAGAAGAATCATTGAACCAGAAACCCCCAAAACCTCATACCAATCCCATCTGTCCCCCTACCTCAAACAACAATCCTCTCACACTGGCCTCATCAGCATCCAACAAATCCATCTTACTCCATGATCTCATCCATGACAATGGCTGGGATGCCCTTATGATTACTGAAACTTGGCTCCGCGCCAATGATGGGATAACACTGGGTGAACTATGCCCCCCAGGCTACGAAGCCCTGGTCTGCTCCTGCGCCAATGGGAAAGGTGGTGGAGTGGTAGCCATCGTTAAAACCACCATCTCTCCTAAACTAATATATGCAGATGATATTATTTTTTTATTTCCAGTTGATGGATGGAATGATAATTTTGAGAAACCATTGAGTGAATATATGAGTAAAATTGAGCAGTGGATGGGGAAACATGGTTTGAAATTAAATGTAGATAAAACTGAAATAATGTTGGTAGGAAAATTGAATCCTCAATGGCCCATGGAGGTGAAAATTCTGGATGATGTTCTCCTGGTGCATGAATCTATGACTATTTTAGGTGTAAGATTAGAGTCTGGGCTAACAATGAAGTTACATGTAACTAAGACTGTTCAAGCTTGCTTTGCACAGATGCACTTGTTGCATCGTTTAAAACCAATGTTAGCACCATACGATTTTCAAACTGTAGTTCAGGCTATGGTCTTGTCAAGACTTGACTACTGTAATGCCCTTTATTTAGGAATAACAAAGGTTAGATGTAAAGTGTTACAGGTTACACAGAATGCTGCAGCAAGATTGAAAGTGGGTTTGTCTAGATATGACCATATGTCGCCTCATCTCCATAAAATTCATTGGCTTCCAGTCGCCTTCAGAATACAATACAAAGTTTTAATGATCTGTCATCAATTTTTGTATGGAAATATTCCAGAATTGATTAAAAATAACATACCTAGTTATATTCCAAACTGATCCTTGCGTTCTGAGAATTTGGCTCTGCTGAAGACGACCGTGAATCCAAGGTTGGTCGATACTGGCAAAAAGCTTTCTGCTGTGGTAGGACAGATACGGAACTGTTGTGAGAGGGGTATGTTTAGAAAATTACTCCAAACTCAGTTATTTGTTGATGCTTTCTTTTAATCATATTCTTTTATTTGATAAATTTGATGAGCTTTTTGTGATCTGCAGTTACAATATTACTCTGTATCCATGACACATTATTGTTTATTTGTCTTAAGATTTGTTTTTATGTAAAGCCACGTTAGCATCTTTTTTAAACATGAATTTTAAGATTTTTTGTATGTCTCTTAATATGTTTTAAGATTATGTATGTACACCTTGTTAACCGTTTAGTTGTAAACATATACACATTTTTTAAATAAATAATAGAGTCAATTACCCTCCCCAAGTTGGAAGCCGTAGCCTTCACTATGAACCCCAAAAGTGAAGTCACTTTCATCATGATATATAGAGCACCACACTCCCCAGCAGAAGCCCTGGAAACGCTCTTCGACTTCGTCACCAAGCTATCCATCTCCTCCAAACACTTGACCATCCTTAGCGACTTCAACTTCCCGGACTATCCCAACACCTCTGGTATGAGTAACAACTTCTTATCTTCCATATGTGACTTAGGATCCCATCAGGCAGTATTCACCCCTACACACTCAGCTGGCAACACCCTAGACTTAGTGTTCATACATAAAGACCTAACCACAGAGCCCCAATGTGTGAGCTGCACCGCCACCCCAGTCCCAGGGTCAAACCACCACCTAATCGAACTTCAACTCCCTAACAAACCCACCCCCGCCATGCCAAGAGGCCCCACTCCTACCACCCAAACCCAGATCATGGGCTCAGTCAACCCTCTAGTCATCCAGGACATCGGCAAAACCTACAACCAGAATCTACACTCCATTGACCTGGCTGCCTCTACCTGGCACTCAGGAATCCAGTCCCTCTATGACAGCCTTGCTCAGAAAAGAACCACATGGCTACCCACCAACAAACCTCCAACCTCTTGGTTTACTAGTAATCTCCGATCCCTAAAAAGAACACAGAGGAAAGTGGAGTGGAAATGGGTCAAGCACCCAAATGAGGAAACGAATGCACACAAGAAAGGCCTATTAGCCGACTACAAATCCATCATCCTAGAAGCAAAATATCTTACTATTCACAACTACTACAGAGAGTTCCGAACAGATCCAAACACCTGATCACCCTGACAAACCAACTCTTCTCTGCAGCCTAAGGAAATGATCAAAACAAACTCACTGACCTCGACAGCGAGGTCCTCTCCAACTTCTTCCAAACCAAAGTCGACAACATTCGTAACAAGATTGACACTGCCCCTAACAATGACATCTCACCCCCTACGCGATCCGGCATTCCCAGCATTCAGATCCCTATCCCAACTTCACCTGGTCATGCATAGCAAGCTTCTTGAAACATTGAAATAACTCGAACCCTCTAACACTACCCTTGACCCCTGCCCTTCCAGCCCTATCCACTGAAGATGCTTTGGCAGAACCCATCCTTCTCATCATAAATGCTTCCCTATCAACTGGAGAGATCCTACTCTGCTGGAAATCGGCTATTATCAAACCTACCCTCAAGAAACCCAGCCTCAACCCAAAAGACTCAAGCAGCTACCGCCCAGTCTCCAGCCTCCCATTTATGTCCAAACTCCTGGAAAGAATAGTACTCCACTGATTCCTACCATTCATAGAAGAACAGGGTACCCTATACCCTTTTCAATTCGGCTTCCAAGCAGCCCACAGCATGGAGGCAGTTCTTCTAGACATCATTGATGACAGTTGGTCAATACTTGACATAGGAAGTGATGCCCTACTAGTACTACTAGACCTAAGCGCTGCCTTTGACACCATTGACCATCAGCTCCTACTCCACAGATTTACTGACCTAGGGATCAAGGACACTGCCCTTCAATGGTTCACTTCCTTCCTACACCAGAAAATGCAAGCAGTACTGCTGAGCCCAAACAAATTATAACCCAAACCCATCATATATGGAGTCCCCCAGGATGCCCTGCTGTCCCCACTCCTATTTAACCTGTACATCAGACCAGTTATTGATATTGCTCAGAAATAAAACATCAAAATCCACTCCTATGCTGATGACATTCAACTACTCCTCCCGCTAGGGGAGAACAGATCTGCCCAACTCACCAACCTCCAACAGTGCCTCTCCGACAAGAAGAACTGGATGACAGACAACAAACTCCAACTGAATGCTACTAAGACCGAACTCCTATGATTCAGAAAAAAAACCACCAGCTTCACCTGCCCAACACTATCCTGGGAGTCCACCCTCCTGACAGCAAAAGACAATGTACGCAGTCTATCCCTTTCAGCTCATGTCTCACAGGTGGTCTCCACCTTCTTCTACTATCTGCGCCAACTAAGATGGATCAAACCATACATTTCTAGACCTGACCTGGCCCAACTCCTCTAAGCCTATGTACTCTTTAGGATGGACTACTGTAACTCCATATTTAATGGAATTATAGCTAGAGAACTCAAACGCACCTAGCGAGTTGTCGCACAGCCAGCCCCACTAAGAACAATTCGGTGACTCACCACCAGGCGGCACTGAATACTAGGCCAGTCTTTCAACAGGGAGAAGGCCCTACAGGCAGTGCTGGCTAATAAGGTTTGCCAAAGCACCTTTACAGATCACCCAGAAAAGCTCACAAAAGTCACTAAGGCAAGGTTTTAATTGTTGAAAACAAAAGTTGACATTTATTATGCAGTCTTTGCAAAATAAACAAGTTTTCAGGAAAGACAAAATCAATCTCAAAACAGGCAAAAAGGTATAACAGAAAATATGCAGTGCACAAGAATAAAATAATGCAGCACTTGAAACAAACACAAAACAATAGGGCTCGGTGCATGGACCCATGCTCTTCAACATCTTTATAAATGATCTGGACATTGGTACGACGAGTGAGGTGATTAAATTTGCAGATGATACGAAGTTATTCAGACTAGTGAAGACACAGGGGGATTGCAAAGATCTGCATCGTGACATAATCAAGCTCGAGAAATGGGCATCGACATGGCAAATTAGGTTCAACGTGGATAAGTGTAAAGTGATGTATGTTGGTAACAAAAATCTCATGCATGAATACAGGATGTCTGGGGCGATACTTGGAGAGACTGCCCAGGAAAGAGACTTGGGAGTTTTGATCAACAAGTTGATGAAGCCGTCTGCACAATGTGCGGTGGCAGCGAAAAGGGCGAACAGAATGCTAAGAATGATAAAGAAGGGGGATCATGAACAGATCGGAGAAGATTATCATGCCGCTGTACCGGGCCATGGTGCGCCCTCACCTGGAGTACTGCATCCAGCACTGGTCGCCGTACATGAAGAAGGACATGGTACTTCTCGAAAGGGTCCAGAAAAGAGCAACTAAAATGGTTAAGGGGCTGGAAGAGTTGCCATACAGTGAGAGATTGGAGAAACTGGGCCTCTTCTCCCTTGAAAAGAGGAGACTGAGAGGGGACATGATCGAAACATTCAAGATACTGAAGGGAATAGACTTAGTAGATAAAGACAGATTGTTCACCCTCTCCAAGGTAGGAAGAACGAGAGGGCACTCTCTAAAGCTGAAAGGGGATAGATTTCTTACAAACGTAAGGCAGTTCTTCTTCACCTAGAGAGTGGTAGACAACTGCAACGCTCTTCTGGAGTCTGTTATAGGGGAAAACACCCTCCAGGGATTCAAGACAATGTTGGACAGTTTCCTGCTAAACTGGAACATACGCAGGTGAGGCTGGACTCATTTAGAGCACTGGTCTTTGACCTAAGGTCCGCCACGTGACTGCTGGGCAGGATGGACCACTGGTTTGATCCAGCAGCGGCAATTCTTATGTTCTTATGTATGTATAGATAATGGCTGATTGCTTGTATTCAGTGGATCTTTGACTTCCTTCAGCCTGGTTAGATGTCACGCCCAGACACTGCTTAGGCTTTGTTTCCAGGATATCAGGAGGCTCAAAAGAGAGGAGAAAAATAACCTTGAGTAAGTACCAAACTAGAGAGCTGCACGGGAACGGGAACAATGGGAATCCCGCGGGACCCGCGGGTTCCCCCTTCGGGTCACGGGGATCCCATGGGGACCTCCTAGGGTCGCGGGGATCCCGTGGGGACGTCCCCTAGGGTCGTGGGTACCTGCGGGGCTGGATGTACTCAGTCGCGCGGCTCTTCACCCTACCTGCTCTGCTTGCAGCACAGAGCCGAACGGAAGTCAGCGCTGACGTTGGGAAGACTTCTGTTCAGCTCTGTGCTGCAGGCAGGGCAGGTAAGGAGAAGGAGAGTAGCCTCGCGGCTCGAGTGACTACCAAGGGAGGGGGCGGTCCGCCCCGGGTGCAGCACAGCCGGCCAGGTCCCCTTACTTTTGTGGCGCTTCCCCGACCGACCGACCGACAACAGCCCCGGTCCGACAAACCTCCCTGCCCTGTAGCTGCGAATCTAAATTACCTTCTTACAGCAGCTGTAAGAAGGCAATTTAGATTCGCGGTTAAGGGCAGGGAGGTTTGTCGGACCGGGCCTGTTCTGTTGGTCGGGCAGGGAAGCGCCACAAAGGTAAGGGGGGCAGGAAGAGAGAAAGGGAGGAAAGGTGGAATGGAGAGGAAAAGACGCTTAAGGGAAATGGGTAAAACTGAGGGGGGAGAAGGACGCTGAAAGGACGTGGGGAAGACAGAGGTGGGGAGAAGGACAGTGAAAGCACTTGTGGAAGACAGAGGGGGGAGAAGGACGGTGACAGGATATGGGGAAGACGGGGGGGGGTGGAGGACATTGAAAGCACATGGGAAAGACAAAGGGGTGGAGAAGGACGCTGAAAGGACATGGGGAAGACAGAGGGGGGAGAAGGACACTGAAAGCACATGTGGAAGACAGAGGGGGGAGAAGGACGCTGACAGGACATGGGGAAGATGGGGGAGGAGAAGGACGCTGAAAGGAAATGGGGAAGAGAGAGTGGGGAGAAGACGCTGGCAGGGAAGAAGACAGAGATGCTATACTATGGGGGGAGCGGAGGGAAGAAGATGGGTGCCAGACCAATTTGGAAGGGGGGAGAAATGGAGAGGCACAGTAACAGAGCAAATGGAAGACGCAGAAGGAAGAGACAGTGGATGGAAGGAATTGAATGAGAACATGAGGAAAGCAGAAACCAGGCAACAAAGGTAGGAAAAGAATTCTATTTCTTTTTTCTTTTTTTTTGCTTCAGGATAAAGTAGTATATTAGTTGTGTTGATAAAAATTTATAAATATTAGAGACTCTGGTAGAAACCCGTTTACAAAGTATGTATTCTTCCCAATTAATATTTCCAAATTAATAAAGTCTTTTTGCTTATTTGTAAATGGGTTTCTACCAGAGCCTTTAATTCAGTAGCATAATTAAATTAAATAACTATTTCTGAAGTTTATAGGGACGGGCGGGGACGGAGGGGATTCCTCACGGGGACGGAGGGGATTCCTCGTGGGGACGGGTGGGGACGGAGGGATTCCTCACAGGGACGGGTGGGATTCCTCATGGGGACGGGTGGGACTTTGGCGGGGACGGGTGGGATTTCTGTCCCCGCGCAACTCTATTCCAAACACAAACACCATTTCATAGGTTCATTTATCAGCTCTGCTACATAGGTATTGCTTAGTTAACTCCACACAGTGTGTATGGTGCAGCATAGGTTTCACAGTTCAATAAAGTCTTTCAATTAGTCCCAGCCAAAAAGATAAAGAAAAAAAACATCCATGAAACAAAACACAGTTCAAGCTGATTTGTCTCAGGTGAGAGCAATAAAGGTTTACTGCACCATTTCTTTGCAATGAGACAAGCAAAAAGGAAAAAGAATCCCTCCTCCAAGAAAGAGAAAACCCCCTCAATAAGCAGGGTTCATTCAGCTAATGTCCATATCTTCATTCAGCTCACCTTGTACAGGTACTGCTTCACACACTTCCATGCATTCCTCAGGAGTAGGCCAAGTTGACTGAGTGGGTAGTCCGGTTTCCTCCAGTTCTATTAACTCCTCATCAGGAATGGATCTGGGCTGAGCTCTGTTCTACCCTCTGGCTGCTTCTCTGGCACCTTCTGCTGGGCTGGTTTCCATCCACCTTCCTGAGCCTCCCCCTTCCCTGTCTGAAGCTCTGGCTTACATTGTGGCAAGCCACACCCCAGGCTCTGAGGTATGGGAATGGGCCAGTACTGCCTTTGACTCCCCCTTTGGCCAAGATGAAAATTGCAGTCAGGGAACATATGCTGCTTAAAGACAGTTTTAAAAGATTTTATTCTTTGCCTGGAATAGGCTCCTTTGCAGAGCTGCTTCTCTCATTCTGCACAGGGATGGCTTCTAAGGTTTCTGTATTGGGATAGGCAGCCTCATAGCTAAGGAAATTCCTCTGATGGAATTTACTACCACCTGAAATATTGTTCTCCTTGCTTTTACCATGGGGCAAGTTGGAAGCAGTGCCAGACTTGCCACAGAGTCCAAAACTCTGGAATCCGCCTCAACTACTATGACCCAATCTCCCCACACTGAACACTGGCTATCACTCAACAGACGCTGCATATTCAAGGGCCTTGTAATGGCATACAAAAGATTCCACCTCATCACCCCAGCCTACATCACATTCAAGCTGCATCAGTATACCCCTACCCGCCCCTTCTGCTCCTAAGTGAAGAGACAACTAAGTATCCCCCCAGGAACATCTCTCCAAATGGAAACTGCACAGAAACGCTTATACAGTCACTTTATCCCTTGACTATGGAACCAACTGCCAACTCAGATAAGATCACAGGACTCACTGATGGCCTTCCGAAAAGCAGAGAAGACCGTCCTCTTCAAATTAATGGCACTAGCTATCACACACCTCCATTCTCCCTTTCCCTGTGGACTCCTTGTCCTGCAGCTAGATTTTTCGTAATTGCTGTGACTTCTTCTGTAATTCTACTTCTCTCACCTTCTTGTTCTTGCTATCGTGAATATCTTGTCTTGTAATCCACTGTGACTGTCCCTTTGTAACCCATTCTGAACTCCCGGGAGAACGGGATAGAAATCAAAATAAATAAATAGTACCATCTAAGGAGATATTACAGCTTTCTCTCTGCCATCTGTCCCAGCTATTGGATCACAATCCTATTAGGCACTCTATAATATCAATCCACTCAAAGATTTTTAAAACTATTGTTTAAATTTTTATCATGCTTTATGAAGCAGCTTATAATACTTTTATAAAACAAAAGGGGAATCTCAGAATGCCACTTGTCTGCTTGTTGATTCCTGCAGTAGAATGTGGCAGCACTCGTCACTGGCTCAGCCAAATGTGTCCTCTATTCTAATCTCTTTTTTTCTTTTTTATATTCTTCACACTGTTTCTAATTCTAATATTTCATACTGTTTCTGTGTTTTTTAATAAATAAATAAATATGCTAATATCTTTAAAGTCATTTCCAGAATCTCAATTCATTGAATTTTTATCTCTTCCATATGTTTTCTTAGTCATTTCATTCATTTCAATAATTTATCATTCTTTCCGATTCATTTTCAAGTAATATATTGAACATTTCTTATCCCCTAGATAACTTAGCTTTGTTAGTGCAATGTCGCTGTTACACTACGCCCCACTAATGCGTTTCGTATCTTCCTCAGGATGGGGAAGTGCCTTAACTACAAAAAAGCAAACACAGCAACATAAGAGTTATTGGGAGGGGAATGTCAATGAATAATTATCAATATTATATCATTCCCTTCAATTACTTACCAACTACATTTCATTCATTCGTTTTGCTCACGCTGCTTATAATATGTCATCCAAATATGGCCGCAGTATTCAGTTACTGCATGATATACACCCCCCTGATGACATCATCCATAGGATACCCAATCATACACTACTCTTCAAACAGAGTCTTCAAAGGACTTATCCAATCATCACAATCCACATACCAGGCCAGTTCTTCAAAGATCTTTATCAATCATCACAATCCACACCCCAGGTAAGTTCTTCAAAGAACTTTATAAATCATCACAATCCACACACCAGGCCAGTTCTTCAAAGAACTTTATAAATCATCACAATCCACACACTAGGCGGTAATTTTTTGGCTACCATGCGCTAATCTTGTGCATGCGCTAAAAACGCTAACGCACCTTTGTAAAAGGAGCCCATGGTTTGATCAATGATCTGAAACAATGTCAAAACAGCATTATGATTCTGTAAAATGGTACTTTACAAAATAAAATAACTCTTTTCAGCTACAGTGGCAAAATAACGCTCAGAATTTAGGAAGTTGGTTGGGCTGAGAACTTTTCAGCACCCCCTCGTACTACTAAGAAAAGGCATGAGTTAAATCCAAATAACATTCTGTTTCTTTGAACTGAAATCATATCTATTTATGTACTCATTCTGGTTTTTTATGACATGTACTATATATTCAGAGTGAAAGGCACATTCTGCTTTCTTTGCTTCCAGTCTGTCTATGATGCGTGCAAACATAAATGTGTTTACTGTGGTTGCTAGTTAATTTACAGGAAGTGTTCATACAGCTACAACTTATATCTGGACTGTATAGTCCTGCAGACAGTAACTGATGGGCTTTCTAATCTTTTTACTATAGAATATGGACAAGGTAAGGACTTAAAATATACTCAGAAATATTTTACAAAGAAGTACTGAAATGTAAATGCTGAAACAGCTAGAATACAAGACGACTTTCTGAAAAGAAAACAATAGTTATACCAGAAAGAACCTTGGCCTTATATTCATTTCAAAACCGAAACAATTCTAACAACAAAAAAAATATCCCAGGCTGGGTACCTTGTGCTATAAATGCCTATAAAACTGAAGGATACCAAAGTCAACATTTACTTCTCAGTTTCAATGGGTGTGATGTAGGAATGTCAGGCTCATTTATTTTGACATTTGTTATGCCTTCATATCAGTGGAGACATCAGGGTGGTTTACAAGAAGTTTCAAATGCAAACAGACACAAAAACAAAAGAGGAATGCCTAAACATTGAAGAGTAGAGTAAGCCCCCCCCCCCCCCCCCAATGCGGCAGACTTGGTTTTTTCTGTTGTATAGAATTTTCTGGACCCCTGTTCGGTTGCAAAAGTTAGATAGTTCTAAGTCAAATAGATGCTCACACTGTCATCTCGATAGAGGGACGCTGGATCATCTATTGTTCTATTGCCCCTTGATACTTAAATTTTGGAGATCTATATGGGGTTAAATTACTATGATCCTGGAAGTTCCATTATCATTGACATATGATGTGTTGTTTGGAACATTATTAATGCCCAAAAGTCCAATTAATGCAAATCAGAATAGATTACTTCTCATCATGACAGGAGTTGCTATGCAGCTGATCATGAAAAACTGGAAAAATTACAGTTTTTGGTGCGAAACCCTATGTCAAAGTTATATATTTGAATGTATAAATTCGATACAGTTAGGACACTATAATAAATTCAAGGTGGTTTGGGATCCATTAACAAAATTTTGTAAGAATTGATCATACGTATTTCCCCTTGATTTCTGTTATGCACATCCAGGAAGGGTGGGTGGGAGGGTATGGGAGGGGAATGATATATATTTATTATATCATTTGATTGTATTGAGTGCTGATTGTATTATTTGTTTGCTTATCTAAGAACATAAGAAGCGCCATCTCCGGATCAGACCTTCGGTCCATCAAGTCCGGCAATCCGCACACGCGGAGGCTCTGCCAGGTGTACACTTGGCATAATTTTTAGTCACAAAAAAAAAAACCAAACAGTAATAGAAAAAAATCCCAAAATTGAACTACAAAATATTACTCACCAGAGATGGGTTACACTCCTCCGACAACCATTTCACAAACCAGTGAAGAAAAAGTCTCAAAAATTTAAATGCAGCAGTAAACAACTTCAATACTGTTTTAAGTCCAAGCTGCTTATGTACTATCACTGGCAAAAAAAACTCCACCACCACTGAACTGTAATTATCAAAAGAGTAATATATGTGCACAGGAAAAGCAAAAAAAGTTTTACTTAGCTTAGGACCATGGTCTGAAACGCTGTGCTGTACTGGTAGAAAATGTCTGGCCAGACTATAGATGAAAACACCAAGGCACCATTCTGATGTACAATCCAGAATCCATGCCCAATCCTCTGAATGTATCAGCTGGAAAACTCCACTCCTCTTCCGTGCACGGGAATGTAGTGCAGACAATATTCTGAGTTCAGTTGGGGCTCAGCCTGATCAGGGAAAACAGGGTTATGCCCCTTTAAGGGCATCCATTTTGGGATTACTAGCAAAACAGGCTGAGAGGCAGTCAGAGCTGAGCAGGGACCATTCCCCGCGCAGGGCTGAGCATTGCTCTGCAGCATTTAGATGCCTGGACATCACAGTCAAGGAGGCAGCCCAGGGAAACTCCAATGCTAGAGGATTCCTTAGGTGTAAGCCCCTTTGAAATGCTTTTTGGGAGAAACCCCAGGGGAATTTTGGATGTATTGAGAGAAGATTGTAGCCCCCAAGAGGATCAAGAAGTAAATGTGGTCTCCTACCTGGTGTAGCTA
The DNA here is from genome assembly GCF_902459505.1 of Geotrypetes seraphini. NCBI lineage: Eukaryota > Metazoa > Chordata > Amphibia > Gymnophiona > Dermophiidae > Geotrypetes > Geotrypetes seraphini. Next base: position 332,343,077 of record NC_047085.1, read on the forward strand.
ACACAAAGATTGACCCAGGTTGCGCAGGTTGGTAAGGTCAATCTTGAGTGGAGTCAGAGGAGACAAAAAGCCTACTATGACCAGAGATCTCGTGAGAGACATTTACAGGTTGGGGATAGGGTGCTAATTTTGGTGCCTACCGACCCCCATAAATTCCTGGCACAGTGGAGGGGCCCAGCCATAGCAGTCAAAAAATTAAACAAGGTTGACTATCAGGTTAAAGATGAGAAGGGACGGGAGCAAACCTATCACATTAACCTGCTCAAGCCCTGGAAGGACAGGGAAACATTAGCCCTGATAACACAGCAAGGCCAGGAGGAAGATTTCAGGCCCCACGTAGCAGATCTCTCTCAGGAAGAGGGGGGTCAATATAGGGACAGAACTATCTAATGCCCAGGTGCAACAGTTGGGGACATTAGTTAAGAACTTTGAAGATGTGTTCTCCGTGGCCCCAGGGCATACTGAAGTAGTGTCCCACGATATCATTACAACTCCTGGGAAGATAGTACGGGTCAAACCATATAGGTTGTCTGAAGAGAAAAAGAAGTTGATGCAGAATCTAGTGGAGGAAATGTTAGCCCTGGGGGGTGACTGAACCCTCACAAAACCTGTGGTGCAGTCCAATAGTAATTGTGCCCAAGGCAGATGGGACCCTTAGGTTTGTATAGATTTACGGCAGCTTAATGAGGTTTCTCAATTTGATGCCTTCCCCATGCCAAGGGTAGTTGAGTTACTAGATTGCCTGGAACAAGCCCAGTATTTATCCACCTTAGACTTAACGAAGGGGTACTGGCAGATACCCTTAATGCCAGATGCCAGACCCAAAACTGCCTATCCTTACTGGTCTGTTCCAATTTAGGTGGATGCCTTTTGGACTTCATGGCACTGCTGTGACATGTCAAAGACTAGTCAGCAAGTTGCTGCGTGACCACCACCCCTACGTGGAGGCGTACCTCAATGGTATAGTCATACACTCGAGCAGTTGGACTCAGCACTTGGAATATGTTGTAGCAGTCCTTAAGTCACTGAGGGGAGCTGAATTAACAGTGGCCAGAGGGAGGTGAGGTATTTGGGTTATGTAGTGGGTCGAGGGCAGGTGAAACCACTGGTGGACAAAGTCCATTGCATTAAGTCCTATCCCTTGCCAGCCACAAAGAAGCAGCTTAGGGGGTTCCTAGGACTCATAGGCTACTACAGTTTGCTACTAGAGCAATGGCTCTCACTGACATACTCAAAAAGAATAGACCAGACACATTATGCTGGAATAAAGAGGGACTGGACGCTATGGATAAGGTGTGGCAAGAACAGGCTCATCTGCCTCTCCCCTCAACTGTAATTGGTTGATAGAATTGACAGACAGTGCATGTTTGTAAGAGTTTAGCACTTAAATGAACAGCTAGTGTAAAGCTCGGGGACACGCCAGATATTACTTAACTAATCCGTTCTCGCCGGCCCTGCACGGTGTGACAGGGAAGCTCCTGTCACAGTGAAAACTACTGCTAAAACTCCCCAGAATGCAGCACAGGGCTCTGTAAAACCCGGCATGGAGCCAGGACAGCTGGCTCAGCCAAAAGAATGCAAGCCCAGGCAGGTAGCAGCACAGCGGAAGAGCCAATTAAGGAAGGCTCTGAAAACCACTAATTTCCCCTATCACTCCTTTCCAGAGGTCAGGGAGAAATCTGAGACCAATATAGAGAGGGGTGGAGTCAGACCCAGGAGATTGCCTTATAGGCAGAGTCAGTTTACAGACGAGGGGAAGCAAGAGAAGGGGAAGCAAGAGAGAAGGAAGCAAGAGAAGGGAAAGCAAGAGAGAGAGGAGCAGGAGAGCTGGAGGAAGAGAGAGAATGAGGACACAGCTGTCTCTGATGAGAGCAGCCAAACTACTCCAGGAGTTTCCAGGTCACAGAGGGTGCCTGAATCCCAGCATGAGCGTATGGCAGGAAGCCAGCACCTAAGGAAAGGTGGCACAGCACTTGGGAGGTACAGTGACTGGCAACTTAAACCCCAGAGAGAAGGGCTGAGAAATTATCCCCAGGGAAAGGCTGCAAGTATTTTGGCAGACTTGCAGAGAGGGGGATGGGCAGCACAACCTGAGAAAAGTAAGGAAACTTTGAGCCAAGGTTCCCATGAGGGTGAATGGGAAATGTGCAGTGTCCTGAGTAGTGATATGAGTGAAGAGGACATGGACCTGGGGGAATACAATATGTGAGAGTCCTCAGCTAAGCTCCTGAAGAACGTTCCCTCATTGTATGTGTTTCCCGACTGCCAGAGCAGTGCTGGCAAAGCTAATGAGGTGAGAACAACGTGTTAAGCAGATAAAGAGAACTGAGAGGGAGAAAGGCTTGAAGCAAGCCGTGCTCAGCTAGAGAAGCTAAAAGGTGTTAAAGGGCCAGAGAGATCAATACATCCCAGTGGGGAAAATGAGCCAAGGAAGGCACTGAACTGATAATATTTTGATGTGATAATAATTTTTGCTGTTGATAAGGAGGTGCAATCCAGCTCCTCATTAAAACACCTGAACTGGAATATCATAGTGTGCAGGAGGCACCTAAAGGACTGTAACCAACCAAGGTGAATGTTTTTCTTTTTGCTTATGTTTTCTTTTCTGTATACTTTGGGACTGTAATAAACCTGATACTATTTTCCAAGGAATCCGGTATCCGGGTCTTCCTTTCACTACCTTCCTTGAGGAGTGTGTGGCGCAGTGGTTAGATCTACAGCCTCAGCACCCTGGGGTTGTGGGTTCAAACCCCGCACTGTTCCTTGTGACCCTGGGCAAGTGACTTAATCCTCAATAGCCCCAGGTACGTTAGATAGATTGTGAGCCCACCGGGACAGAGAGGGAAAAATGCTTGAGTACCTGATTGTAAAAACCGCTTAGATAACCTTGATAGGCGGTATATAAAATCCTAATAAACTTGAAACTTGAACTACCATATAAAAGGCGTACTAAAAATCTTACTTGTGGCCCGGACCGTAGTTTCCCACCTACTCGGGGACGGGCCCGGCCACAAGAAGTTGGTGGCAGTGGTGGGATCGCGCCGCCCACAGGTTAGTGGAGGAAGTACGCCCAAAGACTTGGAAAAAAAAAAAACACCAAGAAGGAAAGAGAAAAAAAAAAACACGAATTTTGGTTTTGGGTTTTTTTTTGTGCAAAGCAAGCTGCTGACCTTTTTGAGGTGAAGAATAGTGCCAGAAAGTACTGTGTTCAAAGGCTGGCAATACAGTATTTTGGGAATTGTGGAACAATTCGAGTGGTTTTTTTTTTGAAAGCCATAATTTTTCTAACCTGACTTTATTTGAGCCTGAGGATTACAAATACCCAGAGGCAAAGCAGGAAGAAGGAGCAGTATCCGGTGCAGTATGGTTCCTGGTGGAGTACAAGTCAGCATCAAGACATCCGGAGGACACAGTCTGCTAAAGAGTGGAGCGGAGTCCGGAGGAGCGGTTCCAGGTTCCTGAGTTCCTGGTCGGAGGAGTGGCTGGGGAGGCCCTAATATCCCAAGGCTGAGACACATCAGTCCCTAAGGTAACGGTGCTTAGGGGTGGCTGATGTGGATTGGTGGGTAAGGGAGACCAGAGGCTCAGGGCTAGTGAGGGAAACCCTAGCATTGAAAGTCCGCACTTCCTGTTCTCTTTTGTTTGTGTTCCAGGATGGAGGCGTCAAAGTTCCTGACAGGCCTAGAAGGGGAGATGCACAGAATGCAGCTGCGTTTTCAGGAGATACTGCAGTCGCAGGCGGAGCTCTGGAAAGCAGATCACCAGGCCCAGCAAACGCGGCACACGGAACTTTTGCAGCAAATGTCCGCTCAGATATAGGCCCTAAACAACCTGGCACAGAGGCCTGCAACACCGGTGGCCGGCAGCGGTGATGGCGTCGTCGGGCCGGTAGGCGCTCCTTTTGGGGAGCCGATAAGACTGCATAAAGTAAATGTAGATGATGACATACCAGATCAGACCTTGAACGCTGAACAAGCAGCTAATTATCCCATACTGAAGCAAACTTTGCTAGATTATGTAGGGAATAACCCAGGCCACTATCGGAGCCAGTCACGGGTAACCCGTTTGACCCCGAATGAGTGCCCTGGAGCCTTGAAACAAGGCCTTGAAAGATGTTTCAGGAGGTCTGGAGGAAGGTACCAGGGGCGGGCCAGGGTTAAGCAGGCTGGTAATTGTTTTGCATGTGGTAAGCCGGGGCATTGGAGGTTGCAATGCCCGGTCAGGAGGAACCTGACAAACAAGGTTGGGTCCACAGTCCGGGGTTCCCAGAGGGAATGCATGATCCAGATAAAAATAGAGGGAATTCCGGTAGTTGCCCTAATAGATTCAGGGGCTGATCAGTCCATACTGGCACAGAAGGTGTGGCAGAGGATCTTAAGAGCCCGAGGTCAGGGAATCGATAGACCCCAGGGACAAAAGGAGATAAAGTGCATGCATGGGACCTCCTTAACCTATGAACTGAAGAAGGTATGGGTAGAGTATCAAGGGAGAGAGGATGCTCTGGAAATGGCCCTGATGCCTAGGCCCCCATATGATGTAATCCTGGGACGGGAATGGTCCTACTTTAGGGAATGCTTTAGCATGCGAGGGGTGATGGCTTCCCCAGTGCAGAAGGAGAAGTTAGCCCAGATCTTCCCCCGGGAAGGTGATGTCCTAGAAGAACCGTCCCATAAAAGAGTTAAAAGCCGAGCGGAGAGGCGAGCGGACAAAAGATCTTGCTCTCCAGGCAAGGGAGGGGGGAGTCACTTATCTTGGAGACCCTGGGTGCCTTACGAGGTGGCCCAAAGATTCCCTACTCTAAGCCGTGAACAAAGGAAAGATCCTTCGCTAGAGCAGGCTATAGAGCAGTGGGAAGTTGCTGGAGAGGGGGCTTGTGCATTCCAGGTAGTAGGAGGACTCCTCTATAAGAGAGGATGGAATCCTAGGACCCGAAAAGCTCAAAGGTGCTTAGTAATACCGGCCAGCTTTAGGGGACAAATATTTTGGTCCATCCATAGGGACATAGGGAAGGAGCACTTGACCCAAGGCCGGACCATTAAAGGAATCCAAATGAAATTCTATTGGCCCGGACTAGTCCGAGAGGTAGCGGCCTGGTGTAAGGAATGTCCGAGGTGTAGGGACATGGGCGGGGAAAGTCCGCCAGTAAATCCTGAAGAGGTAGGCCTGCACAGGGACAGAGGCAGAAAGAGTCCGCCAACAAATCCTGAAGAGGAAAGCCTGAATAGGGACATGGGCGGAAAGAGTCCGCCAGCAAATCCTGAAGAGGTAGGCCTGAATAGGGACAGGGGCGGAAAGAGTCCGCCAGTAAATCCTGAAGAGGAAGGCCTGAATAGAGACAGGGGCGGAAAGAGTCCGCCAGTAAATCCTGAAGAGGAAGGCCTGAATAGAGACAGGGGCGGAAAGAGTCCGCCAGTAAATCCTGAAGAGGTAGGCCTGAATAGCGACCGGGGTGAAAAGAGTCCACCAGCAAATCCTGAAGAGGTAGGTTTGAGTAAAGACATTAAAGAGGTTCCCTGGGCAAGGGTTACACCGGACAAGGAGAAGCCCATTGTAAAGGTTATGCGGCTGTCTCCCAAGGCTAAACTGCCAGTCCGCGTGACACCAGGATCCGTGGGCTGGGACTTAAGTAGTATCCAAGAGATAAAGGTGCCAAAAGGGGGCAGAAAGGTCGTGGATACTGGCCTAGTGATAGCTCTACCAGGAGAATGTTATGGGCGCATTGCGCCAAGATCGGGTTTGGCCCTCCGGCATGGCATACACATAGGGGCTGGAGTGGTCGACCCAGATTATCGGGGAACCCTGAAGATTTTAGTAATGAATCTAGGGGAGAAAGAATATGGAATAAAAGAGGGAGATTGTGTAGCTCAGTTAATATGTGAGCGAGTGATGACTCCGGAACTACGAGAAGAGGAGATAAGGACAGACACTGCTCGAGGGGAGCAGGGCTGGGGCTCCTCAGAGGAGAAAGAAGGGGTGGTGAAGAAACCCATAACCCAAAGAGTTCCGTTTCATTTAGGGGAAAAGTCCTCTAAGAGTTTAAAGGGAGAAAGGACCGATAGGGGTATAAGTAGGGGGGTATGTGACAGGGAAGCTCCTGTCACAGTGAAAACTACTGCTAAAACTCCCCAGAATGCAGCACAGGGCTCTGTAAAACCCGGCATGGAGCCAGGACAGCTGGCTCAGCCAAAAGAATGCAAGCCCAGGCAGGTAGCAGCACAGCGGAAGAGCCAATTAAGGAAGGCTCTGAAAACCACTAATTTCCCCTATCACTCCTTTCCAGAGGTCAGGGAGAAACCTGAGACCAATATAGAAAGGGGTGGAGTCAGACCCAGGAGATTGCCTTATAGGCAGAGTCAGTTTACAGACGAGGGGAAGCAAGAGAAGGGGAAGCAAGAGAGAAGGAAGCAAGAGAAGGGAAAACAAGAGAGAGAGGAGCAGGAGAGCTGGAGGAAGAGAGAGAATGAGGACACAGCTGTCTCTGATGAGAGCAGCCAAACTACTCCAGGAGTTTCCAGGTCACAGAGGGTGCCTGAATCCCAGCATGAGCGTATGGCAGGAAGCCAGCACCTAAGGAAAGGTGGCACAGCACTTGGGAGGTACAGTGACTGGCAACTTAAACCCCAGAGAGAAGGGCTGAGAAATTATCCCCAGGGAAAGGCTGCAAGTATTTTGGCAGACTTGCAGAGAGGGGGATGGGCAGCACAACCTGAGAAAAGTAAGGAAACTTTGAGCCAAGGTTCCCATGAGGGTGAATGGGAAATGTGCAGTGTCCTGAGTAGTGATATGAGTGAAGAGGACATGGACCTGGGGGAATACAATATGTGAGAGTCCTCAGCTAAGCTCCTGAAGAACGTTCCCTCATTGTATGTGTTTCCCGACAGCCAGAGCAGTGCTGGCAAAGCTAATGAGGTGAGAACAACGTGTTAAGCAGAAAAAGAGAACTGAGAGGGAGAAAGGCTTGAAGCAAGCCGTGCTCAGCTAGAGAAGCTAAAAGGTGTTAAAGGGCCAGAGAGATCAATACATCCCAGTGGAGAATATGAGCCAAGGAAGGCACTGAACTGATAATATTTTGATGTGATAATAATTTTTGCTGTTGATAAGGAGATGCAATCCAGCTCCTCATTAAAACACCTGAACTGGAATATCATAGTGTGCAGGAGGCACCTAAAGGACTGTAACCAACCAAGGTGAATGTTTTTCTTTTTGCTTATGTTTTCTTTTCTGTATACTTTGGGACTGTAATAAACCTGATACTATTTTCCAAGGAATCCGGTATCCGGGTCTTCCTTTCACTACCATATAAAAGGCGTACTAAAAATCTTACTTGTGGCCCGGACCGTAGTTTCCCACCTACTCGGGGACGGGCCCGGCCACAACGGACTGGCAGGAATTTTCTGTGGACCGGCAGTTGAAGAACACTGCCCTAGTCTTTGTAATTTTTGATGGAGTGAAAAATCATTCCACTTGTACCCATTCTACTCCACTTAGGATTTTGTAGATTTCAATCATATCTCCCCTTAGCCATCTCTTTTCCAAGCTGAAGAGCCCTAACCTTTTTAGTCTTTCCTCATACAAAAGGAGTTCCGTCCCCTTTATCATCTTGGTCGCTCTTCTTTGGACCTTTTCTAGTGCCACTATATCTTTCTGGAGATACGGAGACCAGAATTGAACGCAATACTCCAGATGAGGTCGCACCATGGAGTGATATAGGGGCATTATAACATTCTTAGTCTTGTTAACCATCCCTTTTTAATAATTCCTAGCATCCTGTTTGCTTTTTTGGCCACGCCACACATTGGGCAGAAAGTTTCATCATATTGTTTACAATCACACCCAGATCATTTTCTTGGGCGCTAATTCCCAAGGTGGACCCTAGCATCTGGTAACTGTGATTCAGGTTATTCTTCCCAATGTGCATCACTTTGCATTTGTCCACATTAAATTTCATCTGCCATTTGGACGCCCAGTCTTCCAATTTCATAAGGTCCGCCTTGTCACCAACCGGCTCAGGACAATGGGCCCTGAGCGGCTGGGACACGGGAGTTGTGCTCTTGTGAGCCGCGGTGATCTGCACAAGGAAAATAATAGCGGAAGAAAAATACTGCCACACCAGATAAGGGTAGATACTTAAATTAAACTCAGGATTTATTCTTGCACTGGTATTAAACATAAAGCTTGTCAGGATATTTCTGCGATTAGTAAATAGTCCCAAAACAGTAAAAAGAAAAAAAAACACAAAACAGCAAACTGTCCCAAAATGGAAATGTTCAAAAGTTCAAGTTTTTCCAAAATTCAGGCTATTGGATTCAACCTCTACTCAGTTCTCAGCAATGAAAAACAAAATACAAACAGTCTTAAATTGACTACCACAGCACTAGTCAGAGCTACGGCTGTGACTATCCCAGCAGCTTGAATACTGGGCAGGCAGTGCGCTTCACGTGGTGATATACTGCCAAACAGGCCCACAATCCCACCACAAAATACGTGAGGCAAACCCCCACTACCTGGGCTGGTAACAGTCCTTTCTCATGTAAGAGAAACACAAAAAAAAAACACCTTCACATGAGTCTTTCAAATCTTCTGGAGCTCTTGGTTACTAAAGCTCCCACAGGGCAATGCATAAACATGGAAGTCCTTTATATAATAAGGTCACAGCTACTCACTTTTATTCCACGAGCGGCTTGCCTTTCATGAAGCAAACTTCCATTGGCAGAATCTCACTCACTGGAGCAGCAGATGAATCTGGGTCAAGTTCCATGGCTTGAGGTTCTTCATTCTCCTTCAAAGAAGATTCTTCTTCGGCTTCCGTCAGCTCCATAGATTCCAGTGGAGAACTGCCATCAGGATCTCCCAGCCCTGAGCTCTCCTGCCTGTCCTGTGCCTCTCCTCCTTTTAACTGACTTCCCAGGAGCTTTCCTCTCTGGGCAACTAGTTTGCAGCCCCGCCCCCAACCCTCAGGTGGGAAGAATTTCCTATCAGCAACTCTGGGCCTGAGAGGGGGATGGGCGCTCTGCACTCGTGCTCTCTGACTCCCTCTAGAGAGCAAGGGAGAAATAGCATCAGGAGAATCAAGAAAAGGTTTATCAGTAACACTGGGGAAAGGGTTGGCCTTTAAACAGGGCTCTGCACTAGGGACACACCTAGCAGGCATAGGCTGCGTACCACAGCCTGCAATTTTTAACAACCGCATGCGTTTTATCAACTTTGAACAGTTTAATGTCATCTGCAAATTTAATCACCTCACTTGTCGTTCCAATTTCCAGATCATTTATAAATATGTTAAATAGCACCTGTTCCAGTACGGACCACTGCGGCGCTCCACTGTTTACTCTTCTCCACTGAAAAAAAATTACCATATAACCTTAACCTCTGTTTTCTATCCGATAACCAATTCCTAATCCACAACTGAACTTTGCCACCTATCCCATGACACTTTAATTTTCTCAGGAGCCTCTCGTGAGGAGCTTTATCAAAAGCTTTCTGAAAATCTAGATACACTATATCAACCGGCTCACCTTTATCCACATGTTTATTCATACCTTCAAAGAAGTCAAGCAAATTGGTGATGCAAGATGTCCCTCGGCTGAACCCATACGGACTCTGTCTCATTAAATCATGTTTGTCTACGTGTTCCAGAATTTTATTTTTTATAATCGTTTCTACCATTTTGCCCGGTCTGAAGTGAGGCTTACCGGTCTGTAATTTCCCAGATCTCCCCTGGAGCCCTTTTTAAAGATTGGCGTAACATTGGCCACCCTCCAATCTTCAGGTACTATAGACGATTTTGGTGACAGGTTACAGATCTCTAACAGCAGATCAGCAATTTCATGTTTGAGTTCTTTTAGTACCCTGGGATGTATACCATCCAGTCCTGGCGATTTATCACTTTTTAACTTATCGATTTGGCTTAGTACATCTTCCAGATTCACCGAGATTTCTTTCAGTTCCTCTGCATCATCACCCTTGAAAGACTGAAGACGGGACAACATACCATTGTGTTTTGCCACTATCTGATGAAACATGTGGCAAAACACAACTGCGTATTTTGGCCTTCCAAATGTTACAAAATATAAGATGTGGTCCCCAATAGAAAAAGGTTGGACAAGCCTGTTCTACAGCATCTTCAGCCCCAGCGGACCCAGAGATTGAACTGGAGACCTGTCACTTGCAGTGTATAGTCATTGCTTTTTATTTGGCATTTAAACCTCACTGGAGCTATTTAAGTGGGGATAAGTGTAAATGTCCACCCACTCCCCCAAGATCATTTTATATAAAAGCTGATTCCTAAAGAAAGAGGTGAGGTCTTCTGGTTTGCCTGCTTAGGAACTGCAGAACTAGCTGTTACTTCTGGTGCATTTGAGTTCACTGATTCAGTAAATTGTAGAATGGGAGAATAGTGCAGTGTGCAAGGGCTGTTGTACAGCAGCATTCTGGAAAGCTTTTTAGGAAGTACAGCCCTGCCTCTTTACAAAAGGAAATTGCCAAACTTAGTGTAATCCCTGGTTACTTTTCAATGCAGCAGCATCTAGTCAACCATAATCGCAGTTTTCATGTTGCATAGCCTGGATGAATGGAGTATGTTCAGATCACAGAAAATTGTGTGAAATCAAAAGAGCTGGAGAGCAGATGTGCAGAGAGACATCATCCTGTATAAGTTGTGGAAAGTCTGTGAAGTGCATTAGAAAAATTTCCACTGAATCATGTCATCAGAAAGCTGAACCTTTGAGTAGTGCATTTCCTTAGCTGAACACTGCTAACTCCTAAGGAGGACTGTGCTGTTTACTAGTGGATTCCTGCTCCATGAGGATTACCTAATACAAGGCAGCGCGTGAGTATTATGCATGTGATGAGAGAATATTCAGATACTACACATGAAGATAAATGCCAGTGAGAAAGCAGCATAGTTATATAAACTTTTATTAAATAAGTTCATAGGCAATAACTTTTCAAAATGATTGGGGCATGCTAAACCCAATATACATTAATCCTTCCTAGATATAGTAAAGGAGTTTGATCAGTCTTGGAGGTGCTAATGCATCCATTGCAGCCACAGAGCTGGCACTACTTAATTTGTTTCATTATGCTTTAACCTGAGTCTATTTCTTTTGTGGTTGGCTGTGAGTTTATTAAGTATAATATATTATTGGGGGAAGAAGAGATTGTCACTTGTTGCACCTTTGATATCATTATATGCATCTGCTCCAGTATGGGAACATACAAATTTTTAATGGATAGATCAATAAAGGCATAATAACCACATTGGGGGATTTATATGAGGCTGGAGTATTGAAGTCCTATTCACAGCTGTGCTTGCAATATTCTCTTTCCACTACTGATTTTCATATTTATGTACAAGTTCGGCATTTATTGTTTTCATCCCCTATTAAAGATTGGTTACAATGGCCACAAATGCAGTGGGAAGAAATGCTGATAGAGAATACGAATCAGAAAAAAATTATTACCAGGTATTATGTAATGTTGCACGGGAACCCTAGGGGAGTACATAATTAAATGAAGTTAAATGGAAAAAGAATTTAGGGATTACTATCTCCTTAAAGGAATGGGAAATAATTCATAGGAAAACACAGCGAATATCAATTTCAGCTAATTTGGTCGAGCAAAGTCTTATCGATTGTACTTATATTCAACCAGATTAGCTTGTTATTGCCCTACTAGGACTGGAGTTTGTTGGAGAGGATGTGGTTTAATTTGTACCTATAGTCATATGTGGTGCAACTGTCCCTTAATACAAGATTTCTGGAATAAGTGTGCTCTTTTACTCTCTGATATGCTGAAGAATGTAATACCATGTGATGTTAAATTATTTTTGTTGCAATATAAACCTTTGGGAACGGATAAGAATGTATTTAAGGTAGTATGTGTATGTAACGGGACCTAGCAAGAGTATGGTCAGATACTATATTCCATCTATGCCTCAGATCATTCAGGGTATATAGTCAATTAACAGCTATTCATAGGAATCAAGTGATCAGCTTTCAGAAGAGGTGGGAATCTCTGGAGGTGTGGAGGGGCATAATCGAAAGGGACGTCTAAGTCCGTTTACGTCCATCTCGCAAGTCGTCCAAAGTAAAAAAACAGCTTAAGACACATTTTCGAAAGGTACGTCCAACTTTTTTTTCGTTTCGAAAATCGTCTAATTATACGTCCTGCCGATCTGATCGTCCAAGCCACTAAATCATCTATCTTTATACCACATTTTTATCTAACTGTCCGTCCAAGTCCAAAATGCCTAGAACAAGCCCTGTTGGACGAGGGAGGGGTCTGCAAAGTGATGGACTACACACCTAGACATGCCACATAAATAGGGCACTGCTGTGAACTTCACAAAAAGGGTGCCATGTCTTCTCCTCCCTACAGCTCCCTTATAGATTATGGTGAGCCCCCCAAACCACCTCCAGAATCCCCTAGACCCACTTATCTACCCCCCCAATAGCCCTTATGGCTGCAGGAGTCACTTATATGCCAGTACAAAAGGGTTTGGGGGGTGTATAGGAGAGTGTACATGTTTAAGTATCAATGCAGTGATTACAGGGGCTTATGGGCATGGGTCCTCCTCTCCATGGGTCCCTAACCCACCCCCAAGACGACTTAAGCTGCCTCTGTGTTGGATAACTAGGCTTTCCTATGCCAGGCGGCCAGGTGATGATGGTTTGGAGGCTGAATTTTAAAGGTATGAATAAAATTGTTATGGGGGTTAGTGATCACTGGTGTAGTGTATGGGGGTCTGTTTTATGTGTTTGCAGTGCTTATCTGGTGACTTTAGTTGGATGGTCTAAGTCACAATGTCCAAGTTCCGTCTAGGCTCTGTTGTAAAACTTTCGGTTATACATGCTGTACGACTAAGTCTAAGCTGGCCCACGTCCTGCCCAACTCCCGCCCGTCATTCAGCGGCACTATGAAGGCCTAGGTCGTTTAGAAATACGTCCAAAACCCGTTTTTATTATCGCCACTTGGACGTTTTTGAGAAATGTTCGTCCAAGTGCCGACTTAGGCCGGTTTTTGGACATTTTTTTCTTTCGATTGTGAGCCCCATGGTATGTTAAATATAACTCTGGGTGAATATTGAAATTTGAATAGAAATTAATAACAGCAATAGTGTTCTATTTGTCTTAGGTTACTTTTGTTGAAAGAGGATTATGTTAATTATTTGCCTGAAAAAAATGTGGATGCATTATAATTTGGATATCCTTAGAATGGATGTGCTATTGTATTTGTGTAATGTTTGTTTTTATAAAACATTTTCTCAATAAAAATTTAATATATATATATTTTAAAATATAATATATTAAAAAAGAGTTTGGACCTCATTTCAGACCATGGCATGAGATGGAAGGTAACTGAGAGAGAACACTGAAGAATTCTGAAACAAATCTTTGTAACTGGAGCAACAGAACTCACAGTAAGCCCTATACTACTATACTAGAGAAGACAAAATTTTTGTTCAAAGAAGCCCTAAGGAACTATTTATAGTTGTACAGCTGGTACTGCATAGGTCTGTCTGATAAAGATACAGGGACAACTTGTCTCATAAACCGCAGATGTTCACATTTTAGCTCCTCTACATAGGTAGTCTGATATTGGGGACACTCAAAATTGGACTTAAATTTGAAGATAAATGCTCCCTACAGTAATGATTTTGAAAGATAATGCTAGAAACCCCAAAGTGGCAAAAAACAAATTCTGATAGGGAAATCCAAAGTGAGAAATGTAGAATTGAGATAGAGTTTCTGGGAAATGAAGGTTCAGTTCCTTCTGGGTACCATACTTTACAGTGAGGAGCAAATGATTCATAGATTATCTGAAGAAATACGGAGGAAGTGTACGCTGGATTTGATTTTATACCTGGAAATAAATGATATAATTGTTCTAGTTTTTATGGTATAGATCTAAAATGTGTTTAATGTTATTCTCACTTCCTAGAATTTTAGTTTTGCAGTCATTTCCTGAAATGATATGTGATCAATGTATAGTAGTTGAAAGACCCCTAGTGGTGATGTGATGCAATTACATTACAATTTAACTATTACAATTAACTGTATGAGATGTTATAATCAGTGAGATGTTTCAATAGGTTTCCCCTTCAATTCACACCAACACAAAGGTTAAACTTTTAAATATTTGTATTTGTTGCAACTAAAAAATCCCAATAACAATTGAGGGTGAAAGAAAACTAAATAAGTATGTTCAACAATTGTTATTGGTTGTTGTTTAAACAAGGTAAATTAAATTTAAATATAAATGAATAGCAAAATTAATTTACCATTCACGTTTGATCAAATTTACATTGATTGCACCATTATAGTTAGTGACAATATTCAAACCTCAAACAAACATGTCATGCCTTTCAGCTTAATACCAACGTTGTTCCAGGATATGCAAAACCACACGCAAGTATTTGACTTGGTGACTCTCTTAAAACCACAGCGTGTTTCTCAGTCCCAAAGTTCAATATAATGCAAAAAGTGTATATTTGTGTGCACACAAAAATAAAGCATTAAGAAAAACTTGTTTTTACTGATATCACATTTTTCTTGTGCTGGGTACCGCTGAGTTGTTATCCTGTTACCTGTCTGGAATCAGCAGCTCCTTTGATGATTCAGAAATTTACTACTATCCTATCTGCAAACAAATGAAAGGAAGCAAAACCCTAACCTCCTAGGTTAAAGTCAGTGTCTTCTTAGGCTAAGGCCATGTATTTCTAACTACATGTGTAAAAGAACAGATATTTATTTTATCCGTAAGCTGACCCTCGCAGAAGACCCCCATAAATGCTTCTGATGTGAAATCAGCTCACAGTTTCAACACACAAATTCCATAATATCTGAGCCACCTCAGCTTTATCTAACTATCCAAGTATCTTTGATTCAGAAATTATGAAACGCCTCACTAATTACCTCACAGTCTCGCAGCTTCCTCACAAAGAGCCTGATAGTGCTATATGGTTTATACGTAGTTTATTATTTATATTCCGCTTTTAAACAAGGTGGATTACAACTAAAATCAGGAATACTGACCGGAAATTGCTCTGCACCACAGAACTTCCTAGAACCCCAAGACAATACATCACTCCCAAGACTCCAGACCCTCAGTTCTCAAAAGATCATTCAGCCCCCAACAAATAGTTTCAGATTCTTCAAACTTCACCCAAAGGTGTATTCTTGCCAAGGACTCGGCATATTAGCAATCAGAAAAGACTGCAGGAATGCACTCCAGAAAAAAAAAGCTGAACGCTAAGGGGGGGGGGCATAATCAAAACTTTAAAACTCCAAACACATGCCTAAGTTGGCACTTGAACGTCTTAATAGCAGGGATGTCCAAGTGCCAATAATCAAAACCAACCTTCTGGCCAAAATTCAGAAAATAGCAATATTCCATGCTACCAATCCAGAGCAAGCAATGATTTCTCTTATATCTGTCTCAATAACAGACTATGGACTTTTCCTCTTAGACCCCTCCACCCCATCCAATTATCGCCCAATAGCAAACATTCCGCTCCTAACCAAATTGCTTGAGTCCATCGTCTCCTCCCAACTCTCAGCCTACCTGGAAAGATTCTCTGTCCTCCTACCCTATCAATACGGCTTCAGACCCAACTTCAGTATCGAAACCCTCCTGGCCTCCCTAGTCTCGAAGATCCAACAATTTCATTCTCACAAAAAATTTGCCGTTCTCCTTCAATTCGACCTCTCTGCTGCCTTTGACGTTGTCCACCACGACATTCTAATCTTCCTACTCTCCGAGATAGGCATTAGCTCTACAGTCCTTGACTGGTTCTCGAACTTCTTACGTTCTCGCTCTTACACCGTCACCAAACATGGTTCCTCTTCCCCCCCCATGGAAACCGACATGTGGAGTCCCACAAGGCTCCCCCCTATCTCCCATCCTCTTCAACGTTTATATGTCCTCCCTGAATCTCCTCCACCTATCCCCCCTAGAAACACTCTACACTTACGCCGACGATATCCTGGTCCTCCTCGAGACCGACGCGAACCTCACCAACCTCGCAGCTAACATCTCTTCTTGCATAACCAACCTTCAATCCTGGGCTCACACTGTACAAATGAAATTGAACGAGTCCAAAACCAAACTACTATGGCTCGGCCCTAAACTTGATCAATTACCCACTTCCATCCCACTGCCCACAGGCTCCTCTCTTCAGTTGGAGTTCTCTAGCAAAGTTCTGGGCATCACCATAGATTCATCATTATCCTTCAACGACCACCTCAACTCCCTGATAAAAAAATGCTTTTGCAGCCTTCACATGCTGAGGAAAGTGAGGTCCTGCTTCCACCAAAAACACTTCGCCGTCCTCGTTCAATCCATCATCCTCTCCAGATTGGATTATTGCAATTCCATTTACCTAAGCTTAACAAAGAAAAGCCTTCACAGACTCCAATTAATCCAGAACACCGCGGCCAAACTTATCTTCTCAAAAAGTAAATTTGACCATGTCTCACCGCTCCTATCCAAGCTCCACTGGCTTCCCGTTATTTCCAGGGTCCACTTTAAGTGTGTCTGCCTAACCTTCAAGATCCTCCACGGTATCCTTCCTCTTCTTATCCCTCTATCCTGGAATTCCTCAAATCCAATCTCCACTAGATCCACGCAAAAATTAAAATTATCCTACCCCTCCTTAAAAGGCATCTCCCTTGTTGGTAAACTTGGGTCTTCCCTCCCTTTCAGAATCGCTCAGCTCTGGAATAGTCTCCCTTCCCCTCTCCGCAATTTGAGCCCCTTTCTACCATTCCGTAAGCATCTGAAGACCTGGCTCTTCTCCAAAACGTAACCCCGTCCCCTTCGTGGCACTCTCGCACCTAACCTCTCTTCTCTCTTACTTATATAATTCCATTGGAGTTCCGTTCCTTCCCTAATCTTGTAAACCGTGTCGAGCTCCATCTGCGGAGATGATGCGGTATACAAACCCAAGATTTAGTTTAGTTAGTTTAGTAAAATTGTCCAAACCTTTCTTAAATCCATCTACGTTAACTGCTCTTACCACAACCTCTGGCAATGTGTTCCAGAGCTTAACTATTCTCGGAGTGAAAAAAATATTTCCTTCTATTAATTTTAAAAGTGTTTCCCTGAAACTTCATTGGTGTGCCCTAGTCTTTGTAATTTTTGACAAAGTAAAAAAAATCAATCTACTCAGGATTTAGATTTCAATGATATCTTCCCTCAGCCATCTGTTTTCCAAGCTGAAGAGCGCTAACCTTTTTAGCCTTTCTTTATACGAGAGAAGTTCCATTCCCTTTACCATCTTGGTCGCTCTTTTTTGAACCTTTTCTAGCGCCACTATATCTTTCTTGAGATAAGGTAACCAGAATTGAATCTAATACTCCAGGTGAGGTCGCTTCGTGGAACGATACAGAGGCTTTATGATATTCTTAGTTTGGTTAACCATCCCTTAAGAACATTTGAATAGCTTTACTGGGTCAGACCAATAGTTGCTGAGGCCAATCCAAGTCACAAGTACCTGGCAAAAACCCAAATAGTAGCAGCATTCCATGCTACCATCCCATGTCTGTCTCAACAGCAGACTATGGACTTTTCCTCCAGGAACTGGAAGCACTTCGAGCAGTGGAGGAGGAGGACAGAGAGGCAGAGAGTGTCAAGACAGAGGAAACCTTTGAGGAAGAAGTCCGGGAATTAGAGAAGTTAATTGAGGAAGCATACAGGGAAGCTGTGGAAAATCACCAGCAACAGTGGAACTGCCAAAATATACCTACAGTGAGTGAGGACCACCTGGAGGACAACCACAGGGAAGAAATGGGTGACACAGCAGCGAGATCTAGAGAAAGCGGAAGGAATCCACAAGAAGACGAGTCCGGTGCAAGCCAACGCCAGGATGAGGGAAGATGGAAGTGCACAGCAGGAGAGATGGTCATACACCAGGGACATGGACCTGTGGCTAAAGAGGCAAGAGTAGATAGAGAGGATAGCAATCGTTGTGGAGGACTCCATCATCAGACAAGTTGACAGCCATATAGCTGGTGACATGCCTACCAGGAGCCAAGGTATAAGACATAGTGAGCCGCATCAATAGGATCATCGACAGTGTTGAAGAGGAAGATACGGCGATGGTGATCCATGTGGGGACAAAAAATGTGAGCAACAGGAACTACAGCAGGGAAGTACTGAAGGACCAGTTCTGGATGCTAGGAAGGAAGCTGAAGACCAGAACGCAGAGGGTACGTTCTCGAAGATCCTGCTGGTATCCAGGGCCGATGAGAAGAGGCAGACGGAGCTGCAAGCAGTCAACGCGTGGATGAGGCGCTGGTGAGGAAGAAGGATTCCAATTCGTGTGCAACTGGACGACATTCTGGGGGAAGAGCAAGCTATTCAGTAAGGATGGACTCCACCTCTGCGGAGATGGAACAAGGCTACTTGCAAGCAACATCAAGAGAGAAATTAAGAAGTTTTTAAACTAGGAAGAAGGGAAAAGCCGACAGTCGACCAAGAGTTGATGGTTCGGGAACCGGTATACTCAGAGGATACTGTGCAGCAAGATAGTGGGGAAGACTCACCGGATCATAGGCAAGACAGAAATCCTGACAGATCGAAAGGGACACAAGAGGGAAGGAATTGCAAAAAAGTTACAGGCCGCAAACTCAAGTGTATGTACATGAACACAAGAAGCCTAAGAAATAAGATGGGGGAATTGGAAGCTATGGCACAAAAAGATAACCTTGACATCATCGGCATCACGGAAACGTGGTGGAATGAGGAAAACACCTGGGACACTGTGCTACCGGGATACAAGCTATTCTGCAGAGACAGAGTAGGTCAAAAAGGTAGGGGTATTGCCCTATGCTTCAAAGAGGAAATTGAGACTACCAGAGAGAACACGCCGGAAACAAAAAATAAGGTAGAGTCTCAATGGGCTAAAATTCTGGGAACATAAGGAACGGAAACGAAGACTGGCATCTACTACCGACCCCCCAGGGCAATCCGAAGAAATTGATGGAGAGTTGATGGACGAGATTAAACGCAACTGCAAGGGAGGCAACGCAGCTATCATGGGTGACTTCAATTATCCGGGGATAGACTGGAACCTAGGCACCTCCGGCTGCGGTAGGGAGACCAAGTTTCTGGATGCTGTAGGCGATTGCTTCCTGGAACAACTTGTCAAGAAAAATACAAGAGGAAATACAATTCTCGACTTAATTCTAAATGGACTACGAGGACCGGCACAAAGTGTAGAAGTAGAAGGGACGCTGGGAAGTAGTGATTACAATATGATTCACTTCAACCTGGACACAGGGGCGAAACATCAATCCAGAATGTTGGCCACGGCACTGAACTTCTGAAAAAGGAATTACGAAGGAATGAGAGTCATGGTGGGGAAAAAGATAAGCACTGTAAAAATGCTAGAGCAAGCATGGTCCCTTTTTAAGGACACGGTCACTGAGACGCAAAATCTATATATACCACGTATCAACAAGGGATCTAAGAGGAAAAAGAACAATGAACCGGTGTGGCTCACTGTAATGGTGAAGGAAGCAATCAGAGACAAGAAGACTTTGTTTAAGGAATGGAAAAGGTCATAAACGGATGAAAACTGGAAAAAGCACAAACAACATCAAAGCAGGTGCCATAAAGTGGTAAAAGGGGCCAAAAGAGACTATGAGAAAAAAATAGCCAAGGAGGCGAAAAACTTCAAGCTATTCTTTCAATATATTAAAGGGAAACGGCCCGCGAAGGAAGCGGTGGGGCCGTTGGATGACCATGTAATAAAGGGAGTGCTAAAGGAGCACAAAGCCATCGGCAACAAACTGAACACTTTTTTTGTGTCTGTATCTATTGAACAGGATATACACAACATACCGGAAGCCGACAGGCTTTATGCAGGAAACGAAGATGGGAAACTGATGGGGTTGATGGTCAGTCTAGAAGAGATATGCAGGCAGATTGATAGGCTTAAAAACGATAAATCCCCGAGACTGGATGGTATCCATCCAAGGGTAATCAAGGAACTGAAAGGGGCTATAGCTGAACTGCTTCAACTGATAGCTAATCTCTCGATCAAATCGGGAAGGATTCCAGAAGACTGGAAAGTGGCGAATGTTACGCCGATCTTCTAGAAAGGTTCAAGAAAAGATCCAGGAAACTACAGACCAGTGAGTCTGACCTCGGTACTGGGAAAGATAGTAGAGGCACTGATAAAGGACCGCATCATTGATCGCCTTGACGGACATGATCTGATTAGGACCAGCCAGCACAGCTTCAGCAAGGGAAGATCTTGCTTGATGAACTTGCTGCGCTTCTTCGAAGGAGTAAACAAGCAGATAGATAAGGGCAAGCCAGTAGACATTGTACATCTGAATTTTCAGAAGGCATACGACAAGGTACTGCATGAACGACTACTTCGAAAAATTGCGAGCCTTGGAATTGAGGGTGAAATACTTACGTGGATAAAAACTGGTTGGTGGATAGGAAACAGAGAGTGGGGGTAAATGGATAATATTCGGACTGGAAAAGCGTCACGAGTGGAGTGCCGTAGGGTTCGGTGCTTAGGCCCGTGCTCGTCAACATATTTATAAACGACCTGGAAATTGGTACGACGAGTGAGGTGATTAAATTTGCGGACTATACGAAGCTATTCAGAGTAGTGAAGATGCGGGAGGATTGCGAAGACCTGCAATGTGACATAAACACGCTTGAGAAATTGGCCGCGACATGGCAAATGAAGTTTAATGTGGATAAGTGTAAGGTGATGCATGTGGGTAACAAAAATCTTATACACAAATACAGAATGTCTGGTGCGGTACTCGGAGAGACCCTCCCAGAAAAGAGACTTGGAAGTACTGATTGACAAGTCAATGAAGCCATCCGTGCAATGCATGGTGGCTGCGAAAAGGTCGAACAGAATGCTAGGAATGATTAAGAAGGGGATCACGAACAGATTGGAGAAGGGTACTATGCCACTGTACTGGGTCATGGTACGTCCCACCTGGAATACTGCATCTAGCACTGGTCGCCGTATATGAAGATGGACACGGTACTACTCGAAAGGGTCCAGAAAAGAGCGACGAAAATGGTTAAGGGGTTGGAGGAGTTGCTGTACAGTGAGAGGTTAGAGAAACTAGGCCTCTTCTCCCTTGAAAAGAGGAGACTGAAAGGGGACATGATCGAAACATTCAAGATAATGAAGGGAATAGACTTAGTAGATAGAGACAGGTTGTTCACCCTCTCCAAGGTAGAGAGAACGAGAGGGCACTCTCTAAAGTTAAAAGATGATAGATACCGTACAAATGTAAGGAAGTTTTTCTTCACCTAGAGAGTGGTGGAAAACTGGAACGCTCTTCCAGAGGCTGTTATAGGGGAAAACACCCTCCAGGGATTCAAGACAAAGTTAGACAAGTTTCTACTGAACCGGAATTTAAGCAGGTAAGGCTAGTCTCAGTTAGGGCAATGGTTTTTGACCTAAGGGCCACTGCGGGAACAGACTGCTGGGCACAATGGACCATTGGTCTGACACAGCAGTGGCAATTATTATGTTCTTATGTTCTTAACTTGTCCAAACCTTTTTTTAAAACAGCTACATTAACTGCTCTTACCACATCCTCTGGCAATGCATTCCAGAGTTTCACTATTCTTTGAGTGAAAAAATATTTCCTCTTATTGGTTTTAAAAGTATTACTCTGCAACTTCATCAAGTGTTCACTAGTCTTTGTAAATCTTGATACAGTAAAAAAAAAAAAAAAAAATCGATCCACTTGTACCCGTTCTATACCACTCAGGATTTTGTCATATCTCCCCTCAGCCGTCTCTTTTCCAAGCTGATGAGCCCTAACCTCTTTAGTCTTTCCTCATATGAGAGGAGTTCCATCCCCTTTATCATCTTGGTTCTAGCATCTTGTTTGCTTTTTTGGCCTCCGAACATTGGGCGGAAGGTTTCATCGTATTGTCTACGACACCCAGATTGTTTTGTTGGTTGCTGAACCCCAAGGTGGACCCTAGCATCTGGTAACTATGATTTAGGTTATTCTTCCCAGGTATATTAGATAGATTGTGAGCCCACCGGGCCACATAGGGAAAATGCTTGAAGTACCTGTATGTAAAGACTGGCATCTGTCATCACCACTTCTTTTGAGTGTGGTTGTAAAACTACAAAAAGAGACACTATACAAGTCCAAATCCCCTATTACCTTAAATTAAACTCAAAAGCATTTGCCTTAAACACCAATAATATTAGGCAATCTGAGTTAAATCAGTAGTCTTACATAGTAAAGGAATTAAAATTCTCTATTACCAGTACTTAACATTTCTTTTTAGCAACAGGAGTCACAAAAATCCAGTTTAAATTCTGAAATACATTTTAAAAGTTTGTATCTATTTTCCTTTGAAATATAACTCCAGACTTAATTTAGAAATCTGAATAAATCATGAGAAGCATCAGGTATCAGATAGGTTCTTGACCCACAACTCACACAACCTCAGCTGTATCCTGCTTTACAGTTTTCTCAGTACACATCTCAGCTCAACTGCCCATAAGCAGGTTTAATTTGCAGCATTTCTCATGAATGAAAACATTTACAGGAAATACTATTTCCAGTGCAATAGGTGAGACATTCTAGATGGGTAGTGTCCCAGTGGCCGCTTGCCATTTGCAGAAGGAATCCACTCCAGATTTTTTCTCTGTGCCTCTGCTGTACTTTACTGTGCTGTCTAGCTCCGCCTACAGTTTTTCCCTTCTGCATACCTGCCAGCAAGAGTGTGTTTGTTCTACTCTCCATTATATTATTTTATTCTGTGTTTTTCGTCCCTTTGCCGGGGATTTCTTATGCTTGGAGCGATTCTTCAGCTCTGCCTGCATTGAAATCACACAGACTTTGGTCTGCAGCTGACAGGCCAATCCCTGGTGGTACCTGTCAGCCATCCCGCATTTGCTTGACAGGAGCTCAGGGCCGTACCCATCTTTCTCCTTCTGCCGAACAAAGGTTTGAGCGCAGGCTGTTGGGCATCTGTAGGAGACTTGGCGGTGTCTCTCAGGGTGTGAGCTGTGTCTTCTCACCTCTGCCTGTCTCTGAGTGTGTCCGTCGGTCTACAGAGGTGGAGGTGCTTGAAGATAACCCTACTTGAGGTAACCCTAGTAACTTACAGTCTCATCTCTACTTTGTGGGATGATTTTGGCTGCTTGTTTCTTGTAGATTGTGAGCCTGCTGGGGACAGAGATAGTACCTGCATATAATGTGTACAGCTTTGTGTACACCTAGTAGCACCATAAAAATGATTAACATTATTAGTAGTAGTTTTGTTTATTTATTTATTTATTTATTTAATTGATTTTATAGCCCATCCTCTCAGAAGAACCAGGAATGGGTTATAAATTTACATACATAGTAAGGCTAATTCCGATGCAGGAGTAAGGATTATAACAGCAGTATGACAGTTCTGACAAATTACAATTACTACATAGATGATGGGACTAGGCCAGTCCCTTCATTATAACAGGATTACCACAGTAGTATGACATATCTGACAGATTCTGACAAATTACAATTATTATATCAAAAAAGATATTGTAGTATATATATAGATAATCAAAGCACCACCAAATGCTTGCCAATAAATAAGTAGAAAAATATGTAGAAAAAATATTTTTCTTCTAAATCCTCAGGGTCTTCAGTATGTCAGCAGAGTCAATGGACCCTAGCTGGCTGAATTCTTCATTAGTCCCATTGGTTAGTTTTACTTGTTTACTTTTTATCTTATTTTTTCAACTGTATTATAATTCATTATATCTATCTTCTACTTCATTCTTCTTCCAATTCTTATAATCTCATTCACAATTCATAATTTAATGGAAATAAATACTTAGCTTGCTTAGCAGCAACACCTCTCCGATGGAGTATCCGTTTCAACCCTTTCTTCAGGGAGCAGGTGAGCTTTTAAAGCAAGATGCTTCAAAGCCAAGAAGAAACAAATCAACATCATGCTGGCAAGCTGGTTAAAATGCTATTAAAATGCTGTTAACTTTTCTTCCGGGTAACTATATCAGCTCCGCTCTCTTTCCCTCAAATATTTAGCATTTTAAATGGTGTCATACAATTGAAAGGATTACAATGGCTTAAAATCTAAAATCTAAGAGAGTGCTGCCTAAAACGTCTCATTAAAGTTTGCTTTAAACATGGCTGCGGCATCTCTCCCTATAAAAAATGGAGAGCTGCCCGCCCACTACGTGAGATTGAAAAACTCCTACGGAGTGAGTAGTGGCTCGTGGCCAGCAGGGGGTGCTGGTTATGGGACGGAAATGGGAATGGATGTCAGGACATGATAAGTGCAGTATTTTATGTGGAGTTTTTCTACAAAAGCGCCAGTTTTTCGTATGATTCTGGGTAATTCTAGTTAGACAAACATCTGTGTCAGTTAAGGACCACGCCCAAATAGAAGCGTACGGAAAAACAGGTGAATAAAAATTTAAATATAATGTAGCTAATGCCAGAGAAAAATACACTAAGGATTAATATAAGGGAAAGCATAATAATATCTGTGTATGTACTTTGCTGTTGAGCCAAATCATGATTACATGATTACATGGAATCCATTTTGGGTTCTCAGTTTGTACTATATCTGTCCTGTTTTCGGACACCATCTTGGGCCAGTGAATAGTATTCTGTCTTCTTTGTCCTCTCTGAGTTTTCCCGCTCCCAGCCTCGTGGTGTTAATTAACACCAGCTGTGCTTGCTTTAGACTAGTAAAGAAGGATAACGTGTTCTAAACTAAGATATAAAATACATGAAGTATGAATGGCCAAGACATGAATGAAATTATGAATGTTTGGGGCCCCTGAATGTGATATGTGGTGATATAAATGGTTTATAAAAAGAACACTAAGGAAAAATCCTGAGCACAACATCTGGAAATAATTAGAGTCAGTCTCCAGCATAGGAAGGGGGGGGCATTGGAAGCCCATGCTTATCACTGTGTGTAACATGAAGCTGTCAGCTTTCCTCTTCCAGACTAAAGTTATTGTCAATTTAGGGAGAGGTTGAGAATTTTTCAGCACCATGTTAATAATTGTAGATTCTTTTGAATATGTTATGTTATAATGTTAATTCAGAAATCAAATGTGCTGTTCTAAACTTTTAAACATGGAAACATGGAGGGATTTATTTTTCCTTGTCTAAACTTTTAAGACCACCCATAGAATTGTTATTGGTTGTTATGATGATGATGTCACCGAAAAGCCAACAGTATATAATAGAAACTCTGGAGCTAGTAAAACGAGACCGTTGTGAGAAGGCCAGCCTTTGGCCACAATGACGATCTCCCATTAGCGCAACGTTAAGCAATGATGCTGGATTCTTTTGATCTAATAATGGCAAAATAGAAACAATAATTCAATAAATCTTGGTTATAATTTTAAAAACCTTGCGCTGGTGTCATTTTGCATGTATTATTATTTTCAAACCTGAAGCTTTCACAAAGGCGTTGATGTCCCTGGCTCAGGAGTGACGTTTCATTAACAGGCCACTGTAAGCCAATCAGCTTCCTCATTTAGACCTGCTAGAGCTACACTGTTGACTTCATATAGCCATTTGAGTTCTCTACATGCAAGTATTCTGTCTATATCACCACCCTCCCACACTACATTTGTTACATCGATGACCCTCTAGTGAGTATCTTGTAAAGTATAGTGACTAAGTTGCCAGTGTCTAACTAAAGGGGCATTTTCTTTGAGAGTATGAACTCTAGATTTATGCTCTGTAAGCCTGATCTTTTTTTTTTTAATTCTTTATTCATTTTCAAACATACAATAAGTGTATCAATATGCTAAAAGAAATTAATCACAAATATATCACTTATTAATCAACAATAGTACAAATAATATGTTATTATCATCTACCCTTCCCACCCCTTTCTATTATATATTCAAATAAATTGTGCAATATATAAAATAAAATCATAAAATTATCCCCCCACCCCTTCATAATTGAACCTGTAAAATTAAGGGAAAAAATGTCATCTATTCAGAACAATATTTTGTTAATGGCTCCCATACATCTTGAAATTTCCTAAAACACCCTCGCTGTATTACAATGGATCTTTCCATTTTATATATGTGACATAGGGAATTCCACCAAAAATTATAATTTAGTCTATTCCAATTTTTCCAATTATAAGTAATTTGTTGAATGGCAACACCAGTCATTATAAGCAACAATTTGTTATTATTTGAAGAAATCTGACTTTTTGCTCTCATTGCCATACCAAACAGCAAAGTATCATATGATAATGCCACAGGGTTATCTAATAAACAATTAATTTGGTCCCAAATTGATTTCCAAAAGGTCATAATAAATGGACAGTAGAATAACAAATGATCTAAAGTCCCTGCTTCAAGATGACAGTGCCAACATTTAGAGCTGTCCAATTTTTGTAACTGAACAGGGGTCCATAATGCTCTATGCAACAGAAAAAACCATGTTTGTCTCATAGATTTTGACATTGTACATCTCATCCTCCAAGTCCAAATTTGTGTCCATTGAGACGCAGAAATTTGATACTTAATCTCAATACTCCAAATGTCTTTCAGACCAGTGTATGGTTTCTTTTTAAGAAGTCCAGATAAGGCTAGTTTGCAAAAAACTTTGAGTAAGATGGTGGACACAATGGCTCTGGGGGATCCTTGATAAAGCAAATTGTTGTGAAACATGTTGGATCATGTAACCCAGTAGCATGATAAGCTAAGTATACTACTTATTTGAACATTTTTAAATAGAATAATCTCAAGGAAACTTCTAAAAAGATAAAAAAGTTAAAAAAAAAAGGTTTACTTAAATAATTGCAAAAAAAGCATGTGAGCCAATGAGGAATGAAAACACTGGTATTCCCACAGATATTGAACACTACTAAGGGTGGAGGAGGTGTACCTGAGGCCACATTTTGTTATATTTAAAATATATGAGAGTATGTTTAACAATTTGTAATTCTATGGAGGGGAACGCTGGATAATTTGGAGGTTGGGTAAAGTATTGGAGAGTTGTGTTATATGATTCCCAACCATAAATGAAACAGATTTAAATAGTGCCATCTTTAGTGTGACTGACATTATTGTAGACATTTTCAACTTTAGATATCTTAGGGGCCATATAATCGAAACTCTTGGATGTTCAGTAGAACAAATTTTAGACAGTGATGTTTCAGAAGTTCAGTTACTTCATTTTTGAAATGTCCTTCTGTTCCTGGACTTATTTTTGATTATACAGTAGACCCAATTTTGGGACATCCCGATTCAGACTCAGACGTCCTATTGAAAATGCCCCTCCATATCTTTGTTTAATGCAAATTAGCAAGGAAAAAGGAAAGATGAAACCAAATGGAAAGAGCAAAAAGAATATTGTTCAGAAAATCTGGCAGATGAGGATAAGCACCTACATGAGGAAAAACAGAGAATGGCACAAGTCCAGCGTTCAATAATTTATCAACATCAGTAGGAAAGAAAAGAGTTAAAAAAAAATAAAAAAATTGTTTTTTGTTTTATTTTTCAATATAGTCCTCTGATAGTTCCATACACTTCATTCACTTGTCCTGCAATGACTTTAACCCCTTTGAAAATAATTCTTCTGTTTGACCTTCAAACCAGGATGTCACAGCTTCCTTGACATCATAATCACTTGAAAACTGCTGTCCATGGAGAGATTTCTTCAAAACTCGGAACAGGAAATAATACAAGGAAGCCAGAACAGAGAAGAGCAACTAAGATGGTTAAGGGGTTGGAGGAGTTGCTGTACAGCGAAAGATTAGAGAAACTGGGCTTCTTCTCCCTCGACCAGAGGAGACTGAGAGGGGACATGATCGAAACATTCAAGGTACTGAAGGAGATAGACTTAGTAGATAAGGACAGGTTGTTCACCCTCTCCAAGGTAGGGAGAACGAGAGGGCACTCTCTAAAACTGAAAGGGGATAGATTCCGTACGAATGTTAGGACGTTCTTCTTCACCCAGAGAGTGGTTGAAAATTGGAACACTCTTCCGGCGGTTGTTATAGGGGAAAACACCCTCCAGGGATTCAAGACAAAGTTAGACAAGTTCCTGCTGAACAAGAATGTGCGCAGGTAGGGCTGGTCTCAGTTAGGGCGCTGGTCTTAGATCGGAGGGCTGCCGCGTGTGTGGACTGCTGGGCATGATGGACCACTGGTCTGACCCAGTAGCGGCAGTTCTTATGTAGGATTGTAGGGTGGATGGCTCTGAAATCCACATTCTTGGATGGTAGCCTGTGATTGTCGTGAGATGTGCATTGGTGCATTGCCATGAAGCAGCAGCACACCTGCTATGAGTTTTCCTTGTTTTTTCTCCTTGATTGACTCCTGCAAAGTGATCATTGTGTTGGCGGCAACTCTCCCCGATTATGATTGTCTTGTGTGGCATGAGTTCCAGAAGCAAAAGTCTGTCTTGAACTTTTTTGGGGTAGAGGATGACTTGTGCTTCCACTGCATTGACTCCATTTTGGACTCAGAATCTCTGTTCATCTTCAGTCACCAAATGATGAAAAAAATTCACTTGGTCTTTACAGAGCATCTCCAAGTTCTCCTGACAGCACTGGAGCCTTGTGGCCTTCAGTTATGGCATCAGCATTCTTGGAACCCATCTTGTACTAACCTTGGACATGCCCAACTTTTCATGAATTATTTTCCAAACTGTACCTGCCGAGATGCCCATTTCTTCAGCTATTTAGAAACACTTAGGGCTTCTTTTACTAAGCTGTGCTAGCATTTTTAGCACGCACTAACCCCGCGCTATACAAAAAATACTAATGCCAGCTCTATGGAGGCGTTAGTGTGTAGCAGGCACTAAGCATGCACTAAAACCACTAGCGCAGCGTAGTAAAAGGAGCCCTTAATTCTTCTGTCTGACAAAATTAAATCCTCGACTTTCTTGCACATTTTTGTGGAAGTTGCTTCCACAGGCCATCCAGTGTGAGGGTCATTTTCAATGAACTCTCTACCCTACTTAACGACTTGCAACAAAATTTTACTTTGTAGGATGATGATGCAGACTCACCATAAACTGCAGTCATGTGTTCATGGATCTCCTTTGGCTTTTTCCCTTCTTTTGTGAGAATTTTTTTATCACTGAACGGTGCTCCAAATCTTGTTTCGCACGAGGACTCTCCTGCCATCCTGTTTCTTGGAATGTTAGACTCGCACTGAGCTGCAACTGTGTATGAAATTATTGTATGTACATCCTCGTATGTACATCCTTTCCTCTCTTAGGGCCCCTTTTACAAAGCCATGGTAGTGATGCAGCTGTGGTAAATGCACCAAAGTCCATTCATTTCCTGTGGACTTTGGTGCATTTACTGCGGCAGCATCACTACCATGGCTTTGTAAAAGACCCCCTTAGGTGTCCTTTTCCTAAGACATTCTAGCAATTAGTGTGCACTAAATCCCATGCAGCCCATAGGAATATATCCCCCCCCCCCCTTTTTACAAAACTGCAATAGCGTTTTTTAGCACAGGTTGGCGCGTTGAATGCTCTGCGCTGCTCCCAACGCTCATAGGAACTCTATGAGTGTTGGAAACATTACAGAGCATTCAGCACGTCGGCCTGCACTAAAAACTGCTATCACAGTTTTGTAACAGGGGGGCATAGTAGTAATTGTTAGCGCACACTTTATCCCATAATGTATCTTAGTTAAAAAGACCCCTTATCTTGCATTTAGTAAATTCATCCAAGCAGCAGCATAAATCGAAAAGTACATTTCAGAAATGATTTTTTTGCAAATAAAAATGGCACACAGAAAGGAAAAAACCCAGTACTTTCCACAAGACACAGAGGACCAAGGAATTCTATGAGCATCAGCTTTTACTGCACAGCCGGTGATAAAAAGCCCTAATGCAGCTTGATAAAAGGGGGCCTAAAAGAAGGGGAAAAAACCCCACTGATAACATTTTATGTTTCAACAATTGTTTTAATGACAACTGAACAGCACAAAGAAGAAAAACCTTGCAAAGATAAAAGTAGTCATCCATTTTTTATACAGAAAATAAATAACTAGACCCCTCCCTCGCCCTCCCAAACCCATCCAAAATAGAGAGGCCACCTGCTAATTTGCTAATTCCAAAATGAGAACAACAAAGTAAAAAAGTTGCTCCCCCAAAAGGAAAGCAACTATCAGCACAAATCCCACCTCAACTCAAGCTCCCTAACTAGCAATGTATATCCAAAAAGGAAAAAAATCAAACAAACTTGTCCCGCTTCTATAAACTTATAGGAGCCCCAGGGTCCCAAGCTAAAATACTCAAAAAAGGATCCTACATCTACAAACTAAATCAGGAGTCAGGGTTCTTATGACTTTGGCAGAAAAAGGGCACCCAAAGGACCCACCAACCTATAAAAACTCCCCGCTACCTAAGCACACATGGACAGACTCCTAAAACCTAAGCCATGGACACTAAGAGGCATCCCCCCAAAAAACCTTATATTCCCCCCAGGTCAGAATACTACCTGTTAGTGCCTGCTGCTTTTGAGGCCATGTGGTGAAATTGGCAGGTCACTTGCCTATTGTGCCCATGACATGAGTTCAAATCCTGCACTGTCATGGAAATGGTAGTCTTCATCAGTCATTCTCAACTTGATACTTGTATACAGGGGACTACCTTCACCTTCTTACATAATTTATCATTGCAGCAGCTCATTAATGCAAAATTTAAAAAAAAAATATTTCATGCAAAGTGGACTTCTCACAAAAGTTTAGTACAACAAAGTGGATTTCTGCAAAACAACAATGTAGGAAAAAATAGCTTAAATGCCCCTCCTTTTTTTTTCCTATTTTTCCATGACTTGCACTTTTGTAAAGTCAGTTTAGTACACAGGGCCCTTTCTTTGTTATTGACATTTTCTCTTCTTTTACAGGGTTTTGAAACCATGTTTGACAACATAACAAACAGCACAAACTGTCCAGACAATGAAGTTATATCATATGTCCTCACTGCACTGTACTCGTTCATTTTTATTGGAGGTGTGACTGGAATCACTTTGATGTCTTTTCTTCTGTTCCAAAGCAACACACGCTCAGTGACCACAACAGCTGTCATAAACCTGATCGTGGTACATGGAATCTTCCTCCTGACTGTGCCATTCCGTATCCTATACTACATCAAGAACGAGTGGCTTCTGGGAGATGACTTTTGCAAGTTAGTGAGTGCCATGATCCATGTCCACCTGTATCTCTCATTCATATTCTATGTGATAACCCTGGTGATCAGATATCTAATTTTCTTCAATCGAAAGGACAAGCTTGAGTTCTACAGAACGCTGCACGCTGTGGTTGCCAGTGTAGCAGTATGGGTTTTGGTAGTGGTCATTATTTTCCCACTCTTCTTCAAAGAGTATGGCAGAAATGGAAAATATGACTCAAGCAAGTGTTTTCAGTTTCAGGATGAATTCATGAAGTTGGGAGTACAAATACTGAACTACATTACCATAGCCATTATTTTAGCTGTGGTGTTTGCTTTCCTGTGCATGCAAATCTGCATTATTGTGGGCATTGTGAGAAAGCTGCAGGGCCCAGTGCTTGCCTACCAAGAGTTTTGTGCCCAGATGAAGAGCTTATTCTTCATATTGGTCATGTTTTTCTGCTTCGTACCATATCACATATTTCGGATCTATTATGTACAAAATGTGAATGACTGCAAAATTGTTAAATATAATGACATCTGTTTAAGTTTAACTGCCATCAGCTGCTTTGATATGTGGTCATTTGTGTTACAAAGCAATTACTTCAAACAGAGCAAGTGTATGTCACTAAAAAACAAGTTTGTGTGTTGTCACTTCTAATTACAATTAGGGGTAATTCTCTACAAGTCAACTAAAGTCAGGCACTGTGTTGCTGTATGCCAGGGGTGCACTTTTTGGGCTTGTGAGCTACTTTTAAAATGACCAAGTCAAAATGATCTACCAACAATAACATTTTAAAAAGCACAAAGCACAATGTACGCAGAGAAAATGTTAAATATCATTTATATTCCAGGTTTTTTTCAAAGAGGTCAAGGCAGATGATTATATGCAATGTCACCTCAGTAACAACTATACAAAAATATACCCCCTCCCTTTTTACTAAACATTCGATAGCGGTTTTTAGTGCAGGGAGCTGCGCTGAATGTCTCACGCTGCTCTCGACGCTCATAGGCTCCCTGCGCTAAAACCCACTATTGCGGTTTAGTAAAAGGGGGCCATGGTGCATAATATAGACAGCAGATATAAATTCTCAAAACGGACACATTTTGATCACTAAATTGAAAATAAAATCATTTTTCCTACCTTTGTTGTCTGGTGATTTCATGAGTCTCTGGTTGCACTTTCTTCTTCTAACTGTGCATCCAATATTTCTTCCCTTCTTTCAGCCTCCTGTATGCTCCCTCTCCTCTAGACCTCATTCCCTCCCCCAATTTTTTCTTCCTCTCTCCCTGCCCCCTGCTCTTTCTTTCTCCCTGCCTCCTTCTTTCTGTCTCCATGCCCCCTTTCTTTCTTTCTGTCTCCCTGTCCCCCCTTTCTTTCTGTCTCCCTGCCTGCCCCCTTTCTTTCTTTGTCTTTCTTTCTCCTTGCCACCCCCTCACCCCCCCCCCAAGCCACTGCCGCCACTATCAGGGAACAGGGCCTCGGCCACTGCCGCTGAGCTCTCCGATGCCATAAACAGGATAACAGAAGCGCCGGGCCCACCAGCCTCCCCCCTTTAACATCAATTCTGATATCAGAGAGGAAGTTCCAGACCAGCAATTGGCTGGCCTGGACCTTCCTCTCCGCCGTCAGAATTTACATCGGGGGGGAGGGGGGCTGATGGGCCCGGCGCTTTTGCTGTCCTGTTTATGGCATCAGGAAGCAGGGAGAACGTGAAGGCAACGCGAGTCTATCACTGAGCCCGGGATGGGCTCCGCGATCGACTCGCGTTGCCTTCGCGATCAACCTTATGGGCACCCCTGCTGTATTCTAAGGGCAAATTCTGTAAGAGCATTGCCATACGAATTGCCATTATACAAGGAATCTTTAAAAAGTTTCTGCACTTTTTTTTTAAACACTATTTATTAAATATCTCAAAAGCAAATTAACATCACTTTTCCAAACAATCACCCGGTTTTGCGATACATTTTTCCCAGCGTCCCCCAATACACCCTCTTACCGCTTCTCCCGCCCCAACCATTTCCTGAGAAAATATGAAAGTGCTGAAACTTTTTGAAGAACCCTCGTAGAATAATAGCATATGTCTACGTCTACGTGCCTAAGTTTACGCGCAACCACTTGAGCCCTGTCAAAGGCTGGTGTAAATGCTTGAGTCTAAATGCTGTTAGTTAATGCTTGTAACTAGCAGTATTCTACAACCATAGCGCCAAAGTCCTAGGCACAACCTTGACCTGCCCATACCTCTCCCATGTCTACACCCCCCTCTAGCAGTTGCTTACTATAGTTTGTGTGCTAAGGTTAAGTGCAGTTATGTGAATAACTTCAAATTAGTGCCAATTAGCATAATTATTGTTTATTAATGCCAGTTAGCTGCTAATTTAACAAGTTATGTACATAACAAGTAGTTTTCTGCAACCTGTGATGCTAAGTGTGAAAATGAGCACAGAAGTTTATAGAATTAAGACGAACAAAGCACTGTTTTCCATATGAAAAGAAATGGGTAGAAAAAAATGTTATATGAAATCTTTGCAGGATTGATTGTCTATTTCATTTAATTATAATCAACCAATATCACCTGAATCCATACTCTTTCTGTTAACGCCTAATAAATAAAACTACATTCAGATCTTATATTTTATGTAGCAGTTTTTGGTCATCTTTTGTTAGAATAGCTAATAGATTTGAAGAGAGGTCAGATAGGAAATTTAATTCAAGCTCTACTAAATGTGACTCACATTTGTTGCATTAGAGTTACTTGTAAAGGGGATGGGATTTGTGGTGTTCCCCCCATGGAGCCAGTATATGGAGAGTTTACAAAACACTATTCTGTTTCTCCCTGCATTTTCCATTCTATAGGATGCAGACATAGGGAACTGGATTCTGTAAACAGTGCCTATATTGGCGGTGTCTACAAAAATGGACGCCGGCCACGTGTCAGTCACGCTTAGGCGCCATTAACAGAACCACGGCTAATGACGCCTAAGAAAAAACTTATTTCACTCATTAAGATTCTTGGATCTATATGTAATGGACTAAAGATTGATTAAGAAAAGTATTTCCTTTTTATTTTATATACATTTATTATATATTGTAATGTCTTTCTCAATATTCTGAAAAAGAAGTTATTTCTTGATTTGTTTTTGTGTTAAATATAAATAAAGAATTTAAAAAAAACAACAACGTAGACACCTGTAACGTAGGCCATCATTTTACTGGCCTATTGCAGGTGTCTAAGTTCTTTGGTGAATCGTGTCTAAGTCTCGCTCTTTCTCCTAACCACACCCACATGTGTAAGACACCGTTAAATATCTAGATGTCCTGGCACCTACTTTTTTTAATTGAGGGTTTAATCAGTTTTAAATAACACAGTCAGTAACTGCGCTAATACTATTTATTTATTTAATTCATTTTTAGAGGACAATAGTAATTCTCTGTACCTTCATTGCATATGTACAGGCTCTTCTCCTGTAAATCGCTCTGAACTGTTTTGTGGTATTGCGGTATACAAAAATAAAGTTATTATTATTATTATTAGTAACATTTAAGAAAAATTTTAAACTATTGTCCTCTATTATTGAAAAGCAGTTGTGAAGTTTCTATAAAAACTAATTTCACAGAAGCTTGTGCCCCTGTGTTGATTCACAACAGGGAGAACAATGAAGAAAAAAATACTAGTGCTCAAGGCTTCTCCCAAATGTACTGAAGTTCAAGGAGAACAGCACAGCGTTAGCTTCTGTTCAAAGATATGCCTAGCCAAGGAGAAACCCAAAAGACAGGCCACTGAAGATATATGTCATCTTGGATGGCAAAAGCAAGTTAGAGTTCTATGACTTGTTAGGCATACATGAAGATTACTATCCTTACAAGTTTAAACAGTGCACAAGATTAGTAAAATAATGAGAAAAGCAGATGGGTGTGTAATAGAGGCTATGGAGGGCTGCTTTTACCCTCTCTCTGTTAATCTTAGAATGCAGAAGAAATGTAAAAACAAAGAGGCAGATTCTATAAATGAACGTCTCAATTGTAGGCAGCGGTAGGCATCTTACCACTGTCTAGCAGCCAATTGGGACACATGTTTAAAAAACAAACAAACCCCGAGGAAGGCCGCTTACACTGTAAATGTTTGTTATGGTTCAGGGAGACGTATTGAAACATTTAAACTCAACCAAGGCTGGGTGTGGTTTCGCCTGGAAGTGGCTATGGGTGAGCTTAAGTGGCCCTAGGTGTCTCCCTAGGGCCACAACAAACACCTGAAATGTAGGCCAGTAAAATTCTGGCCTACATTTCAAACAGATGTGGCCGCTGAGCTGATCACACCACGGGAATCCCCCTGCCATGATCAGCTGTGTGACTGCAGCAGGGAGCCCCCCACAAAATCATCTGGTAGGAGGGATGCCCACTCCCTCCTGCCCAAACTCCTCCAAAGAGCCAGGCAAGAGAGATGCCCACTCCCTCCTGCCCCTGAATCCCCAAACCCCTCCTGAAGCAGCCGGGCAGGAGGGATACCCACTCCCTCCTGATCCTAAACCCCCAAATCCCCCTGAAGTACCTCTGGCAAGAGGGATGCCCACTCCCTCCTGTTGCCAACCCCTGGAACTTCCCAACACCCCCACCAACTGGTGACACCCCCTCCAGACCCCCAGTAACCCCCAAACCTGTAGATTCCCCAGCATCCCTAAGTCCCACCCCCCACCCCTCCCTGTACCTTTCCAGAAGAAAGTCAGGCCTGAGGGATGCTTGCATCTTCTGGCCAGCAGGCCCGCCACTCCAAAATGGCAGTCCTTCCCTTTCCAGGTGAATTCTGGGATGCACCGGGGAAGGGGCCTAAGACCCTGATTGGTTCAGATGCTTAAGGCCCCTAGCATAATTGATTAATCAGTTTAATTGGCACCGATAAATGGCACTTACCTCACAATTGTCATTAGACGCTTAACTCAAAAAACGCAATTGTATAAAAAGTAGGCGCCTAGTCTAAAGTGCAGATTGCGGGTGTGTTTTCGAGTTAAGTGACTATTTTTGACTTAGCACTGTTGTGCGCCTAACTTAGGTGCAGGCATTTAGGCCAAGAAACTCCTTGCATAAATACATTGCACCTAAAAGTTAGGATGCCTAGTGTTGTCTAAGGCTGCTTAGGCAGTGCTAAGCACAATTCTATATAGTGTACCTAACTTTTATAGAATTGTACTTAGCGCCATACTAGCCCATTTTATAGGTGACATATATAGAATCATGGTCTTACTGAATACTCTGGTGGATTCTACTCTACTGCTATCCTACTACCAGCCAGCACCTCTGGACTCTGTCCTGGGACTTCTTTTCCCTCTATATACTTGTTCGCTTAGTGCTCTGATCTCCCCCCATGGTTTTCAGTGTCATCTTTACACTGATGATTCCCAAATCTACCTCTCCATATCAGAAATTTCTATGGGAATCCAGGCCCAATTCTCAGCCTATTTGTCTGCCATTGCTGCCTGAATGTCTTACCACCATTTGAAACTGAACATGGCCAAGACTGAGATTCCTATCTTCTCCCATTCTCTATTTCTATACAGTGCTAAGAGAAACATTTGAAGAATTACAGTTTACTTTCAATTTGATATACCACTATTTGGCATGTCAGACACAGCAGTTTACATAAGATCTACAAAATACAAAAATAAAAAAGAAAGGTACAATTTATTTATAACAGAAATCAAACTATAGAGCCAAAATTGTTCATTGCTGTTCTCCATTCAATTCTTGCTTTATTATCTAGATTTAAGTTATAGGCTAGTTTAAACAAGTAGGTCTTCAGATTAGGTTTATGTTTAAAGGATTTTATTATTTAAATAAGGTTGAACAATTTAACAATAGTCAAATTATCATATAACTCAGTCTAGCTACTCTAGCACAATTATCATATATAACTAAATAACTCAACAACCCATCCCCCATTCTCCCTCGTTAACATGCAGCGATTAAACTCACAGACCAACATAAAATTACAGTGATTATAAGTTCAGTACTCTACAATGAACCAGCAGTGTCAATGAATTCCAAAATGGCTCTCATATACTTTGGAAGTAATTGTCCTCTTCCAGACTTCAGATTAGTTTTAAACATTGGATAACTTAATTCAGATCGTAAATATTGAGGCAGATGATTCCAAAGTGTAAGACCAACACCACTAAAAATAGAATCACAAATTGATTGCAGATGTATGTAATGAAAAGAAGATATAACGAGAAAGTTCTGAGCCATATTTATTGATTTTGTAGACTAAAATTAGTATTTTGAACTGTATTGATATTTCACTGGAAGTCAGTGTTCTATAAAAATGGTTGTCACATGGAAAATTATGTTCTTACCTGTTAATTTTCTTTCCTTTAGGAGCAGCAGATGAATCCAAAGACTAGTGGGATAGCTCACATCGACCAGCCGGTGGAGATAGAGAAACTGATTAACAGGTGGTCTTATAGACTGGCATTCCTCCTGTCCATTCAGTAACGCTCCTTGCCCAAGCATCCAGAGATAGGAAAATGAGCAGTCAAAAATCTTCTTTTCAGAAGCGAATCACAAATAGTAACTACAGAACACAACTACCAACAATAACCCAACTGAAACGCGCCACACAGAACACTGACAGATCGTCCGCAGAAAGGGTGGGGCTCTGGATTCATCTGCTGCTCCTAAAGGAAAGAAAATTAACAGGTAAGAACATAATTTTTCCTTCCTTAGCACAGCAGCAGATGAATCCAGAGACTAGTGGGATGTAGCAAAGCAAAACTCAAACTGAGTGGGAAGCTAACGCCGCCTCCGCAATAACCGAAGCGCCAAAACTAGCCTCTGCACAGGCCACCACATCCAATCGGTAATGTTTGGAAAAGGTATTCCCAGAAGACCAAGTAGCCGCACAGCAAATCTCCTCCAAGGAAAGACCTCCTGACTCCGCCCAAGATGCAGCCAACGCTCGAGTCGAATGAGCACGAAGCTGCTCTGGCAACCACTTCCCCGCTATCAAATAAGCCGAAGCAATCGTTTCCTTGACCCAACGAGCAATGGAAGCCTTAGATGCCGCCATACCTTTGTTCCTGCTTGCAAACAACACGAACAGGTGGTCCGACCGACGAAAGTCGTTAGTCACCTCCAAATAATGCAGAACAATCCTGCGCACATCCAGGAAACGCAAAGAAGAGAAGCGCTCCCCCCAATCCTCCCGCCGAAAAGCCGGGAGGAATAAACACTGGTTCACATGAAAGGAAGAAACCACCTTAGGCAGAAAGGAAGCACCGTCCGAACAGACACCCCAGCATCCGAAATGCGCAAAAAAGGATCCCTGCAAGACAGAGCCTGCAACTCCGACACCCGTCTGGCTGAAGCCATAGCCACCAAAAACACCGTTTTCAAGGTGACATCTTTCAGAGTAGCATTAGACAAAGGCTCAAAAGGTGCCGCCCGCAATCCCCCAAGGACAAGCTTAAGACTCCACGCGGGACAGGTTCTTTTTACAGGAGGCCGAATATGGTGAACCCCTTTGAGGAATCGAACCATGTTAGGTTGAGACGCTAGCGCACGAGAGACCCGGCCCCTGTAACACGCAATGGCCGCCACCTGAACCTTCAATGAATTATAGGCCAACCCTTTAGCTACGCCCTCTTGCAGAAAGGAAAGAATAGTCGACAGAGACGCCTGGAAGGGCGCAAGACCCTGCCCCCTACACCAAGACTCAAAAACTCTCCAGACTCTAGCATAGGAGGCAGAGGTAGAAATCTTTTTGGCTTGAAGAAGAGTGGAAATAACCTGTTCAGAATAGCCTCTACATCTCAGCCGCGACCATTCAAGAGCCAGGCCGTAAGACCAAAGTGGGACGGATTTTCCATGGAGATTGGACCCTGAGTCAGCAAGTCCAGAGTCACCGGAAACGTCAGCCGATCGCCCATCGACAGATGAATCAGGTCCGCGTACCACGGCCGACGCGGCCAATCCGGAGCCACGAGGATCACCCTGCCCGGAAAGAGAGAGATGCGGTGCAACACCCGACCTATCATCGGCCAAGGAGGAAATACATACAGAAGGCAACCCGGAGGCCACGGGAGGGCTAACGCGTCCACCCCCTCCGACTCCTGTTCCTTGCGTCTGCTGAAGAACCGAGGAAGCTTCACATTGCGGGACGAGGCCATGAGATCCATCTCCGGAAGACCCCACCGTAGGACCAGCAGATCGAATGCCCGAGCGAACAGCTCCCATTCGCCTGGATTGAGAAGATTTCTGCTGAGGAAGTCCGCCTGAACGTTTTCGTGACCCGCAATGTGTGCCGCCGAGAGAAGAGGAACATGCACCTCCGCCCATCGAAACAGGACCATCGCCTCGTCAGCCAACTGAGGACTCCGGGTACCCCCCTGGCGATTGATATACGCCACCGCTGTGACACTGTCCGAAAAGACCCTGGTCAGACGGTCCTGAACCATGGGCTGAAACGCCAGAAGCGCAAGCCTGATCGCCCTCAACTCCAGCATATTGATCGACCGCTGGGCCTCCTCCTGGGACCAAACTCCCTCTTGAGATCCAGCACAGGTCTGACCGACCCCCCTTTTTTGGGCACAATGAAGTAAATGGAATACCTGCCGAGACCTACCTCTTCCGGGGGAACCGTCACCACCGCCCCCAGATCCAGAAGCACCTGAAGAGTTAGGCGGACCGAGTCTCCCTTGGCCGTCCCGTGGCACGGGGATACCAAGAAAGAATCGGCGACGGGAGAGGAAAACTCGAACTTGTAACCGTCTCGAATAATGTCCAAAACCCACTGATCCGACGTTATCTTGGCCCACTTCGCCAGAAAGGCAGACAGCCGCCCCTCCAAGGGAATGGCGGAGGGAGCCGAGACCCCGTCATTGTGGAGTGCGATTTGCTGGAGCACGGGCTGGCTGAATTGTCAGGGGTTTCACTGCACGAAAGGAACTCTTTTGTGGAAACCTAGGTCTCGAAGTAGTGAAGGAACAGTAAGCGGGCTGAAAGGATGGCTTACCTGGCCTATATCTCTTAACATCCCGGAAGCGCGGTCTGGCAGCCGAGGATTTCAAAGGGGGTCTAGGCCTATCCTCCGGTAAGTGCTGTGTTTTGGTATCACCAAAATCCTTCACCAACCTATCTAAATCTTCCCCAAACAACAAACGTCCTTTAAAAGGGAGTTTCACGAGCCGAAGCTTGGACGCCGCATCCGCCGCCCAATTACGGAGCCACAAATATCTGCGAGAAACCATGGAAAGAGACATTTGTTTGGCAGAAGCACGAATAATATCATATAAGGCATCCGCTAAATACGCCAGACCAGACTCCATATCAGCCACTTCTGAGGGGACAGAACCCCCGGACTCCATCATGTTATCCGCCAGGAGTTGAGACCATTGCAAACAAGCACATGCGGCATATGAACTGCAAACCGCAGCCTGCAAGGTGACTGCCGCTACTTCAAAGGACATTTTAAGCGACGACTCAATCTTCCTATCCTGAACATCCTTTAGTGCAACACCCCCCTCCACCGGCAGGGTAGTCTTTTTGGTGACCGCGGCTACCAATGCGTCAACCCTAGGCAACTTAAATTTTTCTAGTTCATTCGGAGCAATAGGATACAACTGCCGCATGGCTTTCGACACCCGCAGACTGGCCTCTGGCGTGTCCCATTGCGTCGCGATAAGCTCCTGCATGGCTTCATGTACCGGAAAAGATCTAGTCGGCTTGCGAGTCCCTGCCATAAGGGGGTTCGCGGACCCAGAAACTTGCGGATCCTCCTGCGAGATGTTCAAACCTTGTAAAGCTTTAGAAATCAACGAGGAAAGTTCCTCCCTGTGAAACAAACGGAGCGCGGAAGGATCATCCATGTCCCTACCCGACAGCTCCTCCGCATCCAATTCTGGTACCTCACCATCCTCCAACTCCTCAGGAAGAGTCAGAGACAAGGGGGAGACGGGGTTAGGGTCCCCCTCGTCCGCCATTACAAGCCTGTGCTGCTTGGCCGCCTGAGACTGCACCGGAGGGGCATTAGGAAAAGAAGCA
Source organism: Geotrypetes seraphini (assembly GCF_902459505.1). Classification (NCBI taxonomy): domain Eukaryota; kingdom Metazoa; phylum Chordata; class Amphibia; order Gymnophiona; family Dermophiidae; genus Geotrypetes; species Geotrypetes seraphini. The sequence continues at coordinate 332,384,254 of NC_047085.1, forward strand.
GTCCCAGAAGAAATAGGAGGAGTAGAAGTAGTAGTAGTAGTCAGAGTAGGCATTAAAGGCAGACTCAAATTCAAATTCACCGCCTGAGTAGGCTGAGAGCTCTGCAATACAAAGGCACGGTGCATCATCATTATAAATTCCGGCGAAAATGAGCCCAGCCCACATCCTGCTGGTCCGGCCTGCCTTGCATCGTGGGACAAAATCGCGGCTTCCCCCAGCGCTCCCGACGCCTCGAGAGCCGCTGAACTCACATCAGACGCCAGCGCGCCCGGCAGCATGGCTGACTCAACCGCGCGGGAAGAGGAGCCCGAGTGCGCTTCCTCAGCGCGGGAAAACTCCCCTTCACAAGGCTGCATCAAAGAATCTTCAGTCGGCGCGTCTGCACAGCCGGCAGAGCACAGACCCGACGGTGTTCTGCGCTTCCCACAGCGCGAACACCGTTTCACAGATTCGGCCGCCATGGCGATTTTGGTTTTTGTTTTTTAAACCGGAGAAGCCCGCCAAAAAACTACCGATGCAGCACAACAAACCCCAACACCCGGAACGGGCTAAACCGCACGAGACACACTCAAACCAGCAAATCCACTCACCGAAACACAATCACTCAGCAGAAAAGTTATGGCTGGCAGTTTCCGGCTGGAAGCTGACCCGAAGGCACAGCACAGCACAGGGAGGCTCTGTCCAAATCAATGTTTGTTTTTTTTAACTGGAAAGAAGAAACAACACAGAGCCTAAGGAAACCCCTCAATCTACTGGAGGGGAGGGTGGAGAAGGGACCTGGGGGGGCCCAGGTGTAGCTCCCAAAGCTGGCACCGCTCAGCCAGACACCCCTTTCTTACTGAAAAGAACTAGTCTCAACAGAAGAACAGAAAAATCCCAGAAATTTCATCCAGCACAGCCAGAATCCAGGAGCTAGATAAATAGCTACGAACCCCTGCTGGGAGATAGAGCAAACTGAATGGACAGGAGGATTGCCAGTCTATAAGACCACCTGTTAATCAGTTTCTCTATCTCCACCTGCTGGTCGATGTGAGCTATCCCACTAGTCTCTGGATTCATCTGCTGCTGTGCTAAGGAAGGTATCATTTTCTTCTACCTTTTAAGAGCTATATTGCTGTGTTTTGTAATAATTGCAGATGTCAGAGGTCAATGTGCAGGATCCCTGAAAGGATCAAGTTACTGTAGTCTATGTTAGTGATAACCATAGCAAAGATCACTGAACATAATGATGTATTGGCGGAACCGCTGTCCGTGCTCTTCAACCTCTCCCTTAGTACAGGCAGCGTCCCATTGGACTGGAGGACGGCTAACGTCATTCCACTTCACAAGAAAGGCTCAAAAATTGAGGCAGCAAACTATAGACCGGTGAGTCTCACATCAGTATTGAGCAAACTAATGGAAACCTTAATCAAACACCAATTAGACACAATCCTTGATGAGGAGAACCTGCAGGATCCCCGTCAACATGGATTTACTAAGGGGAGATCCTGCCAATCCAACCTGATCAGCTTCTTTGACTGGGTGACGAGGAAGCTAGATGTTGGGGAGTCCTTGGACATCGTGTACCTGGACTTTAGCAAAGCATTCGACAGTGTACCACACCGCAGGTTGCTAAGTAAAATGAGTTCTATAGGATTGGGCGAGACATTGACAAAATGGGTTGGGAACTGGCTTGGAGGTAGGCTTCAAAGGGTTATGGTAAACGGCACCCCCTCTGAAATGACAGAGGTGATCAGTGGAGTGCCCCAAGGCTCGGTCTTGGGCCCGATCCTGTTCAATATCTTCATAAGTGACTTGACAGAAGGGCTCCGAGGTAAAATAACATTATTCGCCGATGACGCCAAGCTAAGCAATGTAGTGGGCAAAAGCACAACGGACAAAAACTCAATGCCCGACATGATGCACGATCTACTCCTACTGGAGCGCTGGTCTAGGACCTGGCAACTCAGTTTCAATGCCAAAAAATGCAAAGTTATGCACTTGGGTAGCCAAAATCCATGCAGGACTTATACCCTTAATGGTGAGATCCTAACAAGAACAGTAGCAGAGCGAGACTTAGGGGTGATCGTCAGTGAGGACATGAAAGCTGCCAATCAAGTGGAGAAGGCTTCATCTAAGGCAAGACAAATCATGGGCTGCATACGCAGGGGTTTCGTCAGCCGTAAGCCGGAGGTCATTATGCCATTGTATAGATCCATGGTGAGGCCCCACCTGGAGTACTGTGTGCAATTTTGGAGGCCGCATTATCGCAAGGACGTGCTGAGGATGGAGTCGGTCCAGAGAATGGCCACTCGGATGGTCTCGGGACTCAAGGATCTCCCGTACGAGGAACGGCTGGAAAAATTGCAGCTATACTCACTCGAGGAGCGCAGAGAGAGGGGAGACATGATCGAGACGTTCAAATATCTCACAGGCAGAGTCAAGACAGAGGAAGATATCTTCTTTTTCAGGGGTCCCACGGCAACAAGAGGTCATCCGTGGAAAATCAGAGGCGGGAAACTGCGAGGTGACACCAGGAAGTTCTTTTTTACTGAAAGGGTGGTTGATCGCTGGAATAGTCTTCCACTTCAGGTGATTGAGGCCAGCTGCGTGCCTGATTTTAAGGCCAAATGGGATCGACACGTGGGATCTATTCACAAGGTAAAGGTAGGGGAGGGTCATTAGGGTGGGCAGACTGGATGGGCCGTGGCCCTTATCTGCCGTCAATTTCTATGTTTCTATGTTTCTAATGCTTCAGTAGAAAAAATAGACCATACTGAATGTATTATATTTAGTTTATAAAAGCATTATTTTAAAGATATGAATGAGATATGTTCTTAAAATAAATGTTATTGTCTATGATCACTCTAAGATTTTGACAGATCTAACTCAGTAAATTGGAACGTACAACATTTGTATCTTAGACAAAGAGATAGTCAAAAATTTGTTTTAATATGAAACCTTTAGTTTTTTTCTAGATTTCATTTCATATTATCTACTAACCAGCTTGCAATCTTTTCTAGTTCTTGAATAAGTACTAGGGGGCCACTGAAAAGTTCTCAGCCGAACCAAGAAGAGAATGATGTGGAGCCATGAAACTTATATTCATTTCATTTCATATAATTGAAACAAAAAGTGTCAAGAAATGTGTGGAATAACTTGTAAGTTTCATGCCTCCACATCATACTCTTCTTGGTTGGGCTGAGTACTTATCAGCAGCCCATCATACTTCCGAATCAGTGTCAAGTGTAATTAGTGTTTGAAAATCATCAACCTAGGGAAAAGCTGGGATAGAGAGACAGAATAACTGACATTCTCACGTTCTTCATTCTACCCCACTTACCTCTCCATTTTTCCATTTTCACCATTCATTAAATCAGATTTCTTTTCTCTCTCTCTTTTAACTTATCCCCTTTACATTTAGTTTGCATTCATCTCTTCCACTCAGCTATAATCCTTCCCAGACAGCATCCTGCAAGTCGAATCATGGTGCTGGCAAAAGCTTTCTTCTCCTTGCTAGTAATGAGAATAGCTATTGCTGATGCTTTCTAGTTGGTGGGGGAGGCTTGGAGAGTGTTGTGGCAATGGTGGTATGTGATGTCCCAGAGAGAGTGAAGACAAATGAGGTACAGGAGTTTGGAAAGGGAAAGATAGCATTCAGAGACTTTGAGAGAAGAAAGAACGTGACATGTAACAGCCTGGGGAAATGTTTAGCGGATGAAGGGGTGAGATGTACAGTGAGATATAGTTGTGGTTCTACAGTAGCAGAACGATAAAGTACAGCAGGACAGAAAAGAGAGCAAGATGCAGGGACAGCAAGAAGTTACAATGTTTAACAGTTGAGAAGGGAAGGGGGAGAGAGTGAAGTGTAAGCAACAGTTCACATAGGACCAGATTCACCAACCTGCCCGATCCGGGCAGGTCCGACGAATTCAGCAAACTAAAATGTGCAGATGGTGGCGATTGGAGGAACGCCCCCATCTGCCAGCACAGATCACTTTTCTGCGATTCCTACGCATGCGCAAACCATCTGTAGATGGTCTGCGCATGCCCTTCAGAGCCGCAATCTTTTTTTTTTTTTTAACTTTTATTATTAGTTTTTAGACCTGCGAGCCTGTGGTTTTAACACGCTTTAAACCCGCGGGTTAAAACCACGGGCTCACAGGGCGAGGAAGGGCAGGTGAGATTTGGGGAAGAAGGGCAGGAGAAAACCGGGATGGCGATGTGGTGAGCAGGCAGGCAGGAATTTCGGGGAAGGGCAGGAAAGATTCAGGGAAGAAGGGCAGGAGAAAACCGGGGTAGCAATGCGGCGAGCAGGCAGGCAGGAGTATTGGGGAAGGGTAGTAGAGATTCAGGGAAGAAGGGCAGGAGAAAACCGGGGCGACGATGTGGCGAGCAGGCAGGCAGAAGTTTCGGGAAAGGGCAGGAGAGATTCGGGGAAGAAGGGCAGGAAAAAACTGGAGCGGCAATTCAGGGCGAGCAGGCAGGAGAGGGCAGCAAGCAGGGTAGAGAGCAGAGTCTGAAAGACGTTTTTGACTGGTCCCCAGCAGTCGCTTATTCAGTTGATCAGCCAGCCCAGTTGGATGTGAAATTCTGTGTTGTGAATCACATCTCTGCCTACTTTGCATGCGTTTCACCTCATTTGCATGCACAGATTCGAAGCAGATCACAGGAGAGGTTAGTGAATGGGGCCCAAGGGAAATCTGGTCGTAAAGGGGTCGCAAACTGATCGGTTTGCATTGTGAATCTAGCCCATACACAGAGACAAAGGGCAAGATTCTCAAAACTCCGGGTAAAAAATCCGCATAAAAAAGGCAGCCATTGTGAGAGCGAATTTTAAAAAGAGAGACATTCTCCAAAAATCTTGCATGCAAATGATGTTAGCGGACAGATGGGGAGAGTTGCTGACTGGCACATGTGCAGAACTTATCCATACTATTTTCACTCTGTTTATAGAGCTACCCCTTGGAAGGGAGGAGAGTGAGGAAATACAATATGTTAAAAGAAGAAGATGGAAAGAAGAGAGTGACAAGAAGACGAGAAAGCAGAAACCAGAGAAGATAAAGATAGAAATTTTTTTTCTATTTATTTTTTTGCTTTAGGATAAAGTTGTATTGTAGCTGTGTTGCTAAATATTTATAAATAGAAATAGAAAATGGAAATAAGGAACTAATTGTAATACATTTTTGACTAATTCAGAGACCAAAATCCCCTTCTTCAGGTCAGGACAGGATACTGTATCAACAGTATACTTTACTGACCTGAGAAAAGAGGTTCTGGCCTCTGAAAAATGTATTAGTCCAATAAAATGGTATTTTATTTTCCATTCTTGTTTTATTCCCCCCCACACTTTGGTCCACTTTTACGAAGCTGCATTAGGCTTTTTTATCACCAGCCATAACGATATTAGCTCAGATGCTCATAGGAATTCTTTCAGCGCCAGAGCTTATACCGCTGCGGCCTGCAATAAAAAAACAACAACCCCTAACGCAGCTTCATAAAGGTGGGGGGGTGTTATTAGTTAATTTGTAATTTGATGATCTTTTAGAGAGAGGAAGAGATAATGGTTACTGTGGCTGGGCAGACTAGATGGGCCATTTATCCTTTATCTGGCATCATGTTTCTATTTCTCTGTTTTTTCAAATTTACATCTATCTTTATATTTTGCACAATATTACGGGACATGCGTTGCTGCTTATGTTTCCAGCTTCTTGGTTCAGTTTAACTTTTGTCTACATATTTCTATTTTAGCCCCCCCCCCCCCCCCTTTTAGCACTGGCCATGGCAGTAACAGCTCCGGTACTCATAGGAATTCTATGAGCGTCAAGGCTGTTATTGCTGCAGCCGGTTCAAAAAACTGCACTACAGTTTTGTAAGGGGGGGGGGGGTAGCTTGTGATTACGTATTCTGTATTGGGCAAAGGTGTTTTCTGTGTTCTATGTATACGGAAGACATGGTTCTCTGTTAGCATTGACTGTGTAGGCTTAGTCTGTACTAATCTGGCTTGTTTAGTTTTACAATAGGTGTATTGATGCTCTACTGCTCACTGCAGTATGTAAGATGCTGCCTTTTCCTAGGTACACTCTTGTTATACGATAGGTAAATTATTACTAAAAATCATGTTTTCATATAGATAGGGGGGGGTGTCAAAAAATGATGGGCCTCAGGTGTCACATATGTTAGGTATGCCACTGCCTTAGAGCAGTCTCCATTGATCACTACCCTCTGTCACCTTCTACTCAACCAGTTCTTGACCCAGCCCATCACTTTGTGACCCATCCCAAAGGCACTCAGTTTATTTATTAGACGTCTGTGTGGAACACTGTCAAAGGTTTTGCTAAAATCTGAATACACCACATCTAGCCCACTCCCTCTATCCAATTCTCTGGTTTTGCGAGTGGTGTAATATACAATATGTCACAAGGAAGGAATGGATAGATTAGGGCAAGTAGAATGTAATCCACTTGGAGTATTGTAATGAAAGCAGGGAAGTGGTTTAATCTTGATTTAAACGCGAGGAGTACAATTTTATATGTTAGATGGTGAGATATAGGCAACCAGTGGGCATCTTTTAGCAGTGGGGAAACGTGATCAAATTTTTTATCCTTATATAAAAGTTTCTAGCAGGAAGCTGAAGAGGAGTACCAGACCTCAGATGACCAGGTGGGTTAACCTATGGAAGTGGAGATAGGCTCTGACCTGAGCAGCCAGGAGTAGCAGGCCATGGACATTAATTGAGAGAACAGAGGCAAGCGAAAAGCTACTAGTTACCTCTTTTTTTTTGCTCTGGAGGAAAGTATTTCTTTTGCTACATGTTTGAAAGACTTGGTTTCTTTTTGAGTTCCTGGCAACCCCTGAACGTGCTTTATAAGGAGGATTGTGTGAAGACATTTAAAGGTGTTTTTTTTTTCTTTTTGACAATATAAAGTGACTTTGTCTTGCCCAGAGGAAGTTGGGGAGTTTTGTGTTATATTGGGTTTATTAATTCAAAGATACCACCACACAAATTCACAGCTTTTTCTCCCAGCAAAAATACATGCTGGGAAACCAGGTTCTAGCACTGGTATGGGCTATTGCTGGACTGGGAGTCAGTCAGAGAAGGCAAAGTAGAAAACTTTGGGAACTTTGTTCTAAATGAATAAATACCTAGGCACCAAGAAGACTGCTAAGAATGAACCTTGATGCAAGCGATTTACTGTATGAAGAGTTTACTTTTTCTTTTTTTTCAGTACCAGTGATTATGTTACCAACTGTGATTTTGGGGAGCATTCTGACACAACAGTGTTTGTTTTTCTTTTCTTGTTAATTGTTTTTGATACTGGCAAGCTGAACCCTTTTTTTCTTGTTTGAACTGTGCTATAATAAAGCCTTGTTTATGAAAGGCACCAGTGAGGCTATTTGGTGGAGTGTTTTAAAGTAAGCTCTCTCTGATCCTGAGTGAAACCCTGGTATGAATGAGGATTTAACATTGATGTTCCTGTCATATGCCACCCAGAGAACTACTGGCCTGTGGGTGGCTCTGACAACCGCTACGCATTGGGCAGAAGGTTTCAGCATATTGTCTATGATGACGTCTAGATAATTTTCTTGAGTGCTGACTAGAAGTCTGCACGGGAACTGGGATCCCCCTGGCCCATGAGACTTCCATGGGGACCCCCTCTAGCCTATGGGGATAGAAGCAGGGTTCGACTTACTGAGGCCTACCTAAATTCTGACGATGCAGCTGAAAGACCAGCCCGGTGCCGTGGCAGAAACAGCCATGCTGAGCAGTGAGCTCAGCACGCACACAGCTGAAAGCCTTGCTAATTGGTTCGGCGTTGGAGCATGTACACAGCTAAGAGCCTTGCTTGCTGATTGGTCGGCAAGGCTAGAGCGGGAAGACACAGGATATATTTAGTGATCCGCCCAGCACCCCGAAGGCCCTAATACTGGGGAGACTCACTCGAACACGAAGAGAGTGACCCAAGGAGGCAGGAGACAATGAATTGTGCAATTATTTTTTAGACCCGAGCTGAGGATGGAGCAGCAGTGAGCACAGCAGGCAGGAGGAGGTGCTTATCAACTTTCCTTCTCTTTCTCTCATGCTCTAATTCTCCCATATCTCACTTTTACTTGGTCTCCTATTCCCCATTACCACATTTCTACCACCTGTGTTCACTATCTTCCTCTCACTCATGTCCTTTCTATTCCCCCAATAATCACATAGGTCTATCATTTTCACTTCTTTCCTCACTCCTTCTCTTTTTTTTTTTTTTTAAGTTCAAAAGATTTTTATTGAATTTTCATATAAAATAACGAAACAGAAATAAAAAATAAAACAGAACAGTAAGACTGTGATTCATATATATCAACCTGGTATACATGAACAAATAACAATATAGTGGTATAAGTGATCAAGCAATTCAAACCAAATACAATAAAAATGCATATAACAGATGAAATGTCAGAGAAAAGGAAAGATAAAAGGAAAACTGAAAGAGAAGAAGAGGGAAGAAGTAGATCAATGACAGAAATACAGATACGTAAGTGGTCTATGAAGTAGAATGTATAAAGTGATCTAGGAATTGCCAAGGAGAAGTAGGACTTGAGGAACCTGAAGATATTTGAGATATGCATCGTTTTTCAAAAGCATATTGTTCATATTTTTGATATAAACAGAGAGAATTCCACCAAAAGGTGTAGTCCAGCAAGTCGGCCGATTTCCAATTCTTGAGTATATGCATAATGGCAATGGAGATCATCGCATCTGTCAGTCGTGTCGGGCATAATGACAGGGCAAAGCAAGGATGTTGTGACCGTAAAATAATAATGTCAAAAGAAATGTCCACTGAGCAAGAAGTTATTTCTTGAATAGTTTCCTCACTCCTTCTCTAATAGCTTTACATTTCTTTATTTCTTCCCCTTCACCCGCCAACCTCTTTCTGTCCCATCTCTTTCCTCCTGCCCCCATCTTTCCTTCCTTCCACCCTCCCTGCTGTCCTCTCCTTCACACACATTATCCAATATGTCTTCAGAGAGGCAGGAGGACTCGGCATCTGGCAGTCAGGTAATTCACTTAAACATAAAAGAAACTGTGGAATTGATGATCCTGATGAAATCTTTATTTGAAAAAGGTGATGAATTAAAAAATAAAACACAATATGAAAATATAAAACAGTAAAAGATTTCATCAGGATCATTAATTATACAGTTTCTTTTGTGTTTGCGCTGCTGTTTTCCTAGTGGAATCTCTGGTGGAACCCTTTTTTTGTTTTCTGTTCAGGTAATTAACTTATAAACTCCCTGTTTTACTAAGGCATGCTAGCCGATTTAGTGCTATATTCTGACGTGTCCATTATATTCAATGGACATGTTAGCATTTAGTGCACGCTAAACCGGCAAGCATGTCTTAGTAAAAGAGGGGGAATATAAGTTAATTACCTGAACAGAAAACATAAAAAGGGTTCCACCAGAGATTCCACAAGGAAAACAGCAGTGCAAGCACAAAAGAAACTGTGGAATTGATGATCCTGTCAGAAGTAATTGCTGCTTTTTATGGGGACGGGCAGGGATGGACGGGGTTCCTCGCAGGGATGGTTGGGATTTCTGCCCCGTGCAACTCTCTGGTGCTGACCCCTAAGTTGGAACCTAGCATCTGGTAACTGTGATTTGGATTATTCTTCCAAATGTGCATCACTTTGCATTTGTCCACATTAAATTTAATCTGCCATTTGGATGCTCAGTCTTCCAATTTCCTAAGGTCTTCCTGCAATATTTCACAGTCTGCATGCATTTTAACAACTTTGAATCGTTTAGTATCATCTGCAAATTTAATCAGGTCACTTGTTCCAATATCCAGATCATTTATAAATATGTTAAATAGCACTGGTCCAGGTATATTCATGTGGCATTCCACTATTCACTCTCCTTTGTTGAGAAAAATGGCATTTTAATCTTACCCTTTGCTTTCTGTCCAATAACCAATTCCTAATTCACAACAGAACATCGCCCATGACTTTAACTTTCTCAGGAGTCTCTCACAAGGAACCTTGTAACAAACTTTCTGTAACTCTAGATACATTATGTCCTTTATCCACATATTTATTCATACCTTCAAGGAAATGCAGCAAATAATGAGGCAAGACCTTCATTCACTGAACCCATGCTGACTCTGTCCCATTAAACCATATTTGTCTAAGTGTTCCATAATTTTATTTTTTATAATAGCTTCCACTATTTTGCCCTGATCTGAAGTCAGGCTTACAGATCTGAAATTTCCTGGATCACCCCAGGAAACAACAAGAGGGGGAGCCATTTTAGATTTGGTCTTGCAAGGCATAGTATGGGAGGTAACTGTGTTGTATCTGTTGGGAAACAGTGATCAAATTTGAGCTGATGCATGGAGTGATGTCATTAAAGAAATCTACTGTAGCAGCATTAACCCTCTCTCCTTTACAAAGCTGCACTAGCATTTTTAGCACCAGCTGTGGCGATAACAGATGTTCATAGGAATTCCATGAGTGTCGCAGCTGTTACCACAGCGGCCAGCGCTAAAAATGCTAGCGTGGCTTTGTAAAAGAGGGGGTAAATTTTCGAAAGGGTGACTACAATAAAATTAGGAAAATGGTTGAAAAGAAGTTAAAAGGATTGGCAGCAAAAGTAAGGACTTTAAATCAGGCATAGATGTTATTTACAAATACCATCGTGGAAGCCCAGACCAGATGTATTCAGGATATTAACAAAAGTGAAGAGAAAATAACAGCTGACTTGGTTAAAAGTGAAAGTGAAAGAGGCTATTAGAACCAAAAGAACATCCTTTAGAGAATGGAAAAATGAACTGAATAAAGAAAAGAATTAGTAACATAAGCACTGGCAAGTTAGATGCAAAGTGTTGATAAAGAAAGTTAAAAAACAATATGAAGAGAAGCTTGCCAGAGGCAAAAACTCATAGTAAACTTTTTCAGTACATTAGAAACAGCCTAATGGATCATCAAAGAGCATAGCTCAGGGAGGTTAAGGCCATAGCGGAGAAACTGAAAATTCTTTGCTTCACTCTTTAAGGAAGAAGAGATCTACCTGAACCAGAAATGGTTTTCAAGGGTGATGATGTGGAGAAAATGAAAGAAATATCGGTGAATCTAGACGATATGCCAAGACTAATTGACAAGTTAAAAAGTGATAAATCACCTGGACCAGATGGTATACATCCCAGGTTATTAAAAGAACTCAAATATGAAATTGCTGACCTGTTGTTAGTGAGCTGTTATCTGCTGCTAAAATTGTCTGTAGTACTTGAACATTGAAGAATAGCCAATGTTACGCCGATTTTTATAAAGGGTTTTAGGGGAGATTCGAGAAATTTCAAACCAGTGCTGGTCAAAATAGTGGAAACAATTATAAAAATAAAATTATGGAACATGTAAACAAACATGATTTAATGGGACAGAGTCAGCCGAGGGAAATCTTGCCTCACCAATTTGCTTGACTTCTTTGAAGGTGTGAATAAACATGGATAAAGATGAGCTGGTTGATATAATGTATCTAGATATTTAGAAATCTTTTGACAAAGTTCCTCATGAGCGGCTTGTGGAAAAATTAAAGAATCATGGGATAGGAGGCAGTGTTGAATTGTGGATTAGAAACTGGTTATCAGATAGAAAAGAGAGGGTAGGGTTAAATTACCATTTTTCTCAATGAAGCAGGGTAAATAGTGGAGTGCTGCAGGGATCTGTTCTGGGGCTGAGGCTATTTAACTTATTTATAAATGATCTAGAAATTGGAATGACAAGTGATGTGATTAAATTTGCAGATGACACTAGAACTGTAAGGTACAGGCGGAATAGAAGTCAGTAATGTAATGTAATGTAAACTGTTCAAAGTTCTTAAAATGCATGCAGATTGTGAAAAATTGCAGGCAGACCTTAGGAAATTTGAAAACTGGGAGGGGCATAATCAAAATCAACGTCTAAGTCCCCTTTTGGCCTAAGGCTTTAGGCGCACAAAGTAGTTCAAAATGTGTTTTTTTTTTTTAGCATGGCCTACCTGTACGTTCAGCAGTTTAATCACCTAGACCATCACTACATGTATGCTTACAACACATTCCCGACCAAAAAAATCACCCAAGTCCCAAACACCCAAAACAAGACCTTTTAGGCAAAGAAGGGGCCAGTCCTTTGCCTAAAAGCACAATTCTCTAACCGGCGTCTGTTATAAACAACGCAGGTTAGAGCATCGTGGAACTGTTCCCCCATCCCACGCAACTGCGATCAGCTCAGCGGTCCGATCTGGAATTTATGCCTGTTTTGACTTCGTCTTAATTCAAAATGTTTAAATTCCGTCAAACCTTTTGGGTTATGGCTGCCGGATGACTAAGTCTAGGTTGGCCCACCACCTGCCCTATCCACTGCCCTATTAGCATTAAGGAGGTAAGAGCGGAGAAGGTGCAGGCTGCAGGGGGAGCAGGTGTTCATTCGCGGCGGGGGGGAGGAGAAAATGTGCCTTTGCGGCAGGGGGGGAGCAGGCGTTCGTTTAGGGGGGGGGAGCAGGCCTTCGCAGCAGGAGCAGGCGAAAATATGCCTTCGTGGTGGTGGGGGGGAGAAGGCGTCGTGGAGGGAGCAGGCCTTTGCGCGGGGAGGAAGAGCGAAAGTGCCTTCCTGGGGGGAGAAGGCCTTCGTGGGGGGAACAGGTCTTCATGGCGGGGAGCAGGCCTTCAGGGCAGGGATGCAGTCTTGTGCAGAGGGAGGAGGAGGAAGAGTTCCTTTGGCGGTAGGGAGGCAGGCCTGTGCAGAGGGAGGAGGAAGGAGTAAGAGAGGGGAGGGGAGATGCCACACCTGGGGTGAAGTGAAGGGAAGAGAGAGACCAAAAAGAGGGGGAGGAAAGCAGAGGAGAGGTGCTGGACTAATGGAGAGAGGGAGAGGAACAGAGAAATGCAAGACCACAAGGGGAATGATACAAGAGGGACAGATACTGCTCCAAAGTAGGTGGGCAAGGTGCAGGATGGCAGGAGCGGTAGTAGGAGAAAGCCTGTACCTGGGGAAGGGGATACAGGAGGTAAGGAAGAGAGAAAAAAGAAGCTGGATATGGGGAGAGATAAGATGCTAGGCATGGAGGGAGCATAGGAACAGGGACACAGAAGAGAGATGTTGGATGAAAGGGTAGATGAGAAAAGGAGAGATGGTGGATCTGTGGATGGTGGGGTCCATCGCTGCAGCTGCGGGGGTTGGAAATGAAAAAAAGGAAAGATGTCAGACCTCTGGGGAAGGATAGGGAAACAGAAGGGGAGGACAGAGATGGAAGATGGATGGTTAGCACGGAGAAAGGAGAAAGAAGAAAGAAGGAGAGCCTGATCAGAAGACAACCAGATCAACATGGGACCAACAAGATTTGAAAAATGACCAAACAAAAGGTAGGAAAAATAATTTTATTTTCTGTTTTGTGATTACAATATGTCAGGTTTGAAATGTGCATCCTTCCAGAGCTGGTGTTGGACCACAAACGTGAGCTAGGATTTAATAGAGAGAGGAAAAGTATTTTTTGTTTGTTTATTTTGTTTACACCACAGGACCAGTGTGGGTAGGAGAGGGCAAAGAGGCTATAAAATAAACCCACCAGGATGTTTGGAAAAAAACACCCAATTTGGCAATAAAATCGAATCTAATCGAAAAATTGATTCAATAGGCTGAATCGAATCAAATCAAATTTTTTTTTCTTGAATTGGGCAGCACTAATTGAGACAGACATAGGGGAAGCCACTTCTTACCATGGATTGCTAGTATGGAATGTTGCTACTTTTGGGGTTTTTGCCAGGTACTAGGGACATGGATTGGCCACTGTGAGGATGAACTACTGGGCTATATGGACCCAGTAAGGCTATTCTTATGTTTTTATATCAGCAAGTTATAGACAGATAGGGTAAACCTTAAACCTCCAGATGGAGCACCTCAGGACGAATGTACTACACTAATGAAAATCAGGTTGATTGGTTGGTATTAGTGTGAACAGGTGTATGATGAGTTACCAATCAGCAGGATTACCTGAATATGACTTTATCAAAGAATATTGTGAATGTTTATTACCTAGCTGTATAGGAACAGTAAGGTTAGGATTATAAGTGTGTATAAAATTAATCATCTACGTTCCATTATAGGAAGGGCAAGCATAATAAGAAAAATTGACACAAAAAAAAGCGTTCTTTTACAATCCAGATTTTCCTTTAGAGTCCAAATTTTCCCTTTAAATGCAGCAGTTGCAATCTCTACAAATTAAACCAGCTATAATACCATAAGCCACTCTCTTATCTATGAAGAGCAATGAGAAAAAAAAATCTTGTAGAGATTTCCAACAATTCACTAGCCAAGAGTTAAGAAACCTAACTAAGAATTAGCAGTGTGGAAGGCATGAGACAGTTTCAAATGCCTATTTGCTCTACTGAGAGCTAGGCAGAGAAATCTCTCTCTCTTAAATCTAGGCTAGTAGACCAGTGGCGTACCTAGGGTATGTGGCACCCGGGGCCCATCATTTTTTGACACCCCCCCCCCCATATAAAAAAATATTTTTTTGTAATGACCATGAAACGGAATAAATGGTCAGAATAGAAACAGGCAGTGAAAATTTTCTTATATTCCAAACATAACATAACATAAATTATGTCTGAATTGTTATGACATCAGAAGTACATATGGAGTAGTTGCAGGTGATGCTTGGGACAGTTCTGATTGTGTTAGTTCGGTTTTATGTGTTTTTTGAATAGAAGGGTTTTTATTTCTTTTTGAAGGTTTTGCATTATGTGGTC